>NC_136065.1:1303242649-1303842649 GCF_964261635.1 Lissotriton helveticus | reverse complement strand
CCTTTGTCGGATCATGGTGTGCCTCACTCTCAGACGGCAGTGCTGCTGGTTCCCAAGTTTGATCCGTATCATCAGAAGGAGGTGTGCTTGAAGAAGATGTAGACACCACCCTTGATCTCTTCCTTGCTAGGGGTGTGGAAGACAATGAAGGATCATCAGGAGGAGTGGCTTCCTCAAATGATACCTCGCCTTGATTGTCGATTTCCTGATGTGCCCCTACTTCGGGAGGGACAACTATTGTGGGCACTTGTGACCCTCCATGCACCTCTGCTTGCGCATCTCCTTGCGCTGCCTCTCCTTCCACATGTACTTGGGCTTGTACTTGCACATGTGATTGTTGTTGCGGCTGTGGTTGTTCAACACTCGTCAGATGAGCTACAACAACCTGTGTTGATTGAGGGACATTGCTGCTGCTTTCTTGCGATGAGCCAACATCACTGGTCGATGGTGATTGAACAAGTAGATTGGCTGCCTCTGCAGCACTCAAGGGCTTGGACTTAAGTTGGCGTGGTGGTGGTGGTGGCACTGAGCCCAATGGAGCGGGGGTGCTGCTGCCAGCTTGGTCCCCAGCAGATCCCGCTGCTGCTGCAGGCATACTTTTTTTTTTACTCCCAAAAAAGGGGGCGGGCGGCACACCAGTCTCCTTGGCAACTTGCTTCTTCTGCTCCTTACTGGCACCTTTCTTGCTAGAGGAGCTACGGGTAACTTTTTTTGGGGCCATCTTCTTCAGAGCAGGTCAGAACAGCAGGCAGCAGTTGCACGAGTTGCAGAGTTGTCTGTGTCCAGACGTGACGTCGCGTGACGTTATGCTGCACACACACACCGCTGCAGGACTTCTTCCTGGCACTGGTGGTTCTCTTGAGTCTTGTGCACCTAAAAGCAATGGAAGACAGAGGAACATCAGTTCAGTTATACACCCCAAAAAATCGACAAAACACAGAAAAATCAGCACAATCCCATGCCATCCATGATGTTTACATTGAAGACACCCCACAGAAAGACTAGGGCCATGCAAGTATGCAACACTCACTACCCCTGGGCATAATGGATGAAAAGTAGGCAAAATAAGTGCAGGCCTCAGACACTGCCTCTCTTCAAAATGGCCCCTTACACCCCAAGCCAGTCCACATCAACAGTACACCCCAAAAAAACAGAAAAACAGCCAAAAATCACCACAATCCAATGCCATCCAGGATGTTTACATTAAAGAGAGTGAGACCACACTACATGCACACTCAGTCCATGCACCACTACCCCTGGGCAAAAGGCCCCACCAGCAGCCCCAAAAAAACGACAAAAAACAATAAAATCAGCACAATCCCAGCCCATCCATGGCCTCAATGGTGTTTAAATTCAAGAAGACACCCCTCAGAAACACTAGGCCCATGCAACACTCACTACCCCTGGGCATAATGGATGAAAAGTAGGCAAAATAAGTGCAGGCCTCAGACACTGCCTCTCTTCAAAATGGCCCCTTACACCCCAAGCACATGTTGCCTGTACCAGCCAGCACTCAAGATGGCCACCACCACCACCCACATGGCCAGTCCACATCAACAGTACACCCCCAAAAAACAGAAAACCAGCCAGAAATCACCACAATCCAATGCCATCCATGATGTTTACATTAAAGAGAGTGAGACCACACCACAGGCACACTCAGTACATGCACCACTACCCCTTGGCAAAAGGCCCCACCAGCAGCCCCAAAAAAACGACAAAAACACAACATTCAGCACAATCCCAGCCCATCCATGGCCTCAATGGTGTTTAAATTCAAGAAGACACCCCTCAGAAAGACTAGGCCCATGCAACACTCACTACCCCTGGGCATAATGGATGAAAAGTAGGCAAAATAAGTGCAGGCCTCAGACACTGCCTCTCTTCAAAATGGCCCCTTACACCCCAAGCCAGTCCACATCAACAGTACACCCCAAAAAAACAGAAAAACAGCCAAAAATCATTACAATCCAATGCCATCCAGGATGTTTACATTAAAGAGAGTGAGACCACACTACATGCACACTCAGTCCATGCACCACTACCCCTGGGCAATAGGCCCCACCAGCAGCCCCAAAAAAACGACAAAAAACAATAAAATCAGCACAATCCCAGCCCATCCATGGCCTCAATGGTGTTTAAATTCAAGAAGACACCCCTCAGAAACACTAGGCCCATGCAACACTCACTACCCCTGGGCATAATGGATGGAAAGTAGGCAAAATAAGTGCAGGCCTCAGACACTGCCTCTCTTCAAAATGGCCCCTTACACCCCAAGCACATGTTGCCTGTACCAGCCAGCACTCAAGATGGCCACCACCACCACCCACATGGCCAGTCCACATCAACAGTACACCCCCAAAAAAAAGAAAACCAGCCAGAAATCCCCACAATCCAATGCCATCCATGATGTTTACATTAAAGAGAGTGAGACCACACCACAGGCACACTCAGTCCATGCACCACCACCCCTGGGCAAAAGGCCACACCAGCAGCCCCAAAAAAACGACAAAAAACAATACAATCAGCACAATCCCAGCCCATCCATGGCCTCAATGATGTTTAAATTCAAGAAGACACCCCACAGAAAGACTAGGCCCATGCAACACTCACCACCCCTGGGCAAAGGGCCACACCAGCAGGCCCAAAAAAACGACAAAAATCAGCACAATCCCAGCCCATCCATGGCCTCAATGGTGTTTAAATTCAACAAAACAGTTGTATCATGCGCCCCTAACCAACCCTGGTCCTACTGGATACTGTGGCTACCCACAATATAATTTATTTAATGCTCTGAAAAAGTTCCAAAATTGTACTTGCAGCAACTGTAATGCCCCAAACAAACTTACTTGTGAAAGTTGATTTCTAATCCAAAAGTGATCCAAAGACAGTCAAAAAGGCCTCAAATCCAAATATCCAGCAGCACCCACAAAAAGTAATCCTTCCAGCTCCAGATCCAAATGAAAGTGACCAGGAGATGGACAAAGCACTGGGAGGAGCCTGCTGGACAGGAACAGGAAGTTGGAGACTGTGGGGCACTTCCTTCCTCCCCCCCCCCAAAAATGGACTCCTTGCAAAAAAAAAGGCCATGCAAATGTCAACCTGAGGAGTGATTCTGATAAAAACCATAATTTTCTGAAGGTTTATCATGTTTGCTGGTGATTTTCTTGTGCAGAATTGCAAAATCTCTATTTCGCGAGTGCGAGATTGTTCCTTTCCGCCGCAACTACGTGTTCGCAATTGCGAACTCTCGCGAGGTGTGCTGTGCAAGGTGGCAAGCCGCGATTACGTATTCGCGGGCGCCAAACTCCCGCGGGATCACGCAGCAAGATCTAAAATGGCGCGGCACTAGAAAAATATGATTGAGAAAAACAACTCGGCAAACGCTTAATGACGGAAAGTGAACGCCGTGCACCACGCCGCGCGCCGCAACCAAGCAAAAAATCCGCCGCGAGCGGATTCACGGATTTTCGACAAATTCGCGAGAGTTCGCGGATTGCGAATTTGCCGAAAATCCCCAAAATCCGCGAGCGGAGCGGATTTTACGCCCATGCTTACTCTTCTCATATTAGAGCATCACTTTTATTAATTTATAGGCAAACCCACACGTGCAAACCCCACGCTCCCAAGAAGCGGTGACCAGAGAGAGCTAAGCTAAGCGCCTCAAAGCAGATAAGTGGTATCACAGCGCCTGCCAGCCCACTCGAACTACCGCATTTGCGCTCCGCTCGCTCCGCTGCCCCTCATAACGCTATCACACCCCGCATTGTTACCGCGGCCTGCTTTGCCCAATTAGCATATCTAGCGCTGCTCAACTCACACTGCGCATTGTCCTGCAACCATTGGTGTTTCGTTTATTTTTTGTGACCGATTGTGCCTTTGTTTATGCCCCAGTGCCGCCCAGTTTCGATTCTTAACTGGTGCAGCCATTTTGTTTGTTGTGGTGATTCCCATCCCGTAGCTCCACCCCGCTTCCCGCCTCCCAGCTGACCCTCCCTCGCCCCTCCCCCCCCCTCCACATATGACAGATGCCTCTCCGCGCAGCGGTCACGCGCAGCGGACGCGCCCAATGCGCGCCGAAGGTGCGCCAAAGGTAAGCCCGTCTACGCCCGTCCGCGCCTGGACCGCGCCCAGAGCCAGACCCCCTGGTCCCCGCTTCACCCATCCTCCCCGCATTACATACGACGCCTCCTCCCTCCTTGCACTCAACCCCGGACGACTCACTAAATGCGCCCAAGCAGCACCAGGACACACCCATGGACCCTTCACATGCCTCTCCTGCAAATTCACCTGCGCCAAATCCCAAACCAAATGCACAAACACCAAACAGAGAGCCAACACCAACCTCCTCAAATGCATCCTTCTCAACACCCGCTCGGTTCACAAACACGCCATCGACCTTTGGAATCTACTCGACACCATTTCTCCAGACGTCGCCTTCCTAACAGAAACCTGGATGAACGCATCTTCAGCTCCAGACATCACCATAGCCATCCCGGACGGCTACAAGATCATCCGTAAGGACCGCCCCATCCAAACAGGAGGAGGCATCGCCATCGTCCACAAGAACACCATCCGCGTCTCAACCAGCTCAGATGACAACCTCGCTATCGCCGAACACCTTCACTTCCAGATCCACACTGACCCCAAGACAACACTTAGGGGCACCCTCCTCTACAGGCTACCAGGACCCCGTACAAAATTCAGTGAAGACATCACTGACTTTATCTCCCCTCACGCCCTCCCTTCGGAAGAATACATTCTACCGGGAGACCTCAATTTCCATCTGGAAAAGAGCAACGACAGTAACACCACCACCCTTCTGGACAATCTCACCGATCTCGGACTCAAACAACTTGTTAACACCCCCACACACTATGCAGGACACACACTCGACCCTATCTTCACTTCCAGCAAGCATATCTCCTTCACTCATACCACACCCCTCCACTGGACGGACCACAGCTGCATCCACTTTATTTACAATAAGACCTCGACCCACAGCCACCCTCAACCAACTCTGCGAAGAAATTGGAACAAAATCACCATCGACCAGATCTCAACATCGCTTCTTCAAAAAACCCCTGCCTATTCAACGAACCCTAACCAAGCCGCCATCAACCTCACACAATGGTTAACCCAAACCGCCGACAAATTAGCACCCTTGAAAACACATCAAAACAAACAAGGTAGCAAAAACGCCCCCTGGTTCAACGATGACCTTAAGAAATCCAAGAAGCTCTGTCGTTCCCTTGAGAAAACGTGGAAAACAGACCCAAACACTGTCACCCAAGCCGCCTTCAAAAACGCCACCCGCAAACACCACCAACTAATCCGGACAGCCAAGAAATCAGCGCTCAAAGACCGACTAGACCACAACGCCCACAACAGCAAGGAACTTTTCAACATCATCAAAGAATTCACCAACCCCACCGCCAGCTCTAACGACATCACCCCCTCTCAAGTCCTCTGCGACTCCCTTGCCTCATTCTTTCATGACAAAATCGCCGACATCCATAACAGCTTTGACAACACACCTGTAAACCAATCCACCCCACTCACCTCCGAACAGCCACCTCCTCCGAATATCCTTCTCGAATGGAACCCAATCAACACAGAAGAGACCATTCGCCTGATGAACTCCATCCACTCAGGATCCCCTACTGACCCATGTCCCCATCACATCTTCAACGAAGCAGACTCCATTATCGCACCCCATCTCCGTGATGTCATCAACTACTCCCTCAACTCCGCCACCTTCCCGGAAAGCTGGAAACACGCCGAACTCAGCGCCCTTCTGAAGAAACCCACAGCTGACCCCACCGAACTCAAAAACTACCGCCCCATCTCGCTCCTCTCATTCCCTGCCAAAGTCATTGAGAAAGCCATTAACAATCAGCTCGCCACCTTCCTCGAAACCAACAAATCACTCGATTCCTCACAGTCTGGCTTCCGAGCCAAACACAGCACCGAGACCGCCCTCATCGCAGCAACAGACGACATTCGAATACTACTGGACAACGGAGACACAGTCGCCCTTATCCTCCTCGACCTCTCCGCAGCCTTCGACACAGTCTGCCTTAACACCCTGATACAACGCCTCAGAAACATCGGAATTCAAGGAAAAGCATTGGACTGGATCATTTCGTTCCTCGCTGGAAGAACTCAGAGAGTCCGCCTCCCCCCTTTTAAGTCAGAGGCCTCCGAAGTCATCTGCGGCGTCCCACAAGGATCATCACTCAGCCCCACCCTCTTCAACGTCTACATGAGCCCCCTCGCAACCATCGAACGTCAACACAACCTCAACATCATCTCCTACGCTGATGACACTCAGCTGATCCTCTCACTCACCAAAGACCCAACCACCGCCAAAACCAACCTACACGAAGGGATGAAAGAAGTAGCCGAATGGATGAAGCACAGCCGTCTGAAACTGAACTCGGACAAAACGGAAGTCCTCATCTTAGGCTCATCCCCCTCCGCTTGGGACGACTCCTGGTGGCCAACGGCCCTAGGAAAAGCCCCAATACCGACGGACCACGCACGGAACCTGGGCATCATCCTGGACTCCTCACTCTCGATGACCAGACAAGTCAACGCCGTCTCATCGTCATGCTTCAACATCCTACGCATGCTCAAAAAAACATTTCACTGGATCCCCACCGAAACAAGAAAAACGGTCACCCACGCACTGGTTACAAGCCGTATGGACTACGAAAACACCCTTTACGCCGGTTCCACCGCGAAACTACAGAAAAAACTCCAACGCATCCAAAATGCTTCAGCCAGACTCATACTAGACATCCCCCGCACAGACCACATTTCCGCTCACCTGAAAGACCTTCACTGGCTCCCCGTCAACAAGAGAATAACGTTCCGTCTCCTCACCCACGCACACAAAGCCCTATACGAACTTGGACCTGATTGTCTCAACGCGCGCCTTTCCTTTTACACCCCCACCCGCCAGCTGCGCTCGTCCAACCAAGCCCTCGCCGCTGTTCCGCGCATCCACAAAGCCACCATGGGAGGAAGATCCTTCTCCTACTTAGCGGCCAAGACCTGGAATTCCCTTCCCATCCACCTCCGCCTTACTCAAAACCACCTAGCCTTCAGAAAACAACTTAAAACATGGATATTCGATAAGTAAACCTCCCCCCCCCCTTCTCAAGCGCCTTGAGACCCTATGGGTATGTAGTGTGCTATATAAATTCTGACTTGACTTGACTTTTAACCCTAATGCAACATCTTATACATGAAGCAATATTTCTACATTACTTTTAAGGCATTTCTCGGTTAAGGCACCACATTAGTCTTCAAATAATATGAGCACACTTCTATATATTGCAATGTACTCAGTCTAGTACTACATCTCTAAAAATCACACATTAACACAGTCCTTTAAATATGTGGGTGCTAACTACTTGTGATTATGACACACCCTTACAAATTTCAGAATAATATGGTGCTCTATCACATATGTGCTCCCATGTATAATGTCTCTGAAGGCTTGAATTTTCTTTCTCTGCATGCCTGATATCACAGCCAAAGCTGTGGGCTTTATTAATGTTTATGCAATTACTCCAATCACATTGTTGGTCTGTCTCACCATAAATGGTGTTTGTCTTTCGGAGACCGCTTCCACAAGTCTGCATTTGTTGTCGGTCTTGTCTTGTTTATGTTCTCCTCAGGCTTTCAATGATTTCTTCTTGAATTCCTCAAGAGAGGTAACGAAGTGAAGCGCTTCTCTTAATTGGAATTTCAATAAGAGGAATAAAAAGGAATACACCGCTCTATTTGATTTTATGTTAATTTCATAATTTGTTGACTACCAAAAACTGCTATTTTATTTTTATAGTGATTCTGCGTTAATATATTGGCACAGATATTTATCAGAATAAAGCAAAGAGGTGCTTGCCACTTGGCTTCTCATGAGAGGTTTTCTCTGATTTGCAAAGATGATGTCTTTGAAGGTATTTTCATCCATTCCTATTCCGTCACCCTCCCTATATACTGAGTTATGTTGCCCCTTTCAATTCCTTTCTCTTCATACAAGTCCTGTCATTAGGTTTTATGGAAGAGAGTTTTAGGCTGACTTTGCATTCTCCAACTCCGACCATCCACATCTATGCCCTTTTCAGGTTTGGCCCTCCAAATATTTCCCCCTGACCCGTGAGAGACTGCAAGTATTGCCGCTTTTGCTCTGTATATGACATTTCACCCTTACTCCAGACTCTTCAAGATTCTATCAGGCACACGCTATCCAGCCATGTGCCTAAAACTAGACCTGCTTTTCAATCTGTCCATGGCTGGAGCCTGCTTCTCTTTGCCATACGCAAGGAGTTTCTATTATCTCTAATGCAGTATCCGTAGTCTTAGAGTATGGCAAGTACCAAACTTCTTCTCAACAACTTAAAAGGACTGTGAGTGGGACTTCTTGGTCGGTGTAGGGTAATGGTGCAGTGAGTATGTACTAGTGTACGATTATGATTGTGGTGCATAAGGGTGGGGAGAGCCACCCTCCTCCCCAATGTGTGGATTAACCACAGATAAACCAAAACAATAGTCCCTTGCACACATCAACAGTATATATTATGTATCATTGACAATAATAAAAAACACTCTGTTCCTCTGCTGAAACAGGTGATTCTATTTAATAAAACAAAATCAAACAGAGATTTGACCCTTGCTAAAGTCAAAAGAGCTGCTCATTTTTTACATGAGCCACAACTCTTGTTAAGAATTTTGGTTGTAGAGTGTGGAGTACGACACATATTGGTATACAGAGGGATTAACCATGGGGGTAGAATTGAGTTGGACATGGTGGAGATCCGCTTACAGCAAAAAACTGAGGAACCTATTGTGGGGCTTGGAACAGAATCAGGTGATGAGTCAAAAAAGGTATTGGGATTATACCTGAAGGCTTGAGAGGTGCAGTGCTCACAGGGCGTTGGGGTCACAATGTGTGTTGTGTACAGTTATATTTATGCTGCTTGAGTGTCATCCCCTGGCTTTTGCAAAGTAATTTCTCTATAGCTGGATCTGAAGGTGGGGTGGGGGAAGGGACGGGGGTTATTTTCTTCTGCACTGTTGGTTGATTGCAAAAATCAATCAAATAAATTTGATTAAAAAAGAATCCTGGTTCTGACAAGAGGGTTGGGTCTACTCAAAGACCGAAGGCTGTACTTAACTCTAGTCTTGTTTCTAAGAGTTGCAGTCTTCGTCGTGGTCTCTTACCATCTCGGAAGACCTTATATTGTGTAGCTCGGACTAAGATTAGGTGAGCTTTCCGGCTTGGTGACCTTGGGGCAGCACACATGATCTGCATTGTGTGTTTTAAGGTCTGGGCATGGTTGGCTGTGATGTTTTACTGCGTTTCTTTGGCGTTGCCATTCAGAGAGGCTCTGTGCAGAATTCTGCATAGGGTCAAGCAGACATTTTTTGGTATTGGATAGACAACAGTGTAGTGTAGTTCAGCATCTAAGAATGTAGATACTTTTCTTTTAGTTTAGTTATGTTCCAGGCCATGTGTTTCCTTGGGAAGTTTATACACTGGATTGCCTATTTCCATTGTGACTTTCCCATTTCATTAAGGCAAGATATTACTTGCTGTTCCTTCCTTTGTTCCTGTCCCAGGTCCGTTCTATCTAAGAGTAAAAGGGAGCTTGTATGTCTGCTTGGTGCGTCGCAACTGTGCTCGTCACGTGTTCCTCACTTTGGACGGCTTGCAGTTTTCTTACCACTTCAACTACAAGAATTCCAGCTTCTTAGGATTGTTTTGGAGTCTTATGCCAAGCCCCAAAGGAGATTTGTGTTATTATACTTTATTCCATCCTCATCATTTATTCTCCTTTAAGAGTTCCCCCTGACATAAACAGACCTGGGGCAATCTCAAGAACATGTGCCCTGGGGCAGAGCACAGGGGCGCTTCTGTTTTTAACACAATGTATAGTCTAAAGTATCTAAAATTAACTCAGAAATTACCCCAAGCTAGCGCTTGAGTACCAGACAGCACAGCCCCGAAACAGTGAGCAGCGTTATCAAGCTGTGCTATCTGTAGCACATCCACTAACTCTGAACATTTCTGAGTTTAGTGTATGTGCTGAAGTTAGAGCAACGTCTTCAAAACAGGTGCACATCTCTGCACTGTCAGCACTTTTCAGCAGGAGTGAGGGTAACTCACATATTTTGTTATCACTTTCCCAAATGAAGTTGGCTGAGAGTCTTCTGAACTTTGCATATTTCACATGCTAACAAGGAACCCAGGGGTAAAAATGGAACTGAACACGAATGTCAACTGTTTCTTGATATCAAGGTCACCATGTTGATGAGGTTTCAGTATTCTATGTACTGTACTACAATTTTACTGAAAATGTGACTAGGCTTTCTGACTATAGACATAATTCATGTATTGGTCTTGATGGAATGCAGCAAAATGCAAGTGTCAGAGCTAATTTTACTACACTATAAATTAGAACACGGGCAATGCTGATATTTACAATGATTTGTGCAAAATTGTTGTACGGAAAAGAGAAGCCTGCATCTGCTCTTCCTCTGGTCATTAGTTCGGCGTGTTTTGCTTACGTGCTGTTTTCTACTTATGTCGGAATAAAGTGTCCCGGATGAAAATCTCGCATCAGGTGGTGCGCCCGCCAGATGGTCAGCGAATCAGCAATTATTAACAGCACTGCTAGCATGCAAAACCGACAGCCAAGCGCAAAAATCTGCAAAGTAGAACCGGTAAAATAACAGATTTTTGTTTTTGTTTTACTTGAAGCACATTTAGTGCTATAGAAAGAGTTGTGAGGTAATGAGAAGTCCTCAGATTTCTGGCGAATGGGCTAAATTTCTGTACGAGTCTCTGTCACTAGAGAATCATCCGGTAGATATGCCCTGCCGATCCCTACTGTGATGCTATTTGCCCAGGGGGTTCTGTTCTGAAGGAGAATGAGTCTTCTAGCTTTTGATGTATCACACTCTGCACAACATGGAGGGTTTTTCATTACTATCAAACATTTGTCAGAGTGGGCAGTATAACAAAAAATTTTAGGTTTTGCCGAGACAACACATGCGCTGTTGTTGCAAAACCTCTTATAAAAAAAAAACCTTCAAACAATGTTAGAGCCTGCCCGTTACTTACCTGTGGTTGACTTCGACATCACTCTCATTCCCTTGTTTTTCATTGGTCCGCACTTATTGCTTCCACTTCTCTTCCTGTCTTCCTGTCTTCTGTGGAGCACGGGTCAAGCGCAACTTCCTGTCTACATCAAGTGTCCTTCCACTGGCCTTGCTTGCAGAGGTACTTTTTTTTTTAAGGTCCCTATCACTCCTTAGGAGTTCGTGTTTTCAGGCCCTCCCTAACCCTCTTTTCAACAAAGAGAGGGACAGTCAGGACTTAATAAAGGTACAACGTACTTGCCCTGGGTTGAGCTAGAGAACAAAAAGAGGTTCCTCGGTGTCAGGTCGTAAATAGGGCCCTCACACACCCAGCAAGCTAGGTGTCATGCTTCATCATATGGGTCTTCTCCTCGTCGAGCCGGCTCTGCAATGCTCGATGGGCACCCATAAAGGGGCTCTTTTTCGGAGATCTTTTGTTCCTTGCCGTATTGGTGCTGTGGGTGTAAGGGGCCTAGAAAGATGTAAATGTGGTCTGTGGATTAAAACAGGTAAGGGAATCCTCTATGATTAAAAAGGAAAGAGGGGGGCGACTATTTTGTTTTAAAATGACAAAAAAATTGCTCTACCCCCAGATGGTCTAGGGGTAGAGCGAATTTTTTGTAATTTCTACATCTTTCTAGGCCCCTCACACCCACGGCACCAATACGGCAAGGAACAAAAGATCTCCGAAAAAGAGACCCTTTATGGGTTCCCATCGAGCATTGCAGTGTCAGCTTGATGAGGAGCAGACCCATATGATGAAGCTTGACACCTAGCTTGCTGGGTGTGTGAGGGTCCTAGTTCTGAAAGGAGGTATTCCCCACCTCCTCATTATCTCGAGTACACACAAGGTGGCCAACCTGCCACCGAGGAACTCCGTACCCCTTTTTGTTCTCTACCTCCCTAACCCCCCCCCATCCCTCCCACCCCTTCCCAGCCCTCTCCTGTACTTCACACACCCCACCCCAGTCAGAAGAAAAAGCTATCTGGTGGGTTGTGAAACCCCTATGTGAATTGTCTCTTGGATTGCATGATTTTTGCCTATAGTTAGGCATGGACAACGTGCGACAAGCGGTCAGGTATCATATCAAGGTTAGTCAGTAGGGGTCCGTTTCCCTTAGTTTGCATCTACATTATATCCTCGTCTACTACATTGGTCCAGTCATTACACAGTGACTGGAACGAGAAAGAATGGACTCTAGAGTAATGGAACTACTAACAGCATAAACACTTTACCCTTTCTTATGAGGCAGTTTATGGTATTTGTTTACCTGGGAACCTGTGGATTCCCCTCACCCTGAATATGTGAACTTGAAGTTAGGTCGCCGAATATGGAGTTTATTACACTGCACATGCCATATGGAATATGGCTAACTACCCAAAATATTCTGTAATGCTGTGTTTAACGGATTATATATGGATGTTTCTGCGAAAATTGCTCTGTTTCAGAGACACTGAGATTTGGCTAATTCACCGACACTTAGGTCAATTCGGTGTTCACAGACATGATTTTTTGTTTTTATCCAGGCATGCCAATTTACCAGAATATTTTGTCAGTCTATGTCAGAATGTTTGTTTTGTGGGAGGTATTCTTTTCTTTTGAAGTCATAAAAGGATTCTGGCCTTTGCATTGGCTCTCAGTAGCAGTGGAAACAAATGATTTGTACAAACCAGTGCCTAATTTGAGCCTGTGGTTCCTGGTGCGCGGAACCTGCACTTCATTGTCAATACTTATGTCAGTCTGCCACATAGTAACACTGTTTTTCTCATTTAAAGATGAGCACAACAGTTGAATATTAAAGCAATATACATAAAAAATTACTAATACCTGCCACCCAAGCCATTCTTTGCCTTTGGGGGGGCTGGAATAGTCTGAATTGGCACACTCGTAGGAGTGTGATGATTAGCAGCAGTGTTAGTACTGTCATTGGCAATGCTGGCAGGGGCAATAGGTGGTGCAGGCCATAGTGGCCTCCTGATGTGGGCCTTCGCCCTTACTATTTTTTAACAAATTAAGCAATAGTATAAATTGTCTGAGGTTTGAGAACCAGAAAAAAGCACTACTGGTCTTGAGGGGCCGAGGCGTCCCCAGCTCTGACAGGAAATAAAGAAGACCTCAGTTAGTAAAACTTTAGCTCTGAGAGTGAAGCAAGCATTGGCAAAGCCAATAGGTTTTGCCAATGCAAGAGATTGGCTTTGTCAATATGTTTTAGACATGCTGCACAGTGGCACAAGCTGCTGCGCAACATGACTGAAAGTAAAGAAAATAATAACTCTATGACAAAGTCTATGCTGGCAGTCATAGTCCTTTTTTCTTTTCTTTAAGCAAGGTTGCACAACAGCCAGTGATACTGTGCAACACATGCAAAAGGAATTGACAAACCTAAAAGTGACAAACCTAAAAGATTTCTCATAGACGAAACCTATTGGCTTTGCCAATGCTTGTTTTATGCGGGCTTCATGGAAGGGCATATTGTGGGAGGGGTTTTGTGCCCTTCAGTTGTTTAGTGATCCATGCAGGACATAGTTTGCAAAATATTGAATGCCAGTGAACAAAGCCCTGCACGGAAGGTTGCGGCTGGTGCAATTAAAGGACATATCGCTGAATACCAAGGCTGGTAGTATTAAATCCACCTCAAGTCACTTTAAATCACTACTAGATATTTCTGCCCCTTTATCTCATTCTTGTAGGTTCCTTCTTTCTACCTTTGTAATTTTTCCATCTTTCTGTTTGAGTATTTTTCCCTTTCTTGGGAAAAGTCTAATGTGGAAAAATAAGAGCTGATCCCCAAACCTCACTGGCATAGATTAAGCCCTGGATCCATGCAAATATGTGATGTTGGGAATGTTCTTCATGTGTATTCAGATAGCATGAATGTGGCTCCAAATCACATTATACAGAGAGCATTTTCTTTGTAGCATCAAGATTCTCAACATGAAGTGCTGTTCATAGAACTGTGTGTGGTGTCTGGTGTACAGACGCCAGGATGACATTGGAACAGTTTACCTGGGTCTAGATGTATTATAATTTGTGTAACAGAATTGTTAGACTGTCAGCTTTAGAGTGGTTCTTCCCCCAAAACATTTGCCTTACTCCTTTATTTTTTC
Organism: Lissotriton helveticus; assembly: GCF_964261635.1. Taxonomy (NCBI): domain Eukaryota; kingdom Metazoa; phylum Chordata; class Amphibia; order Caudata; family Salamandridae; genus Lissotriton; species Lissotriton helveticus. The sequence goes on along the minus strand of NC_136065.1, from coordinate 1,303,828,387 downwards.
TGATCTTGTTTTTGTTGGCCTTAAGACTCTATGCACTTTACCACTGCTGATCAGCGCTAAATTGCATGGTCTCACTCCCTCAACAAGGTAACATTGCCCTACACCTAACTGGAGCCTTTAATTTACTTGCAAGTCCCTGGTAAAGTGGTACTACCTGTGCCCAGGGCCTGTAGATTAAATGCTACTAATGGGCCTGCAGCATTTATCGTGCCACCCAATTAAGTAGTAGGGAAGAGAATGTGGCCTAACTGCTAGGGTGGTCGACCTCTGAGCAGGGGAACCGGGTTCGAGTCTCAGCAGGGTCGCTCAACATTCTGTGATTCTGGGCAAATCACTTAATTGCTTCATGTCTAACAAAAATGAATGTGTCTGTCTGTAACAAATCAAATTTCAAAGCTTTATTCGACATTTGTCATAAAAGCATCAATCCCTATCCTATACAATAAATACTATGGCTAAAAAATTTCGGTTAAAAAACATATTAAACAGTGACAGTCGAATGCTTTTACATTTAAAAATTATTGTCAAATTGTAAAAACACAGTTAAAATAACAGTTATAATGTACATCTATTTCATATAATTAGGGCCATTTAGACAGGGCAGCCATATTTCATTGTATTACATTTGACAGTAGTGAACGTGAACGGATTACCCAAGCCCAAGCAAGAAATTTTGCTACCGCAATCACCACTAAAGCGGAGCAATCAGATTTTAATATTCTTAGTGCAGTTGATTGACAACGAGTTCCCATATTTACACAGACTGGCTTTAACCATTTACGCCTTGGACTGGCATATAGTGGGCAACAGAACAATAGATGGGATATGTGCTCTAATTGGTCCTTACAATAATGACAGTGATCATCCCGTGATGGGTTCCAGTGTTTCGTGAAGATATTCACAGGAAGTGTTCCAATCCGGAATTGGAAATATAGTTTCCTGTCATAAGGGCGTTCGATTAAGTCCCAATAATCTTCACATGATGGAAACATCTTAATGTCCAAAAAGCGAGATGACAAATTAGATACAGTGCTTTTTTGATACATTGTTGAATACACCATCTCCCAATACAATTCTTTTAATGTGGTTTTTGTTGGAAAATCAGCCACATCCGTATTGCCCCACAAATGTTCCAATTTCAGCTTTACAATAGTAGCGCGTAGTTCTTTTAGCCATGTAATACAATGGAATTGATCACACTTTGCTACATCTAATAATGCTGTTAAATAGTGGGATAACTCTGGTGTCACCATCAGGCGCCTCCAATATAACAAAGGCCGTAGCCGAGCTATGTCCTCTACATTTTTTCTGCCAAGATCCAATTTTAAAGGAATTGTGGGTGTACTCTGTGGGGCCATTACAAGTCCTCGAAGAAATCTATTTTCTGCTCTCCCCAAGTCACTCAAATTTGAAAAACCCCATAACTCGGAGCCATACAGACAGGAGCTCAGTACCTTCATGTTATAGATTTCAAGAGCACAATTAATTGGTTTTGACAATGAGGCGCAGTGTTTGCGGGCTACCACCCCTGCTAGTTGGTTAAACTTTAGGACTGCCGTGTTAATGTGTGATTTCCATTTCATGTCTCCCTGAACGATTATTCCTAAATAAGAGAAAGCATCTACTTCCTCAAGTGGGGTGCCCTTGTACATGATCACACCTTTGAACTTAGAGTGATGATTAAGGCACATGAATTCGGTCTTAGTTGTATTCAATTCAAGGCCCCTCTCATCACAAAATTCACCAAAGGCATCAACCACTTTTTGGAGACCACTCGGTGTACGCGAGAGTAGAAGCGTATCATCCGCAAACATTAATACGGGTACGCGTGAACCTGCAATAATTGGCGCATCAGTAGGAAATTTCTTCAGGTGGTCAACAATACCATTAATGTAAATTGAGAACAAGGTTGGGGCCAAGACACAGCCTTGCCTCACCCCTCGCTCCACTGGAAAGGACTCAGTCACTTCTCCCTGTTTGCCCCATCTGATTTTAGCAAAGTTGTTTTCATGGAGGCGTACTAGGAGTGTAAGTAGTTCCTGACTTAGCCCATTTGCGGCCAGGGTCTGCCAAAGTTTTCCTCTTGGGACCAAGTCAAAAGCTGCTTTCAAATCTACAAAGACAGCATATAATGGGCCCTTTTTTAAAGTGACGTTTCTCCAAAAGATTGTTATAAAGTAGAAAACTTGATCGACACTACTGGTCAATGGGCGAAACCCTGCTTGGTAAGGTGACAGTATATTATTTCCATCAATCCATTGCTGCAGCTTATTCTGGACTAATCGCCCCATTAACTTTTGCGCTGTGTCAATAAGACTGATGGGTCTATAGTTTTTCGCCAGTGTTTTGTCACCTTTTTTAAATATAGGGATGATCTCTGCTCCCTTCCATGAAGCGGGCACCTCCCCTCCCACCGCCACTGCATTTGCCAACCATGTAAAGTAAGTGCACCATGACTTCCTGTCCGATAGGAACACATCTGCCAGAATTCCGTCCATACCCGGTGCTTTTCCCCCTGATACGCAATCCATGGCCAGGCTGACATCTCTTTCAGTAAATATGTTATGTTTAAAATAAGTATTAGAAGGGGGAGGATTTTCGGCATGAATTGGGTTACATGCGTACTGTGGTTTAAAAAACTCAATCCAGTCTTTTTTTGCTACATGATTTTGTGGCTATTCAGCTATCCCGCCCCTGTCCCATTTAACTGTGGCCCAAAAAAGTTTAGAATCCTTTGCTGCGCAAGCCTTCTTCAGCTCGCACCAGCTTTCTTCGTCCCAACATTTTTTAGCATGTTTTTGGGCTAATCTATAGGCGTCTCTCGCCTTCCTAACTAGCGTGGGGTTGCCCGTTCTTAATGCTATGCTTAAATTTTGGCGTGCCTGTCTACAATGCGTGTCATACCAGCCCTGCCTAGGGTGTTCCTTTATATCTCTTCTGGGATTTACAGATTTGACAAAAAAAACCTGGAGTTTGGAAAAAAATGTTTTATATCTCTCCATCATGTGGGCCTGGAAATTGGGTTTCTCACAGTAGGGCTTAATGTTATTTACCTCATCTATCACTGCTTTTTTAAGGTCCTCAAGTCTCGATGCGTCCTCAATCAGCATTCTCCATTTCAAGTGGCGCTGGTTATTTGAGCAGACAACATCTTGGGTGACCCGTTCAGTTTCATTTACATCATCCATGGTCTTGTGATAGGTGCGGAGAGTCAAACACAAAGGATTGTGATCGCTTTCCATTCTTGTCTCCACAGACATATCTACCAATTTACTCCAAGCCCTTATGTCTAATAGAAGGTAATCAATTCTGCTAGTGGCCCGTCCATTGTCAAATGTGTTGTTCCCATTTATATCTGAGGGCGTACGCCCATTTACCGCTCTCAAGCCTCTTGCTAGGCAAAAGCTCTTTAATTGTATTGCTACAGCACTCCATCTTCTAATTGCTGGCACTTCCAACTGGGGTATGCCCCATTTACTGTCCTCCTCCTCAGACAGAAACCTGTCTTCTTCACCCATAGGTTCAAAAGTAGAGTTAAAATCCCCACCCACAATTACGTGGGAATGTGGGTCCAATAATTCCAAGTCATTTTCTAAAGTTGTTACCACATCTGAGGTTTTACCTCTACCAACACCCCTAGCATATACATTAAACAAAGCTAGTTCTTGACCATTGTCCCATCTAATGATCACTGATAGAATATCATTTGAGGGGGGGGATCTTTGGGTTATAGAACAATTCAACCTCTGGTCAATCCAGATTAATAGGCCTCCAGAAGGGCGTCCTATCTGATTTCTAGTTGCTGGTATAAAATAATTTAGATAACCGTGGTGAAAGACTGGTTCTAGTGCCCAAGTTTCTTGCAACAAGATGATGTTAAATTGGTCAATGAAATCAGCCCATTCGGGAGATGATGTCTTATTAAGTATACCCGCTATGTTCCACGAGATAATGGTCACAGAAGTTGTTCCTGGTTTACATCCTAAAAGGCTCATCTCCTCAGATTTTTCCACACAAACATTACTCATTGCTTTACCCCTCTTCAAACCCTCCTCATTTTCTACACTCACCATATTTCCCCCCTGCTGGTCTTCGTCTGCCACCCCAGAGTTTAGATCTTGAATTCCATTGACCTGTATTGGCTGTTTGGACAATTGCATACATGGAAAATCAACTTGCTTTTCCATATTTTGCCTTCCTTTGTGAGGAACTGAGGAATATTCGTGCGTTGTAAGTCAATCGCACTCATTTAAGTTGGATAAAGCCGAGAATCTGTTTTCCAGGTGCAGCCCCCAATCATGTCTTGTGCTCTCCCTAGCACTTCTGTTACCCACGACAGACCACTTGGTTCTTAAGACACTCGGTTTTATCCCTGAACCTCTTCTACTATAAAAGAAGTCTAGTGTGAGTGGTATGAGTTCTGCTGTTCTTCGTTGTGGTGGGTATAGATTAAGCAAAATTTCTGAAAGCACTTCTGGGCCCTTTAAATTTAACACCACACAGTCCCCCGCAAATTTCTTAGCTTTACTCCCTATCCACTTCACTCTTCTAGCTGAAGTCAGATCATCTATCAGCTTATCTTTTCCCCAGGGAGAGATATGCATGTTATTGCTCAGCCAATTGAATGCTTTATTTAACAATGTTTCTGGAGGCTCAATCTGTCCTTCGTTCAGAGGTGGTACATTAGCAAGAACGAGGATCAAAGGTGACGCTTCTATAACCAGCTCTACAGGTCCTATTTCTATGTTTGGGCCTGGGTCAACTGTTTTCCCTGGGATGGATAACAGTTCAGGATTGGTTGGGTGGGGTCTTTGTGTGTCAGGGATTAGACTAGTTGTCTGGGTAGGGGCTACAACATCTACTACTCCCCTAAATATCGTACCTGCTGTTTCTATTTCCTTAATTTTATCCAGCACCAAATGTGGTATCTCCCCCACATTATCATTAGTGGTTTTCAAAAGGATCTCCATTTTATTAACTTTGTCGGTTAGGTGGTCGATTTTAGATAACAATGGCTTGACTATCTTGTTAAGCTTGTTATCCATCAGATCCATGAGTTTCTTTATAATTGCGTCATTCCAGCCTAAGTCCCCTGTTTCTTCTCCCCCTTTACCTTTTCCGAGGTTCTTTCTAGGAGGAGTTGCTGGTCTTTTCTTATTTGATCTCAACCCTTCTCTTCTGGGGAGAACATTAGAGCCCCCACTGGTTGCTCTAGGGGCGGGGACGGGGGCCAATGGTGAAGAATGGCACTCAATAAGTTCCATGTCCTCTTGAAGGGTATATATTTCTCTACCCCCTTTGTCAATTATGTCAGGGTTAGTTTTAGCTAACAAATCCACAGAAACATTTGGCTCTAAATCATCCGAAAAATGCTGAATGAATGGATCTGTGGTGTTTCCTAAATCTATATCTACGAGATTCATGCATATATTTCCCCCTTGAGATGATATTGAGGAGTTACTAAGACCCAAAGATGATCTACGCTCATTATTAATTTTTGCCACCACCTGCACCAGGTAATTGTCCATGGTGTTGGCTGGGGCAATGGGGGTCTTCTGTTTTGACATGTATGGGTCTGATGAACACAAATACAAAGATGAAGTAGAACGCCCCTGTACACCCTTACCAGTATTAGTATACAACACTTCAACCCGTCTTCCCCCTAGTGCACTCACATGGATGGAAGGAGAAAGTGTTGTCTAAATACCTCACAACGGAGAATTATGTTCAATCAGGGGTTGTGGCCCAGTCCAGTCGTGGCCAGTCTTGGACTGTCTTAGACTGTCCCGCCCTTGTCCCGGGCTTCTCCCGGTCGCTCCCGCGCGCGCCCTCGCGGGACGATGGACCGGTCACCGCTTTATGCGCCTCCTGGCGCGCTCCGGTGACGGGTCTCGTGGCCCAAGGGCAGCTGGGAAATGTAGTGCACTAGCTGACCGACGGAGCGAAGCCCGGCCGGTCAGCCTTCCACTGGTGCAGGCAAAGTGCTGGCAAGTGCGGTGAAGCGCGATGACAAGCCCGTCCTCGGGCAGGAAGCCAAGCTGCAAGTCGGATTAAAGGAACACAAGGGACTCCGCACCGGTCACCGCTTTATGCGCCTCCTGGCGCGCTCCGGTGACGGGTCTCATGGCCCAAGGGCAGCTGGGAAATGTAGTGCACTAGCTGACCGACGGAGCGAAGCCCGGCCGGTCAGCCTTCCACTGGTGCAGGCAAAGTGCTGGCAAGTGCGGTGAAGCGCGATGACAAGCCCGTCCTCGGGCAGGAAGCCAAGCTGCAAGTCGGATTAAAGGAACACAAGGGACTCCGCACCGGTCACCGCTTTATGCGCCTCCTGGCGCGCTCCGGTGACGGGTCTCGTGGCCCAAGGGCAGCTGGGAAATGTAGTGCACTAGCTGACCGACGGAGCGAAGCCCGGCCGGTCAGCCTTCCACTGGTGCAGGCAAAGTGCTGGCAAGTGCGGTGAAGCGCGATGACAAGCCCGTCCTCGGGCAGGAAGCCAAGCTGCAAGTTGGATTAAAGTCTGTAACGTAACTGTTGCTCATGTGCAGCACTCTGATACCGTTGGGTCTAGTTTGCGTTATATAAAAAACTCCACCACCGACCAAAAAAGCAGCCTTTCAACATTGTCTCAGGTCTTCCACTGCAGCCTGTGGGTGCAGTTTTCAACTGCCATTTCAACTTAGCAAAAATAAACTTTTGTCAGGTCTCTTTAATACATATAAGTCACCCTTAGGGTAGGCCCTAAACAGCCCATAGGGCAGGGTACAGTGTATTTAAAAAGTTGGACCGGTACTTTTAAGTTTTACATGTCCTGGTAGAGAAAAACTCTTCAATTAATTTTACGTTACTGCAAGAACTATCTTCTCCATGGGGTAACATAGGGTTACCTTATTACATGTGTAAAGGGATAACTTTTAACTGGGAGCAAGTAGGAATGCCGAGATTGGTGTCTAAAGAATTGTAATTTAAAACCCTATTTAATGGTAACATCATATTTAAAGTCACAATTCTAAAAATGCCACTTTTAGAAAGTTGGCATTTTCTTGTACCAGCCATTTTGGTTGCTTGCAGCCTGTATCCTGGGTCACATTACTAGGTATAGCTGGCAGTTAGTCTTTGTTTATTACTTCTAGACAGTGAGACAAATGGTGAATAGGTGTTGGCAGGATCTGCCATCTCTGACTTGATAGGGGAGAGAAGCTGTCACATACCACACTTGCACATCACCAAGGCTCTGCCTCGTCACACTCACAAAGGGTTTCATACTAGCCTTTTATGCCCCAAGGCAAGCTGGGGGCAGGGCAGGGAGGAAGGAAATTCCAAACACCTTTAGGATGGAAACTCTAGGAACTTCTCCTACTTCGAAGCTACCAGCCAGTATAAATATTGAATCCTCAGACCCAACTCTTCAGTACACAGCTGGACCTGTAGAAGACTTAGGAGGAGGACTGCTGTGTTGCTCTGCTGCAAGAAGGACTGCTACTCTTCTGCCCTCCTACTCTGCTGCCCTGCTACCTGAGTGAGGAGGACTGGACTTGCATCTTAAGCCCAGGACCATTAGAGTGACTCCAAGGGCTAGTCGGCTGGCCTCCTAATCAGAGCCTCAGGGGCAGAAAAGGCTTCAACCACCCTGAACCCTGCAACTGGACTCTGCCTGCTGTGAGGCTTGCCCCCCAAGTGATACCATCCCAATCCTGAACCCTTGGAAGTGAGCCTAAAGGTGCTCTGCCAGCCCAGCTGGGGTACTTGCAAAACCGACCCAGCGAAATGCATTGCCTCACAGCTCTGCATCCGAACTGTTGTTGTGTGATGCATCCCCAAAGCAGGACCTCGCAGCTCATTGAAATCAATGCTGCATGACGCATCTTCAACGCAGGACCTCGCAGATCTTTGGAATTGCCAGTGCGTAATGCATCCTCGACGCAGGACCTCACATTGCAGGTCTGCAGCTCCTTGGAACCACAGCTAAGCGACACATCCTCAATGCAGAAACTCTCATTGCAGTCCTGCAGTTCCTTGTAACTGCCACTGTGTGATGCAACCTCGATGTGGGAACACTCATCGCAGCCCTGCAGGTCCTCGGAACCACTGCTGAGTGACTCATCCTTGATGTGGGACCTCGCAGCGCTCCACAAGTCGGGTTTAAGGTACTGTATACAGTGGGGCTAAGTTGGTCCCTGTATCTGGTCCATGCTCCATCGAGAACAGCCTCAACTGGTGACTTTGTGCTGGTCTGTCATGACCAGATATCCACAGTTGGCGCTTTGTGCTTCCAAGCACTATTTTTACCTAAACCTTTAAAATAGCATATCTCTGGTTCTACTAATTGGATTTTTGTTGTTTTAGTCTCAAATAATTCATAACATGTCACTCCATGTTTCTAACTTGGTGTGGGATTTTTATTTTGTTGTGTTTTCACATTATTACTGTTTGTGTGCTGCATAAATACTTTACATATTGCTTCTAGGTTAAGCCTGACTGCTTTTTGGCAAGCTACCAGAGGGTTATGGACAGGTTAATTTGGGGTTGCTTTGACTTTACCCTAAAAGGAATTTTGGTTTCTGCTTGAGTAGGGTTTCACACCCCTCAAGCAGTTACTCAATTTCCTACAGTAATGCTACAGGAAACATTGCTGCCTTGCACCAAGAGGAAAATGAGCACAGTGTCATGACTATAAAGGTTTTTGAGGCGATGATGTCATCAGTTGCACAAATACAAAAACATTCCATTTTTTGCCCTCCACTAAACATGGCGCTATGGTGCACAGGTAAACCAGCAGTGTCTAGCACGATAATTCTACTAGAAATACATGTGCCCCTCGGTCACCTGCAGAAGGGTAAAACATCTAAAATATGTGATTTCACGCACAAATTATGTTACACATAGGTATGTCACATCGTATGTAATGCTTATCACCTGGTTTGTGCCTGATTCCACTTGGCATAAAGGATGCAAAGTCAGATCAGGCTATTTTATCCACAGTGTGTTTGTGTAGGTTTGTCCTAGATATGCCCCTTTTGCATCACGTAATGGAAGTATGGTATTTTTGGGAATGCAAACTGATTTTTACAATGCACGTGGGTTAACTCTCCATTCAACAAAACCTTTAATAAAGGAAAATTGATCAGCGCTTATTATCTTCTTACTTTCTTCTCTCTTTCTGATATTTGTTCAGTCTCTCCTTCTTTTCTACTGCTTTTCTCTTCTTGCTTCCATCTTTCTTTTATCCATCTTTACCATCTTTCGTTCATTCTTTCTTTGTTTGTTGTTTCATACTTTCCATTTTCCTTCCATTGTCTTTTGTTAATTTTTTCTCAAACCTTTTGTTCATCTTCTGTTTCTTCTTTCTAACGCTCTTGGTTTACTTTGTTCATTCTTTCTTGTCATCTGCTTTTCCTAATGTTCTTCTTACTTTAACTCATTGGTTCTTTCCTCGTCTACATCTTTTATTCTTTCCTTATTTCCAACCAGTGTTCCTTCGACTTCTTTATAATAAAGTATGCTACCTGTGGTTGCTTTTCTTCTTATTATTATTATTTTTAAATTTATAAGGCGCACAGCTCCCCAAGGGTTTCCCGGTGCCGCCTGAAGGACCAAAAAAAGGGGGGAACTTTATTGATTAAAAAGCCAAGTCTTCAATGCACTACGAAAATGAGTAAAGGTAGTCTCTTGTTTAAGTGATAAGGGAAGGGAATTCCACAATGTAGGGCCCAGGCAGGAAAAGCATCTACCGCCCATGCGAGACAGTCTATGCCTAGGCACCGTGAATCGCGATTGAGTGGATGAACAAAGAGGACGAGCTGTAACATATTGATGGACAATGTTATGTTATGTTATGTTATGTTATGTTATGTTATTTTATTTTATAAAGCGCACAGATGCCGCAGCCAAGAGGCGTCCCGGCGCTTAAGGAATGGTAAAAACACAACACGGAAATTAAAAACCAAAAGGAGAAACTAGACAGTGATAAATAAGAAGGTCTTCAAGGCCTTTCTAAAAGAAAGCAGATCAGGGATGGAACGAATAGGGGCAGGCAGGAAGTTCCAGAGAGCTGCCGCCATCACAGAAAAAGAGCGTCCGCCCATCCTTGCTCTTTTAAAACGTGGCACTACAGCAAGATTAGTCCCTGAGGAGCGAAGGGCTCTAGAAGGCACATAGTGGCAAATTGTTTGTGAAAGAATAGGGGGAGAAACTAGCTTCAGGATTTTAAAAGTTAAACAAAGAGCCTTAAATTTGATTCTTTGCCCAACAGGCAGCCAGTGAAGATCCTGAATAGTGCGACGTGCAGAAACAAACTTCGGGAGGCCGACCAGCATCCTAGCGGCCGCATTTTGTACCCTCTGCAGGCGAACCAATTCAGCTTGGTTAACGCCCAGAAGCAGCGAGCTGGCATAATCTAATCTAGCCAGGACCGTAGCTTGAACAATAATCTGTCTCGTGTCAGCCTCAAAGAACTTAAAAATAGGTCGGAGACACCGCAGGGCACCGAAACAAGTACCGGCAACCCGCTTAGTGTGGGTGGTGAATGAGAGCTTATCATCCAGCCACACCCCCAGGTTCCTGACTTCGGCCCCCGGGGTAGGAACAGGGCCCAGTTCAGGTGGCCACCACTGATCGCCCCAGAGCTCGCTTTCCCTACCAAAAATAATGACCTCGGTTTTAGAGGCATTAAGTTGGAGTCGATTGTTCCCCATCCAGCCCGCCACAGCTTTTAGCGCGGACTGAAAAGTAGCAGCATCCATGTTGGACTCCCCATTAAGTGCCACCGCCAGCTGCGTGTCATCGGCGTATGACACCATGGAGAGACCAAAGCTATGGGCAACCTCTGCCAACGGTTGAACATATAAATTAAATAAGGTAGGGCTTAGGGCCGAACTCTGTGGGTCACCCTGTGAGATCGGACGAGGAGCGGAAACAAAAGGGGGAGTGGACACCTTAAAAGTTCGATCAGTAAGGAAGGATCGAAACCACTCAAGCGCTCTCTCTCCAACTCCGGCCTCCTCCAGGCGATGTAGGAGGATCTGCTGGGACACCGTGTCAAAGGCGGCACTGAGATCCAATAGGATCAGTGCCGCCGTTTGACCCTGGTCCAACATCCTCCTGATGTTCTCCACCACTGCTAGAAGAGCCGTCTCGGTACTGTGACCCGCACGGAACCCATTCTGCGAGTTGTCCAGTATCTTAGCTTCCTGCAGATGGAGTGACAGGATGCGGTTAGCATGAGATTCTGCTAATTTGGCTAGCCAAGGCAGCAGGGAAATAGGCCGGTAGTGTTCCGATTTGGTGGGATCAAGAGCCGGCTTTTTAAGAATAGGAATGATGGTAGCCTGCTTCCAAGCACTAGGAACACAGCCGGTGTTAAAGGACAACTCAATAAGACTGTGCATGACCGGATAGCAGCACTCAGCAAGTTCCTGAAATTGAATGGGTCTCATGGGGTCATCAGGTGAGCCGGATTTCACCTTCATTGTCAAGGTTTTAAACTCCTCTAGAGTAGGACTGGGAATAGTCAGCAATGGTATGGAGGCCTTAGGTACGATGTTATTCTCCTCGATGGAAAGCTGGGAGAATGACCTATAAATGGCCTCAACCTTTTCGACAAAAAATGACGCCAAGTCCTCACAATGCTCTAGGGAGGCTACTAGAGTAGTAGACTGTTTTTTTTTACTTGTAAGGTCCTTACAGACCCTAAAGATAACCTTTGTGGGATTTGTACTATTTTTTATCTCCCGGGAGTAAAAGGCCGCCCTAGCAGAACAGATGGCCCGGTGGTACACTCTAGTGCAGGCTCTATAAGCCGACTTGAGGTCAGCGTCATAGGTTTTGCGCCATGCACGTTCCGCTTTTTTACAGGTAGATTTGAGCAGTCTAAGAGATTCATCATACCAAGGGCTGGCAGGGCTAGATCTGGTCCTAGTCCACCTAGCTGGTATTAACTTATCTAGGGAGTGATTAAGCCATTCACAAAAGTTGTCGTAGCCAAGAGAGACCTCAGAGGGAGGAAGGGGATGATGTTCCTTCAGCAACTGGTGAAAATGCTCAAGATTAAGTTTTCTCCAAGGGGGTTTAAAAAGATCCGGAATATTGTTTCTGTGGGGGGGAGTAGGAATGGTGACATGGGCTTCGATCAGATGATGGTCTGTCCAGGCCATAGGCCTGGGCTGAAGCACTAAAATGTTGGTAGCAAGATTCGTCAAAACCGGGTCTAACAAATGTCCGCCGGTGTGAGTCGGTGATTGCACCAATTGATTTATTTGAAATGCTTCCAGATCAGCCAGCAGACTAAAAACCGAATTGGTATTTAAATATTCAGGGGGCTTGCCGGTTTTGATTTTAAACATGTAGGTTAAGGCCTTAAATTTAATGCAGCTTTCAAACTTGAGCCACTGAAGTTCTCGTAGAGAAAGAGCAATAGAGCCAGATTTCGGAATATGGCAGAGTAGACGGGCTGCAGAATTTTGTACAACCTGCAACTTGTGTATGACATCCTTACTGGCTCCCAGGAAAAGGACGTTGCCATAGTCCAAGCGAGAGATGACTAGAGCTTGGACAACAGTTCTTTGGGTGGAGACTGGCAACATCCATAACATTTTCCTGAGCCATTTAAGGTTGACAAAGTAGGTCGCAGCCACCATAATGGGTTGATGTTTCATAGAGAGTCGATCATCCAACACAAAACCTAAGTTACATGCTTGTTGATCGGGCTGAGGGAGGGGGCCCAGTTCAGATGGCCAGTGTTGAGGCCCCCATAGTTCTTTGTTCTTCCCCAGTATAAGCACCTCGGTCTTATTCTCATTGAGATTTAATGAATTGGCTTGCATCCACCCCGCAATTTTACAGAGCCCTGCTTGAAGGGATGAGGGTTTAGACACTCCTTTAGCAGAAAGAGAAAAGATTATTTGAGGTAGTCATCTTTTTGGTCCTTCTTTGAGTCCTTCATTCTTTCCATCTTCCTGTGTTCTTTTCTGCTTCCTTTCCACCTCTTCTTCCATTTACTTTTTCTTCCTTTCTTTCCTAGGTCCCTTTCTCTGAAACATACCTTCTTTTCTTCTGTCTGTGATTTTGCATTTATTCTTTCATTCCTATTTGATGCATCTTTAATTGCAAGTCTCTCATTTCTTAAATACTTATTTCTGTGCCTTTTTATTTATGTGTTTTTACATCTTTTTTCTTTGCTTCCTTTTGTCTGCTTTTCTATATTTCTTTGCTTCATTAGTCTTCTTTCCTTTTTCCAAGCTATAGTTCCTTCTTCATTTTTCTTCCCATCTGTTCGTTCTTCTCATTATTCCATCCTTCTTTCATTTGCATGGTACCTTCATTTATCACTTCTCTTTATCCTTGCCACTTTCATCATTTTTAGGTTGAGCATAAGCGTACAACCACTTGTATACTTTAGTATACTTCTCTTGTGGGATTAAAGCCACAGCCTGCTTTTGATTGATTTGTTTCAGTTTCCTTTAAAAATCCCTGCTTGTTAGTGGTCAGTCCTGCCTCTCTTTCCCCACTTTTCTCTTCTGTTACTCCCACGGAGCAGGGACTAAGTACTGTCTCAGTCCACTATGGTTCTTAATTTGTTCTTTCGGGGGCTATTTTTTTCGTGGTTCCCTGCTCTTACTGTTTTCCTGTGTTCAGCTTCGGGCCATAGCTGCTTACATGTTAATATGGCATTCCTCCCTCCCACCTCCTCTTAATGCCACAGTTGTGTTAGTGATGCCTCCCGCATCGTGCCTCGCACACCGTTGCTTGTATTTTTTTTTTGCCTTTTTGCACTTTTGGATATCCACCGCAGATGGGCTTTTTTTGGTAGAATATTAATTTGGCTTTGTGCTTCCTTTAAGGGGGATTGGGCTTGTTGAAGTCTTGTTTGTAAGAAGGCATGAGGCATTGCAGCCCCTCCCACTCCTCCTTGTGGCTGTGCTCCCGCCCCAACCCTCACCCCTCCCCCATGTTGCAAGAGCTAATGTGCAGCTACTACTGCAAATCAGATGGCCATCTTGAAGATATGCCATGTTGGTTAAAAACAAAATAGTAGAAACAGAATGTGTACACTGTAAAATTGTACAGAAAACAATGCACGCCATGTTTTGGAAAATTAATATATACACAAAACAAGTGCATCCACTTATAGTACGTAGCAAAATCAAATTAATATTTAACCATTTGTATCCCCTTAGTATAGGACTTGCTCAAACAAAAGACGACTCGTTCATATAATTTAAGGTATACAAATTTCAATGTCGATCACCAGTTTGGCTTCTTTTGTCCTCTTCAGGGGACATGGCCTTGTTTTTTTAACTGGAGGGGTGGACGTGTAGACTAGAGCTCACATCATGGTTTGTTTTGAGGGCGTGGGAACTGCGGCAGAGCCGCTGATTCCAGCATCAACCTTATAGCTGTACCTCAGTAAGGCTTTGAAACAAACTTATGTTTTTTGCATGTGATGGCATCTCTGTAAATTGTGTGTCTATTTTCCGACCAGCTGGGTTGTGTGGTTTTTGAAGAATGCACCTCGGCACAAGTCATTTAATCTCGCTTGTGGCACCTGGATATAAATACAGAGCTGAATGTGATATTCACGTCAGTTCTATGTTGTGTGAGTTATAAGCACCGTATGAGACATTTTTACTCCACATGGTACATCATTGTAGTATTGCTTTACGTGATAACACGTATTGTTGAGCGCACGCGTTGAGGCCGTGTAAAGGGCTTTATTTCCTGTCCCTATTTAGACGTGGCAGTCTTTAATCATGGATAAATGAGGGCAAGCTGTCAGCTGCATCTCTGTAACTTTTTCTGGTAATAAGACACATTTGTGCGTGACATGATCATGTTTTCCGACCAGCTGGGTGGGTTGGTTATTTAAGTCTGCATACAATGCTCCTTCATTGACCGGGAATTAACTGTTGCCAATGATTTTAAGGAGCAGTCCACCGTATTTAATGCATGCAGTGCAATAGGCAGTTTTCAATGAAGAAAAAGCTAACAGTATACTCTGTTGTGATTTAACATAGTCATCAGTGAGTTTCTGTTAGGGATATCACAGACTGATAAATTTCTCCCTGTATGATTATTGTCTAAAGTCTTCCACCTTTTGAACCTAGATTTTTTTTTCACTCTTTAAGACACAAATCTGGAGTTTAGCTCCTACGTATTTGTGTGTTTTGTCAACAAAAAAGGCAAAATTATCCACACAGTTCCAATCCACACAATTCAACATCACACATTTCCAATCCACACCACATAATTTGACACCTAACAACATAATTCAACTCTACAGCACAAATACACAACATACCACATACATCCACTCCACACCATAGAATTTCATATCATGCCAAATATTTCAACAGCTCAGCGCATAATTCAACTCCACTACATACTATGCCACAAAATACCATTCCACATAATTATATTTCAAAACACACAATCCGACTCCATATAATCCCAGTACACTCAACACCACATAATTACTATCCACAATATTCCACTGCACGCAATACCACATAATTCCACTACACAAATCCACTCCACATCACAAATTGTAATGCCACAAAATTCTACAACTATCACATACCTCTAATCCACACCACAACATTCCACATCATGGCACAAGATTTAGCAGCATACTACATAATTAAACACCACTACATACCATTCACAACCCAAAATGCCATTCCACATAATTACACTCCATAATAGAGAATCCCAATCCACATTACCCAGTACACTCAATTACCACGTACTTACTATCCACATAATTCCACTGCACACCTTGCCACATAATTCTACAACACAAATCCACTCAACGCCACACTATTCCATGCCACACTTTTCCACAACTACCAATTCAACCCATATAATTCCACTATACACCAACATAATTACACTCATAACACATAAGTAAAAACATTATCATTTCAATGCCATTACCTCTAACTCAAGCAAATGCGAGACTAATTTGCACTGCAATTGTTTGTTCTTTCTTTCTCTTATCATACTTTAGCTCTGTGTCACCTTTTCATCCCCACCCCACTGCTCGGTTATAGTATCCTCTTTCAGGAACAGCTCCCTGCAGATCACAATGTTTACATAATGTAAATTTGTCGATGGGTGACTGCTTTTGTCACAGAGATCCTTTTGTTGCTTGCAGTTTATAAGTTAAAATCCTAATATAGACCAGTGTGCTATTAACTGTCATCAAAATGCTGCATGCAAACTGTAAGGTATAGAATAGAACATCATGATTTTCCCCCAAATCTTTCATTATCCTAATGTTGAAAAAATGCTTCATTTAGGTAGAGAACTGTCAACCCATTGTGTTAGATTACGTTTGAAATTCTGATTTTGTGGTTTTCCAGACCAAGCACTCCTAATACTTTCGGTGCTCATGACCGTGCGCTGTGCTCATGACGAGCTGTGCTCGTCATGTTTGCCGCGGTAAGCCCACGCGGGGATAATTCCCCTCCTGTGCGGGGCGTTCCATTGAGTGGTGCTGTGCTCATGACGAGCTCAGCTCGTCATGAGCACAGCGTCACCGTGCTGCATGCCGAGCCGAGATCGTCACAAGCACCGCCGCGCGCGGCCCCCTCTCCCCTGCGCCACGGGGGAATAAGCCCCGCGTCGAAGGGGCTATACTATACTGCCTACCAGTATGGCCGACATGTGACTCCTGCACCTTGTAGTCCTCTGTCTTATGTAACATTTTCTATACACTGATTTACACACATATCACTGATTGTCTCTGTGTAATGTGTGTATGATGTAAAGTGCTCTGACACCCTACACTGGTATGAGTTGCGCTATAAAGTGAATTAAACGCATCTGAGAGAGAGTGATTATGGGGACTTGAGGGACACTGTTAAAAGGTCATCGTGAAGCAATCCTTGGCGTAGGTGGTCATTGAGTGTGCCCTCAAGCATTCTGGCCCCGGACAGAGCCCTGTGCTCTTTTAATGTAAATCATTACCTCCTCTGGATATCGGCGGGTCACAGATCAAATTGTAGAGGTGCTAAAAAGAATGATTACATCTGAAGAGGTTGCCTAATGCCAACCAACACTCCAGAGTTTCTATGTCCCTCACATCCTCGACTGCTAATAGCCAAATTGCGGCTACCGTTACTCGGTACTGCTGGTGACACCGTGAGGCGTCTTTACCTCACCTTACGGATGACCCAGCCCTGTCCCTTAGAAAGGCTGATGTGCAGAAACTAAAGCACGTCATGGCAGGTTGACCCAAGGTGTGCCTCTCATCTCCCATTTTAGGCGAGACGTGCCATCAGGTCTCAAAAGTCCAGCCCAGGGGGAGAGCATATTTAACTGGTCATATTCCATTTTTGTTCCCAGAGAAGTGTCTGGAAAACCCAGCCAGGGGGTAATCCCAATATTCCGCTAACTGCTGCGCGATCTGTAGGTTTTATCCTCCCTACACTGAACGCAAAATGTGGACATGGCGTGTATGGATTCACGTGCACATCTGGCTGAATTACTGCAAATTAGACACTTTGCTCCAGCGGGACATATTTATATTTATATATTTAATGAAAATGATTGGAACTTGTAGAACATTTCAAGGTGCGTGGTTTGGTTATACACGTTAGATATCTTTTACTAATTTTCCAAATCTAAACAAAAATGTTGCTTGTTTGTAATTTGTGAATGTTTTCAGTGCGCACGCGCTAGTGGTGAAAATGTTGCAATATGTATAGTTTCTGCAACGAAATATTCCGAATTTCGGTAACTCCTAACATATGTTATTGTATTAACCCCTTAACTGTGCAAAAAAGTTGATACTTTCAACATATATTAACATGTACACAAATCAAATGCCATACGTAGTTGTAGTATTTATGATGTGATGGGGCGTCGCGATACGGTATCACTTCTCTCCTGAAGACACCCTGTAATTATATCTTTATCCAGTAGGTGGTGCAAAAAGCCCTAAAAGCGGAAACCACAATACAAAGCTTTAGGAGGAATTGGGACTTTCAACATCTTTTTATTGCATGAACAGTGTATGTAATTCGACAGGGATCGCTGGTCGAATCTTTAGTGTACTACCTACATTTACAGAAGGGATAGGATTTACTATGAAAAGTATGATGTGAACATTCAAAAAAGAAATAACAGCAATAACTTGTTTTATATATATATAGCGCAGTATTGACCTTCATTAGAGCTCTAAGTAACAGGTGTTGATAATACTTGGAGTGTGTGAACACTTTTTACATCCGCTAATTCCCGTCTTTAGTGAACATAACCTGTGTCTTCGCATCTTTTAAGGTGAAATAACATCCTTACAGTTTCTTTGATTTTCCTTTGCCTTCGTAATGCGCTTGCAATTTGCTCTAATGTTAACATAAGATGTTAACTAGTTAAATACATCCCCGCTTCTTGCGTGTTTGCATCGTTCTTGCATGCAGGGAAATATACGAAGAATTATCCATACATAGGAAAGCACATTTTGGGGAGCTTTGCTGGCTACGCACAATGACGTAGGGCAGGAGAGCACGTTTGTTCTGCTAAATATGGGCCATACCGCCTGATTCATCAAGCAAAATTGCGCTCGCAATAGCTGCGAAAATGCTAATGCGGGCGCAATTTCCCCAATCGGCATTCACCAGGACAATAGTGAAGTCGCAAACACATAATAGCGAATTCGCAAATAGATTCGCAGAATCCCGGCAGGAGAGCATTAGCGAATCGGAAAATGCGACAAACCACGGATACTGCGAAAAAAATTGCGAATTCGCTATACAATCGCAATCGGTATTCATGAAAAATCGCAAATAGCGAAAAAACCCAAAATCGGTGTTTGCGAGGCGCAAATTAAGGACAACCCAAAGCAGGTGGTAACCATAAAAGCCATTGAAAAAAATGTTTGAAAAACCGTTGGCCAATCAGTAACAGATGCAGGCCTGACCAAACACACATGAGGAGAATCAGCAGCAGCATTTGGAGTCTCACAATGCCAGGAATGTACATGGTGGTCAGGCGGCGAAGGCTACAGCGAGCAGCACGGAGGAGACGCAGAATCCAGGACAGGATATTCCGCCAGCGGGTCACCCTGCTGGGCCAAACCAGAGAGCAAATATATGCAAAGTACCGCCTGAATGGGGAAATGATAATCCAGCTAATACAGGACCTTGACCCCCTGATGCAGCACCCAACAAGGTGGACCAATACCGTGCCTACACATGTCCAGGTATTGTGTAGCCTGCACCTCCTGGCCTCTGGGAGCTTCCAGGGGATAGTAGCGGTTGCTGGGGGGATATCCCAGCCCACTATGTCCCTCTGCCTAAGGAGTTTCCTTGACGCAATGCTGACCCAGCTACACCAACACATCAAATTTCCCACCAGCCAACAGGATTTGGATTCGACCAAGCTACAATTCTACAATGTTGCCCATTTCCCACATGTGATAGGATGCATTGACTGTACCCACATCGCCATCTGCCCACCAGCTGCAACGGAGAACATGTACCGCAAACGCAAGTCCTACCACTCCCTCAACATCCAGATGGTCTGCAATGCTAAGACATACATCACGGACATAGTGGCACAGTACCCAGGTAGTACCCATGACTCATTCATATTCCGGCACAGCGGCCTCCACACACGACTGGCCAGGGGAGACTTTGGGGAAGGACACCTACTTGGTAAGTACACTTTGTCCACAATGTCACATTGCGATGAAGTAGCTGCGCTGCACAGGCACTCACCCTCTGCTCCTCTCATTCAGGTGACAGTGGCTACGCCCTCCGTGAATACCTCCTCACCCCATACCTCAACCCTGCTACACCACAGCAACGGCGTTACAATGTTGCACACATACGGACAAGGAATTGCATTGAAAGGACTTTTGGGCTACTGAAGAGCAGATTCCGCATACTGCACAAGACAGGTGGAGCCATGTACTACAGTCCTGATGTGTGCTGCCGCATTGTGGCTGTCTGTGCAATACTACACAACATTGCTACCAAGCGCAGGATACCTGTAGACATCTCTGGCAGTGAGTCGGAAGGGGACGACCGGCCACCTGCACATGGGCGTCATGCACGCGGGGAGAACCCAGCTGAAGGCCACAGACGCCGCAACCACATCACAATGAACAGTTTCTAGTGCACCCACTCCCCTCACCCAACAAATCACAATTGCATGCAAATGGAAATAATGACAGGACGCCAATGTATGATGCAAGATTAAATATTATTGTTTGATTCACAATAATAGTGCAAGTTGCCATCCTTCCTATGCAATCAGTATTGCCCCATACTGCTGCGTCCAAAACACAGGGCAGGCTTTTAGTGTCAGCCTGTGCCTGTAAAAGTACATGTTAGTCAGGTGCGCCTCCGGCGCGAATCACCCAAGCGCCTCTCCAGCTCCTCCTCTGCCACCGCACGTGACCCTGCAGTGGGCCTGGTGCTACGTCGTAACACCGCTACCTGTGAGGCAGACTGGCTGCTCACACTTGAGGTGCCCTCGCTGGCATCGCCCCCCGACATTGCCAGGTACAGGGGGGTGGAGTGCCATAACGGCAGTGGTGAGGTGCTCTAATACTCTGGCCACATCCTCGCAGCATTGGATTAACTGCTGCTGCTGCGCCAGGGACCGTCGCGATAGCTGGGATGTCGCATTGCCGATCACGTAGTTTGACCTGGTGTATGACAACAGCCGCGTCAGTAGCTGCCGGTGGTGGCGCCGCCCGGTGTTGCGCTGTGATATTAGCGCAGCAGTGTTGGCCTCCATGGCTGCCGTCATGCGGTCCATCCTCTCCCCCACACCTGCCACATTGCGGCCAATATTATACAGCTGCATCTGTATGGCCCCTTGCCGGCGTGCCTGCATCTGGTGAATGCGTAGCATTCTACGCTCTATGCTCATGCTCGGCAATCGCACTTCCATCCCCCTCCTGCCGCTGCGTGCATTGTTCTGCAGGCGAGCCCTGCCATGCCTGCTCTGCTGGCTGCCCACAGTGGGTGGGCGCTGTGTCACCGCTGTCGCTGGAGCAGATGTGGAGGCTCCAGCTGCTGCGGGCCTGGCTGCAGGGGTTGGTGGTGCGCCTGTTGGTGCTGGCGCTGATGCTGTGGGCCTGGCTGCAGGGGTTGGTGCAGCGCCTGTTGGTGCTGGCGCTGATGCTGTGGGCCTGGCTGCAGTGGTTGGTGCAGCGGCTGTTGGTGCTGGCGCTGATGCTGTGGGCCTGGCTGCAGGGGTTGGTGCAGCCCCTGTTGGTGCTGGCACTGATGCTGTGGGCCTGGCTGCAGGGGTTGGTGCAGCGCCTGTTGGTGCTGGCGCTGATGCTGTGGGCCTGGCTGCAGGGGTAGGTGTAGCGCCTGTTGGTGCTGGATGTGTTTGTGACGGCACCTCCTCCTCATCCTGTGGTTGCTCATCGATGACCAGCCTGTCACTGTCGCTGCTGTCTGCGCCACCTGTGAGGGGAAGTGGACGTCCATTAGTTGCATGTATCTGTCACACGTGCAGTTGCTACATGCATGCTGGATGGCATTCCCTGACTGGCTGTGGCATTGCGTACTTTGGAACCTGTCTGGCTGCATTGGGGTACTTGTACATTGTGGCCACACTACATGTCCCACAATGCTTTAGGGCATTACCTAATGTGCACCGATGGCATGACTTTGGAACATTATGGGAGGCTATAGGGTAATGGCCATTCATAGGGGACAGGGTCGCAGTCACATGCCACTTACCTTGGCTCTATTGGGTGGGGCGGGATGAGTCCAATCTGATGACTCCAATGCACGCCTCGGACTCCAACGTGTCCTCGACGCGGTCCTCCATGGTGGTGTTTGGAGGGACTGTAGGTCCTCCCCCTCCAGTGGCCAGGGACTCTCCCAGCCTCTCGGCAACCCTCTCCTTGGCACGACCTTGGAGGTCGTACCACCTCTTCTTTAGTTCCTCAAGTGACCTGTCTGCCACGCCCACGGAGTTCACTGTGGCCGCTATCCCGACCCAGATTCACCGCTTCTCCTGCTCAGGCACCCTCCTTGACTCTTTCCCAAACAGTTTAGAGTGGTTCTCTACCACCCCTTCGATGAGGTGCTCCAACTCCTGTTCGGAGAACTTCAGTTTTCTCTTGCGCCCGGTGTTGCTGGGCCCTGGCACAGCCTTCTCTGCCATTGCTGCAGTGAGATTGGGTGTGGTATTCCAAGTTTGCAGGTGTCCTTGCAGGAGCTGACTCAGTTGCTGCCTCGAGGTCTGCCTCACTGTGGTGAATGGGGGTGGGAACTGGCTGCTTCCTGGTTGTGATGTCATCACTGTGCTCGAAAAGCGACTTCCCGTTTTCCCGATCCCGCGTATTTGCGATCTCGCAATTAGCGATATCGCTATTTGCGATATCGCAAATCCTACACGGATGTTGCCGAAAATAGCGATTAATCTGCGATTTTCGAAACTCGCTAACGCTTTTTGCGGCCGCGTGCGAATCGCATTTTTTAATCGGAAAAATTCTTGAATACCGATCTGCGATTTCTAAATTGCGATTCGCAGTTAATCACAATTGGAAAATCGCAGATTCCGGTTTTCATGAATCAGGCTGTTAGTTAGGACCCGGTTTACGTTGCTCTTGGACCAGGCACCGTGGTGCAAGACCAACGCATACGTTAAATCAGATTTTTGTATACACGCAAAGCCACTTTGCGTGGCTTCAAAAACCTGAGGGCTTATTTACAAGGCCTTGCGCCACTTTTGCGTCATTTTTAACATGGGAAAAGTGACGAAAAAGTGGCACAAGGACCTTGTAAATCTGCCCCCTGGAGTAAAGCAAGGCCGCGCCTATCACTGTGTTGCGTTTCTCTGTCCTGGGAAGGTGTTACATGGGTGTTCCCACGCAACTCCCATGGTGTTTGCCGCATACCCAGATTTACAAGAATGTATAAACTGGGGTTTGCGCCAAAATCCTACACCTACAGAGGAGAGGCTTAACAAAGAGAAATATCTCTCTCCCTTTTTATTCCAATATTCCTCCCAGGAATGTTTTTGTGCATGAAGGCTGTGGTCAGTGGGGTTGACTAGCTGTGGGATGAACTCTTGGACATGGAGTATGCAAAAAAAAAAAGAAATTTTCTGAAAAAAACAAAGGTTAAAGTGAAGTGATAGCCTGGGAACATTGGCTGGCATCAAAGTCTACACCTAAAACGATTTCTGAAACCAGGGACTTACAAACATTTTTCCAACTTTTTGCTCTCAGAACTGACAGGCGACTTGGACCAACTTGTCAAACTGCCTTTTGAACCATACTTTTTGCAAATTCATAACCTCAATTTTACTTATTGGATTTTTGTCAATTTGGTGTCATATTATTTATTAAAATTTACTCTAGTTCTCTAAATTGCTATGAGATTTTCTTTTGATGTACTATACACACTGCCCCTTGGTTAAGCTTGTCTGCTCATTGTCAAGCTACCAGGGGTTGAGCACGTTAACCTAGTGCCTTTGAGGGTTCAACATGAGAAGGATTGGGATCAGTGACTAAATATCGAGGGACAGAATATTGACTGCTAGAATATCGATGCCAAAATATTGAGGGACAGAATATCGAGTCCCTATCTACAAACAGGTAAGTAAAATGTCAACTACAAAATGTCAATGTTTAAAATATAGTTAACTAAAATATCAATTTTTTAAAATGTATTAAAAACTAATATAAAAGTAATTAAATGTAAATGTAGTATACTTGTAAAGCGCACAGCTGCCCCAGCAACGGGGCGTCCCGGCGCTGTATAACTCTGGGGAACCCGTCCTGGCTTTCCCTGTGGGATGGTCCCTTGCTGGGAGTCCCCAAGGTGGAGCCAGGCATCCCCGGAATTGGTGGGGCCGTTGTGGAGATTAGGCAAGCTAATGCCCAGAGTTGCCGAGTGGAACCCCTGATTAGAGTAAGCACCGAAGCGAGAATTATCAAGTCCGCTGACCAAGGTCCACGACCCTGCCGCGTCGGGAATTGAACCCTGATCCCGGGCTGACTTCTGCTCTCAGGCCTGCTGCCTCTAACCAGTGAGCCACACTACTCCACAAAATAATAAACACAATTAAATAAAACATAGTTAAAATAATGTAAAAAAGATTAGAATGTAAAAATAATAAATGTAATGTAAAAACATTTTTTTAAATGATATATATTTACTTACTAATATTATAAAATAATTATTAATCTTAATTATAAAATGTGTAAAACATTATTAAAATATATTTACATATATATATATAAATAAACCTATTATATAAATATAAAAATACATAATATATAATAATTTAAATAATTAAAGTAATATTTTTTTATGTTAGTTAATAATGTACACTACATTAAATATAACAAAATTAAAAGCGTTGCATAGCTAAGGGAATACAATTAGTATTCACACTCCAACAAGTGCAAAAGTATAGATGTTGGATAGCGAGTGGGTACAAATTACTATTCCCACCCCAGTGAGTGGAACAGTAGGGAAAGTATTGGATAGCGGGAGGGTAAAATTACTATTCCCACTCAAGTGAAGGCAACAGTAGGGAAAGCATTGGATAGCGTAGGGGTAAAAATTACTATTCCCACTCCAGAGAGTGCAACAGTAGGGAAAGTGTTGGATAGCATAGGGGTAAAAATTACTATTCCCACTCCAGTGAGTGCAACAGTAGGGAGAGTGTTGGATAGCGTAGGGGTAAACATTACTATTCCAACTCCAGTGAATGCAACAGTAGGGAAAGTGTTGGATAGCGTAGAGGTACAAATTACTATTCCCACTCTAGAGACTGCAATAGTAGGGAAAGCGTTGGATAGCGCAGGGGTAAAAATTACTACTCCCACTCCAATGAGTGAAACAGTAGGGAAAGTGTTGGATAACGGGTAGGTAAAAATTACTATTTCTACTCCAGCGAGTGGAACAGTAGAGAAAGTGTTGGATAGAAGGAGGGTAAAAATTACTATTCCCACTCCAGTGAGAGCAACTGTAGGGAAAGCGTTGGCTAGCGTATGGGTACAAATGTATATTCCCACGCCAGTGAGTGCAACAGTAGGGAAAGCATTGGATAGCGTAGGGGTAAAAATTACTATACCCACTCCAGAGAGTGCAACAATAGGGAAAGTGTTGGATAGCGTAGGGGTAAAAATTACCATTCCCACTCCAGAGAGTGCAAAAGTAGGGAAAGTGTTGGATAGCATAGGGGTAAACATTACTACTCCCACTCCAATGAGAGAAACAGTAGGGAAAGTGTTGGATAGCGGGTAGGTAAAAATTACTATTTCTACTCCAGCGAGTGGAACAGTAGAGAAAGTGTTGGATAGAGGGAGGGTAAAAATTACTATTCCCACTCCAGTGAGAGCAACAGTAGGGAAAGCGTTGGCTAGCGTATGGGTACAAATGTATATTCCCACGCCGGTGAGTGCAACAGTAGGGAAAGCATTGGATAGCGTAGGGGTAAAAATTACTATACCCACTCCAGAGAGTGCAACAATAGGGAAAGTGTTGGATAGCGTAGGGGTAAAAATTACCATTTCCACTCCAGAGCGTGCGAAAGTAGGGAAAGTGTTGGATAGCGTAGAGGAATAATTTAGTAGACCCAGTCCTACAATTTAATTAAAATTAATTAAAAAAATAATTAATTATTTAAATTTAATTTACCTCCCACTATTTTCCTCTATAAATGTCAATTTAAATTACATTTCTTCCCACCCTATTCCCCTATAGACCCACAACCCGCTACGGAACTAATATACGCAAAAATTAATTACCAATATTAATTATTAACCATACAATTATTAATTAATAAATGATTATTTTCTTATTTAAATTAAATTACTTTCCACCCTATTCCCCTATAAACGCACAACCCGCTACGGAACTAATATACGCAAAAATTAATTACCAATATTACTTATTAAACAATAAATAATTAATTAATACATTATTATTATTTTTTTATTTAAATTAAATTACTTCCCTACCTATTCCCCTATAAACCCACAACCCATTACAGAACTAATATACGCAAAAAATTAATTAACATAAAATTCATTATTTTAAAAAAATTGTAACATACATTAAAAAAATATTAAATACTTTTCACATAAACTAACATAATAAAAAAAATATTTTCGATACAATGACATTATATATAATGACATTCTATACTATAACATACTATATAATGACATTCGATATAATGACATTCAATATTACTTACCTATGTGTCGATATTATTTCCAAGTATATTATGTCTATTCGATATTGTGTCCTCTCGATATATTTGATTCGATATTGTGTCCTCTCGATATTTTTGATTCTATATTTTGGGTGTTTACCCAATGATTGTGATTATTACTTGGGGTGGGTACTCATCCCATTTAACAATAATCCAATTGCTTACAAATATTTTTAACATATGGCTGTGAACATCCCATCTATTGGTTGTTGATTATATGTTCATGCATTGGATTGTTTGCTATACTGCTCATTCTGCTTCCTCAGATGTCTGTTTTACAACTCTTTTAATTGTTTCCTTTCAGGCATTATTATAAAAAGTGCTGCAGCATTGTTCTTTACTTAAGTTCATGTTCCTAAAAATGTGATTGGTATTGTTATTTCAGTAAAATATACATTTTTCATTGTATAACACACTTTTCTGTCTTTTGGAAATATAATATAATACCAATCATGTAACATTCTTTGATAGTAATTAGAAACAATATGTGTCACTCCCAGTGCAAATCTGAAGGTATAACATTGCTAAACTGTAAAGGCAATTATGTTGCTTCTTGTTAGATTTGGGAGTCTGTAGTTGGCAGAAGTAGGTACCTTTGTCAAAGTAGGGACCCTTCTTCCTCGTCAGGGAAAGGGAGATACACTTCTAAAATAACCCCTGCTCACCCCTTTGGTAGCTTGACATGAACAGACAGGCTTATCTCAGAGCCAGTGTGTAAACACAGTAATAGGGTGAAAACATGACAAGATATACACAACACCAGTTTAGAAAAATAAGCAATCTTTATCTAAACCAAAACAAGATCAAAACAACAAAAATCCACAATACAGTACTAAAAATATGATTCTCGAATGGTAGAAATGGTTCAGTTCAAAGAAAATTGCAGATGCAACACTTTTCACACAAAGTACCTTGGATGCATTGCACACACAAACAAAAAAGTGTCGCAGGGAAGGTGATGTGTCAGTTCTTTGCTTTGGGGGAGCTGATGCATCAGTTCCTTACTACTATGCAGGGGAGGAAATGCGTTGGTTCCTTACCAGAGAGGAGATGATGCTTCGGTTTCTTACTGCATCCTCCAACGATGAGACTGACCTGGCGCCTCTATGCGATGCGACGATCCAGGACGATGCATGGGTTCTTGCAGCTGCACAGCAGGTCTTGCATCGGGATCGGTGACGTGATCTCGGACTTCGGAGACCGATGCGCTCGATGCGGCGTGCAGCTATTTCTCGAGCCGCAGGCAAGCGTTGCGTCGGTTTCTTCTGCGATGCGTCCAAAACAGGTACAGACGCGTTGCGCTTCTCATCGTTACAGTGCTTTTCCAGCTCCGTCGGCCAGAACAACCTCCAGAGGGCCAGAAATACTACAGGCACAACTTGGCAGGTCAGAACTCCCAGCAAGGAAGTTCAGAGGAGCAGGGGGGTGAAGTCTTTGTGTCCCTGAGACGTCAGAACAGGAGGCAAGCTCTTCTTCAAGCCCTTGGAGATCTTTGTCAAGCAGGCGACACAGCACACAGCAAAGTTCCTTTTCCCTTTCCTTGGCAGAAAGAAGCCACTACAGGCAAACCCCAGACAGCAAACAGCACAGGGGCAGTATTCCTCCTCAGTTTCTCCAGCTCTTCTCCTTGGCATAGGTTCCTCTTGATTTCACAGAAGTGATCTAAAAGTCTGGGGTCTGGGCCCTTCTTTTCATACAGTAAATCTCTTTGTCCTCTGTGGCAGAGAAGCTCTTTGCCCAGCCAAAACCCGTTCTGTCCTCCCTGGTGCAGCTTCCTGGCAGGAGGTGGAGACAGCATTGTCGTTGGCAGACCAGGCCCATTCAGATGTGAAAGAAATCTCCTCCTCGTACTCTGAATGCAGCCCAAGTCTATTCAGCCCAACCCTGATTCACCCTGGAAAGGCAGGACACACCACAACCCCCCAAGTGGCTGTCTGAACAGAATGCACATCACTAGCCCGGTCACTCCAGAGCCAGACAGTCATTACACAACCTAGCAGTGGTACACTGGATGGTTAGGCAAGAAAATACCTGCTTTATTAAAGTGGTATTTTCAAACCCAGAGTGTAAATATCACTGTCACTGCATGCATCCTAACATCCTGAGTTCAGGCATATCAAACTTTATTTTCCAATCTTTGTCCCATGAGCAGTAATGCTCATAAGATGTTATGATCAAACTTTCCATTCTATCCTATGGGGACAGATAGCGTTACAATAGTGAAGAGCGAAATTGGCAGTATTTCCCTATCAGGACATGCCACACACATCAGGGCATGTCCTACCTTTCAGATACACTGCACCCTGCCACAGGGGTACCCTGGGCCGACCTTAGGGGTGATTAACATGTAAGAAAAGGGAGGGTTAGGGCCTGACAAGTGGGTGCAATTGCCAGGTCGACAAGGCAGTACTAGATTGCACACAGACATCACAGTGGCAGGTCTGAGTTACATTTACAGGCTGCTTATGTGGGTAGCAGAATCAATGCTGGAGGCCCACTGGCAATTGCAAAAAACAACAAGTGATGGACTGAATGTGGATCAATGTCACACACTCCCCCAGTCAAAAGATCTGGGCCCAAATCCATCGTTTTTTTGCACTCCACACCACCCTGGGTCAGATAATGGCTTTATGCAAATCAGCTCTGACCCTGTTGCCCCATGGGAACAGTCCAGTCCGAACTACAACAGCCATATCTTTCCCAGACCGGAATCAAGCATCCGAGGACCGGACCGGTTTCGAGGTAACACCTCTCTTCAGCCCGGCTAGCTTGACTCCAAGTGGTGTGGAGTGCCTGGGACCCACGTCTGGGCATCCCCAGCGCACTTAGGGCGGCAATTGCAAAAAACAACAAGTGATGGACTGAATGTGGATCAATGTCACACACTCCCCCAGTCAAAAGATCTGGGCCCAAATCCATCGTTTTTTTGCACTCCACACCACCCTGGGTCAGATAATGGCTTTATGCAAATCAGCTCTGACCCTGTTGCCCCATGGGAACAGTCCAGTCCGAACTACAACAGCCATATCTTTCCCAGACCGGAATCAAGCATCCGAGGACCGGACCGGTTTCGAGGTAACACCTCTCTTCAGCCC
Organism: Lissotriton helveticus; assembly: GCF_964261635.1. Taxonomy (NCBI): domain Eukaryota; kingdom Metazoa; phylum Chordata; class Amphibia; order Caudata; family Salamandridae; genus Lissotriton; species Lissotriton helveticus. Next base: position 1,303,799,090 of record NC_136065.1, on the reverse strand, counting down.
GGCTAGCTTGACTCCAAGTGGTGTGGAGTGCCTGGGACCCACGTCTGGGCATCCCCAGCGCACTTAGGGCGGCAATTGCAAAAAACAACAAGTGATGGACTGAATGTGGATCAATGTCACACACTCCCCCAGTCAAAAGATCTGGGCCCAAATCCATCGTTTTTTTGCACTCCACACCACCCTGGGTCAGATAATGGCTTTATGCAAATCAGCTCTGACCCTGTTGCCCCATGGGAACAGTCCAGTCCGAACTACAACAGCCATATCTTTCCCAGACCGGAATCAAGCATCCGAGGACCGGACCGGTTTCGAGGTAACACCTCTCTTCAGCCCGGCTAGCTTGACTCCAAGTGGTGTGGAGTGCCTGGGACCCACGTCTGGGCATCCCCAGCGCACTTAGGGCGGCAATTGCAAAAAACAACAAGTGATGGACTGAATGTGGATCAATGTCACACACTCCCCCAGTCAAAAGATCTGGGCCCAAATCCATCGTTTTTTTGCACTCCACACCACCCTGGGTCAGATAATGGCTTTATGCAAATCAGCTCTGACCCTGTTGCCCCATGGGAACAGTCCAGTCCGAACTACAACAGCCATATCTTTCCCAGACCGGAATCAAGCATCCGAGGACCGGACCGGTTTCGAGGTAACACCTCTCTTCAGCCCGGCTAGCTTGATTTACAGTCCCTGGGCACCCATGGTGCTTTGTACTAGGGACTGACTAGGAAATCAAATATGCCAATCATGGAATCACCAATCCATAACAACAAATTTCAGGGAGTAATGACTCTTTGGCACTGAACAGCAGTGGCAAAGTGCCCAAAGCATCTAGATCAGCAAAATCAAAGTCCAACACACAGCAACATAACAGGAGGTTAAAGACAAAAATACAGGAGAAACCCCTGGCAATGATGCTATGTCTACATTTCTAGATCATCATTTCTATGGATTGAAGTTTTTTAAATCCTTTTTGCGCAATACCTCACATCCATTAAGCAATAAACTATTCTTAGATCATATACTTCTCCTTTATTTTTATTGATTTATGAGTGAGGTTTGAATAAACTTTTCCTAGAACTCAGACTACAGTCTTTGCAACAAAGGCCTCGAATTATTACAAGCATTTGTAATGCAATACGCATTTATGCATGTTTGAGCTATTGGCATTGTAAATGGCCATGCCTTTTATGTTTTTTATTTTAAAACATAAATAAAAGGATTTGTCACTTACAATGCTAATAGCTTAAACTCTTGCAAATGCAAAACTTATTGCATTGCAAATGCTTGTCTAGCTATGGCAATTACAATCTGATAAGCAGAAGTTTGCAGACTTGCTTATTGGCTGAGGGGACAAGACAGGAAGCTGCAAAGAAGAGCAGTACTTGAATGAACCAACTGTAAACAGGAGGTGGGAATAGAGTTGTTTTATTGATAACAGCAGGTCTTGCAGACAGCGAATGCGCGCTGTAGGCTTGACCTAGGAAACTGCCAGCCTCCAAATGGGAGTAAGAATGTACTGTTTCTAGTATGTAGTCATTACGTTTCTCTTTATAATTAGTGACTTTTACTCATTTGAAACACCACAAATGCACCCAATGCTCTTTGAAGTCCTATGGGTGTTAGGTCAAGAAGGATTGCAAAATTGAGAAGAGTATATCTTGGTTCACCTGCGTTTGGTGATTGATTAGTTAAAAGATGTTATAAGTGACTGGAAATCAATTCTATGTTACTTTCCAGCCCTGTTGTAGTTAACGGAACTGCTCTTACCATAACAGGTTGGGTGGCTAGATTGACCCCACATGCTGTTTCCGTAGGTTCAATGATCCTCTGGTTCAACTGGGAAGGAGAGAATTATCGGGAATAGTCTTTGTGCTTCTGGTAGCTTATCTCTAGAAGGCAGGAAGAAGATTGTAAGTAGGTAATTCCCCATTCCTATACATGTGTTTGCTTGCAGGCTTTTCTCCCTGAGCTGTTATGTTAAAAACCATTGACAGCCCTATTGCTCTGGTGGGCATATTGCTGCGTATTAACCTGTCTGCTCACGTCCTTTTTCAAGAACACAGATCAGTGGGATGCTGGGCATCCTTTGGCTTACTCTGTTTTCAGTTTCCTTGAGGACAGTACTCCTCTGCATCAAACTTCACTTCACTGTGAGTGACAACACCCTGTCCTTTCACAAGGAGAGAACATCCTCACGCAAAGTAGTTCCTGTAACAGCCAGTGACTGCTAAGGCAATAGTTACTTTTTGAGACCAAAAAATCCACAAAAAGTAATTCAGTTTGAACCTTTTTGTAGATTGATGATGTCCTGGTGGCTTTTCCAGCAGTATAGTTTTTCAAAAATTATTGACAAAACAAAACAGGCATTGACAAATCAAAATGCTGGAGGCTAACACCAAACCTATTGGCTTTGACAATGCTTGTTCCAGTCTGTACCTGAGATCTTTCCCAGCAGTGTTCAATGGAGTAATGCAATGGAAAGGGTGCAATAGCTGTGTGCCACCATGTCCCCCTGATTTGCTCCCTCACATGGCATACAGGAACATCCCAATGTTTCAGTGCATCTAGGTACCCACATGTTTCCAGTTTTCAGTTTGAGGATTGAAAGAACCTATTGAAATCTGGCTATTACCTCCTCGCCAGTCTTCCTCACAACAAGAATAACCTAGTGAGCTTTAGCTCCCCACAGAACCCTCCAAGCAAAATTTAGTGCACCAGCCTTCCACATCCCTCCCTAATATGGCCGCCCTCCCTTACCTCTGACCTTAACCATAAAAGGAGGCTCAGCCCATCTCACTTTTTAGTTTTTTTTAGTTCTGGTTCGCAGAATCTTCAAGCTGAGTTTCAGGTAAGTGGAGAGAGGTGGCGCTTTAGCAGGCCCTATAGAGCCAGTTTGGGGTCCAGCATGACGGACTGACTTTATTTTATATCTGGAATCATTTATGAATGATTTAAAAAATAACTTAAAAATCCAGTGATGGTGGGCACTTTCTGGGGGCAAAGAGGCATATCTATAGTAGGCTCAAACGGCTGTCTGGCCCCAAATGCAGCATGGAAATCTGTTGCCGCTAAGGCTCAGCTCATGTTGAGGAATCGAAGATGCGACCGCCGCAGATAGCGGCCCAGCAGAGCAGCCCACATTGACATGTCCTTTAGGCTAGTCCTGTCATTTATACCCGCTTTTACATACATTGTCCCATTAACACGACAATAACGGTTCCAAACAGGTGACCTTTTACCTAGTAGTTTGCCCCTGTCTCTTCAACGCCAGGCTCTTAGTATTTTATCATAATCCCTGCACCTGACATAAATAAACATGTCCTCATGCATAATTATTCTGTATAAGTGGCACCACTTTTTTCATCCTTGCTCAACAGGCCTGCTGTGCATGATCGCCTTGTTTTAGAAAAACATTTATGATGGTTTTTAAACATTTATGGTTGTTTTCAAAACATATTGATTCTAGAAGAAATCCTGAAGTGACCACTCTTGTATATAAGGCCCTTATCCCCCCTCATTCTCTACCATCAGGTGAGGGGATTGATTCTTCTCTAGGGGATTCTTGGCTACAGCCATATATATCTATACACAAATAAATGCTACATTTACATATCTAGGCTAGGTACATTTAGGCAAATTACTTAGGACATGCATTATAGGAGTATGCAAGTGCTACTGTTTTATCTGAACTGTATATGTTCATTTTCTTAGCACTATGGGAGAAATGTATCTATATTTACTATATTAGTACTTGCAATTTCTTTCGTATGCTTCTGTCTTCTGATTGTCGCAGCAGATATGTTTTATTCAAGACTGACGCTGGACCAATAAATACTTATTGAAACGTCCTAACCACCTTCCTGTGTATTTTCTGTGAATGAGTAAGCATAAGTGACTGAGTGAAAAGTACTGTTCTGTTTTCCACGCTCCCTGAGGAATCTGGGTTGTCATGTTCAGTGGTTGCCAGAAGCTACCTACCCCACTGTAAGATACAGGAGGGTGGTAGTGACACTTTAGAGTTAGCTGGTCTAATGGCTGATGTTTCCTGTGAGGGTATCGTGAATCAGTTTAGACACCAAGCCCTCAGTTAATGTCATGCAAAACATGCAGGTTCTGGGGATTCCTAGGAACTACACGACAACATGGGCATATGCAATGCCACAGAAGATAAGCGGCAGCACCGCAGTGAGAGCAATGGCAGTACCGTGGTGGAAGGAGTGGCAGAGTGGCTGGCCCCCATGATTAGTAAGCCTTGAGGGGTGGAAGGCGAAGCAGTGTGTAAAGCGGCAGAGTCGCAATACTCAGAGCGGCAGCGCTACAGGTCTGCATTCTTGTAAGGCCTTACATGATTAGGAAATGTGGAAGTGAGCTGCAAGAAATTACACAGCAGCGCTGCAGGCGGTAGAGCAGCATGAATGCACCATAAGATGATTGGCACCCTCGTTACTTGGTTACTCTATAATTCGGCAACCAAGAAGTACATTTTTTAAGGGAAATTAACAGTAAAATTATGGAGAGTGGATCTTTTTGCAGTGGGCAGGAAAAAGCAGGCCCTAGAAGAGATTGGCAGAATCAGGCTGAGACTGCATTATTGCAGACCTTCCAGCTGAGGATTCAGGCTGCAGTGGCTGCAGCATTTAAAGAGCAAGAAGAGCCATCCTCTCCTAAGAGGCAGTGCATGGAGCCTTCCACCAGTGCAATTGCTGATGGGGAGGAGGAAGATTTAAGAGGCAGATATGTGCAAGGGAAAGAGCTGAAGGAGGCCCTACAGCAGTGCTTTAAGTGGCAGTGACACAATGATCAGAGTGGCAGCTCCGCTGGCCTGCATTGTTGGGAGGTCTGAGAGTGTTTGGGAATGCTGAAGTGAGACACAAAGATTGCATGTCAGCTCCGCAGGCAGTGGAGCGGTGCACATGAGCCGTAAGCATAGTTTTAAGTTGCTGGCCAATGAAGATGCCGACGAGATTCCAGGTACCCTCGTTGCTTGGTTGCTATATATACTGGCAACCAGGAAGTACATTTTTTAAGGGAAATTGCTGGTAGAATTATGGACAGTTGGTCTTCTTGCAGTGGGAAGGAAGAGGCAGGCCCTAGCAGAGATAGGCAGAATCAAGCTGAGATTCCTTCATTGAAGGCCATGCAGCTGATGATTCAGGCTGCAGCATTTAAATATTGAGAGGGGCCATCCTCTACTAAGAGGCAGCTCAGGAGTTCTCTCTTTCAGTAAAGGTGGATTGATTAATGGCAGGACTGCCGTCCCAAGATGCCTCCCCATCGAATCCCGTAGAGAAAAAGGTAGAGTTGGCAGTTAAGAGGTTCTATGCTGCAGCCAATGTCTCCATTAGAGCTTCTGAATATTTGTCTTATACTGGTTAGTCACTGATGAAGGACAATCAGAGTCTGGAGGAGCTGATGGAGCATGGGACGGATGTTACACCAACTTCAACAATGATGGAACAGCAGACAAGACCAGAATGTTGTCTGACATTTCGTTTGATTCCTTGGGGCAGCTGCAGCATCAGCAGGTGCTGCTATTCATGCCAGGAGACAGGCATGTAGAGGACTTGGAAAGCGGACATTTCACAGAAAGCATTGTTGATGAAAATCCTGTTTTCAGGGGTTAAATTGTTCAGTGCACCATTGGAGGAAATGGTGAAGAAGTCTGTTGAAAACAGGAAATTGTTGGCCTCGACTATGTCATCAAGGGGTTGGTTCTTTGGTGACAAGAGGGCTTTTGGTCGGTCAATGATTTCAAGGGGCGACCAACCCTTTCATGGAAGGGTACGCGGCTGGGATGTCCTTTTCATTGATAAATCCCGGTCTCAGCATTCAGGTAGTAGGGCACACCAGCAAACAAAGTCCTGACTATCTGCGCAGCCCCAACATACAGATTCCGTTAGGTGGAAGATTGTTGAGGTTTCTGGAGAATTCATAGAGGTCAATTACCAACCAGTGAGTGTTGAGGACCATAGAGGAGGGTTATTCTGTAGTTTGCAATTCTCCACCACTGAGTTTTTTGTGCACATCCCCCTTCCATCCAAAACCATGAAGAGGGTTGCCCTTATGACTTGTATAGAAGACCTGATTTCAAAAGGTGCAAAAAAACTGGTTTCTCATCCTCAGAAGGGCCATGGAGTGTATTCCATTCTCTTCATGGCAAGGAAGGTATCAGGAGATTTCAGGCCAGTGTTGGACTTAAAGCGGGTTGACTCTTTTATTCCTCATGTTAAGTTAAAAATGTTGTCATAAGAGGAGAGTCTTTTATTCACTGCCGGCTTAGGTGATGGTGGTGCCCTGTGCAACAATGTCTGTTGGCGCCCCCCCCAATGACCACTTCTGCCATGGATTCCCTCACCACCGCCCTTTAACAGTGCCCCTCAAGTCTCCATAACCACTGTGTCTCTGATTCATTTCGTTTAATAGCACCATTCATACCAGTGTAAGGTGTCTGAACATTTTACATCACACACACATTGCACAGACACAATCAATCATGCATGCCTAAATCAGTGAATCGGAAATGTTACATCAGACAGGACAACAAGGTGTCATGTAGGAGGGACATGTCATCGATACTGGTAGGCAATATAGTTTGTGTCCTTATTCTGGAAAGGCACATTCAGAACTTTAAACGTAACATCATTGTTAGGGGTTCTCTTTAATAATAAGAATTGTTTTCTACCCATATGAACCCTTTTCACAAGATTAGAATGATGAAAGGCAAAAACCATATAGCTCTAACATATACCTCGCAGTTTGCAGCAGCTCTTTGATGACAGTTAATAGCTCAATGTTCTATATTAGGATTTACAAGTAACAAAAGGATCTCTCTTACAGAGGCAGTATCCCACTGACCTATTTACATTATATGCATTTCGTTATCCGCATGGTGCACGTTTTTAGCAGCAGGCATTTTAACCCTCTGCACTACGTTAGTGCAGAGGGTTAAAACTTCCACTCGACAAACCTCAGGTCTCTTTTCAGGAAGACGATTAATCACAGGAGTTATCTTGACATTTTAATTGATGCCAGATAATTGCTGTAGGCCAGGAATGCGGCAGCAGGTGCTTTTACAATGATAGGATACTTTCAAAAATTACGCCCCCACCACAAGTCAACGGCCGGTGCCGTCGCACCGATCGCACCGCCCTGCTTTTATTTCTGAATCAAGAAAAGGTGGTGGCACAGTTGGCTGCCTATCTCCATATACTGATCCATTCCTCCACCCAAATGTTTCTCAAGTACTTCATGGGTTCAGTGCATTATCAATTTCAGGAACTCCCTTTTGGGTTATCATTTTCTCCTAGGGTTTAGTATTGGCAACTTTGGTGGTGGTAAATCATAAGAACAGAATACAAGTTTTTCTTTATCAGGATGGCTGGCTGATCTCTGCCTTTTCTTTTGCTATGACAACCAGCCACATCCGGAAGGTATACTATGCAGGGGACTGGAGGTTCATGGTTTCCTCATCAGGTTCAGTAACTCTCTTCTAGTTCCCACGCAGGATGTGGTATTCCCTGGAGGTCACCTGGACATGGTAGGGGACAGATCTTTCTTCCAGTGGAAAGGAGTGAGACTATAAAGATGGAATTGGGGAGTATGCTCAGCCAGGAATCAACTCCAGTGTCCCTTTGGTTGAGGTTATAGGGGTTGAAGGCAGCAGCAATCCATGTTCTTCCATGGGCGTGTGTGCACATGTACCCCCTGATCAACAATCTGCTGGCACATTGGTCCCCATGCTCCAAAATGCTTGATCGACCAGCGCAGCTTTCTCCGCTGATCAGGGGTTCCTTCGAGTGGTGGTTGGACAAAACCAATCTAGCAGGGGAAATTCCATTTCCATGTGGCTCTATCTCGGTTAGTTACTATTGATGCCAGCAAATTGGGATGGGGACAACTTTGGACTCTTGGTCTGTACCGGGGAAATGGGATCGTCGGTAGTCTGGTTGCAACTTGAACTACAGGGAATTGAAGGCAGTCCAGTTGGCCTGTCTGGAGTTTGTATCATACCTCAGGGGTCACCATGTTCAGGTTTGAACGAACAATCAGGTGGTAATGGGATATTCAAACCACCAGGGGGGTTTCAGGGTGAAGTTTCTGTGGCTTCCAACTCAGGAGATAATGTCTTGGGTGGAGAGTAATTTATTGTCTCTGAGGGGGGTGCATCTCCCAGGAAAGAGAATTGAGTGGCAGACAACCCAAGCAGGGTGTTTTCCCCGGTGAGAGCAATTTCAATGACGAAGAAGGTGTCCCAGCTGTTGCAGAGGAGGTTTGGGTGTCGACTATGGATCTGTTTGCAGACAGGGACAATGCCCTCCTTCCACGCTTCTGCACAATTATTTCTTGTGTGGAAGAAAATTGCAATGTCATTCAGGTGGGTAGGGGAACTTCTATATGCATTCCCACCGATTTTGGTGATTGCCAGGGTATTGCACAAAATCAGACTGTTCAAGCGTAGTGTCCTTTTAGTGGTACCGTGGTATATCAGACGACTATGGTATTCTCTTCTGAGGTACAAGCACATTGGGCAATTCTAGATAATCCCTATCCACTGAAGTGGCCTCCTCTTCTGGCAGGAGTGTTGCACAGATTACACCCTCAGGCCTGGCTGTTGAGAGGGTGAACCTGTTGGCTAGAGTTTTGTAGGAAGCTGGCTCTCTACATAGTGCACAAAAATGAAGTACACCATGCAGAGAGTCCAGTAGATCCCTAATTGGTATAGAGAGGCAAAAGTAGATAATACTAATGCTCTATTTGTGGTAGTGTGGGTGAGCAGTTAGGCTTATCAGCGGGTTTTACTATGCATTTGTTGTACTCACACAGGCAATAAATGAGATGCACACTCAAGAATAAATCAGAGAAAAATTTGCAAAAAATAACACTGATTTGTATATTAGACCAAGGGGGCACATGCATCAAGCCCGCATTTTGCGATTCCCAAATAACTAATTTTACCGATTCTCTATTTGGGAATTGCAAAATGCTAACCATGTAGGAATCGCAAACATATTTGCAATTCCTTAATCTGACCTAATAGCAATTTGGAAATCGCTATCAGGTAATGTGGCTCAATTCATTCCATTCGCTAATTGCGATTACCAAATTGGTAATTGCAAATAGCGAATGCAAATCTAAGGGTGCCCTGGGGCCTAAGTCCCCCTGAAGCACCCCACAAAAAATGGTAAGTGTGCACATGTAAAGCACATACATGTCCTAAGGGCATGTGTGCGCGACATGGCACTTTGAAAAATGCATTTTTGTGCATTTTTCAAAGCATGCACATATTACCATCAACTTGAAGTTGATGGTAATTAGCATTTCGTAAATGCACAGTTCGCATTTAAGAAAGGCTACATGCATCGACATTAGGGAATTGCAAATTGTGATTCCCTAAATGCATTCTTAATTTAGGAAATCCCAAAAAACTGTGATTACCTAAATTGTGAATGCCAAAACCTACATGCACAGGAAAAGGCCTTTTTCCATTCGCAAACATCCCGTTTACAAACAGGAAAAGGTTTGATGCATGTGCCCCAAGAACTTTGTTCACGGGTAAATATTTTTTTAGTTATGAATTTTCAAAGTTCAAAAAATAGCTCACTGTTTGCACAATTACCCACACTAAAAGCCTATGGTGAAAAACACAAAATGCAGATAAAACCATACAGTCGGCTGAGCAGGGTGCTGAGATTGTTGGTAGCTGGTGCACTCTGTAGAGGAGGTCTACCCTAAAACAGGCTACATGAAGGGACTTACAGGTAAGTCAGGGGTCCCCAAATGAGGCATCGGGTCACATGGGCCACGGGAGCACAGCTAGTTTGTCTGTAACCAGTCCGGGTAGACTGGGTGCAGAGCAAGAAGGTCAGCTGGACTCTGTGCATCAAGATGGTCTTTTCAGTCAGGGGCAGGCAGACTGCAGGGATGATTTCCAAACAGCTGGGCCACTCACAAAATGGGTCTCAGGAGTCTTCATGTGCCTTGATGGGTGCTTGCTTGCTGGGCAGTTGGAGCCTGGATTGGACTCCTAGTCTCAGTGTTGTTGCAGGTGGTTCTTTACCTTGGGTATTACTATGGTACCGCTCCAGTAGGGCCAGGTGTCCTCTTACTTGGTGGTGAGGGGGGAAGATCTGACCCTAAAGAGATGTTGTACATCTTCTTGCTTGGGTGCTGTATTGAAGTCGCCAGAGAGCAGAAAGTCAGTAAACTGGACTCTGTGGGTTCGGTGCCTGTGGACTGAGGGGAGTAGTTCCTTTACTCCAATGGGGAGCCATAGTAATTGGTGAAGGGCTGAGGGGAGGGTGGTCCGGGGTTATTGGAGGCTCAAAGCAGCAAGAGGAGACAGTCCTTGGAGACAGGCTGCAGGGTTTTGCACCAGAACTCTGCAGCAGGTACTCTGTTCTCGGGTATTCAGCTCTTTTTTGTCCATTTTCTTTTTTAGGGATGCTAAATTTGGAGTTCCGGGTCCAGGGGTGCCACCTAAATACTAACTTTAGGAGCGTTACAGGTTGAGACAGGTGGGAACCAATGGGATACCTACCATTAGAGTGTCTACTTCCTCTACATGATGACTTCCTTTGGGGAGAGGGCACAACCCTGACCCTAATTGTCTAATTTCCTCTCAAACCAAGATGAAAAAAAACTGAAAAGCAGGCTTTGTTCCTGTTCCCCGAGAGTCCAGGCTCTCACACCATGAGGTCAGAAACATGTCTGGTGGTGGCAGGCTGGCTAAGAGTAGTCAGAGGCCACACCTGTTTTTGGGAGGTTTCAGGGGACTCTCTAAGGTTTCCCCTATGTGCATGTGTTAATAAATCCAACCCTGGCATCAGTGTGGATTTATTAAGATGAGATGTTTGGTACCAAACATTCCTGGGTTCAGTGAAGCAATCATGGTGCTTGGGAACTCGTAATGACTGGTGTCCAGCCAATGTACTCTCCATGGCTTCCCTGTACACTTACAGTATCCAAGAATGGACTTAGATATTGTAGGACTATAGCTCCTCTTACAGATATGTCCACACATAAGATATAGTGCACCCTGCTTTAGGGCTAAAAGGCCTGCAGTAGGGATGGCTTACCTATACCTCATGTAGTGTCTGTGTGCATGGCACACAGGGATGTGAGCCATGTAAACTCTTCGATTTTCTCTACACCGAGACATGTAACCTGCAGTGGCAGTTTGTATGGTCTTAGTGAGGGGTCCCTAGGGTGGCACAATCTGTGCTGCAGCCCTAGTGGACCCTCTTCAGCTCCAATGACCTAGGCACCAGGTGTGTGTACCATTTAATAGGGGTTGCTGAAGCTGTCCCAATTGTGGTAGAGTGCTGGGAAGAGCTCTGGTACTGGAGACTTATGTAGCAGGGTCCCAGTATACTCCCAGTCGAAATCACATCATGTTCCAAGCAAAAAGTGGGGGCTAACCATGTCAAAAGAGGCACTTTGATACAGGGTTGTTCTGTGGAAGTGATGGACATGATTCAAAACTCCGGGCGACCATGTGACTCTGCTGTCTTAGTGTAGGCATTAGGGGCCAGATGTAGCTCGCCAAATACCGGTCGGTAACGGCCAATTTCGGCCGTTACCGACCGGTATTTGGGATTTGTAATGTAGGGGGCCATCGATTTACAGAATCTGTAATTTTACAGATTCTGTAAATATACAGAGTCGGTAAAATACAGAATCGGTAAATTTGCCGATTCTGTAAATCAATATGTAGGTGGCACTGTAATCAGTGCCACAGGCCCTTACCGAATCGTTATTTAACATGGAATACTATTCCATGGTAAATAACGAATTCCTGTGTACATGTACATGTACAGCTGTGCCATGTGGCACACAGACATGCCCTATGGGCATGTCTGTGTGTCACATGGCACACAAGCCAGAAACAGGGGTGCAACAGGGTGTCAAAGTGACACCCTGTCCCCCTTGTAAATTTGGTATTTTTACCGATTCGGTAATTACCGAATCGGTATCTGCCATTGAATCCTATGGTGACAGATGATCCCACCACTCTAGTTCAGGAAGGCCCATCAGCTTGGTGATGGGCCATCATCATATGCGGGGTACACATCAACTCCCATTGTGTGACTGTCTAGGGTGAATGCACGGGAACATGCCCCTATCAGTCTAAACTAGACGTTAATTCCACAGGCAGGCAGAGGCATAGGATGGGTTAACAAGAAAATGCCCAATTTCTAATAGTGGCATTTCCAAACACAAAATTACAAAAACACCTTTACTAAAAGATGTGTTTTTAAATTTTGAGCTCAGAGAGCCCAAACTTCTCAATCTCTAGCTGTTCCCAAATATAAGTTGCACTTGTAAAATATTACGAGGCAGCTCCAATGATAACCTATTGGAGAGCTAGTCCTTGGAATAGTGAAAAATTAAGTTGACACGATTTCACTATCATGACATGCAAAACACACCATTCCATTTCCTACCTTTGACGTGCACTGCACCCTGTCCATGGAGTTAGCTTGGGCCTACCTGTGGTGTGCCTTACATATAGTAAAAGGGAAGGTTAGGGCCTGGCAAGTGGGTGCACTTGCCAAGTCGACTTGGCAGTTAAAACTGCACTCACAGACACTGCAATGGCAGGTCTGAGATAAGTTTACAGGGCTACTCATGTAGGTGTCACAACCAGTGCTACAGGGCCACTAGAAGCATTTGATTTACAGGCCTTGTGCAGACCAAGTGGCTTTATTAGGGACATGCCAGTACATCAAATGTGCCAATCATGGATAACCAATCAGAGTTACAATTTACACAGAGAGCACGTGCACTATAGCACTGAGAAGCAGTGCTAAAGTGTCCAGAATGCCCAAACCATCATAAAACTAAGTCCAGCACACAGTCAAAAACACAGGAGGTGATAACAATGGAGTTGACACAAGGTTTCTGGCCCTTTAAGCTTCAGTTTTCTCATGTTTTCTTTCTAACAAGGTTATTTACAGCAAGCAACACATTTTCACTATTTCCAGGCTCCTAGGCTGCTGGAGAGCATGAAGTATTTCCCACCTGTTTAGTTTTGTCATTGTTGGCATTTACCACCACCTGTCCTCACTCTCAACAGGTTTATGATAGTGGTCTTAATGTGTAATGCTCTTGAGACACTCACGGGTGAGTAGTGCGCTTTACAAGTTCAGTGATTGATTGATTGATTGATGTATGAAGCCTTTTTTCCGTTCACAAACAGGTTGATTCTCAGAATCGGCCCATTTGTGAACGGGAGAAAGCCATTTGGCATGTATCATCCCAAAAGGCCATTGCAAAATAAGGAATCGCAAAATTTGCGATTCCCTATTTTGCAAATGCATTTAAGGAATCACAAATTGCGATTCCTTAAATGCAATTCTGGAAGCACCCAAGGTATGAGATTTCTTGCCTTAAGAAATCACAAATTACCACCATCTTCAAGTTGGTAGTAATTTGCGATTTGCTAGAACAATGCACTTTTTTGCATTTTTCAAAGTGCCATATGGCGAACATACATGCCCTTAGGGCATGCATGTGCACCACATGTGCACACATGCATATTTCAGGGGTGCAACAGGTTGTACTTTTGGCACCCTTGCACCCTTGAAATCGCATTCGCAATTTGCAAGTAACTATTGGGTACTCGCAAATTGCGAATGTCTTCCCATTCATTCCTAAGGGCCTCTACGCCCTTAGGAATGAATGGGAAGGTATCCCTACATTGCGAATTGCAATTTGCGATTCACAATTAAGAAATATGTAGGAATCGCAATTATTATTGTGAAACCTATATGCATTGCATTTTGCGAGTCCTTAATAGCAAATCGGTAAAATTAGCTATTAAGGACTCGCAAACTGCAATCGTGATACATCTGCCCCATGATTCCTACGGGGTGAACGCCTCTCCATCAGAAGGTTAGAGAGACCTCACAATTTCTACTAGAAATGTTATGGGCAATCTATGGCAGCCAAAGTGTTATCCTAAATCGTTAAAGGAAGTTCCAGATTTTGGGCTGAAACGCGTTTTCGGAATATCACTTCATTGGAGAAAACAACAAAGAGAAAGGAAAGGTCGGAGGAAAAGAGAAAAGAAGGGATGGATGGAAGGAAAGAAGGATATAGATAGTAGAAGAGCAAGAGAAGGAAGGAAAAATAAAGGTATCAGAAGAGCAAATGAAGAGCACTACATTTTCAGGTGTGTGCGAAATTCCAAATTTCTGTTTTTTTTTAAACCTTCGAGCATGTCTTCTAAAAACTTTGCAACGTTTAACTTTGCCAATTGCAACGATTTGGCGACGATTTCTGTTGTACATGTTCGTATATAAAACTAAGGAAATGACTCTACATAAATTACACAATAGACAAGCAATGTCCTTCTGCTCAGTTCCACTGTGGATAGCAAACTAAGCAAAAGGTAAACTTACAAAGAAAAATCGGCAAACATTTGCCATTGTGCATAAGGTAACATTGTAGAGACAGACTTTGCATATTCATCCCAGATTGAATGATGCCTCTTAATGTAAAAACATGACTTCATCATGATGGGAAAAATATCTTGCAATACAGAAAAAACGTTTTTTGCGGTGAAGGGAATCAAAAGGATATGCTAAGAGCTATTTTTGCGAAAATTGCATAACTTGAGGGGTAAAAACATTGTATAGTCCCAGATATTAGACTGCAGATATGAGACTTTAAAAGGCAGTGATATAAAACAGACCCGGTTTCAATGTATATTTTTGTATGTCAAAAGAAAAGGCAACAGGTTACATTTTGGTGGCCAGTGGTAGGCCATAGGTAGGTTTGTTCATCCTGCGCTTTATTGCTTTTATTGTATTGCCTGTATTTTCTTTGTTGTGTCTGTGACCGCTGTTTTCTGTCCTACCCCACTGCCTGTACGTGGTCCGTGCCCTTTGTCTTCCCTCTGTTCCCCTCGCTGTCCCCGTGCTCCCTCTGCCCGGTCTTTTTCTTCTGTACCCCTCGCTGCCCCATGTCTCTGCCCGGTTTTCCCTTCTGTTCCCCTTGCTGCCCCCGTATCTCTGCCTGGTTTTCCCTTCTGTTCCCCTCACTGCTCCCATGCCTCTCTGCCCGTTCTGCCCTCTGTTCCACTCGTTTTTCCCTCATTTTTTGTGCTTCTCTGCCCTCTGTTCCACTCATTTTCCCCTCGTTTTTTGTGCCTTTCTGCCCTCTGTGCCAGTCGTTTTTACCTCGTTTTTTGTGCCTTTCTGCCCTCTGTTCCACTCGTTTTCCCTAGTTTTTGTGCCCTTCTACCCTTTATTCCACTCGTTGTTTTGTGCCCTTCTGCCCTCTGTGCCACTCATTTTTCCCTAGTTTTTTTGTGCCTTTCTGCCCTCTATCCACTCGTTTTTCCCTCGTTTTTGTACCTTTCTGCCCTTTGTTCCACTTGTGTTTCCCTCGTTTTTTGGGCCCTTGTGCCCTCAGTTCCACACATTCTTTGGGCCCTTCTGCCCTCTGTGCCACTTGTTTTTCCCTCGTTTTTTTGTGCCTTTCTGCCCTCTGTTTCCCTCCTTTTTCCCTCATTTTTTGTGCCTTTCTGTCCTCTGTTCCACTCGTTTTTCCCTTGTTTTTTGTGCCTTTTTGCCCTCTGTTCCACTTGTTTTACCTCGTTTTTTGTGCCTTTCTGCCCTCTGTTCCAGTTGTTTTTCCCTCGTTTTTTGAGCCCTTCTGCCCTCCGTTCCACTGTTTTTTTGTGCCCTTTTGCCACTCGTTCTTCCCTTGTTCTGTGCCACTTTCGCCTTCTGTTCCACTCATTTTTTTGTGCCCTTTTGCCTTCTGTGCCACTCGTTTTACCCTCAATTTTCATGCCCCTTTTTCCTCCTGTTACCTTCGTTGTCCCGCCGCGGCGTTCCCTGTGGCCCGACCCCCTGACTGCCCACTGCCCATTCGCTGCCCCCGCCTCCCGCCTCCCAGCTGCTCCTCCCTCCCACCTTCCCATATATGCCAGCCGCTGCGCGGCTGCGCAGAAGCCCCCCATATCCGCCACGACGACTGCCACCACTACGACACCAGCACTCTGCATGCTCTCAACTCCGGACGGAGCCACACCTGCTTCAAGGCTTCCCCGAAACGCACACGTGGCCCTTTTACCTACTGGAACTGCAGCTATACCAGCCTCAGAGCCGACGAAACACCCGCCAAAAAAGACCCCAACCACCTCCGAGGCATACTACTGAACACCCGCTCCGCACGCAAGCATGCTTTCGAGCTCTGGGACCTGCTAGACACAACATCCCCGGATGTGGCCTTCCTGACAGAGACCTGGTTTAACGACTCCTCCGCACCCGACATTGCCATAGCCATCCCAAACAGCTACAGGATCACCCACAGAGACCGCACCAACGGAGTCGGAGGAGGAATCGCCATCGTCCACAAGAACAGCATCAGGGTCTCGACTAGCACCGATGACACGCTCAGCACTGCCGAACACATGCATTTCCAGATCCACACAGACCCTAATTCCACCCTCAGAGGCACCCTCATCTACCTACTCCCCGGCCCCCACCCCCAGGTCAGCGACTCCATCGCTGACTTGATCATCACGCACGCCCTGACCTCCACCGACTACATCCTCCTCGGAGACCTGAACTTTCCCCTTGAGAACAACAATGACAACAACTCCACAACCGTGATCGATAACCTCGCCAACCTCAGACTGAAGCAACTCGTCACAACGCCCACTCACTCCACCGGCCACACGCTCGACCCAGTCTTCTCCTCAAGCCTGTACGTCTCCATCAGCCACACCACCGAACTCCTCTGGACCGACCCCCGCTGCATCCACTTCGCCTTACAGAGACCCACCACCCACCACACACTACCGAACCCAACAGATTCCCCGCCGCTGCTGGAGCAAAATCACCGAAGGCCAACTGCACGCAAACCTCGCTCTCAGCCCACCCACCTAACCCTCCAACACCGACGACGCTGCCCACAGCCTCAGACGCTGGATCTAGGACTGTGCCAACACCTTCTCCCTGCTGAAGAAACCGCATACTACGCGCACGCCTCCACGCCGCAAGGCTCTGGATTGGACCACCTCCTTCCTCTCCGGCAGAACCCAGAGCGTCCGCCTCCCCCATTCCGTTACAAAGTCTCCAAGGTCATCTGAGGCGTACCCCAGGGATCCTCCCTCAGCCCGACGCTGATCAACATTTACATGACCCCGCTTGCTCACGTAGCCCGACAGCATGACCTCAACATAATCTCCTACGCTGACGACACTCAGCTGATCCTCTCCCTCACCAAGGACCCAATCACAACCAAAGCCAACCTCCACAAAGGAATGAAGGCCGTCACCGACTGGATGAAGACCAGCCGTCTGAAGCTGAACTCGGACAAGACAGAGGTCCTCATCCTCTGCTCCAACCCTTCAGCCTGGGACGATTCCTGGTGGCCGATGGCACTGGGGGCGGCCCGACACCCACCGACCATGCACACAACCTGGGAATCATCCTCGACTCAATGCTCTCAATGACCAAGCAAGTCAATGCCGTCTCCTCCTCCTGCTTCAACACCCTCTGCATGCTCCGCAAGATCTACAGATGGATCTCGACAGATACAAGAAAGACAGTCACTCAGGTCCTCGTCAGCAGCAGACTCGACTACGGAAACGCCCTCTACGCGGCAGCCCCGACCAAGCTCATCAAACGACTACAAAGCATTCAAAACGCCTCGGCACGACTGATCCTCGACGTACCACACCACGGCCACACCACCCCCCACCTGAGAAACCTGCACTGGCTCCCCATCAACAAGAGGATATCCTTCAAGCTCCTCACCCATGCACAGAAGGCACTCCACAAGACTTGCCCAGCCTACCTCAACAGACGCCTCTCCTTCTACATCCCCAACCGCCAGCTACACTCCGCCGACCTCTCATCCGCCACCGTCCCGCGCATTCGAAGAACAACCACCAGTGAGTGATCCTTTTCCCACCTCGCCGCCAAGACATGGAACACCCTCCCAATGAGCCTACAACAGACCTAAGACCTGCTGACCTTCAGGAGGATACTCAAGACCTGGCTGTTCGATCAGTAGCCCCCCCCCCGTTCCTTGAGACCCTCGTGTGTATGTAGTGCGCTTTACAAATGATTGATTGATTGATTGTAAATAAACCACAATGATCACAGCTGTGCATGACATTGTATGGAGCTAGGCACTGGGGATGCTGGAGCGCTTGATCTAAGGGCTCACCGTGCTCAAATGAGTGGCACTGAGGGTCACAAGAGGGAAGTCAGGAAGCAGTGGAGGCAGAGTTCAGTCAAGTTTGGAATGAGTTAAGTCAGCAGTCAATGGAATCAACAGAGATGAGTCATTAAATAGAAGAATTCGGCAATTTAAAGGAAGAAAGAAGAGCCAATTGAGTTGATTTATGAGCCAATGGAATAAAAAGTGTAAGAAATAACATCAGCGGTGAGTGGAACCGGGTGTCAGGAATATACTGGATTCAAAATTGGTGGAGTCAAGAGTTGAAAAAGGAGTTGATATAGCTCAGTGTCTATTAAGTCAAAAACCAGTGTAGTCAGAAGGTATGAGTTTGGCATTATCAGTGATTGATTCGAGAATCAGTGGAGGCAGGGTTCAGAAGTCAATAGACAGATAGTCAGTGGAGACAGTGGAATTAATATTTTAAAGACGTAACGGTCAGTAAGAAGGAGACTACAGAACAAGTTAATTCAAAGAGACAGTCATTTACAGGATCAATGGAGCAAGAAAGATGAAATCTGAACATTTCATGTATGAGTGTGGGATGTGGAATCGATCATGTCAGATTTTGAGAATGGAGTCAGTGGAACTAAAAATCTGTAAATTCAGAATCCTAGAGTTGAGAGGGAGGACAGTGGAATTAAGAAAGTGGAATTAGGAAAGTGGAGTAATTATTCACTCACGTAAGGGTTCAGTGGACTGAGAGGCAGCGGTGGCTGGCATGTACCGAGGGAGGTGGTGCGGGAGGCAATGCAAATAAAAAAAAAGAAAATAAAGCGCACTTTTCTTTTGACACAAAATTCTCCTCCACCGGTTGTCTCTCTTCCAGGCAGGCTCCAACGTGAGACCCAGTCAACTCCCCTAAGCAATCCTGGTGCTGCTCTCCCCAGCATGAGAGCAGCACCAGAATTGGAGGGAGCTGCCTCCTAAGACCGTTGGAGGCTTGCACTTTCTCTAACACAGCTGTCTGATGGCTAGGTTACAGAAGTTTATATATTCATGTATTTCATATTGAAAAATGTAAATCTTCATATGTACAATAACAGGGGTCAATGTATTTAACGTCCACTCCCAACATATAAAGTTTGAGCCTGTTTAGCACAAAGCACTAGGCTCTGAGAAAACGTTTTTAACAATCGTTAGAGAGGTTTCGGTTGTTGCATTATCTGTGGGACCCTCTGCAGGACTGTGTGCTTTTCATGAAAAGAAAGGACCCTTCCCAAGGGATATCCTATGCTAATACATCATGAAAAAGACAGTGAAACACAACTTGTTAAGGGAACTGAGTTGTGAGACACATTTTACAGTAGGGGAATGAACCAACCATGACAATTTGCAAATTACACCGTCACATCACACTCTATTTTGGGCTGCCAGAGAGAGTTGTGTTGTGTTTAGAATTCCAATTGAAATGCTTCAATTCTCAGATGTGATACAGCAATTTTCCCATTATTCTGCACTGCCATTTTACAGTGGTTGTTTGGCATGCATATTTTTAAGCACATATACAGCAAACCTTTAATCATTATTCATTTACATCAGTGAGCAGCAATTGTTGCCTTATACCTTTTGTCATATAATATTTAAAGCATCTGTGGTAACTTACTTATCAAGTCCTTCCTAATAATATCACAATCAGTAGCATAACCATGACAACACATCCATCACTTTCTGAGTTTATCTAAGTGAGTGTCTATTGTATAGAAGCTAAAGATCAGCTAAGTGCATCTACTGCAGGTAAGGACACAAAAGAAAACAGTGATAGACATCAATAGTGTTCAATTAAACTCATGAGAAAAGGCAGTGTGGCTGCAGATAGTAAACGGGCTAATTCTGTCAGTCTTGGTATCAAATTACACACTAGTTCATCTGTCAAGCCTTCTAAATTGACTTGAGGTGTGCAGCCAATGTGAGTAATTAGTGGCGTTGAGCAATGGGCAGTAATTAAGGTGCAATGAAAAACCCTTACTACAAGTTTTCCTGTATTGGTAGACTAGCTTAGCGCATCAGTCACTATCATTGTTTAACCTCTATACAGAAAAGAACTGCTTTAGGTGTTTGCATCAGTAAAATTATCTTTGCAATGTATGTATTTCAAGGGAATCTGTTAATTTGATATCCTCTTCTTTAAGTCACTTCCTGATAAAAACACGTTGACAAACGTTGCCATAATCGGCAACATACATGACATGAAACAAACTGTTAAATTTTCATTGAGGCCCTCTCCTGACATCATGATGTTTGCTTTTGTTAAAGTTTTCCAGAACTTAACCTTGTTAGTTGGATGCAAACTTTAAATATTGCAGAACAATTCAAATGGTGAAACGCTTACGAGCATGCTGCAGCTAGGGAGCATACCCTCCGAGCAGACCTGTGGCTCTGGCAGCTGCAAGTTTCAAACATCTCAACAGAGATTGGCAAACGACAAAGCCGCACATAACTTTTCACAGGTGCCGCATTCAATAATGATGACTTCAGTAAAGCCTCATAGAGCTGTGGAGGAGCTAGTCCTTGCATCTTTCTTTCCCATTTTAAGTCTACATATAGCAGTAAACCCCTGATCAGTGGTAAAAGAGGTAATCTTTCATTTAAGAACAATTAACCTTTCGCACTTCCGGGATCGATTATGCGGCACATAAAATGTTCATATTAAAATAAAACACAGGTTTGTGGTTTGCACCTCTGGTACATTGTCCCAAATGCCACAAAAATACAATGATGTTATCACCATGGTATTTATACATTTAAAGTTTCAGTTAGATGCCTGGGGGTATCGCTTGCTTGAGCTCAACGTTCCTCGCCCAAAATAAACAGACCACAAACATTATCACTGTAGCAAAAAAGGACACTTTATTTGATCAGGTAACTCTCTGAACTAGAAACACTCTTTATTTCATTATGATACACAATTTGGTAAAGCAGGCCAAAACCTTCCACTTCTTACTTAAAATGTTGAACTTTCTGACTAAAACCATCAATATATATATATATATTTCATACCTTTTTCCCAAAAACTTATTTTATTACCTTTCTTTCAGCTTGTATCCAAAAGGATGGGTAAGCCCACTCCAGACTTACCCACCCTCAAAATCGCCTCTCAGACCTGTCTCCCAGAGTAATCTATCTAATAGGGGCATGACATTTTTTTTTTTTGTGGGTGGGAGGGTGGGATTTCGTTGCAAGAAACACTTCCGCCTCCCTGCCGAGCCTCACACGATGTAATCTCGCGCTTCAGCGTTCAGTTTAGAACGCTGATAGCGCACGCCTGCTCCCAGCCCCCTCCGCCATCCCTACGCGCGGCCTGTCTCATACGGGTGAAAGACCCCAGGGGGAGACTGCTCGCGCTACGCTCCCCCTGGGGCCCCCATCGCCCAAAATAAACAGACCACAAACATTATCACTGTAGCAAAAAAGGTCACTTTATTTAGATCAGGTAACTCTCTGAACTAGAAACACTCTTTATTTCATCATGATACACAATTTGGTAAAGCAGGCCAAAACCTTTCACTTCTTACTGAAAATGTTGAACTTTCTGACCAAAACCATCAATATATATATATTTCGTACCTTTTTCCAAAAACCTTGTTTTATTACCTTTCTTTCAGCTCGTATCCAAAAGGATGGGTAAGCCCGCTCCAGACTTACCCACCCCCAAAATCGCCACCCAGGAAAACCAACGAGTTTTCCTGGTCCCCATCCGTCCTCGGAAACAAAATGCACATGGTTATATGTATTGCACACTGCACCATAGGTTCACATTAAGCTCCTTAGCTAAGAAATCACGCAGCTCCAAATAAATAATAGGCAAGGCCCAATTGTGAGAGGTGCACACCATCTTTCCTGAATAAGTGGCCTTCTTTGCTAGTGATATTTTCATGTGATATGTAACTGACACCCATTGCTGAACAAAAAACTTTCATCGCCCTGTTGAGCTTTCTACGAGCTTTGTCCATTGCTGACTGATCTCGTGCATGCCTCCACTGCTGCCTGTAAATAAATTCCGTCCATGCAATGCGGGTGCCCAACCAGTTATTCTTTATAACTGCCAAATCTAGCTGCATACGCTTAATTAATGTTAAACCCAAAAGAGACACTAGATCGTTCTCGCCGAGGTGTATTACGAAAAGTTCTGGTGGCCTTCTATCAACCCTCATTTTGTCAATGGTCAGAAATAGATCGTCCCACCTCATTCCTCCCTTGCCACACCACCTCAATTCATGTCTTGCACTGAGGACGCCAAGGGCTTGTCCATAAATCTGCTGCTCAGCAAAGAGGGCTGCCCACTTGACAAAAGAATGTCCCACTATCCACACCTGCTGTTTCCCAAGGCAATTAGCACAGATGTCACCTAAATAGGAAAAAACAATTAGCAACAAAATAACAGCTCAAAATAAAAAACACAATCATTATTTGCGCGCATATCTGGCACAGCAACTGGATTTCCATCTTCCTATTCTCCGAATAGCTTCCCAGCCCATTCCCAATCTTGCCGCTTCCGTGGCTGCCCCAATTCTAAATGAATGAGTTGCAAAAGCTTTAGGGTTTTCCCCAATCAAAAGCAATGCTTTCCTTAAAACAGTTAACAACTGGGAACTGGTAATCTTATGACCTGATCCATGCACAAATATGGCACCTTGCTGAGAATTGGAAACTGAATTGAAGTGTGCCCATTCCAATACTGGCAACAATTTTTTATAACACTACTGTTAAGAAAAACCCAAACACCTCTCCCCAACTGATCCATTTTGGACCTTCGTAACCAGATCCTAATTTTGTTATGCATTAAGAAAACGTCATAACAAAGGCCCGCCTTGTCCCTTAAACCCAAAACTTCGGAGATCCGAAATGCTCCAAAAGACAACCAGAACGTGCATAATCTGAAGCTAGCCACTTCTGATTCACTGTAACAAAAAACTGGCAACTGAAGTAAAATTCTTAGCAATAGTTGAAAAGTGATAGGGGCACGGGCCTGCAACACCATGGCCTTTTCCCTGCTTAAACCCTTCAACATTTTCTTAACAAGTATATTGTCAACCGGGTCAAAACCCCCAAAATAACTGGCCATAAAAAGACACCCCCGACAGTTCCCCCCCTATTGTGGAGTAGGACAAACCTTTGTTAGCCAAAAACAGTACAACATCTAAAATCAGGGGGGTGATATCTTGCATATTTCTGTTGCAATGAAAAACCTTTTCATAATTTAAAAATTCCAACCATGCTTGTCTGTGCGTCGCCTTGTGGATTCAGCTAAAGAATTCTCCATGAGCTGCACAATTCTCAGTCCCCTAGGGCCCAAACGCTCGATGGAATGGGAGTCTTGCTGGCTTCTGCCCCAGGCGCCAACTCTTGAAAACGCTGCCAATGGAAACGTGAAAGTGCATCAGCGATACAATTATTCACTCCTGGAATATGCTTTGCTTGAAAGCCAATGTTAAACCTCAAGCTTAACAACATGAACGCATGAAGCAAACTCAAAACTTTCACATCCATAGCTTTCTGGTGATTGATCAAGTTCACCACCGCCATGTTGTCGACGATAAAAAGAACTGACCTATTCCGAAATTCATTGCCCCACACCATCAGTGCCACAATCAAAGGAAAAAGTTCGAGGAAAGCAATACTCCTCCCTTGCTTTAGCCAGGTCTCAGGCCAGCTTTCCGCACACCAGCGTCCTTCCCAAAAGACTCCGAAACCCTTGGAACCAGCCGCATCAGAATATATTTGCACCTGCCACACCAATGGTTCCTCTATAATATGTAAAGGGACTCCATTGAAATCTTTCAGGAACGTGAGCCACACCTTCAGGTCCTCTTTTACCTGCTTAGAAATGCGCACTCTATGATGTGGCAACATAGCTCCAGACATTCCATGCCCAATGATCTACAAAATGTGCGCCCTGCTCTAATGACTCTACACACAAAATTGAGATATCCAAGTAAACACTGCACCTGGGGTAGTTCCAGTTTTACTTTGTCCAAGACCCCACCACACAATCCTGTATCTACTGCAACTTATCCTGTGGTAGTGGAGCCATCATAGAGCTGGTTTCAATCGCAATGCCTAAAAAGACTATCTGAGAGCTGGGGCCTACTGTTTTTTCAGGTGCCAACGGTACACCAAATTCCTGAGCCAGCTTCTGAAACGTAACCAAAGCCCGCTGGCATTGCTGAGTCCCGGCTTGCCCCATGAACAAACAATCATCTAAATAGTGACAGGCCCTAGCTGACGTGCAAACTTGAGATAAAACCCAAAGCAAAAATGAGCTAAAGGTCTCGAATAGTGCACATGACACCGCACATCCCATGGGGAGCACTCTATCTACGTAATAGGCTCCCTCAAAAAACATGCCCAAAAGTTCAAAGTCAGTCGGATGAATTGGTAAAAGCCTAAATGCCGACTTTAAATCATATTTGGCTAATTCTGTGCCCTCGCCCAGGAAATGTATTATTCGTAATGCCTCATCAACAGACATGTATGACACCGCCGTATCTGTAGGAGAAATGAAATCATTGATTGAGTTGCCTTCCGGCCAGGACAAATGCTGGATCATTCTGAAATCCCCGGGTGTCTTTTTTGGAATGACCCCCAACGGAGAGACAATCAAGTTAGGCAAAGGGCAATGCAAAAAGGGGCCTACTGTTCTACCCAGGGCTACTTCTTCCTCAAACTTAGCTCTTACAATCTGCGGTAATTCCTTAGCCAATCGGAGATTATCTGCCCAACGCCTAACTCGGGGACCCTGGTAACTCATCTTGAACCCTTCTTTAAATCCCCAAAACAATTTACTTGCCGCTTGCCTGTCAGTATAGCTTTCTAACCAGTGAGCCAATGCCTCCAACTTAACTGGGGTATGGGCTTTTTGCCATAAGATGGAATGCCGCCCCACGCCCTCCGGCATTAAAACCCTGCTCTTGTGGTCCTTGTCCTCCTGTCCCTGATCCCCCTGCCAAACATTGAATAATTGCATGTCATCCCCCACATTGAGAACATTCATGTCGGACACAACATGCTGGTCTATCACAGAATCCCCGATTAAAGTTCAAGCACGCTCCCCATCCAGCCGCCTGACCTCTACCTGTTCCACCCGCCTCCTGCTGGGCGGGACACTGCCGAAGGGCCGATATACAATGGGTAGGCCACTTGCCGTGTGCATTGTCGCCGGTGGGTGTACTGAAGACATCCATTGCAGCCACAACTCCGCGTCAACCTCCCCCCAGGGTTTCTCATTCCAAATGCTCATCCTGGCTCTAAACTCCTCGTCATAATTAGGCCACGAATAACCCCCAAAGTGCATCTGAGCCATCCTCACTATGTCCATATACTTGAAAAGAACAACCGCCCTGTCAGGATATCTTTCAGCATATATACTCGCAAAAATGAGGAAGGCCGATATCCAATTTTCAATGTTACGAGGAACTCTTGGGCGCCTCGCAAATTCCCACTCTTCTTCTTTCGACCCTTCCCTTGCCTGCACTTCCCTATGTAATAACTTAAAGACATCAACAAAATCGTGGTTCCAAATTCGTCTCTTTGTTATGATTGATAAATGAGAACCCAATGGCATAGCCAACCCCATATATGGAAGCCGTTTGTTAAAACCTGACCCAACACTTCCTTGGTTATCTTTGTCACTAAACTTGGCCTGTATCCCTTTTTTACCTTCGCCTGCAGTGCACGTGTCCACTACATCTGTATCAGACCGCCCAGAATCTTCCTCCCTAACCCGCTTATTAAAATGGCTGTGTAAAGACTCACCATCACATTCCCCACTATTCCCAGAAAATTTATCATTAGAGTCCTATACTCCCCACCACTTCTGCTTACCGCATGTGAGCTGATCAGCTCTTTCTTGAAATTCCGAGCAAACTGTCTTCACTTGTTCTCTGTTTTGTGACCTTTTCCTTGTAGTTGCCTGGTACGCTCTTGACTTCTGCAACAATTTAACAAAAGAGGTTGCCCCCGTCCCGCCCCCCCCACCTTCACACCCCCCTCCAATTCAGCATACCATTTATCTTTGTCCGACCTATCGTAAATTTAACCTTCTTCCAGATCCCCAAAACCTTCTTCCCCACCTTCATCGGTGCGCACAGCACCACTTCCGACATTATTGCTACCCGGGCACTCCCCATCTCCAACTCCTCCATCAAAATACCGCCAATTAATGACAGACCCACGCTCTACAGGCCTGCCCGCACACCGAGAATCCGCACTAGACCCGTCAGTGACTGAAGTGAAATTTGTGGCAACTGCTACTGGTGCCGCTGCACGAACATTATGGAATCCATTAGCAGCTCCTTGAACCACGCCAAGTTGCATCTTCAGATCGCTCAAACCAGAAGAGCCTTGCAACCGCTTCACATCTTCCTTCTTCTTCATACTCTTCCGGCTTCCCCCCTTCCCTTTCAGAGCTAACGTTTTTGGCACAAGCTATCCACACCCATTGCCCTTCTGTCTCACTCCCAACATGGGCCAAGGGGGGGCAACACTGTCTTGGGGGGGAACGGGCATGCGGAAATATATATTCCGTATGAAAACGGCTTGCCACCCGATCACAAACCACTGGCTGCCGCCCAACATCTGTTCGCCTCACCTGTTGGGGTGCACACACCTCTTCTAAATCTAACTCCAGTTCAATAACACCTTCCAAATTACTATTACCTCCAACACATTGAGGCTGCAGCTCTAAACCGCGGAACCTGCTGTCCTTGGCCACAGTGTTAAAACCTTGGCCAACCCTGGGATCATGCTTGCCCACAGAATCACTGTTAAAAACTAGGCTTTCAATAGGTTGTTGGGGGGTAGAGGATGACAATGGGGAAAAGCTAACTTCATCTTTGCTATTGCAAGAATACTCGACCAGCGCAGGGGTCAGCTGTGACACTACTCGCCCAGGCGTGCCGTCCTTACTGCTCGCAAGGCTGCCCCCATAAGAAAACTGGCACGTTTCAGATCCTTGCGCACCTTGGCCCTCACCCTTCAATAAAATCATAGCCCTGACACACCCCTCCCCCCGCGAAGCCTGCTCCTAAGTGACGACAAAGTTCGTGTCAGCAAAACACTCCCACCTTCTCTCCCAGGCCCGCCTCTACCCTTCGCAGTACAACACTCACCAAAGACTTGCGGGACCTGGGAGGAAGCCTTCACCAGCGTGTCAGGGGACAAAGACTGCACCCTCCTCGTCGTCGCCTGTCGCACTACACCAGTGCGAGCACCAACACTATGCGGCCTACTCTGCTGTAATCGCGCCGAACCACAACCTCTCACCGCATTCTGAGGTAAGCATGCCTCTACTGCGCGCTGCACTCCTCTGGCAGCCGCGTGCTTAGGCAGCTTCTGAGGGGCCTCCGCCATCTGCTGTGCTCCCAAAGACAGCAGGTCTTCTCTGCCCACCTCCTGAATAACTTTTAATGCCTCCAGCAACTCTGCTTTTAGTGCCATGCTGACACTGGAGGCAGCACGCACTAATTTAAATAAACTCTCAGTGAATTTCGCCGCAAGAAACGCTCCCGCCTCCCTGCCGAGCCTCACATGATGTAATCTCGTGCTTCAGCGTTCAGTTTAGAATGCTGATAGCGCGCGCCTGCTCCCAGCCCCCTCAGCCAATTCCTACGCGCGGCCTGTCTCATTCGGGCGAAAGACCC
The DNA here is from genome assembly GCF_964261635.1 of Lissotriton helveticus. Classification (NCBI taxonomy): domain Eukaryota; kingdom Metazoa; phylum Chordata; class Amphibia; order Caudata; family Salamandridae; genus Lissotriton; species Lissotriton helveticus. The sequence goes on along the minus strand of NC_136065.1, from coordinate 1,303,771,248 downwards.
CAGGGGGAGACTGCTCGCGCTACGCTCCCCCTGGTGCCCCCATTGAAATCCCATCATCCTTGAAATCCCATTAGCGATAGTCGCAATTAGGGAAGAACCTTCACTGGTGATATCTCAATGACCCTGACACCTTGTAAACACTGCAGCGTGCCTACTGATGGATGGAATAGTCAGAACAGGTTTCAGGAGATGGCCTTTAATCGCATGCGTGCGGGCGGAATTCCGCTCGTACGCTGAGATTTTTTAAATCGCATGTTACGTGACGAGCTGGGCTCGTCATGAGCGTGCGAGGAGGCTACGCCATGACGAGCCCAGCTCGTCATCAGCGTCGAAGGGGTTAATGATTTATACTGAATGAAGATGTATTGTTGATGCAAGTGTCTGTGCCGTTAGCTGTTTATGACATTTTTATAATCTGAAATGACCGTGCAGATGGAGACTGTTCTACGTCAGGGAGCAGAATAATCTAATTGGTTGGTGTGTTTAGAATGTTGTGAGTGTCATGTGTACCTGAGAATATCAGAGTTGGACTTGGAATCTACCTATTGACAGAGGAACATGGTTAGAATCTCCTCTGTCCACAAGACTGGAGTTGAATCCGAGCCGCTTTCCGGCATTTGCAGCTAAACAAATCCCATGTTTTCTTGAGGGCGACTAAGGACAAAATTCTTCAATGGTAGACTTTAACAGGCCAACTCACTGTGCTGTTGTTTTCAAAGATGTAACCCCACTGGTTCTTCATCTTGAGGTAAGGTGGGTGCCCATGATTCCTGGAATGGATAAGAAGAAAAGTATGAGGAAAAATCACTGCAGCTGAGATCAAAGATTTCAGGAATTGGAGGTCACCATTTCAAATGGATCGACGACCTGCTAGGGGAAGCCAGGGATTGTGAGCAGAAGGAGGAGTGAAGTATTCCGAAGAAACGCTATTGAGAAATATCTAAATACCAATGTCGGATACTGAGAGTATCAAATGTGCGCACCAATAATCACAAAGGACTGGTGTGCTTGTTATGGGCAAACTTGTGGAGAAATGAATGTTCAACAAGAAATGCACAAAAAAGGAAAACAAGAATTGGGAACTCCTATGTTTCATCTACCAAACTTCCGAAGTCAGAAAATGATCACTTTCCACATTTTGGGCAGTTTCGCCAAATAAAAAATACAAAATCTCCATCCATTTTACTTATCTGCATAAATTAAACTCCCATCATTAGGCTTTTGGTTGAATACCTTTTTCTGTTTTAAAAAAAGTAAAAATTAGTACAAGTGAAAAGTTTGCCGTGGCATAAACCAAATATGCAGATATGCCTGTCTATTACCATTATTTTGTGTTGTGTGACATCATGACTCATTGCAGGCTTCACCTCACGAGAAGTGGCCCCTCCTCACACTCAACACTGTGTACAACTACATAAGTAGAATCTATTAGGAGTTTTTGTGGGGATCCAAGGAATAGGAAAAGATATTCTATGTGTTCCTCTGCAATATGAGTGACAACATCATTGAGACAGCCACGAACCGCGCTGCAAAGTTGTACCTTTGCCTGGTTCACCAGGATTATGCACCAAAAAGACAAAATATACTGCGTTATATGGCACATTCTCTTGTAGTGTTCCATTTGAGCTACAAACAATACATTTTTGTAAATCTGAAAATTGTGCAGCAATTGTAGTAACTCCATGATAATGTGGCAATGCCACAGTATCACATTATTACAATGGCATTAAAGATTGTGCATTGTTTTATCAAAAGTCTGTTCATGAAAGTTGAGCAAAACCTTAACCTTCAAATAAATGCCCATTGCTAGCAGCACCCCGAAGGCAACAACTTCGATATTCCAGAGATCATTTTAACAATGCAGGGGTGTTTTTTCCCCTAAAATTCTACATTCTTATGGGCGTAGTTAAATATTATTCCATTCTGTTTACTGTAAAAAACTGGCAACAGTTAAGAAAGACTTGGGGTCTTATTGTGAAAGAGCAGGGTATTTAACCAATTCAGTGCATTACTCTCCTTTGTCCCTGCGCTGGCGTCATTTCGGCAGCCTAGCACCAACATAGGCATCCTTGCACCATGGTGCAAGGTTGCCCTCCTTTGCAAGCAGAATTGTTTTTGTGCACATAAACAATTCTAAGAGGCGTTTTCCTCTTTCTATGCAACATGGAAAGAGGAAAGACCGAGGAGATATAAACATATTTCTCCTCTTTATGCCTCATCTCAGGAGGCGCACAGAATTCGTGCTTCCCAATGTTTACATGAATTTGTAAATCTGGAGCAGCATCAAATTCTATGGCTGTTGCATGGATAAACCTACTACAATGCCCATGGAATGCCTCCCAGGCGTAGAGTAAAGCGACGCAGCAATTTGCGCTGCGTCACCTTACTCATGATTTATGAAGCCACTCAAAGAGACACAAGGTGGCTTAAAGTGGCTTCATAAATCAAAATGAGAGCCCTGCATGTACCACTTTACGTGGTGCAAAAGAGATGCAGGGCTCTCATAAAGACACGCCTTGGGTTCTTGGAGCTGTGGAGTAATTACAAGGATGCTAGCATCTACTGAAAACTGTTTAATGCTTGAGTAGTGGCCCAGTTAGCCAACTTCAACTGCTTCAAACCTTTGAAGGCATCAGATATATCAGAAATCACTGACTCTGTCTGTGTTGCAGTCAATACTGTTTGAGTTGGATTCTGATTTTAAAACAAAATCCTCAACTATGGTAAATATAGCTGGTGCTTTCAGTTGCCATTTTGAACCACCTGGCATGGACCCAGAAATGATAGACTTTGAGCATGAATGATGAGAATTACCACTATGGCAAGGTCCCTCGCCAATGCGTAAAAGTCAATGTGAAGGTAATCAACCTCATGACATTGAGAGAAGGATTTACAGCCTGCCATAGAATAACTGCTTTCAACAGAATCGCAGCCTATACTTTCAGAGCCAGGGGTTTTCTGAATCACATTGATTACGTTTTAGGGATATTTATCATTACAATCTATTAGTTGATAGGAGAGTGACTGGGTTCTTATGGAGATATCAAAAACAGCTGTTTCTATCGCTCACATTTTTCTTTTTTCTGTTTAGATATAATGTACAATTAACATATTTCATGACTGGGGGAGTGGCCAAGTAAGACATCCATGTAGACGCGCTTTCTGGAGCTCCCGCCTGCTTCCCTGACATCCTGCAGCATCCTGGGGCTGCTTAAGCCATATTCTCCCCTACCTGCTGGAATCACTTCCCTGACTCATGCCCTGACTGATCTGGAGCAGTTTTGTGTGAAGGTTGTTTTCCCCACACGGCGAAGTGGATAAGAGGCGCCTTATCACGTCTTTACATCAATTGTCTGCTTCCCTCACGGTTCCCGAGAGGTATTAAACTTGGTGAAGCGTATATTCATACCGACAATGTGACTGCCTGCACGCATGCGTACATTACAATTTTGGCACATGATCACAAAATGAACACTACGTTAGCCCCAAGTTTAGGGGAGAGATCTGCCGACTTTGGCGCTGGAGACCAGGGGCCTTATTTATGAAGGACTTGCGCCACCGGTGCGTCACTTTTAACATGGGAAAAAGGGACGCACCGGCGGCGCAAGTCCTTCATAAATAAGGCCCCAAGGTTCGCGCCCCGGGCCGTGTTCACATCTGGTAATTCGGGCAAATGACTTATTCTCCCCGTGCCTAACATAATGAATGGTTTCCTTGCGTAGCGTAACTGGTGCTATGTTAAGCGCTCTGACATCCGGTTCACCGTGGCTCTCCACTGGGTCAGAGCAGGAAATACCTCCACTGACATAACACGCACAGAATTCTGCTGCCACGATTAAGCCATACCGTGGGTCCGATTCGTGATTTGCAGGGCTGTAAGTGGAGGCTGGGGCACGGGGTCAACCCGGGCTCGTCCCAGCCCCCAGCCACCTCTCATGTGTATCTGTTGTGGTGCCGAATGCCCCACGGCCCGGTGTGGGAGGAAAAAACTGGAAGGGTCCCTCAAAGGGGGCAAGGCCAATACGATTAAGGGCGTGGCCTATGACACACATTAATAAATTGGTGCTTAGCATAGTGTGCCGCCCGCATGGATTTTAATTTTCGGTCATTGAACATTGATAGAGGATACAACAAGTAATAGCATACCTACAAGTCAAGACTATTGGCTTGGTGAATGGTTGTGAGCCGCATAAGGTAGATAAGTAACAACTATGGCCGGTACATAATATTGAATAAGCTTCCACTTAGAGCCCTTATAACACCAGGATAGTGTTGCTGCTCCCGAGTCTTGCAAAGGGAAGGGAGGCCCAGCAAGAAAACGACTCTATAGATTCCCCCGCCCCAACAAAGGTCACCTGGCTTGAACTTCACCACCAGTGGGAGGAGAACAGTGTGAGCAAGGGCTCATGTGTGCCTCCTGGCACTGCAATCTGGAACATATCGGGCTGCAGTGAGAGCAGGCACCAGGCAGGGCCTGAAAGTGATGATTCAGAAAAGGGGGTGGTGATGAACAGAGTACCTGAATTAAGCAGACCACTCTTACCCAGTCCAAAGATCAGGGCTTGATCCATCACCGTTTTTTAGCTCACTGCACCATCCCAGCTCAGAACTTGGCTATATGCAAATTAGTCTGTTCCTGTCCCAGTGCATGATGGGAACAGGGCAAACCAAACTACCAAGCCAATTCTTATACTGGGAAGGAAACAAGCTTCCGGGGACCGGTTTCTGCCATTTCAGGCGTCGTCGGCCCGGCTTGCTTGAATCCTGATGGTGCAATGAGCAAGGGACTCACATCTGAGTATACCCTTCCACGCTTATGGTGGACAAAATGATTCAGAAAAGGGGGTGGTGATGAACAGAGTGCCTGAATTAAGCAGACCACTCTTACCCAGTCCAAAGATCAGGGCTTGATCCATCACCGTTTTTTAGCTCACTGCACCATCCCAGCTCAGAACTTGGCTATATGCAAATTAGTCTGTTCCTGTCCCAGTGCATGATGGGAACAGGGCAAACCAAACTACCAAGCCAATTCTTATACTGGGAAGGAAACAAGCTTCCGGGGACCGGTTTCTGCCATTTCAGGCGTCGTCGGCCCGGCTTGCTTGAATCCTGATGGTGCAATGAGCAAGGGACTCACATCTGAGTATACCCTTCCACGCTTATGGTGGACAAAATGATTCAGAAAAGGGGGTGGTGATGAACAGAGCCTGAAAGAGACCTGTTCTGGAGCCCCCCTTTAAACAACTGCCTGTGCTCAAGACTTGGTGCGACGCGGCCCACCTTGCCCTGCTTCCGGCCTTGGCAATATACTGGCAGTAAGAAACACAGGCCTACGCTACCGAGATATCCTCTGGGGGTGTTTTAACCACCGGGTGGCACTGTTTTAATGTTTGTTTCACATTCAGTGGATGGTGTGTTGGAAGTCTGGCAGGTGGAGCCTACAGCAATCCAAGTGGGGTAACCGCAGCCTCAAAAAAACTGAGGCATGCATGATCTGGTAGGCCTCTAAGTGTAGCTGCACTATCACAGCACACTAGCAAGAAAGAACCAATGCACAAAAGAACAAGCATTTGCAATGCAATAGGTCTCGCATTGACGCGAGTTTGAGCTATTGACATTGCAAATAACAATGCCTTTTAATTTTGTTTTCATTTTAAAAACATAAATAAAAGGCATTGTTATTTACAATGTCAATAGCTCAGCTCAGACTTGTGTCAATGCGAGACCTATTGCATTGCAAATGCTTGTTTTCAATGGAGTCTAAATGAGCGTCTTAATCTGTAGCTGCACATTTATTCTGACCTAATTTCAATGACTCCTGAGCATTTCAGGCTTTTTGTCTCTTTGGCCCCTCACACTTTTACTAGATTGCAATAAGCTCTTCAATGAAAACCCCAAAAAATAGCAATGTCGAACAGAGTCAGAGGCATGCGGTATCACTGGTGGCAGATTAATAGTCTCTGCTGCAGCTAGCAAAACTGTGAAGGGATTATTGAAATGGAGTATAAACGAGAAAATGCACCCCTCCCCCATGCATCAGCAAGACAGGACTGGGCAGTTTTACATCAGTCAGAGAAGACCTGTCAGCCTTGCAGCCTCAAGTCACATATCATAACAAAAAGAACAGACTATTGGAATGCAATGCTGCTGTGCAAAACAGAAATCACTTATTTTACAGGAATTCACATGCCCATGCGTGAGAACACCACAAGAAAATGTACAGTTTGAATGAGGAAAATCTACATCTAGGAAATAATTTTACAATGTTTGGGGTAGTTCGGTAAAAAAAAAAAAAAGAAGAGGTTCTTAACAGTGAGCAGCAGGGAATCAAGACAAGACCGGGCACTTGTAAGAAAACATGTAACCGGTGCCAATCTCAGGGATGTGTGTGGGTGCAAGCGTGGGCAGGGGACACAAACTTTGCCAACAGTAATAGAGATCCTCCCGTCGGCCTGCAAGGACGCTCCCAGGGCCACATGCACTACAAACCAGGATGAAAAATAAAACAAGAGACAGGACAAATCTGGTAGCAAAAACGAAACTTACCAGCGGCTTTCTACAGAGAAGCTCACGCGCGCGGAAGCCACCTCCTCCATATACAATGCTGCGCGCGCTAGAAGCCCCTACCCACCGTGCTACGTCAGAGCCTCACGCTCCTGCCGGGCTGGTATCGGCGACCGGGGCTGGACACATAGCCACTCCCTCCTGACATGATGCCGGATGACATGCCCCCAGTGATGGAAGCCCTGCGTGTGCCCGGTGAGTGGGGTTGGGAGGGTGTGTGTGTGCACGTTTGTGTGTGTATGTAAGCCCTGCGTGTGCGGGGGGGGAGTGTGCGCGTGGGAATGTGTGTGCGCGTGCGTGAGTGTGGCTGTGTGTGTGTGTGTGCGCGCGCGTGTGAATGAGAGAGCGAGAGGCTGCTGAATGTTGAACAGGAGATGTGCACGTGCGCGCCCACGAGGTGAAATCCGCCGAGGGAAAGCGCGTGCATATCTCCTGTCCACATTCCCGCAAACGGGCGACATAAGGTCTTTCGCTGACGCGAGACCTAAAAATGGCACAGAGTTTTAATACAGAAACGAGATGGCATGGGGCCCATATCATCAGTTTCTATGTACGCAAGGATAAGACAGCCGCAGGACATGTGTATGCATTCACCGTTTACAAAGCATCAACTCTTGTGCTGCCAGGTGGTTATAATTTTCATACTGAAGTCTACCTGTGCTAAACTTGACCTAGCGATTTCTGGTCCATGGCACAGTTACTTATTTGTACCCCCAGCACTTGGGACAGCCGGCCACGGGTTGGTGCTGTCTATGTGAGAGATGACCACAACAGGCACTGAATAATTTCAAATACATTAGCATTATCATTTGCTGCTGCACTAGACATTCGAACAATTTTGGGCACCTGGAATAGCTTGAATTGTCACACTGGTACAACTGTGAGGGTTAGGAGGTTGGCAGCAGGGGCAAGGTGTGGGGTAGAGCATGGGTGTTCTAAAACAAGAACTAAGAACTAAGTGGCTGCCTGTCGGGATCCCGGTCAGATGGCTGCACAAGTGTCAGGGTTTGTAGTTGGGAAGTATGATTGGCAGCATGGCAGGAGCAATATGGGGTGCGAATTGAACTGATGTCTGCCTGGCATGCTTCCCCATTCAAGCATGCAACGTGTGCAATCTGTGAGGTCCTGGGACACTGCAGGGACTCAGCACTGCATCCTTCAGAAGTCAATGATACTGTACCATTGAATTGGGACAACAGTAACCATGTTGTTCAGCGCCAAGATACCATTGTGTGAAATATCCACAATCAGCCTGGTATGGAAATTTTATAGGAATGCCGTGAAATGCGGTAGGATCACTCAGCAGTGTAGGAAGCAAGTGTATTGCACATTTTCCATAGGCTGTAGGGTGGGCTGGCAACAGGTCATACCCAGCCGAAACAGCATGGCCCCCTATGTCGGATGCACAGCAGACATACTTATTGGAAAGGTTTTATATGTGAAAGGTTTTATACTTGAATGGTTATGTAGCGCTGGCTAGAACCTGATGTATCAGAGCGCCTTACATGAGCAGCAGACCATAGTTGCAGGTTACATCGTTACAAAGGATACAGTATTAGAGAACAGCTACATAGCCACATATTCGGTCGAGACAAACAATGGGGATGTGCTAAAGGGAAAATAATAGCCATGGCAAGCGATTCAGGGGGATACATACATACATGTGCGAACCAGATTGAAACCATTCAACTGCTGCCGTAGTTTAGCTCCAAAATGTCTGTTTGAGTCCGCTAAGCCTGGGCATGTGGCTTCAGTAGCTAGAAGCACCTGCCCTTTAGCCTTGGCAGCATGGCTAGTGTGGGAGTGGTCACCAGCAAAAGTGTGCCGTACTCAAGAGGTTGGGGGAAACACTGGTTTAGAGCACAAGGGGCAACGGTGTAGTAGGAACTCCAGGCTTTGCCAGTATCCTAGAATGGGCAGGCAGCGGTCATACTGTTCCCCCTCCTTCGTTCCCACTGACTTGTCTGCTCCCAGGTACACATTAGCAAAGTCTGGGACACCCATACCTCACCCAGGGGTGCTTGGTCTATAGTGAAGGGACAGGTCCAAATATATCACATTTACTGTAGGTGTAGGGGTTTTCCATTATCTGTGCATAGTTACAGGCCAAAATATTGGCGGCATGGCCCCTGTGTTTTGCGGGAGGCTTGATTGTTTTCAAGCTTCTCGATGTTTTCGCAAGCATGATCAGGCGGTTGTGACCGCAGAGTTTGGGGAGGTTAGCGTCCCCTCCTTACATTTAACATTCAAACAGCACAGTAGTTGACAGTTCAGGGTGAACACTTTCCCAAATCTGGCACCAGAACACAAGGTTAGTCAGGGCCAACCTGCCTGTTGGGTCCCTTGTGCAGGTGAAGATTCAAGTCAGCTCCTGCACAGTCTCACCAATTTGGAATTAAAGCGTTGCCTGAGTTATCCCTCGGCATGAAGGATGGTCGAGTAAGCAGCCACGGCTCCACAGAGCAGGATCCCTTAGCGTAGTATATGCCGGCTGCATCACCTACACCAAGGAAGCAAGCATGCCTCCAAGTGTTGGGCAAGACCCATACTCAGCAGGAGGAGGGATGTGGAAGTGATTGCCCCCCTTAGCAGCTGGCTTTGGCACAGGAGGATGGAGGGTGATTCAGGAGAAACAGGTGGGGGTGTCGGCTACTATAAGACTGGGTAGGTAGTTTCGCATCACCATCCAGAAGGGTGCCATGGGCTAGAACCAGTAAATAGGTTGATCCATGGGTGCCTTTGGCCTTGCGGTTTATATATTTTCAAAGGGAAGAGATAAGTTAGGTACCAATCGCTTACAACATAGCACATTAAGGCAGGCTGTGTTGTATGGCGATGCAGTAGATGGGTAACATATACCGTCTATTCAGCGGCAGGGCCCCGGGGTTCACTATAGCGCACTGCTTCAACCGGGAAAGTGCCAAGTGGCAACAATCAGTAAATAGGTAGAGGTAGCTCTTAGGCCTGAAAGCTGTGGGAAGCCATCCTCAAGTTTGAGGTATGCCCAGGTGGGAATCCGGCGCTTTTCAGGGTCCTCATGACCATTTGGCTTAACGTGGCACACCAAGCGGACTGTCCAAGGTCCCCCTGTGCTGCCGTCCCAAGAAAGGGGGAAACAAGGTGTCAAGACTATGTAATAGAGCATGTGGCTTCTCCAGTGTGCTACAAGAATTTAAATTCAGCAGGGCAGGTTACATTCCACCCCGGGGCTGCTCAGCGTGTACAGGTGAAGCCTCCCGACTCCGTATTCGTGAACATGCTAGGGAGGGGGTAAGCAGGACTTAGTTCAGTCATTAACGGTAGGCACCATCTGACCGGCAGTGGGCACAGCATAGTTCAGACATTGTGTGAGTCGGTAGGCCCAAGGGGATCCACCACAGAAGGAGCTGAATTGGCTTCCCTTGCTCTTTGTCACATACTTATAGTTATGGACAACCAGGTGCGGCATGATTTAGAAAGCAGAATGACTGCAAATGCTAAAGTATATTCCTTTTCACCCTAACAGCCTAAGTGGGCAGGCGGGTGTGGGAGCGGTCAGCTAACAAGTGGGCTGCTGCCCCCTAAGATGTGGGGCACAGGTGTGCAAGACACTCGATGCAGCCTGGTGCGACCAGCAAATTCAGGGGGCCATGTGAACCATAGTGCCTGAATCCGCCCCGCCCGAGTGGCACTGGGCAGAGTCATGTAAAGCGATGGAACTTTCCCACGGGAGAATTAATTCTTGGCACAAGTTCACTTGCCAGAAAGGCCTTCGTCATGAGACTCTGGCGGTCTAACGTCAAGGGTCACTGGGATATAGATGGCGTCTCCTCCCCATGTTGCCAGGGGGCCTGTATATGGGCGGTGACCTTATGCGGCCTCCCAAGGTCTTCGACAGCCCCGCTAAGAGACACTATCAACTCAGCTGCGAGACTCATTACGGGTTCGAAGAGAAACTCTCACATATCCCCAGACCTGAGAGCCCTCAACTGGCTACCGTTTGAAGCCAGAAGCATCTGAAAATCGCTTGCATAATGCACAAGGCCCTCCACCACAACGCCCCGCACAACCTAGCTCAGAAGCTAGTGCTCTGTGCGGGCAGCAGAGCCTCCAGGAGTGCCACGACTCTTCTAAAACCACAACGATTTGCCAAGAAAAAACCTATAACCGATCCTTCTCTGGTATGGCTCCTAGGCTCTGGAACGCTTTGCCCAGTGAAACAAGAATGAACCCTTCCACTGCCTCCTTCAAAAAATAAGTGAAAGCGATCCTCATGGCTAAATTCACATGAACTGTTGACTGTTTCCTGTATTTTACTTCTGTTTTTGCGCTCCATAGTCGCCCTTTTGTTTTTGTGCTAGCTTAGTTTTTACAATTATGAGCTTTGCATACCGTTTTCACCTAGATCTTTGAATGCTATATCTTACTTTATACATATGACGTGTAAAGCTCTCTGATACTCACAAGGGTCTGGTTTGCGCTATATAAAACCTTCAGTATAAGATTAACTAGCCTTGTATACTGGTTGTATTGGGAGGCGGAAGGTCCCAATTTTTTCACAAAGAAGAGTTGATTTATCACTGGAACCTCGGGCTCAGGCACAACGGAGAAATACAGGCACTCTGTGCAATTGATTATTCCTAACTACTGACCAGGAGAGAGACGTCACGATTAAGGTTACCCATCTATTGAGCACGAGGTGAAGTAAAAATTCAAGGTGGAACCTCTTTGAAGGCCACACACAGATACAAAGTAAAGTCCTGAAGAAGACCCCATACAGAAGATACCATTATCGCTACAATAACTAGGGGTCGAAACGTCAACACTTTACAGCAAGTGCAAATGATCACCCAGATTAATTATAAATAAAAGGATAAATTACCCATTGGGTTAATACATAATTTCAAACACCGCACACTATGTCTAAATGTAATAGTACAGTGTTTATTTGTGTGTGTTTACATTTATAATTGTTTAGAATTTTCACATAAAAAACCTTTCACATGATTTATAAATATATATTTTGGAACAGGAGTACATGAGTTTTCCCTCTTGTTTTTGGTTTGGACTGAATTAGGATATGTATACTTTTCATTAACTACTAGTCCCATTGCTGAAAAGAGAGACAAAATTGTTTTTAAACATTTAAAATTTTCATACTTTTAGAAAGTTGGCCTTTTCTTGTCCTAACCATTTAGTGCATGCAGCCTGCATCCTGGGTCACATGACTCGGTGTAGCTGGCTGTTAGTCTTTGTGTATTACTTCCAGACAGTGAGACGGTGGGCAAAAAGGTGATGGCAGGATGGGCCATCTCTGACTCGATGAGGCAGAGGGTCTGTCACCTACCACACCTGTACATCACCAAGGCTGTGCTTGAGCACATTGACAAAATGTTTGACATAGCCTTTCTTTGGCCCCAGATAAGCTGGGTCAAGGAGGCAGGAAATTCTAAACACCTCTGGGGATGGAAACCTCCAGAACCTTCTCCTGCTTCAAAGTGGGAAACAAGTATAAATATTGGACCCTCAGACCCAACTCTTCGGTACATCTCTGGACTTGCAAAATACTCAGGTGGACTGCTGTACTGCTCTGCAAGAAGGACTGCTACTCTGCTGCCTGACTTAGAAGGACTGGACCTATAACTTGGACCAAGGACCACCAGAATGACTCCAAGGGAGAGTTGGCTGGTCTGATCAGAGCCTCAGGAACAAAAAAGGCTGCAACCACTTGAACCCATTACCTGGACTCTGCCTTCTGTGACTCCCACCCCCAAAATGGTGCCATCCCTGTTCTGGACCATTGGAAGTGGTCATAAAAGTGCTCTGCCAGCCCAGGTGTGATCCTATGGGCAGGACAAACGCAGTGCAATGCATCTCCTCACAGCTCCACTTCAGAGTTGCCACAGAGTGTTGCATCCTCGACACTGGACTTCTCATAACAGCCTGCAGTCCCCTCGGAGCCTCCACTGTGCAATGCATCCTTGGCACAGGCCTTCGCATTGCAAGCCCCTCATCAACAGCATCCATGGAACTGTCACTGAGCGACGCATCCTCGACGTGGGATCTCGCAATGCTGCACCAACCAGAATTTAAGATAATTTGTTCAGCTTGGCTAACTTGGTCCCTGTACCCAGCCCGTGCTCCATCGCAGTTGGCCTTGACTTGTGACGTTGTACGGTTCAGCGAGACCAGATAACAACAGTTGACGGTTTGTGCTTTTAGGCACTATTTTTACTTAGATTTTTTTTAAATTGCATATGTCTGGTTTTAGAGATTGGAATTTTGTCATTTTGGCCTCAAATAATGTATTCAAATTTTCTTGGCTAAGGGAGCCATAGAGAGGGTGCCAGCATCAGAAGAAGGTCGTGGTTGCTATTCCATCTACTTTCTGGTGCCCAAAAAAGACAGAGGGCTCTGTTCTATACTCAATCTGCGGCTTCTTAACCTCTTCATGAAGAAGGAGAAATTTGAAATGCTCACACTTGCCCAAGTGTTGTCTGCCAGGACCCAGGAGACTGGATGGTAGTGTTGGACTTTCAGGATGCTGATTTCCTGCTGGCCCACAGATGCTATCTGTGGGTCACAGTGGGCCACAAGCAGGTCAGTTTGCTGTGCTCCCCTTTAGCCTTAACAGTGCCCTTGGCTGTTTACCAAGGTGATGGCTGTGGTCATAGCTCATCTGTGGAGGTCAGTAATTTCAGTCTTCCCCAGCCTCAACATTGGTTGCCGTTCCAGGCAGTCGTTTTCCACTTTCAGACGATGGCGAACCTCCTGTATTAGCTGGGCTTCACTATCAACATGCTGAAGTCACACCTAACTCCCTCTTGAATGCTCTCTTTCATATGAGCTGGTCTTTGGACCTATCTTCCAGAGCTGCGAGTCCAGAATATTCAGGCTTTGATACCGATGTTTCGACATCTATCCTGGATAGCAATGAGAATGACTCTGAGGCTGTGGTGCCTCGTGGCCTTCTGCATCCTGCTGGTGACACATCCCATTGGCATATAAGGGCGCTACAGTTGGACCCAAAGGCCAAGTGGGTGCAGGATCAAGGGAATCTCTCCGACATGGTCCAGCTATCGCAGAGAACTGCAAAGAATCATCAGTGGTGATTGATGAACCGCAATTGGATCAGTGATAGACCCCTCTCCCTTCCCCAACTAGATTTGACTGTATTGACAGTTAAGTAACTTCTGGGATGGACTGACTGCAAGTCAACCCACCAGGGCCGGACTGGGAACCCAAACCGGCCCCGGCAAAGTGCTCGGCCGGCCCCCTGAGGGGGAGATTGGGAGTGCCACCGAGCTCTTTGCTACAGGGCCGATTTTGCAGCTATGCTGCATAAACGGCCCTGTAACAAAAACGGCCACCAGGGGCCCAAAACCGGCCCCCACCCTTGCGGCGCACCGGGGGATTGGCCGGTGCTCGCAACGGCCAGTCCAGGCCTGCAACCCACTGACCGCACCTTTATCACAAGTTCTCTCTATTGCACTGTCCTTGACCCACAGGTCTCTGCTTAGGCACAGTTAAGGGTTACCTATCTACCATCTTGGCATTTTCCTTTTGCTGTATCAACTTTCTCTCTTTAAGTCACCAGTTATGGCTAGGTTCTTTAAAGGTCTGTAACACGTTACCACCTACACCTGTTATTATGCTTCAGTGGGACCTTAACCTGGTCCTTAATTTTCTTCATTTGAACATTTCTACATACTTTTCCTCGTAGGATGTTGACCATAAAAACAGCCTTTTTAGTGGCCATTGCATTGAGCAGGAGGGCCAGCGAGCTCCAAGCACTCTTGGCGCAAACCCTCCTTTTACCAACTTTCACCCAAAGAACCTGGTCCGCTAGACATGTGCCTCTTTTATGCCAAAAGGTGCATCTCCTTCCCATGTAGGCCAACACATCACCCTGCCTACCTTCTTTACTCCTCTCACTCCTCCAAAGAAGGGGAGTGACTCTACCACCTGGACCCAAAAAGAGTGTCTTTCTATCTTGACCACCCGAAAGGGTTCCGGGTGGACGGCCAACTCTTTGTGGGTTATGTGGGAGCAATAAAGGGGTACTCTGCACAATTGTAGAGGACCAGTTTTCCCACACATTAATTTTCTGGGTGTAAGAACCCTATGTTGGGGGCAGCAAATCTTCTCAGAGCTGTAAATTTGTTCTTTAAAACACAATGATTGGGAATTCACTGCAGAATTCGGCAGGAAAAAGTGGTTCATGCCTATATTACACATTCAGTAGTGTAACAGCACAAATTATGTGCATGATTTTGGCCACTAAAAGAAAATCAAGCCACAGATAATCTCCACACACAATCCTCCATTACTTGTAATTGGGCCCTAAATGTCTACCAAATGTTGTTCCTTTCAACCAATGGGCCCTGAGACGGGAAAGACAGATTTAGGTTATGACCTCTGGAGCAGCCTTCCTGCTACCTATAAAAGTTAAGGGCATCCCAAAGCAAAAAATAATGTTAACCTTTCTATTTACATGTCCAAGGGAACAGGAACAAAACCAATCCTAGTATCAAAAAGAAATATCCCTTCGGTCAAAAGAATCAATCATAGAGTGGACAGATACGAAAATAGTCACCTAATGTATTTCTTTTATTTTGGATATGTTAATAATGTGTTACTCATAACATACAAAATCGCTTCATCCGTTACTTCTCTTTATAATCAGAGCATTGCTGCAATCTATACGTTCATACCTCACACAGTTCAAACATCCCCAGCAGACCACATTTTCAAACACACATCTATCTGTTATTAAATTAATTGCAATACAAAAATTACAAGGCAACTCATCATAAACAGATATACAATTTGTGGATATATGATTATTGTAGGTGGTATCAAACAATATGATCACAGCCTTGCTGCTGATGGTATCAAACAAAAAATAAGGTAAACAGACAAAATATCGACTAAAAAATATCGAATGGACATAATATCGAGTACAAAACATAGGCTGGACAAAATATCGAATGGACAGAATATAGACATCAAAAATATCGTTTTGAAGGTAAGTAATGTAATATCGAATTTTAAAATATAGATAGTCAAAATATCAAAGTACATAATATAGGTAATAAAAATATCTAAAATGTAATAATATCGAATTTTTTATAGTGTATTTTATGTGTGAAAAGTGTTTATTTATGTTATAATGTAATTTAATTAATGAATTTAATGTTATTCAAATTTTGCGTAATTTAATTCTGTAGCGGGTTGTGGGTTTATACGGGAAAAGGGTGGGAAGTAATTTAATTATAATTAATTAAATATGTACATTTATTTATTGGCATTTGTTTATAACTAATTGTTAATTAATTTGTATTTTGTAATTAATTAAATTTTAATTGCCAAATAATTTTATTTAATTGATTAATTGATAATGATGTTAATTTAACTAATTTAATTTCTGTAGCGGGTTGTGGGTTTATAGGGGAATAGGGTGGGAAGTAATTTAATTATAATTAATTAAATATGTTAATTTATGTATTTGTATTTATTTATAATTAATTGTTAAATAATTGTTATTTGGTAATTAATTACATTTTAATTGAATATTAATTTTATTAAATTAATTAATTGATAATTATGTTAATTTTACTAATTTATTTTCTGTAGTGGGTTGTGGGTTTATAGGTGAATAGGGTGGGAAGTAATTTAATTATAACTAATTACATATGTTAATTTTTTTGTTGGTATTTATTAGATTTTAATTGTTAAGTAACTTTTTAATTACTAAATAATTAATTGTTAATTTGTAATTAATTAGTATTAATAGATAACTAATTGTAATGATTAATTTAAATTAGTATTTGTAATTAATTAATTATTATATTATATTAAATTGGTAATTACTTTTAATAATTTTTTTATAGATATTATATATATATATATATATATATATATATATATATATATATATATATATATATATATATATACATATATATATATATATATATATATATATATATATATATATATTATTTTTGGGGGAAAACCTTTATTGATTCGATCAAAGCAGTACAAGCGCAGGCCTACAACCACAGGGGCCGGCCGCAAACTCAGGAAATATAAGCAGAAGCATTGCACATGTTTACGGCTCAAGGACTAATCACGGTGTAATCATAGTACATGGTTGTAGGCACCACGAAGCACAAGGCTGGAAGAGGTTTCATTTTTTATAGTTTTGAAAAAGGAGCTGTGGCTATATCATCGAAGGCATCACACTACACGATAAACAAGAAGAGACGGGAGGGGCGTGTCCCTCCACGCAATCGGGAATCGGTGATGAGCAATACGGCCTAAAACACACTACGCCCGCCGAAGGCAGGCCAGGAGTAAAGGTCAAACAATGGCAAGCAATGTAGCGAAAGCATCATCCGAAAAACCCACCCTTCCGAGACAATAAAGTATAGGCAAGTGCAGATGCCCGGCAGAGAAAAGGATGAAAGAAGGAGATACAGCCAACCCTACTAAGAAAGGAAGAGAGAAAGGGACCATAGAACAAAACAAACTAAAATAACAAAACCCCCCCAACACCCGCCACTCTACATCACCGTAATGGCTATGGCCTACCCCACTAACAGCGTGCCTATCGCCCCAGAATTACCCTAAAGAAAGGAAAATAAAAAATAAAGAAAGAGAGGAGAACAATATAACACACTCCCGGTCTCCTTAACCCCGCGCCATTAGCGACCTCCCCAGGACATATTATCCACTATTAAGAGCAAGTATTGACCCCATACAAGGGGCAGACATCATCAAAAAACTGCCCGACTCCCATTAGAATAAAAGGTACATTTCCGGCATAAATCACAAAGAACGGCTAACTCCAAAAAAGTCAAAAATCAACCCTGACCAGCACGGTTCTTTACAAACGCCCAAGTGGCCCGAGCCACGGTGACATCAAGGTAGTCGAAGCGTCCAGAACAATTTGGGGCAGAAGAATCGGGTTGAAGATAGGAAACAAAATGGCGACATCCGAAAATACGACAACAAAGGATGATGAGAGGGAAGGGCGATTCCGAAAGTCACTGAAAAACTGTCCATGTCGCTCACAGCCTTTAGCGACGATGTTTCGCCAAACAGGAGTCCGGTATGGAAAGTCAACAACGTTCGTGGGTGAGCCATCAACGAGGCCAGAGGCCTAAAATTGGGATAAAGCAGGTTTCCGCTCGAGGACCTCGGAAGGACATGCAGGATATTCCTCGGGAACCATAGCTCGCTGATAACTGGTCGGAACATTGTCGTCCGGTCTCAAACAAACAGTATCCAGCGTTACAGACATCCGTTGGTACGTGACAACAAAGTGAGAGTGGAGCGCCCCAATGGTGGCCATTACGGACCTCAACGATGGCGCGCCGTCAGTCCCCTCCATCTCCGTCCCCCGAGACGAATAAGGACTCGGGTCACGGAACACCGTCGAGGCACAGGCACACACTGAGCTGGCAATAACAGCGGGCGCTTTCACAGCAGGCAGAGACGGCACCTTCGCCACCCGCGGGGGCCAGCCCGTCAACCCCGGCCTCCCAGAAGGGTCTCCGGGCTTCGGACCCCCGACCGTGGCCACCGACATTACTTGCGTCACCGTACCATGTCCTTCGAGAAGCCGGTTGCTTTATTATCAGCCGGAAGCGGAAAACTGATCCGAGATCGGGAGACCGGATGCACCCCTGGTCCCACAGCCGCTGTTGTTCACTTCCAGCCCGAATGGGCCAGAAATCGAGGTCCCGGCGGGAGCCCTGGAGCAGGCCGAGGATAGAGCTCGACGTAACTTCGTCCCCCGGTAAGTTAGAAAAACCGGACTTGTACCTCAGGAGTCAGAAAGACTTCATGCGCATGGGAGTCCGACACGATTGAAGGATGATAGACAGGATATACGAGCTGCCGGCGGAGGTCAGCGGAGCCGGGAGCTTATGCGGCCATCTTGCTTCGTAGCGCAGCTCCTCCTATATATATATTTTTAAATAATATAAGAAGTATCTACTTTCCCTACTGTTGCACTCATTGGAGTTGGAATAGTAATTTTTACCCCTACGCTATCCAACGTTTTCCCTACTGTTGCACTCTCTGGAGTGGGAATAGTAATTTTTACCCCTACGCTATCCAACGCTTTCCCTACTGTTGCACTCTCTGGAGTGGGAATAGTAATTTATACCCCTACGCTATCCAAACCTTTCCCTACTGTTGCACTCTTTGGAGTGGGAATAGTAATTTTTACCCCTACACTATCCAACGCTTTCTCTACTGTTGCACTCTCTGGAGTGGGAATTGTAATTTTTACCACTACGCTATCCAACGCTTTCCCTACTGTTGCACTCTCTGGAGTGGGAATAGTAATTTTTACCCCTACGCTATCCAACACTTTCCCTACTGTTGCACTCTCTGGAGTGGGAATAGTAATTTTTACCCCTGCGCTATCCAACCCTTTCCCTACTGTTGCACTCTCTGGAGTGGGAATAGTAATGTTTACCCCTATGCTATCCAACGCTTTCCCTACTGTTGCACTCTCTGGAGTGGGAATAGTAATTTTTACCCCTACGCTATCCAACCCTTTCCCTACTGTTGCACTCTTTGGAGTGGGAATAGTAATTTTTACCCCTACGCTATCCAACGCTTTCCCTACTGTTGCACTCTCTGGAGTGGAAATAGTAATTTTTACCCCTACGCTATCCAACCCTTTTTCTACTGTTGCACTCTCTGGAGTGGAAATAGTAATTTTTACCCCTACGCTATCCAACCCTTTCTCTACTGTTGCACTCTCTGGAGGGGGAACAGTAATTTTTACCCCTACGCTATCCAACCCTTTCTCTACTGTTGCACTCTCTGGAGTGGGAATAGTAATTTTTACCCCTACGCTATCCAACGCTTTCCCTACTGTTGCACTCTCTGGAGTGGGAATAGTAATTTGTACCCTACGCTATCCAACGCTTTCCCTACTGTTGCACTCTCTGGAGTGGGAATAGTAATTTTTACCTCTACGCTATCCAGCGCCTTACCTACTGTTGCACTCTCTGGAGTGGGAATAGTAATTTTTACACTTCCGCTATCCTACGGTAATAATATTGGATATTTTTGTATTATATTATGTTACTATATATACATGTTTTAACAAATATGATTGCAAATTTTTTTTTTATAACTTTAATTAATTATTTTATGAGTATAAGGTAATTTAAGTATTTTTAAGTATATTTTAGTAATTCATTTTTTATATTAATTTAATGTAACATTGTTTTTAATAAAGTCGATATTTTTATAAACTATATTTTTGTAAACGATATTTTTTACTCGATATTTTTGTACTTACCTGTTTGTAGATACAAAGTCGATATTCTGTCCGTCGATATTTTTTCGCCGATATTTTTGCTAGTCGATATTATGTCCCTCGATATTAGGTCAGTGATCCAAAAAATAAATATGGTTGACACGCTTTGACACACTTTGTGGTGCTGGAAATGAAATAACATGCACTTTTTTCAGGACCACATGTTTTTTAAACACGGCTGCAACACGTTTCAAGTAGGTCAATATCTAAATTTAAAACATCTTTTTGAAGTCTTTTCACAATTATTTATATTTCAAAGACTATTTCTTAACTTCATGAATTCTTTTTTTAATTTAGTATACTTATTAATAAGTATAAGTTAGCCATAGAGTCCCGTAAGCCAGTACATAATAAGTACTGAAGCACAATCTAATAACAAGAGCAAAAACTCTAATCAACATTAGAAATACTAGCAATCACATAATAAAGGTAACTGGATTGAACCAAAACGTTATTGGAAAAAAAATGAGATGAGAATGTCATTTAAAAAAGTAAATGAGTAGAACAGAGAAGGGAGAGAGAAAAGAAGAGGAGTGACACATGCTATACAATTGTTAGGAGAAACTTCCAAATAATTATACAAAAATAAAACATATGAAGAATATGATAAGCATATTAATTCAGAAAAATGCATTAACAACAACTTACCAAGTGTTGGAAATCAATGGATGTTAAAATGTAATACGAGCCTGTTCTGATAGATAATTAGTTAGCGTTTCCCAAAGCTTATCACGTTTGGCAACAAATGAGAAAAGTGTTGATTATACCGATCCAGATGATGATTGTGACAAACCAAGTTCCACCATTGCTGTAAGGTAGCATTATTCATCAGTGGCAACTGGCAAAATTAATTAATGGCGTCGCACTCACATTAAATGCTGCGCCCGGCGGGCACTCCAAACAGATGTTCCGCTCCCTGCGCCAATCCTGGGGGTGACGAGGACCAGGAAGTAAAGGAAGTGGCTTCTCTCCTTGTGGCACACACATCCAACCAATCCTGGAGCTGTGCAGCTCTAGGATTGGTTGGAGCAGGCTAACCCAGCCTTCATTTTGAGGTTGGGAGCCTATGCCTGGAATCCCTTGGCTGTTTTACAGTGCTGGATTGCTGGCTTTGAAGGGTGCATGTCAGATGTACAGAAAATAAATCCACCTCTCAATGGATTGTCCTGTGTATTAAGATCTGATGTGCATTTGCCAAGAAACATCCCCCAGAGGGCTTGTGGGGCCACTCTACTAGAGCCAAGGTTGCCGACACTGCATTAGCCTCCAGCATTCCGCTCATGAGCATCTATTCAAAGGTAGAGAATCTTAAGCTAGAAGTCTCTATCAGATGAACAAGTTACTTACCTTTGGTTATACCTTATCTATCTAGCCACAGATTCCTTACCAACCCTCCCATCCTCCCCGCTATGCGAACCGATTCAGGAACAAGGGACAACCCCTTTCAGGGTATTAGTCTTTTCCAAATCTTCGGATCCAGCCTGACTCCTGGGACTATTCAAAGGTATGGAATCTGCGGCTAGATAGTGTTTCTATCAGATAAGACGTTACCGAAGTTAAGTAATTTGTTCACTAACAAGATTTACAATACTGCTAATAAAATACTATTTACTAGTAATCTTATTGTAATTAACATTGTTTTTTGTTTGTGCGTATCATTGATGTTAACATTTATACTCTCTTTATTTCTCACTTTCACAGGACCTGAAAGGCTTTGAACAAGATTTTATAGCAATTGTGTGATATTTTTGTGAGCGTATTAAGAGGGTGGATGGGAATACTAACTAACAAAGTCAAAGAAGTCATAAATATTTAATCAACGTAAAACGCATGCCCAATCTTTCACTTCAAATCCTGGCAGAAGAAATTATTGATACAGGGCATTACAGCAATTGCTCAGCTGTATAAATCGATTAGAAAAGAGGAAGCTGTGAACATAAATCAGACAGGCAATGATGAGGACACTGATTGTCACATAAAGAAAAACTGAATATGTTGATTCTGTAACACAAAAAAGTAATGGCTGCTCTCGTGTTGGTAGTAGCCATGTGGGAATGTGTAGATGGATACATTTTATATTTTTCCAATAGTACTCCTATAAAGATGCAATAGTCGCAGCTTGTGAGGAGTACTTAGAGCAGTGCAATTAAGCATTGTACAATTGCACCTTGTTTCTTTTCTATTTTTCTTCATAGTGGGAAAATGTGTATCTTTGTTGTCGGTTTAGTGTAGTTCTGTGTTCCAGACCTGTGATAATTGAAGGGACAGACAGGCAGCTAAACTGAGCTGCAGCGCTAGTTCCTAAAGATATTGAGTGGAAATATAAGATTTCCTGTCATCCTATTCCTATATCTCAGCACACCCGCAAGCCTGCCCTATTCCAGGAACGAGTATCCCTCAGAGAGTAAGCAGATATCACTGGGCTTGCCCATGCACAAGTCCAAGGGAAAATCACCATGTTTCCTTTCAGAGCTTTGTTTGGTAAGTGACTGAGTGAGGTCCTGGTGTATGGCGCCTGTTGGCTGTTGTGAAATCTGCAGTTCACAAAGGTCCACATGGTACGACCATTCCATTTTGCGGGTCGCATATTGCGATTTTTTGCGACTCACAAGTTGCGACTTCAAAATGTATTGTACTAATGTATCTCTGACACATCCAGCACTTCCCAATTGGGTCACAATTTGCCGGCCTTATAAATATTCTTTAGGCAGGTCTCAATTTGCGACCCATATGGAATGGCCAGCACTCACAGCGATGGTGGCCTGCTGGGGTCAGCAGACCACCATGTCTGTGACTGTTTTTTACATGAATCTGTTAAAGGAAAATGGGATGCATTTAAAAATGAAGAGGCAGATTTACAAGGCACTTGTGCCACGTTTATGCCGCCGTTGCGTCACGCAACGTCGGCGTAAACGTGGCACATCCCTGCGACCCATTTACAACGTGATGCATCTAGGCAGATGCGTCACGTTGTAAAGCCCTGCGCCACATTTGGGCGTTCCGGCGCATGGTGAGCGTTCCGGGGCAGGTGCGCCTCGCAAAAGTGCCTGCGTGAAATCTACAAGATTTCCTGCAGGCACTTGTTTGACGCTGCTACGTCAATTCCTTACGCCTGCTTGAAGCAGGCGTAAGGACTGACGCAGCACGTTAAGTATAGGGCACACCTGAGCATTGCTGGAGTCGCGTTGCGCTTGTGACGTGACTCCAACGATGCGCCGCACTTACGTCACAAGATGCGTCACGCATCTGCCTACCCTTGTGCCGCATTGTAAATATGGCGCATCCGCCGTGACGCAAGGGTAGTTTTGCGTGACACATTTGTTCTGGCGCATCCCTGCTGATTTGCAGAGATGCGCCAGAACTCATAAATATGCCCCCTAACGTTTCTGTTTCATTTTTTAAGAGCAGGTAGTGGTCCGTGGGACGAACGCCTGCTCTTAAAAAATATTTTCGCATACATTCATAAAGAGGAAGGGGTCCTGGGGAGACCCCTACCTGTTTGCGACTGGCTTACCTGCTACTTGAAGTAGGTGGTCACTGCAATTGTTTTGCTGCCACATTTGCGGTCGCAAAATAATTGTACATACCAGTGCGACTCGCTTTTAGGAAGGAACGCCTTTGGCACACCCCTTCCTAATAGCAACTTGCAAAATAGGGTTTTTATACATACCACAATCCTTTTTTGCGGTTGCGAACAAGCTAATTTTCTAATTGTGATCACTATAAAGGGTCATACATCTGTCCCAAAATGTTAAGCTTTGGGGGCAACAAAAAGGCAAGTCGGAATGTACAAAAGGTATATTGCAAGTTTCAAATGAATTTCTGGTTCGCAATATGAGCTTTGCTTCTTGTGATTTCGAAGGATGAGGGGGATAAAGGTGCAACCACCTTCCGAACTGCTATTGTGGTTGTCGTCCATTGGATACCTAAAAGGTGGAGGCACCTATTTGCCAACAGGATGCTCTCCATGATGCACAGCTGTGTGAAAGTGGACTGTAGGCATTTGGGGGACAGTGCTCCGAGGTAGCGCTATGTGCTTCACTTAATGCAATTCACATAATTCCTATTTCATTTTTTAGATTTCAGCTCCTTCCATTCAAGAGAGTCAGCTGATATAAAAATAAGCATTAGCAAAACCAATAAGTCATGCCTCTCACTGATGCTATCCGACACTTTGGATTTGCCAGTGCATTTTGCTTATGGTGTTCCGCATCTGCAAAATCAAAAAATATTTATGTTTGCTGATGATGAACTGCATTGGCAAAAAAAAAAGTGTGATGATGCATACATGTGCCTGTGTTGATATATGCGTCTTGGCCCTAAGGCAGCCCCAGCATCATCAAGATTCCTTGCAGCGCTGCCCTATGCCAAAACATTGTAAATGAGGCCCTTTGTTCCAAATTACCTTTACTAGATGGCAGGCACCAAGCTTGGAGTGATGAACTAAATGAAAATCATAAAACACGCACAAAACCAATGTTATTTTGAAAAACAGCATCCCAGCAGAAAATTGCAGCTGCTGACCCCTCCAAACAGGAAAAAAAGAACTAGACGGAGAGGTGAAACAATGCTGTAGCAGGTGGGATGGGAGTAAGCGCCAATGAGCAGCTGGACCAGCAGGGAGGAGCAACAGAGGAGATGGGTGGAAAGTGCATAATGGAAATAAGAGAGCAAACAAACTATGGTACAGAAATGGCAGGGGAAGCAATTGAGGAGCTGAGGGAAGGGGGAGCAGCATGGAGAGTGTGGGTGACGATTTGGGTAGGGAATAAGCACATCCACGAAAGAATAAGAAAACACGTATAACTACAGTCCCACACAGAGCTGAACAAAAGAGAAAACAAGTAGTTCCCAGATTCTATGCAGTAGAAAGATACAAGTCATACATTCAAAAGGATCAAAAAGAAACAATACTCCAGTAGATGGACGACCAGGAAAAGAGGAAGGAGAGCCACAGAATAAGAAGCAATCAAATTACATTGACAAGACAACCAAAGCCCACTGTAAGTATTGGTATCATCAACAACTGGCCTATAACAAAAAATATGTCTTTAGATTAAACCTAAAATGTGGACTTTCTTGAAAGACAGTCAAGGGATGGCCACATCCATGCAGTTACATCTTGTTTAGAGGGATTTGCAAATAGAAAAGTGCTTCACTAATAATATTGTGGCAGGCTTTCTTACATCGTACCAGATAGGTTGTTCTGCGATTGAGTAGTACATACATCACAGCCCAAAATGGCCACAATAACAGTCATTTGCTTTTCACTAGTTGCAAATATGTGCACCGCCCCAAAAGCTTACAAAGGTGACATGTACATTCAGAAACGACAACTCCATTGATGGATGTTTATGATACTAATGGATTGGAATGTTCTATATGCTAGCAGAGGCCTATGTCCATTATACTGCTTGTTGTAACTCTATGATAGGTCACACACATCAGAAGCAGTGGCATGAGACTCACTTTCCAGAAAACCCCATGACAACGTCTTTCAGTTGTTAAAAGAATGCACTTGAGTAGCAGAATTTCTTACAATAACTGAAGGCTGGCCTGCTCACGAACATTTTCAGAATTCCATGAACATCAAGGGGCAGATTTATGTTAACTGGCGCATCCCCAGGGATGCGCCAGTTAATGTGCGCCACAGTGCGTCACAGCTCCGCCACCCATGGTGCTAGGCAGGGAAGATGCGTGACGCATCTACCGGCGTACGGGCGGCGCATTGCTGGAGGCATGTCGCAAGTGCGACATGACTCCTGCAATGCACAGGGGCCACCCGTACAATGCATGGTGCGTCACCCTTACGCCTGCTTCAAGCAGGCGTAAGGAATTGACATAGAAAGTGACTGAGTGAAATCTCATAGATTTCACTCAGCCACTTTCAGCCCCTGCGCAGGAACGCCTCCTTATGGCGCAGGGCTTTCCAACGTGACGCATCTCCTAGATATAGTAAATAGGGCGCATTGTTTGCGCAGCCGTTGCGTCAAATTAAGTGACGCAATTGCGGCGCAAGGAGGCGCAAGGGCCTCATAAATGTGCCCCAAGTGTTTGGACCCGATTAACTGAGCGATGGATACAGCCAACCATAGCATACTATTTCAGCAGCGGTTCGGTATAACCTCTTGGGCTGCACATGAGGCGTGTAAAATGTTGTTTTTCTGAAGCTCTTGTCACTGACCGTTTGTTTGAGAGCCAGTAAATGCTCGAAAAACAGAAAGCAAATGTGTTGGCTTTAATTGATACATCTGCCAAAATTGAGCTTTCTACCAATACAAGTTGTATGAAGCAGAATTCTGTAGAATTCTACTCTGATCAATTGTAGAGGAGCAGTTTTCCCACACATGGATTTTTTGGGTGGGAGAGCCCTATTTTTGGGCCAGAAAATATGCTCTGAGCTGTTGGTAAATGTGGTCTTTAAACCACAATGTTTGGGAATTCCCTGCAGAATTCCGGCCAGGAAAAGTGGTTCATGCAGATATTACCCATTCAGTGGTGTGATAGCAGAAATTCTATTCATGATTTGGCCACTAACGGAAAATCCAGCCTCAGATAATATCCACCCACAATTCTCCATTACTTGTAATTGGGCCCTAAAAGTCTACAAAATGTTGTTCCTTCCAGCCAACGAGTCATGAGACTGGAAATACTTAAAGCTGGAAAAGGCATCAGAGCGTTTTAACCTGCATAGAAAAGGCTCAAGTGCACGTATAAAAAGCATGGGTAATAACGGGCAACCCTTTGGAGAGGAAAGTAGGAGGATTGAATACCGTTAATCAGAACAGAGGAGCATGTGTGTGAATATAGTAAGGAGGTTAATTGAAGAAATTCAGGGCCAAACCTGTGCGTGCATAAGATATTTTCAATCCACTCAATCAAATGCCTTTTCAGCATTCGGTGTCACCGCTGCCAGTGAATGACAATGTTTAGCTGCTTTCCAAAGAAAGTTCAGAAATATTTGCAAGTTATCCATTATATTCCTATTTTCAACAAAGCTGTACTGCTCCACATCTACCAAATCTGGCATAAAGTCATTAAGGCCTAAGGGCAGTGATTTGACGAACATCTTACGATCAGTATTTATCAGTGATATGGGACAATAGTTTTTGCACTGAGAGAGATCACTGTCTTTTTTGGGAATAAGACAGAACATAGCTTCCGTAAAAGAGTCAGATGATTCGTTCAGTGAGAGAAGGTAAGTAATTAACTTAAATAGTTTAGGGAAAAGTAGTTTGGAAAACTGAAGCTAAAATTCAACCGTGAACCCATCTGGTCCTGGTGCCTTACCGGTTGGAAAGCGTTTGAATGCAGAAAACAATTCTTCAAGTTGTAGTGGATCTTCGAGAGAGCCACATCGACTGGTAAGGGTTTGCACATGGATGAGTGAGAAAAGAAAGAGGAAAAAACATCCTCAGAAGGAGTGGCTTCAGGGGTATATAGTGTTTGGTAATAATCAATAAAACATACAGCAATGTCTGAATCTCGAAAGAGTTTAGTACCAGAGTGATTGGTGATAGAGGG
This sequence comes from Lissotriton helveticus, assembly GCF_964261635.1. Lineage (NCBI taxonomy): Eukaryota > Metazoa > Chordata > Amphibia > Caudata > Salamandridae > Lissotriton > Lissotriton helveticus. The sequence goes on along the minus strand of NC_136065.1, from coordinate 1,303,743,833 downwards.
CATGGGGGATTTTTCTTTCCTGCTATTGAGATAATTAACTAACAAAGTGGCAGTTTTATTGTGCCCGCCATAATATATGGCATTGATTTTAAGAAGAGTCCCACATGCCTTTTCTGTGGTGGTTTTATTAAACTGAATCTTGACTGCCCCCAACGCATCAAGATCTGCTTTATTGTTTTAGATGTGAAGTATTTATGCTCTAATCTCTTATTTTGGAAAGAACGGCAGCTGATTCTTTCTCCTTAGCTTTAGGTTTGATAGAAACATAACCAATGATGAAAACCTCTGGATGCAGCCTTAAATGTATCCCAAACAAAATGAAAAGACTATGCTCCTGTATCATTAATCTTTAAATATTCATCTATAAACACATCATAGGAAGTGATGAAGACCCTATCAAATAGCAAGTGAATATGAACCAGCCAACGGGACCTGGGTGAAGGATTACAGAGTACATCTAAATCAGTAGACACAGGGTCATAGTCTCAAATTAAAATGGAGCCTATCACTGAGTTAACTAAATGTTGAGTGGGATTTTTGCAAATATATACATAGTCAATCCTTGACTGTGTGTAATGAGGGGCAGAATAAAAAGAAAATTCTTGAAGGGAGGGGTGGGCCAGTCTCCAGGAGTCTGAAAGGGAATTGTGTTTGATGGCATGAGTAACTGCTTTGTGAGCTCCATGAGGGGAGAAATCTCATAGTTGAGTGACGATCTAAAAAAGGGTCCATTATTTGATTACAGTATTCCCCAAAAATGAAGTTCTCAATATAATTTTGAGTGACCAATTACGAGATAAGCCTCCAACACATAGGATCAGGGTTGATAAGGCCATATACATTAAGGATGCTTAAAATTATACCATCAATTCTAATTCGTACCAGAACCGAATAACCTTCCTTGTCATTTTCCAGAGAAATAAGGGAGATACTTAAGCCCTTGTGACAGAGACTGGCTACGCCATTTGTATGCTAACAAAGAGGAGGAAAAGAAAAGTTCACCCACCCATTGTTTTTTGAGCTTGTTAATATCTGCTTCAGTAAGGAAAGTCTCTTGAAGTAAAGCAAATTGTCAGTGCAATCTAGCTAAGTGAGACAAAACATGGTGGTGTTTAATGTTTTTTTAAATCCAGGTTGTGACTCCAAGCGATATACGAGGAGAATTCATAATTAAATATTTAGAACAATTATAGGCATCAGCATACAATGCAAATTAACATTCCCAGATATGACTCTGAACTGTATACGAGGAAAATTTGTAATTAAACTTTGGGAGAATATATTGACATGAACATATAATACACATGAAGTTTCTGCAAAGAATACAAAGAAATAGGAAAAATAGTGGAATAAGAAGAAAGAAAAACAGAAAGATAAAAGGGAGGTGATGAACCTCTGAAAAGATAGAGACAACCAAAGGCAACACGGGAATAATAGATCTTAGTTGCACAATTTACCATATGTGATAAAAATACATACCGAAAGATGAAGAGAGTGTGGAGCACCTAAAGGAGATGAAACCATACTCGGCTCCGGTAAACAAGGAAGGGAACTCGGCACACATCAAGCAATAGAAAAAGCAACAATGAAGAACAGTGATGACGCAGTGTGAAGCAATATATAGAAAAAGAGGATGAACAAGAGGATAAGAAACGTAACAAAAGACTTAACATCTAGATCACAAGGTGGAATACTTTGGGAACAGCACAACATTGAGAGGGCAGTAGTCACTGAGAAGACAAATACGCCAAATCTTACACTGGGGTTGAAAGACAATGAAACAAAAATGAATTAAAAGGAATATAACATTGAAGTATGAACGATAACTTAGTGCAGATAGACATTATGAAAAAGAATAAAAAACATGCATATACAACAATCAAGTCTTGGCTTCTGCACCAATCTCCATATCTTCAAGATGATGCTGTTGAAAGAACTCCTGCAGTTTAGTGGTATCCTCAAACGTATATGAGTACTCTCTCTAAGTTATCTTGAAAAAACATGTGTGGACTTGTTCATATTTAATGTTCATGGATTTTAGTTGAGGACAAATTTCAAGCAAACATTTTCTTCTTGCAGTCGTAGCACTGAAGACATCTTGCAAAAAGAAGACATTGTTGCCAGACCAATGGAGAGGGCCGGCATGCTTAGCTGCAGATAGAATGTGCATTAAGTCAGTGTGCTGCATAAAAAGGATAATAATGCCTCTAGGTTTCTGATGTGAAGATGTAGCAGACTTTTTAGGACCTAGATGGTGGTCTCTTAGAATAGTAAGAAGAAGATTGTGGTAAGGTGAGTGAACAATATATGGGATAACACTCTGTAGAAAAGAGATCATGTTGGGCCCTTCTATGTTTTCAGATATTCCATAAAGACGCAGGTTTTTTCTCCAATTCCTGTTTTCAAAGTCTCCAGCATTTCTATTTCCTTGGTCAGCCGTATGATGTCTTCCTAATTCTTTGTTTAGTCTCGGTAATGCGTTGATCATGCATCGACCATTTCTCCTCTGAGAGAGGCCTTAGTTTTAACCACAAAGGGTTTCAAGGCTAATATTTCCTCCATAATATACTCTAGAATAAAAGGAGGTGGAGTTTTAGATGGAGATTCAGAGTCCTTCTTTGGTCTTTTGACTGAAGGGGAACACTTTTTAGAGATAGCCCCAGTTGTTGCTGCTCAATCCAGGCTCACTAGAGCTCACTATAAGGGCAGACATGGATTAAGGGACAAAAGACCTTTTGAATAATGAGATTAGTGTAAGTTGTACGAGGGGAGGTTTTGTCTTTCTGAAAAGAACTGCCCATGAAGATGAACTATAAATACAACCCGTAAATGAATCAATCTGAGAGCAAAATGTGCAGGGCTTGTTTAACTAACCCTTCCTGCAGAGATATGTGTACAGTTGAAAACACGTTGAACCAAAATATCAGTAGAAATAAAAGTGCATGCTCAACCTGACGTGAGAGTTAAAAGAGTCCTGGCAGTGATTCAAGAAGCCAACCGAGACCAGGCAGCGTAATAAAATCTAGTTTATGGAGATAATTGCTTGAAAACTAACGCTGCTGAATAGAGTCAAGCTCACGTAGAACAGGCCTTTGAAAAATGCGGCGAAAACCAATGCCTTTTATTACTTTGATACTTGTCCAATTGGAATTGCTATAGTCCCAGCTGGGATAACTCTGGAAAAACCTCAAGAATTTGAAAAGACCCTGGAAAAAAATCTTCTCCTGACAGAAAAGACAGCCTACTTATGAATATGAGAAAAGCTAGCTTTTAGACCTGGCATATCTTGGCGTGATTACCTTTACTTTTGCCTCTACCTCCTTTGTTTTTAGATGCTTTGGGTACTTTGCCACTGCTGATCAGTGTCAAAGTACAAGTGTTCCTTATGTAAAGTGTAATGGTAATTGGTTGGCTATGATTGGTATGTTTGCCTTACTAGTAAAGTCCCTAGTGATGTGCACTGTGTGTGCCAGGGCTAGTAATGCAAAGGCACGCAGAGGAGGGAACTCAGGCCTGCAGTGTAGGGCCTGCGCTCAATTGCTAAGTTAGCATGTTATCCTGACGAGTGCAACCACTTGTCAGGCCTTACTTTCCCTTTTACGTACACAGTGGGCACCCCTATGGAAGGTCCTGGGTGAGCCCTGGGCAGGGTTCAGTGTAAGTAAAAGGCAGAACATATACTGAGATGTGTGATGTGTCCTGACAGTGAAAAACACTCCATTTTGTTTTCACTGGTGAAAGGCCATTCTGGCCATAGGACAGAATGGGGGAGGCTGGGTATTGTGTTTTAGTAGCCTAGTTTTCTATAAGTTAATAAAGGAGAGGTGAAGTTTAGTATGTATGAACTCACAGCGTCATATCACATCTTTCTATGAAAGTGGTTTTATCACTGTGTGTCCAGAAACCACTCTTTTAGAAAGTGGCTGAGTTTTGTGCTTTAAGCATTTCTGTGTGTCTCTTCTGAATGTGGATTGACTGTCTGGATCTGAGAGGTGGGAGGAGCCGGGGAGGTCTTGACCCATGGGAGGGATTGAGATGGCACCAGGCTGACCTGCATCTGGAGAGTAGGCGACAAAAGGCCCAGGAGGTGAAAAGGCCTGGGTTGCTGCTATAAAACGACTGACCTGTCTCCTGCTAAATGATTAAGAATCCAGAACCCCAGTATCAAAGGGAGAAAGGTGACATAGGGAGGGAGACACCCAGGACTAATTTAGGCAGGGGTCAGGGACCCCTGAGCACAACAAACTTCAAAGACATTTAGGGGTATAACTATGAGAGCTGAGGCCCCTGAACGTTGGAATGGAACAGAAATGCAATGAGACCGAAAAGGCTTAGACCCATTTCGTGGTCAAGAGGAACCTCTGCTGAGGAAGGAGCAACTGAAGAGACTGCTGGGGAAAGACCAACCCTTGCTTCGTGATCTGGGGCTGGTCTGCAGTTTGCTGTTTTAACCAAGGATGAGGCTGTTGGGACTGAGCTTGGAGCGCTGGGACCCACTGCTTGACGAAGACTGTGCTTTGTGCTGTGTCATGTTACCCCTGGGTGCGTGTCAGGGTGCATCGGAGGCATTGGTGGAGAGTGCCTGGTCATCGAGTGCACCGGAGGAGAAGTGAGGCTCGGACACGGTGAGCGTGTTGTGGTGCGGCCGTAGGCATTGGTGAAGAGCACCTGATTATCTGGACACTGGAGTTGGAGTAAGTCTCAGTGAAGCAGTGTGCGTGCCTTGGTGCAGCCTGGGATTGTGGAGGTGATCGGCTGATCATCGTGTGCACCGGAAAAAAGTGAGTCTCTGCAGCCCGGTGAGTGTCTTGGTGCCTGAAACCACAGGAAGGAGTGCTTGGTGAGCGTGGAGTCCAATTAGCATTGTGTGTGTACCTTCATGCCAGAAGAGACCCGGAGGGTGCGTTGGTGAATGTGCACCCGGAGTAAAATTAATCTCAGGGGTGTGGGGTAAGTGTGCCCCGCGGCTGCCTGAGACCTTCTTTACAGTCACAGCCCAGACCGGCAGCCCCAGAGGAGCTGAGCTGCCAGGTCGAGCCAATAACCCCATTGAGAAAGTTCTGCATGAAAGGCCCAGTTCGCTGAAGGAGGAGAGGAGAGTGGGGTCGCGCCCCCCGGTAACGTGGCTCACTACCTGGGTGGGGTGCGGGCTCGGAGGGACACTCTCTCAGCCTCTTAGTACATCTGATGATGTGAGGCTTTGCTTCAGCTCAGATTGGGGCCTGTACTGACGAAAGGAGTGGCAGTACTGGAGCCAGAGTAAGAAGCTGTACTTTATGTCATCGTTGATACGTGTGGGGGGCAACTGTTATCGAAGAGGCTGATTGTCGTAACACACATTGCCAATATTGTTGCTAACGTACTGCTGGACTGTCTTATGATGCCTGACATTCTTTCTGCATATCGAAGTAGACGATTGTAGCGCTACGCATTGCATTATTTCTCCATTGCAAAGTACAGGATTGTAGCGGCCCACATTGCATTATTTCTTCCTTGCAAAGTACATGATTGTAGTTACGCATTGCCTTATTCCTTAATTGCAAAGTACATGATTGTAGCTGCCCACACTGCATTATTTCTTTATTGCAAAGTATGTGATTAGGGTGTGACGCATTGCATTATTCCTTCATTGCGAAGTACATGATTGTAGCGGTACGCATTGCATTATTTCTCCCATTGCAAGGTACCGGGGTGCATTGTTACGCATTGTATTATTTATCCTTTGCCCAGCACAGTATTGTGTCGTTATGCAGTGCACCATTGTTTGTCCATTGCAACTTGTGTGATTCTAGCATTACGGTTCCTTTCTGGGTACTTATTTTACCAGGTGACCATGAGGCCTATCCGTAACAATTGGCTGTATGTAACATTTACGTTTGGCAAATTCAAGAAGTCAAAATTTAAGTCTCCACACTAGGATATTTGTACTTTTTACTCAAAGTTTATTTTATAGAAATTCATATTTAGGCATTCATTTTAAATACACTGTATAATTTAACACCGTGGTCCTCTGGTACAAATATATATCTAATAGCTAACAATTCCGTATTACGGTTATCTAACACAGAGTCACCACTTTATAGTATGCATTCAAGAAAAATTAAAATACAATAATACCACAAATTAATAAAAAAACATTTTATCACAGTTTTAAAAGGGTCCAAAGAGTCGACGCGTTTCGGTGCGTTTATTATACTGAATGCACCTTCATCAGGACAGAATGAATTAAAAACAGGTATTCATCTTCTTTCTGAAAAAATGAATAGAATGCATGTTAATGGTGCGAAATTTCTAATTTGAGTTTTTAACAGAGGCCCTTAGCAAATATGTGGACCATTTTATTCAGCCTTTGGTGGCAGAATTACCGTCCTTTATAAAAGACACAACCCACATGATTTCCAAGGTAGAGGGATTAAGTTTTAATAAGGAGACCCAATGGCTAGTATGTATGGACATTGAAGCGTTGTATACTAATATCCCCCAGGAGGATACGGTGAAAATGATGGAGGAGATACTAAAAAATGACTTGGGTGATTTAAATGCTCAAAATACTTTTATCTTGGACTGTATTGAAATTATCCTTAAAAATAACATTTTCCTGTTCAAACAAGACTACTATTGCCAAATCAAGGGCACCAGCATGGGAGCCACCTGTGCTCCCAGTCTCGCCTGCCTTTATGTAGGTAGCTTTGAGTCCAAACATGTATATAATGAGATTTGCCCATATTTTGAAAATGTCAAAGTATGGTCTAGATTTATAGACGACATTTTCTTTATATGGGACGGTACGGAGGATGATCTTGATCATTTCCTTGAATGGATAAATTGTGGTGACCCAAACCTTAAATTCACTTTTAATAAGAGTCAATCTACTGTGGATTTTTTAGATATTAAAATTTATGCAAAAGACCAAGCATTAAGCGTGGAACTATTTGTGAAACCCACAGATAGAAATACTTTGTTGCACCACACCAGCTATCATCCTAAATGCCAAAAAGATGGCATACCTTTTAGCCAGTTCTTACGGATTAGACGAAATTGCAGTGATAGAAACACCTATGAGAAACATGCACAGACTTTAACAGAAAAACTCACACTGCGAGGCTACCCCAAACGCTTGATAAAACAAGCCTACAAGCGTGCAAAATATTATAATCGAGAGAGCCTTTTTGAAACAACTGAGAATTTTAAACAACAGAAGAACGATATAATTATGGTATCCGATTACAATAGTTTCAGCAACAAAGTAAAGAACTTGATAAACAAAAACTGGGGAATACTAAATAAAACGGGAGTCACCCCGTTAGCGAAACCCACTTATGCCTTTCGAAGAAATAGAACTATTAGAAACCAGTTAGTGCATACATATCAAGAACCTAAAAGAAATGGACAGAGAAATGTCCTCAATGGTGCTCCTATTAGAGGGAATTTGCCGTGTGGGACCTGTACACACTGCAAAGGTATCATCAAATCTGATAAAGTGGAAGTGAATGGGGTTACCCATTGGATGAACGAGCACGTAAATTGCCGGACCTCCAATGTGGTATACCTAATCCTCTGCCCCTGTAACAAATGTTACATAGGAGAAACAGGAAGAGAAATACGATTGCGGCTGACAGAACACCGATCAGCAATAAGACTTAAAAGGCAAAATGCACCATTAGTGGAACATTGGATGGCAGAGAACCATAAACTAGATGATTTAAAATGGTTCATTCTGGAAAAAATCAAAATCTCTGTGAGAGGTGGAGATGCCAACAAAAAGCGCAAACTGAGGGAACAGTTCTATATGTCAAAATTTAAATCCTACTACCAAGGGCTCAACAACCGTGAAGAGTGGGACAAAATAATCAGATAATGTTGAGGATTAACTGATATTGCTAGGGATTCTATGACAACCAGAAGTATTTAGAACTGAGAGACTAAAGGTGGCTACAAAATGTAGTGTGCGTGTAACTGCCAAACAAACTGTACTCGCTTGATGAGATTGCATAGATAGCCATGTATTAAAGTCATTAAAGCAGATGGAATATGGTAGAATTGTCGATAATCAGAGCAAGAGACATTTTTGCCTGACAGCAATAATGCATCTAGATGTATTTTGTTTTCTCTATTCTTTTGCCTTATCTTTGTTTTCTCTCCTTTTTTCTAACAGAGAGCGATGTATAATACTGTACTGTATTTATATCTAGAAATAATATTGTATTGTACCAGTGTTTGCATTTACAGTGTTATGAGACATATGCACGCCCTGTTTGTAAAAAATGGATTTTGACTGTCTGAAAGAAGAAAAAATAAAATTGCATGAGAATGCTTAGAATAAACAATGTGAATGTGAATATACGTTAAGGCATACGTAGTTCAACAAACGTAGATAAATGTGTAGAGTCAATCATCACACAGATGTGCTTCTCTTATTTTAATATAAGTTGCGGCTGACATGGCGACCGACTTGTACCATCGAAAGTTTATTCATTCATTTTTTCATGCGCTGAATAGATAACACTATAATGGCCGCCGTGATAACTGAGCCAGCTATTAGATTTGCCGTGTGTCTAGCAATTTTGGCCCTGTAGTTGGGAGTGCACGGTCGATAAACTACAAATATGGCCGCCGTGCGTAGCAAACATTTAATACTTCCGGTGTGTCGTTAGAAAGTGCCCGGGTCATATGAAGCAAGCTGGACTAAAAAAACTACAATCATGGCCGAAACGAACTAAATTAAGGATATTTAACGCTTAAGGATATGCAGCCGAGGTTACAATAATTCAATTACCTTCGGTATAAATAGTACCCGGCAGCCTTCGTGTGGTTGTCATCTCCAGTGAAGCGGACGCCAGCCACACGAAGGAAGCACGAGCCAGACTTGAGGTAAGAACGCTCTCGGTAATTCGCTACCCGGAGTTAAAGGAGCATGAGAACAATGCAAGTACGCTTAGTATAGAGAAGAGAGAGCCCGCAGGTTTAGCGGGATGGCGGGGGAAACTCTAACGGTGCATACTTAAAGAGTGCTCGCATAACTAAAACGAGGCACGAGGATATTCCCAAATCTAAACGGGGACTCATGAAAATATTGATATTCATACTTAAAGAGTGCCCGCATAACCAAAACGGGACACCAGGATAGTCTCAATTTAAATGGGGACTCATGAAAATAGTTTGTTGCTTACGTAGTGTCATGCTAAAAGGGTCGGTATAAATGCAAAGTACGGCCACATTAGACTATCAGGGAATAATAAGAATACATGTGTTGTAAAGACAGCGTACAAACTGTCTACATTATATTAATATCTATACTCCTGTCATATCCAACCAACAGCTCTGAATTAAATAAAAGGAGCACGGCTGGCAAGAGAGGGCAACGACAGCAATTCTTAGAACCGTCAAGATCAACTTAATGAGCTAAAAGCCTTTGAAACTGACAGGATTCACAGAGTTGGTAGGTAGAAAACCAGCATGTTGGTTATTCAGTTCCTCTAAAACATGTCAAAAGCCTTAAAAGACGTGTTATATTTCCCTTATTTAAGAGCTTTGTCGGGAGACCGCACAAGAGGGGAGTATATACTCGAAGAAAAATACGCCTCCTGGAGAAGACATCATTTATCCCGGTGTTGTGATTACATGTTTCTGAATATTAATATAAGTAAGTGCAGCCTATTAAATCATAATCGAGTTGTAAATTGAAAATGCAAACAATGTATAGACATCACTAATAAGGAAAATTATGTTTACAGATCACTGACGGCCGTGAATTAATAAAGACGTGCTACCAGAATAACCAGAGAACAATACGTCCCAGAAATTCATTTGTAGGACGAGCTTTTTTCTTAAACTTAAAGTAAGGAAAGTGTGCCGCAAATTCAAAATATTAAGCCCATACACTAGGATAAAAAACTCAAATTAGAAATTTCGCACCATTAACATGCATTCTATTCATTTTTTCAGAAAGAAGATGAATACCTGTTTTTAATTCATTCTGTCCTGATGAAGGTGCATTCAGTATAATAAACGCACCGAAACGCGTCGACTCTTTGGACCCTTTTAAAACTGTGATAAAATGTTTTTTTATTAATTTGTGGTATTATTGTATTTTAATTTTTCTTGAATGCATACTATAAAGTGGTGACTCTGTGTTAGATAACCGTAATACGGAATTGTTAGCTATTAGATATATATTTGTACCAGAGGACCACGGTGTTAAATTATACAGTGTATTTAAAATGAATGCCTAAATATGAATTTCTATAAAATAAACTTTGAGTAAAAAGTACAAATATCCTAGTGTGGAGACTTAAATTTTGACTTCTTGAATTTGCCAAACGTAAATGTTACATACAGCCAATTGTTACGGATAGGCCTCATGGTCACCTGGTAAAATAAGTACCCAGAAAGGAACCTTTTTTGATATAACTTTTGACCCAGTCCTTTCTGGTCCCTGGGAAACTCTCTTTTTTGTGAGATATTGTTCGACAGCTCTTGTAGCTGGAGAGTGGGTGCTTTAATTAAATGGATACTTTACGTACCTTCGGGTTCACAGAGGACCAATTTAAACAACTGATAGGTGATTCCTCTAAATCCATCAGTTCCTTAACGTTATCCAATAAGGATGATGAAAAATGGAACAAACTATGGAACCTGAAGAAAAAGATGATACGTACTGAACTTCACTCAGAGTTCATTATCCAATACTGTAGAAAGGGGATTATCCCCGTGGGACTTCAAATTAGGAACGAACCAGGCCTGTTCGTGACTAATGAGAAGTTCAAGGAAAGTTGGACCCTAATCGCGAATAGGTGCAGTCGCGACTGGATGTTGCTAATAATAGAGACCGCTCAAGCCATTATCATTATAGAAAGAGAGGAGATAGAAACCTTAGAAAGACAACTTAATGAGAGCACCGCATTAGATGATGCGAAAAAAATACTAGAGGAAATTAAGGAAGATATCAGTGGCTATCAAGAGTATATGATTAATAAAAAAACCAACAAACTACGTAAAGATGTAGCCAATTACAAAAACGAATTAGTCTATCCATATACTCAAAAAGATTACTACGACCAACCAGCCCCCACAGAATATAATGGTAAACATTACAACTATAATAGAAATAGGTACTTTAGGAAAAATGTCACCTTCTCTGATACATCATATAATAGCTCTGATTCAGAGGGGGAGAGAAACCCAGACCCCAGAAATAGGACAGAGGACAGAGAGGGAGCACAGGGCTCAAATAGAGAGTACCAACCGGCTTTTTTAGGCCAGCAACAGAGACGCCAGCAGAGGGGTTTCAGAACCCGGGGGAGGGGACGTCAGGGAAATCGACAGACAGGGGGGACCATGAGGAGACCCTACATGCCAACCCGCAGTCAAAAAGATTGGGATTGGGATTAGATCAAAAAGACCCAAGAAATGATAAAACGGAACCACTGACCCAAAAAGCCCCAATCATAAATCTATCAAATAGAACACTCACTGTGCATGAAATAAAAGTACTAGAGAAAGGCCTCGGCTTTGCACCTAGTACCACAGGTAGCAGATTCAACATAGAGAGGGATGTCAGGGACCTTTTTAGGAAAATTCGTCTTAAAAAATTCTTTGAGGGGAAAGAAAATAGAGTGATTAACAACAAATCAGGCCTCAAACCACTATCAAACTGGACACCTAATGCAAACATGGTGGGGCCGGAGGTTGATACCTTTGAAAAAGTGGTCACCATGGGCTTAGAGAAACTACTGGATACAAAAGTGTGGACCCAGAATAACCTATCTAAACTAGAAAGGGAAGCGTTAAAATCACTGTCATCCTATGATGATATAACAATAAAATCAGGAGACAAGGGAGGGAGCATAGTCATCCTCAACACGGACGACTATGAATCTAGAATGTACAAACTCCTTAATAACGAAACGCATTATAGACCCAGTAATATTAGCGAATGGGAAAACCTGAAGAAAAAGGTCAAGACAGTGGTAGACTTTGCCAAAGAGGATAGTGTAATATGTGAGGAGGAATACCGCTTCCTCATCAATGAAAATCCAAAAGTCCCAGCTATGTATGGACTTCCCAAAGTCCACAAAAACTCAGAAGATCCACCAATGCGGCCAATAGTTTCCGGTATAGAGTCCTTAACAGAGGCCCTTAGCAAATATGTGGACCATTTTATTCAGCCTTTGGTGGCAGAATTACCGTCCTTTATAAAAGACACAACCCACATGATTTCCAAGGTAGAGGGATTAAGTTTTAATAAGGAGACCCAATGGCTAGTATGTATGGACATTGAAGCGTTGTATACTAATATCCCCCAGGAGGATACGGTGAAAATGATGGAGGAGATACTAAAAAATGACTTGGGTGATTTAAATGCTCAAAATACTTTTATCTTGGACTGTATTGAAATTATCCTTAAAAATAACATTTTCCTGTTCAAACAAGACTACTATTGCCAAATCAAGGGCACCAGCATGGGAGCCACCTGTGCTCCCAGTCTCGCCTGCCTTTATGTAGGTAGCTTTGAGTCCAAACATGTATATAATGAGATTTGCCCATATTTTGAAAATGTCAAAGTATGGTCTAGATTTATAGACGACATTTTCTTTATATGGGACGGTACGGAGGATGATCTTGATCATTTCCTTGAATGGATAAATTGTGGTGACCCAAACCTTAAATTCACTTTTAATAAGAGTCAATCTACTGTGGATTTTTTAGATATTAAAATTTATGCAAAAGACCAAGCATTAAGCGTGGAACTATTTGTGAAACCCACAGATAGAAATACTTTGTTGCACCACACCAGCTATCATCCTAAATGCCAAAAAGATGGCATACCTTTTAGCCAGTTCTTACGGATTAGACGAAATTGCAGTGATAGAAACACCTATGAGAAACATGCACAGACTTTAACAGAAAAACTCACACTGCGAGGCTACCCCAAACGCTTGATAAAACAAGCCTACAAGCGTGCAAAATATTATAATCGAGAGAGCCTTTTTGAAACAACTGAGAATTTTAAACAACAGAAGAACGATATAATTATGGTATCCGATTACAATAGTTTCAGCAACAAAGTAAAGAACTTGATAAACAAAAACTGGGGAATACTAAATAAAACGGGAGTCACCCCGTTAGCGAAACCCACTTATGCCTTTCGAAGAAATAGAACTATTAGAAACCAGTTAGTGCATACATATCAAGAACCTAAAAGAAATGGACAGAGAAATGTCCTCAATGGTGCTCCTATTAGAGGGAATTTGCCGTGTGGGACCTGTACACACTGCAAAGGTATCATCAAATCTGATAAAGTGGAAGTGAATGGGGTTACCCATTGGATGAACGAGCACGTAAATTGCCGGACCTCCAATGTGGTATACCTAATCCTCTGCCCCTGTAACAAATGTTACATAGGAGAAACAGGAAGAGAAATACGATTGCGGCTGACAGAACACCGATCAGCAATAAGACTTAAAAGGCAAAATGCACCATTAGTGGAACATTGGATGGCAGAGAACCATAAACTAGATGATTTAAAATGGTTCATTCTGGAAAAAATCAAAATCTCTGTGAGAGGTGGAGATGCCAACAAAAAGCGCAAACTGAGGGAACAGTTCTATATGTCAAAATTTAAATCCTACTACCAAGGGCTCAACAACCGTGAAGAGTGGGACAAAATAATCAGATAATGTTGAGGATTAACTGATATTGCTAGGGATTCTATGACAACCAGAAGTATTTAGAACTGAGAGACTAAAGGTGGCTACAAAATGTAGTGTGCGTGTAACTGCCAAACAAACTGTACTCGCTTGATGAGATTGCATAGATAGCCATGTATTAAAGTCATTAAAGCAGATGGAATATGGTAGAATTGTCGATAATCAGAGCAAGAGACATTTTTGCCTGACAGCAATAATGCATCTAGATGTATTTTGTTTTCTCTATTCTTTTGCCTTATCTTTGTTTTCTCTCCTTTTTTCTAACAGAGAGCGATGTATAATACTGTACTGTATTTATATCTAGAAATAATATTGTATTGTACCAGTGTTTGCATTTACAGTGTTATGAGACATATGCACGCCCTGTTTGTAAAAAATGGATTTTGACTGTCTGAAAGAAGAAAAAATAAAATTGCATGAGAATGCTTAGAATAAACAATGTGAATGTGAATATACGTTAAGGCATACGTAGTTCAACAAACGTAGATAAATGTGTAGAGTCAATCATCACACAGATGTGCTTCTCTTATTTTAATATAAGTTGCGGCTGACATGGCGACCGACTTGTACCATCGAAAGTTTATTCATTCATTTTTTCATGCGCTGAATAGATAACACTATAATGGCCGCCGTGATAACTGAGCCAGCTATTAGATTTGCCGTGTGTCTAGCAATTTTGGCCCTGTAGTTGGGAGTGCACGGTCGATAAACTACAAATATGGCCGCCGTGCGTAGCAAACATTTAATACTTCCGGTGTGTCGTTAGAAAGTGCCCGGGTCATATGAAGCAAGCTGGACTAAAAAAACTACAATCATGGCCGAAACGAACTAAATTAAGGATATTTAACGCTTAAGGATATGCAGCCGAGGTTACAATAATTCAATTACCTTCGGTATAAATAGTACCCGGCAGCCTTCGTGTGGTTGTCATCTCCAGTGAAGCGGACGCCAGCCACACGAAGGAAGCACGAGCCAGACTTGAGGTAAGAACGCTCTCGGTAATTCGCTACCCGGAGTTAAAGGAGCATGAGAACAATGCAAGTACGCTTAGTATAGAGAAGAGAGAGCCCGCAGGTTTAGCGGGATGGCGGGGGAAACTCTAACGGTGCATACTTAAAGAGTGCTCGCATAACTAAAACGAGGCACGAGGATATTCCCAAATCTAAACGGGGACTCATGAAAATATTGATATTCATACTTAAAGAGTGCCCGCATAACCAAAACGGGACACCAGGATAGTCTCAATTTAAATGGGGACTCATGAAAATAGTTTGTTGCTTACGTAGTGTCATGCTAAAAGGGTCGGTATAAATGCAAAGTACGGCCACATTAGACTATCAGGGAATAATAAGAATACATGTGTTGTAAAGACAGCGTACAAACTGTCTACATTATATTAATATCTATACTCCTGTCATATCCAACCAACAGCTCTGAATTAAATAAAAGGAGCACGGCTGGCAAGAGAGGGCAACGACAGCAATTCTTAGAACCGTCAAGATCAACTTAATGAGCTAAAAGCCTTTGAAACTGACAGGATTCACAGAGTTGGTAGGTAGAAAACCAGCATGTTGGTTATTCAGTTCCTCTAAAACATGTCAAAAGCCTTAAAAGACGTGTTATATTTCCCTTATTTAAGAGCTTTGTCGGGAGACCGCACAAGAGGGGAGTATATACTCGAAGAAAAATACGCCTCCTGGAGAAGACATCATTTATCCCGGTGTTGTGATTACATGTTTCTGAATATTAATATAAGTAAGTGCAGCCTATTAAATCATAATCGAGTTGTAAATTGAAAATGCAAACAATGTATAGACATCACTAATAAGGAAAATTATGTTTACAGATCACTGACGGCCGTGAATTAATAAACACGTGCTACCAGAATAACCAGAGAACAATACGTCCCAGAAATTCATTTGTAGGACGAGCTTTTTTCTTAAACTTAAAGTAAGGAAAGTGTGCCGCAAATTCAAAATATTAAGCCCATACACTAGGATAAAAAACTCAAATTAGAAATTTCGCACCATTAACATGCATTCTATTCATTTTTTCAGAAAGAAGATGAATACCTGTTTTTAATTCATTCTGTCCTGATGAAGGTGCATTCAGTATAATAAACGCACCGAAACGCGTCGACTCTTTGGACCCTTTTAAAACTGTGATAAAATGTTTTTTTATTAATTTGTGGTATTATTGTATTTTAATTTTTCTTGAATGCATACTATAAAGTGGTGACTCTGTGTTAGATAACCGTAATACGGAATTGTTAGCTATTAGATATATATTTGTACCAGAGGACCACGGTGTTAAATTATACAGTGTATTTAAAATGAATGCCTAAATATGAATTTCTATAAAATAAACTTTGAGTAAAAAGTACAAATATCCTAGTGTGGAGACTTAAATTTTGACTTCTTGAATTTGCCAAACGTAAATGTTACATACAGCCAATTGTTACGGATAGGCCTCATGGTCACCTGGTAAAATAAGTACCCAGAAAGGAACCTTTTTTGATATAACTTTTGACCCAGTCCTTTCTGGTCCCTGGGAAACTCTCTTTTTTGTGAGATAATATTCTAGCATTACGACCAGCATAGCATTTTGAAAGCGGTGGTTCGGATTTTCAACCTACAAGCCAGCTAGAACGATTATTACCCTTTATTCTATGTTGGCTTATATATAGTGTTGTCTGATCGTATATCTTTTTGTATAACGTTTATGCTTGTTTTTATCAACCTTGTGTGGAGTTCATTTGTGGGGTCACCAGGGGGTTACTGTGGGCATGGTTGCACATACTCTACACTCATGCCTTGGAGATAGGCCTGGCGCTCGTGCCAAGCTACTAAGGGGGTGAGCAGGGCTTTCTCAAGTGGTGTCCTTACTTGGCCTAACATTGAGTAGGGAGCCCCGGGTCTCGCACTTGGTGACAGTAGTGCGGGACTGGGACTCGGGCTTCCAACACTAGCAAAATGCAGCACCTACGAAAAGTACCTCATGCAGGCGTACATATATAGTGGAGGAAATCCCAGAAAGGCAGCCTGGAGTCTACATAGATCAATACATAGATAATCCTGTGAGTTGTGACAGACCCACAGAAATCCTCTCAGCTGTAATGTAGGTCCTCAAAATGACAGCTCCTCACCTCACGCGTAGCTCACCAAGTAAAAAACATACCAGAAAGGTATGCATGTTCCTCAAAAAGGGTCTAGGAGGATAGTGCCGTCCTTCCCAGTTTAAAACTGCACAAACGAGCTCTGCAATGGCAGACCTGAGGCATGTTGAAAGTGCAACTTAAGTGGGTGGTACAACCATTGATGCAGGCCCACTAGTAGCATTTAAGTTATAGTCCCTAGGTACATGTAGTACCACTGTACTAGGAACTTATTAGTAAACTAAATGTGCTACTTTAGACTAAGTCAATGGTACCACGATTAGAGGAGAAAGCACATTCACTTTAGCACTGGCTAGCAGAGGTAAAGTGTGCAGAGTCCCAAGGCCAACAAAACAAGGTCAGGAAAAAATGGAGGAAGAAGGCAAAACGTTGGGAGGAAGACCACCCTAAGGCTGACATGTCTAACAGATTACATACACAGAATTGTGGATATGCAAGTGTCCTTTTATTGCTCTGTTTGCAGTCCCTTGTTTTTTCACCTTTGCACTGCTTTTGCCTCCCTGATGAATGCCAGTTAGAACCATCATGACAAACCCTGTTGCATAATAATTTTATAACACTTTTTTATATAGCCTGTTTCTAGGTAAAGGAGAAAACATTGTTATTCAAACATTTTACAAACACATGCTAATTTGCATCTCTCTCTATCTCTATATCTATCACTATCTCTCTCGCTATTAGTATCAGATAATATGGATTTAGTCTCTACCCAAGATTATTATGGTGAGTGGGGCGAGTAGGGCGATTGGGTGTATATGGACTTTGATACAGTATCCCACACAGCATTTTTTCCGCACTTTCACAGGGTCACAATATGCATGTAGTACAATTGGATAGAATCTTGTTTCTCTGGCCAAACACAAGCAATAATTCTTCCTCCTTTTCAGCAAATCATCCCAGGCACTTACCTGTAGGGGGTGCACGGGGCTCTTCTCTCAGTACCGGACTCATTTAAATTTCTGATAGAGACTTCTAGCCACAGATTCTTTCCTTTTTTAATATTTCCAAGGTGTCAGACTGGATCTGGAAACTTTTCAGCAGTAACTGTGTGTGCTGGTAAGTGTCTGTGCAGCGATGCACTATCACCATTCCGCTACAGAAATGATGTGCAGAGCCTATATTGGCAATACTCCAGCATGCTGATAACAGTTCCTTTCTTTCTGAGCCTCCTAACATGAATTCGAAGCTCTCTCTCATGTCTCAGAGAAACTTTACCGCAACAATATTTCCACATTTCCAACAGTGTGCAAGGGACAGATTTAAAGCCCTATAGTGACTGTTACAAGCAAATATCTTTGACAGTTCCCCATCAGGTGCACCTCTGGTGCCTGGGGTCAAGCCACGACTTCAAGGCATGCAGTGACTGCGCATCAACGAACCCAAAGGCCATCCAAGACCTTAAGGCGAAACCTTCCATCCCAAAGCATAAGAAGACTCCTCACTGAGTTCGCTTCAATTCACGGCCCAAGTCCAAGTTCATTCATGTCCCGTTCCCGCTCGTGGCATCTCAGAAGCCGCTTACAAGGTCAGTTTTTATTGCGATCCAAATCATCCTGTAAGTCTAAAAAGAAACATAAGAAATCAAAGCGGATCTCGGCTCCCTTTCGTCACTCGCACTTGCTTATGCAAGTGCGGATGTGGCACCATGAAACTATATCTCGCTTTTGGAGTTTACTGTTTTCTGAGCCTAGCTCTCAACCTGTTCCAGTGCCAACCCAATTTTCTAGACCATCTGTCAACCCCGTAAAAGATCAAAGTGTTCTGTGCATCCATGCTTTGGCTCTTTGGTTCCGTGCTGACGAGGCCTCTTTCACGTATTAGGTCCCAAATTGCTGAGAGTTCCTCCATCTGGAGTACCACTGGCAGGTTTTCCCCCGGTACCATCTGAACCATCTGAGTCTGTTATGATGACTCTGGACCAGTCTGGACCCCACCTCTGGTAATACGTAGCATACAGGTCCCAGGGACTTTGACACCTGTACGAAATCTATTGACACCAGGTGAGGATCTCCCCACAGTACTGTCTGACTCCAAGTCAGCGCTGATCTGACCTCCCCTGACACTGAGCCCCACAACAGTTGAGGCACAGCTTCTTACCACTTTCCCTGCCACATCTGCAAAGATGATAACACAACCTACATTTACTTTTTTGTCACAGATACAAATAATGATTACAATGTGTGTGATGTGTTTGTTCAACCCTATCAGGAATACATTTGGTACGATGTCTTGTAGAAGGCTAGTGGCTTTTGTACCGGCCATGAATTGGGCCGTCTCTCAGCACCTGGACCAGCCACAGAAGAGTTTGCTTACCATGCCATGGTAAAGTGAATTGTTCTGAAGTTGTTTCTCTACTTTAGGGTGGGGGTTTAAAGTGTTGACAGAATATCTCCAGCCGGTGCAAATATCTTCTGAGCTTCTCCTGCCATTTAATGAGGTCTTAACATACACTTTATTGGTGGCATTGCCCAAACCTTGCTCAGGTCCATCAGTCAACCCCCATGTGTGTGTGATGCTATTGCCCTGCCCCTGGCAAACCCACATTTCTATCTCAGCACCCCTCCCTTGAAAGTTTGGTAGTTTTAAGCATCAACAAGCAGAGTCAAAAAGTGTTGAATCATTTGGTAAACAAAATTTGCATCTACCAGCTTGGGTCTCATATCAGTGAATGCCAGCTGCCTGCTGGGACGCTATTGCCATGCCTTTGGGCTTCTGTGACACAAATCCTCAAAGGCATCCCTGAGATTTCCGATCTGTCCTCGCCCAGGCCATTCAGGATAGCCAAGATATTGCCAAGTTCACGATTCGTTGTGGCTTGGACACCATCGATTCCACTGGGCAAACTATCAGTACCAGTGTTGCCATTCGCCAACACGCCTGGCTGCAGCATAACCAGTTGTTCAGCTGATGTCCAGTTTTCCCTCATGGACATGCCGTTTGATGTGACTTGCCTGTTTGGGGACTAGGCAGACTCCGTTCTCCGGCTGTTCAAGGAGAGCATGGACACAACACACTCCCTGGGCTTATCTGCCCCCACCTCTCCAATGGTATCAACCGTACCGGTTATTTCATGGTTTCAGCAGAGATACCCTATACTGCCAGCCAATCCAACCCCAGCATGGTGCCCAGCAGTTTAATGGTCAAGGCCATAGTGCTAACCGCCCCGCTGCCAAGTTCATCTCCCCCAGTCCACTGCAGCCTTACACCCCTTTAGCATGCGGTCAGTGGAGCTCGGCCTCCCAGCAGGAGGCAGGATCCGATGATTTTTGTCAGGTTGGCAGACCATAATAGGTGTCTTGTGCAAATTAATTGGAAGGGCTATGCCCTCCCCTTCCTTTCTGCACCACAGCACCTGCGACCATCTACCCAAACAATGACAGAGGATAATTTTTCTATTTTGCGGCAGTAAGTCCAATCTCTTTTTTTGTCAAAGGGCCTATTGAGAGCGTGCCTCCTCCAAAAGTAGAAAGTGGTTGTTACGCACTGAGGCCTACAACCTATTTTACACCTGTGCCCTCTCAATGCCTTCCCCCAGAGGGAATAATTCAAAATGCTCAGATTGGCTGCCTAGACCCTAGAGAAATGAAGGTAGTGTTGGTACTGCAGGACGTCTATTTACATATACCTATATAGCCAGCCCACTGACATTACCTATGGTTTGTGGTGGGATAGGGACTTCTTCACCAACAGGATTAAATTAGCTGGAAATTCAGCAAAAGCACTATTCAAAATTGTTCAAGGCTTTACCAATCCTGCAGCCCTTTGTACTTGGTTGTCAAACATTTTCCAGGATAAAGTGCAATCTATCTATACCACTTTCCCAACCAACTTGACTCCAGCCGAGCACAATGCTACTCCGAGCAATACTGAGTCATTGACCAAATTCGGTCCTTTCTCTCTCGATGCTTCCTTAAAAAAAACTATTGGAATACAAATCTGGCTTACCGGGTGATCCCTGTCCAGCCCAGTTCTTTAAACTTCTGGCCCCCTGTTTTAATGCCTCTCTGAACCAGATCTGGAACTCCTCTCTGAGTTCAGGCACCTTTCCAGAAGCTTGGAAACAGGCTTTCCTGCTACAAAATCCTCAAGAAACAGAATGCAGTCCCAGCAGAAAATAAAAACTTCAGGCCTATCTCTCTTTTGCCTGCTCCAGTGACAATTCTGGAACAGAGAGTCCAGAGTCAACATTCGGAATTCCTGGAATCTAACAACCAATTGCACGACTCCCACTCTGGCTTTAGAGCAGGCTATAGAACGGAAACTATACTCTTAGAAGTGTCAGAGAGTGTCCATGAGACTATTGACCAGGGCAACGCAGCAATGCTTGTGCTGCTGGACCTAGCCGCGGCCTTTGACACTGTGGCCCGTCTGATTCTCCAGGAGCGATGAAAACACCTAGGAATACAGGACACGACCCTGTCATGGATCTGCTCCTTTGTTGAGATCTGGTCACAACAAGTTTATCTTCATCCCTTCGTCTCTTCCCAGAAACCCCATGTGTGTGGGGTTCCCTAGGGATCCGCATTGAGTCCTCTCCTATTCAATGTGTACCTCTCGCCACTTGCAGCCCTAGTCAAACCCTTCGGGGTGCATGTGATCTTCTACGCGGATGACACACAGCTTCTGTTCTCTTTTAAAGAACATTCAGAGGCTGGGTTTGTCATCTTCAGAAGCTGTCTGAGTAACATCTTGGCTTGGATGACCCAAAACTGCCTAAAGCTGAACTCGTATAAAACTTCTTCAACCAGCGGGTCTCTCCACCCGCTGCGCTCTGGTGGCCACAAGTACTGAATCCCCCTCCTGAGTCAGTAGACTCGGTGAGAAACTTGGGGTTCAGATTCGATAACTGTCTTTCTTGTAAAGCCCAGATTCGGCAAGTCTCGTCCTCCTGCTTTGGGAAATTGCGAACTCGGAGGAAATTCCTCCACTTCCTCCCACTAGACTGGAGGAGGACTGTAGTTCACACCCTACTAACGTCTCACCTGGACTACGCTAATGGTCTCTACTTGGGACTCCCCGCATATCTCATTCGTAGACTGCAGATTATTCAGAATGCAGCAGTTAGATTAATCTGCAAAGTACCCCACAGTCACTCCATCACTCCCCTCCTGAGAAACTTGCATTGGCTGCCCGTCATTAGGCGTATAGAATTTAAGGCACTCACCCTGGGGTACAGAGCCACCAGGGACCGAGGCCCGGCATACAGACCCCAACACTGCCAACATAACCGGGCCTTGCGATCCAACCACCTGAAGCTCCTCACTATCCCCACTTTTGGAAGGCGAGGGCAGGCAGCAGGGCATTCGCTGTAAGGACCGCTAAACTCAAGAACGCCATGCCGCTCCATCTCCGCTTGATTGAAATAGAACCAGCCTTCCGGCCAGCTCTGAAAACCTGGCTCTTCAACTGTTCCTAATCTTGTATGCACCTTTTGTTAGTCGACTGCCTTAGTGCTGGGACACCTCTGTTGGAGGTAGCTGTGAGCTCTATAAATTCCTAAATAAATCAATAGGCGTATTTTCAGTTTGCCGTGCATTGCACCACTTTAGTCTCACCAGTGACCCCCCAGGTGTTCACGAAAGTGATAGCAGTGGCAAGAGCACATTATCAATGTACCAAAGTCACACCTGACTCCTTCTCAGATGCTCCCCTTCATTGGAGACATTGTGGACACGGTTCTGCTTCATGTCTTTCCATGGGGCAATAGAGTTCAGGACATTCAGAATATAATCCTGATCTTTCAGTCTTGGTCTTGGATTTTAATGAGGTTGACTCTGAGACTGCTGGGACCAATAGCCAATTGTCTCCTACTGGTCCAGCACACCAGGTAGCATGTGCAGTGTCATAAGCCACCTACCTGGATCCTAGATGATTCCAATGGGGGGCTATGCTAGTTCCCGACTCTTGCCCTCAGTTTACAGGAGGAGACCCTGCTCCGGTGGCAAATCGCAGGGGGAGGGGGCTGGGATGGAGTGAGTGTGTAGAGTCAAAGATGCTGTGGCTCGTTTACTCAACAGCAACACTGCAGCAGGCATTCACACCAGTCTGGTGAATGGTACCAGCAGATTTGGTACCTATGAACAAACAAATATTAAGGCTTTAGTCTAGTATTAACACTCAGCTAGATTCATGAAAGAAAATTCGGCTCGCAAAGGGCCAGATTCTGCGAATCTGGCCCTTTGCGAGCGCAATTTTTGCATTTGGGATTCATCATCCTAAATGCAAAAATCGCTATTTGCGAAATCGCATATTTGCGAGGAATTGCATTTAAGGAATCTCTATTTGAGATTCCTTAAATGCAATTCATTAACCATTTTTAAATTGCGAATTCACAATTTTTGGGCGCTATTTACCACGAAGTCTGACTTCGTGGTAAATAGCGAAAAAATAGAAAAAAGCACTTTAGTGCATTTTTCTCAGTTGCATGTTACACACACACATGTCCTTTGGACATGTGTGTGCGCAACACCTGTATAAATTAGCATTTCAGGGGTGCTACAGGGTGTCCTTTGGACACCCCTGGCACCCTTGAAATCGCATCCTTATTTGCGATTAGCAAATTGCTAATCGCAAATAAGGAATAACTCCCCATTCATTCCTATGGGCCTGTAGGCCCATAGGAATGAATGGGAAGTTATTCCTTATTTACGATTAGCAATTTGCTAATCGCAAATAAGGAAGATGTAGGAATCGCAATATTTTTTGCAATTCCTACATGAATCCCGTTTTGCGAGTCCTTAATAGCGATTCCTTATGAATCGCTATTAAGGACTCGCAAAACGGGATAATGATTAATCTAGCTGACTATCTCTTAAGTTATCACCTCACAAAAGCTTTTCAAATCTCAGCCAACCTTTAGTTTTGTTGTTGTTTTGTTTTCATTTAGATTGTCCGTGGAGGCTCCTTTATCAAAATTTTCAAAACTGTAGTGAGCATAATTTCAGCATCAAACCCACAAGCACATTTGGACAGGGTTAATTTCACGCTAGTCCTCTCTGGCAGAGCCCTGCCAACAGTATGTACAAGTTTAAACACAAAGCTGGTTACCTTTGTTTGCAGTATCATGTTGCGACTGAGCTCAGTGTGTAGTGAAATCAAGTCTGTTAATGCGCCTCTCCTTTTCTTCTTGTTCTTGAGGCCGTAGCGGGAGGATCAAGGGAGCTGGCAAGACAGAGTCCTGGAAGCCAGGAAACAGGTAAGTGGCAGGTAAAGAGGCTAAGTAAAGGGGAGGAGTGTGGACGGTCTTTAAATAAGACTGCTTTATGTTCATAAAGGTCACATTTGAATTGTTTCTAACAAAAAACAGATGCAGATAATTAACTTGATGAGGCTGTCTTTTAGAAGGTGCTTTAGAATGTTCCAAAGGTCGCATTCATATTTGCTTATAGCAAGGAACAGGTGCAGATGATTAATTTGATGAGGCTGTCTTGTCGAAGGTGTTGTAGAATGTTCACAAAGGTCGAATTATAATTGCTTATAGTAAGGAATAGGTACAGGGGATTAATTTGATGAGGGTTGTCTACAGGAAGGTTCACATTGAGATCATCCATGACGGTTGCCTAAGGCTTATTCTGGTGGATTTTCTGGATGTTTCCATGGCACCTGAAACCTGACCTTGCATGTGTATGGTCAAACATTTGTAGCAACTATTAAGCCTTTTCAAACAAACCGGGGAATACCTCCTGCAGCTAGCTATTACCAACAGAATGTAATATGGTAAAAAGTCAGGGTACAAATTGTTTGTACATTCAGAAGTGTTAGGAGGAATGATATGAGTCATGCCAATACATTGTGATAGTCAAGAGATGTGAAAGGTGGCAGGAATCCTGATATGTGGGCTCTGCAATGGGATCTGAAGTCTCAATAGAGCCAACATCAAGGGGACCTCTCCGACCACATTCAGATTTTGGAGGAGCCTGCCAAAGTTCTATAGTGGTAGTTACTGGACACGATTGGCTCAGCGGCAGAACCCTCCCCCTTCAACACCCAGAGCTGACAGTGGTGACCTTTCTGCCACTTTTGGGTTGTATGGCCATCTGAGAGCAGTGGAGATCAGAAACCTCTGGCCACAGTGGGACGTTAACTTGGTCCTCATCTTTCTAGTGTACACTCAATTTGAACCACTTCATAGCTGTCCCTTGCAGCTCCTCACTCTCAAGACAGTGTTCTTCATTGCTAGGACATTAGCACGGTGTGAGTGAGCTTCAAGCTTTCTGTGTCAACCAGCCATAAACCTCCTTTTTCCCAGACAAACTGGTTCTGCGAACTTGGCCAGGCTTGCTGCTAAAAGCTGTGATGCTGTTCCACATCAGACAAGCCATCACCCTGCCAGCATTTTATACTCCACGTTACCCCATAAGGAGGAGGGACTCCATCACCTGGACCCCAAGAGGGCACTGAGCTTCTACATAGATCGTACCAAAAACTACTGGGTGGACAATCAACTCATTGTGGAGTTTACTGGAACAAAAGAAAGCAAGGCTATGGAGAAGAGAACCATTGTCTACTTGATTGTGATCTGCGTTAACCGCATGCGTGCGGGCGGAATTCCGCTCGTACGCTGAGATTTTTAAAAGCGCACTTTAAGTGACGAGCTGGGCTCGTCATCAGCGTGCGAGGAGGCTACCTCATGACGAGCCCAGCTCGTCATCAGCGTGGAAGGGGTTGTTTGATTAAGTTCACTTGGCAGTTAGATAAGGACTCAAGTAAAATTCCTTCTTTGGTACATAGGCCACGAATTAATCTGGCATTATTAACTGAGCACCTTTCCTGCACCCGTCCGGACCCGTCGACGGAAACGGAAGCGGCGGTCGATGCATTCAATCTCTGGATTGCGAATGGCTCCGCAGCCTCCACTAATGTGGGAGGCATCCGTCGGATGCGATCAAGACCCTCTCAACCGTGGTTCACGCATGCCCTGCGAGAACAGAAGCTGGTTTGTAAGAAACTAGAGAGAGCCTGGAGACATGCTTATCTGCCAGCCGATAAGAAGACCTTACGGGTTGCACAAAAGGAATATTATGCTGCGATTAAGGCAGCCAAAAGCAGATATTATTCGGACAGAATCGAGAAGGCGGATAACAACAGCAAAGAGATCTTCTCGATTGTCCAGAACTTCTTATCTCCTTGCGCCGCCCAATCCTTGCTTCCTTCTTCTGCACCATGGTGTGAAGAACTGTCTTGCTACTTTACGGACAAAATAAAAAAAATCCAACTGGACCTGGAAGCTGCTCAAAAGGCCTTTGTGACCTCTTCTGTCTTTTCACTACCTGATAGACGATGCCCTGAGGCTCAGTTTGCTGCCTTCCGGCCAGCATCGGAATCTGTCATACGGCAAATCCTGGTGGCCTTAAAGTCCGGATCTCCCTCGGACCCTTGTCCTGCCAGGGTTTTGGGAGGGATAGTGGATACCATCGCTCATGAGGTGACCCAGATTGTCAACCTCTCCCTTTCCACTGCCTCGATTCCGAGAAGTTGGAAGGAGGCAAAACTGCTTCCGCTGTTAAAAAAGGCTGGTCTAGATCCATCAATACCATCGAGCTACCGGCCTATCTCACTGCTGCCAGCTCTAGCTAAGGTGTGTGAGAAGGTGGCATTTAAGCAGCTGGATAGCTTCATCGAATCCTCTCACGCCCTGCATCCTGCTCAGTCGGGTTTCAGGGCGGCTTACAGTACCGAGACGGCACTGGTTGAGGTTTCCGAGGCAGTTTGGGAGTGCCTGGACGGGGGCGGCAGAGCGGTCCTGATTTTATTGGACCTCTCTGCTGCCTTCGATACGGTGCCCCATGCCTTGCTCACTGCAAGACTGGGAGCCATTGGCATCTCAGGGCTGGCCCTTGATTGGCTTTCATCATTCTTGAGTGACAGAACTCAGCAGGTCTGGCTGCCCCCTCATTCTTCGGCCCCAAAGAGACTGACAACTGGAGTTCCGCAGGGGTCTACGTTGAGCCCTTTATTGTTCAACGTTTATATGACCCCCCTACTCTATCTGGCGGAACAGCTGGGAGCCAAAATAATGGCATACGCTGACGACACACAGCTGCTTTTCACCTGGCCTAAGGAAGTGTTGGATCCATCAGCAATCCAGCTCTGTTTGTCGGAAGTCTTTCGGTGGCTTGCACAAGTCCAGCTTAAGTGCAATGAAGACAAGTCGGAGGTTTTGTTTTTTGGCTCCTTCCCTGCTAACTTCAAGGACCAGATCTGGCCTTCAGACCTACCCTGTCCTAATGCGATGGGTGGCCCAGCTAAGAACTTGGGGGTGCGGTTCGGCCAGGACTTGAAGTTTTCGGATCACGTAAAAAAATTAACTGGTATCTGCTTTGGCACCCTGCAGACCCTGAGAAGATTTTTTCCTCTCCTCCCCAGGGCTGCTAAGGAAACTGTTCTTCGAGCCCTGATATTGTCTCGGCTCGATTATGCCAACGCCTTATTTTGCGGCTTGCCTGGGTATATGATTCATCGCCTTCAGGTGATACAAAATGCCGCAGTACGCCTGCTCTTCTCGCTCCCTAGGAGGACGAGTGTGCGGAGCCACTTACGTAGCCTGCACTGGCTCCCGGTACCACACCAAATTTTGTTTAAAATTCTGGTGTTGGCATTTAGAGCAGCACATGGTCAGGGTCCGATGTATCTGCGGAGACGATTTTCATTTTACATTCCTAATCGTGCCCTGCGATCGGCTAACCAATGCCAACTGATTGTTCCTAAATATAGATATGCTCGATTGGGAGGCCAATCTATCTCAGTTAAGGCAGCTTATGCTTGGAATGCCCTCCCCCTCTCTCTCAGAGCCTCTCCAACCATCACTGTCTTCAAAAAAGATCTTAAGACCCATCTTTTTAACGCCCCACTATAACAGATGTGCTCCTCTCTCGAGGCTGAACTACTCACCGCGCCAGGATACCCCACGGTAATGGAGCGCGCTATAAAAGCTTTTAAAATAAAATAAATAAAATAAGATATGCTACGCATTGACTAAAAAGCAGCATCCATAAGTACTGTGTGTTCAAGCTACCAAGGCCACTAGCATGCTGAGTCTCTGACCTAGACGTTTGCCCGGCTGCTACATGGGCATCTCGCCAAAAGTTCACAACACACTATTGTCTGGGCAGTCAGGTCCGCTGAGAAGGGCATTTTACCCGCTTAGTTCTGCAGAACCTTCTGGTTTGAGTCCATTAACAGCCCACCACGAATATGGTACTGCTTTGGTATCTATTCAAAAGGTGAGGAATCTGTGACTAAAAGTCTTAATCAGGAGAGCAAGTTACTTACCTTAGGTAATGCTCTTTCTGGTAGAGAAACTATCTAGCTATAGATTCCCCATGACCTGCCCCTCCGCCCAATCTGTGATTGGACTCTATCCACTAATAAGATCCCCAGTCTCGGAATCTGCACACTGGTCACACCAATTTGCTTTTGGGGCTTTGTGTCTGGGGGCAGGGACAAACTTGAAAACAACAGGCCCCGGCCCACAGGAGTGGCACCTATATGTGATCCGCAAGCATCCAGGAGCAGAACAGCATTGGCACAGAGTTGCATGGCGCTACCTACCCATGTCAAATTAACTGCTGAAACGTTTCCAGATCAAGCCTGCTACCAGGGGAATATTCAAAAGGTGACAAATCTGCTGCAAGATAGTCTCTACCAGAGCCTTACCAAATGTAATGAACTTGTTCATTACAATTCTACAATTTGACCTCAGTTCAATTGACATTTAAAAAAATTGTCTTGCTTCTTTTTAATTGAATGAACTAAGAGTAATTCAAATGTAACTCCAAGAAACCAAAGGTTCATATTTTTGCTCACAATAATTAGTTTAACACATTGTCTTTAAACCAGCAAATAACTCCATTTTAATTTTTAGGTCTCGCCTACTAGGCAAAATGACCTATTGCTATCGCTTAAGCTTTTCAGCTAAGCAAGTGCACGCGTTCCATTGCCTTCAATGGCAACGCGTGCACGTGTGGAGATTCACTTGCGGGAGCGAGCGCCACCATATGGTAGCAATTATCGCTCCAACAAGTGAATCGCGCAGCCCCTCCCCTGCCCTCCCCCTGCTGCCGCGCGCGCTTGTTTTGTTTTCGTCCTCGCTGTCGTCATCGGCTTGGCTTGTTTTTGGTTTGTCATTGTTTAATTTAAGCTGGTAGCTCCATTAGTGGCCACATTGTCTATTGGTAACCAGAAACACGCAGAGAATCCTTCCTGCTAGCTAGGCTAGTCCAGGAGACTAGGAGAGAGGACCCTGTTTCAAACTGAAGACGTGTGATTGGGTTGCAGTATTTTCAGTCTTTTTAGGTTTCATGGAGAAAAGCGGGTACTGGGTTAGGGGAGCAGGATCCTAGCGGCAGCGTTACCGCTCTGGAAGTCCGAGGTGTTAGTATGAGGCATGGCATCTGCCCCGTGAAGCAGTGGAACAACGCAAGTGCACCAAAGCTTTCTGACAACAGAGCTGACCACACTGGGATGGCTTTCAACGGTGAGACAATGATGATAGAAAACCTGCTCAACTCCACTTGGAAATGAAAAGCGCTGTGCAGACTATATACGCTTTTATTTCATTTACTTTCCTACATCTTACATGCGACCCAAAACTCTCATATTCGTAAGCACTTACTCTACGCTCCAAGCTGACATACCCCATTGGCCACCCCTACCATCTCTATATAGTAACTTCCCTCGCATACCAGCAAGCACATGTCCAGCTTTATAGTACATGTAGAAACTCCCTCATGTAACCTGTTATCTGCTTCATTAACCCAAAAGTACTAAGTAGTGACAAATGAAATCACACCCAACAATTATTTATTATTATACCGCACAAGCAACCCCATGCTGGAATCCACCGAGGGCCATATCTCCAGGCTAAAAAGTTCAACAGAGTTTTGCACGTCACACTTCAGTGTGTTCAAGAGCAAGACGTTATTGTTGAAATAAACCGCATATGTTTGAAGAGTAAGTCCCCAGTATAAATATGTTTAAACTACTCATGATATCCACCAGCCATAAAATGAATTTGAGATTTTTGATCATTTTACTGGTAGAAGTGCTTCTTTAAGAACCACAGAGTTCTGTGGGTAAGAGTTTTTTTTCCGCACAGCCTTCCAGGTGTTTCAGGCAGCAGGTGATCCGTAAATAAAGAACAAAATGAGCGCCTAACAAAGCTGGTGATATGAAGAGATCACAAGGAAGAATGACCTCTATTGGTCAAGAGGTTATTAGTCACAATACCTTTCAAAACGGGAGCACAATGCGCTGATCAGCATCTGTGCGCTTCACGTTCACACATCACCACGAGGAGCCCCTCTTTGCTCCCTCCACCCCTGTAGCAGTGTAGCCCTAATTTGCTGACCGTCACAGATCAAGGAAGCTGTCTTGTTTTCTTTTTCTACATATTGCCATCTGTGATCGTGCAGGCTCTGCCTGTCTCATTGTGATTGGGGGTCTTTCCGGCTTCCCTGGCATCAGCAGCGATGACGTTCCAAAAAAACACCCCGAAGCTGCACGAAAAAGCCCTATACCATAAGAGCCACCACAATGAATTAACCTTCAGAAGCCATGTGCGACATAACCAGCCTCGCCGCAGCAGCGTGGGTGTTCTCTAATGACACTTATACTTTAATGGCGGCTGTGCACCTTACCTTAAACAGGTGAGCCCACTATTAAATTAAAAGCACGGCAGTGGGTGCTTTTACAAAAAAAGCATTTGTCACTTGACAAACAAATGCTTTTTTTGTAAAAGCACCCAATATCATGCGTTCACTTTAATGGCAAATGCAAAAACAACAGTTGATGGACAGAATGCAGAACAATGTCATACATTCACCCCAGTACAGAGATCTGGGCCTAAATCCACCGTTGTTTTGCACTCCACACCACCCCAGTTCAGACATGGTCATATGCAAATAAGCCTTGACCCTGTGCCTCATGGGAACAGTCCAGCCAAAACTGCCAAACCATGTCTTTCCTAGACCGGAATTAAGCATCCTAGGACCGGTTTCTGGCTATCAGCCGTCTTCAGCCAGGATAGCTTGACTCCAGTGGTGTGGAGAGCATGGGACTCACGTCTGAGCATACCCATCCCACTCGGGATGACAAATGCAAAAACAACAGTTGATGGACAGAATGCAGAACAATGTCATACATTCACCCCAGTACAGAGATCTGGGCCTAAATCCATCGTTTTTTTGCACTCCACACCACCCCAGTTCAGACATGGTCATATGGAAATTGTTGGAAATGGGATCCCTGGCTGGCCAGGGCTTTCGCCAAGGTCAGTCAGAGACCACCACTCCCAAGTCAGGGCAAGGGAGTTACACGCCCAGATAACCCCTGCTCACCCTCTAGGTAACGTGGCGCGAGCAGCAAGGCTAAACTTGGAGGCGATGTAAGTTAAGTATTTGCGCATGCACCCCAGCAACAACACCCAAAGGCCCACCACAAAGGAAACTCCACACAAGGTTATATAAAAAAATAGCCTTTGTATAACACCAAAACACATTAGATAAAACACACACTTTACAATGTGCCAGGGGCACGGGCAGAATTTACAGGGGATATTTACAAGACAGGGCCACCTGGACCACTGTCAGGGATCAGAAGTAACACTTTCAGAAATAGCACTTAGAATGTAAAACATAGAATGTAAAATCACTTTTAGCACACAACCAGTAACTACTGGTAACCAGGATCTCACTAGCACCACCTGTACTAGGGAGAAAACAACCACCTATGTATCACAATACCTGTAGGGGTGTAAGAACATAACACATGATGCAATGCATAACATTCATTCAGAGGTGTAAGGGAGGAAAACACATGATGCATCAATACATTCAGAGGTGTAAAAACAATAATAATTGCGCCAATCTCACAAGTCACCACCTGTGACTGTCCATGTGTCCCAATGTCAGGGCCTAAACGTGGCAGTTGCCCACAAAGTGCTGGGCAACTGGTGCAGACAATGGGCCAATCGTGGGAGCCTCACAGGCTCTGCAGAACTAAATTGTCCCCCTGAGCCTCTCAGGGCTCTAGACACAACTGTGGCGCTTTTGAGCCTCCCTGGGCTCCAAGTAAATCAAAATGCCCCCCTAGAGCCTCTCTGGGCTCAAAATGAATCAATGCAGCCCCTCTGGGCTCTGAATACACAGATGCAGCCTCACTGGGCTGTGGGGGTCCCTCACGGGGGACCCAGGACACTGGGAGTGCCTCAAGCCTCTCTTAGGCTGGAGCACAAATGCGGGCACAAGGAAATGCCCCCTTTGCCTCTTAGGGCCTTAAACCACAACTGGCTGCCAAGAGCCTCGCAGGCTCTCAATCACGGGCGCGTCGTTGGAGTCCCCCTCCTGGGGACTCGGGAATCGCTTCTGGAGGGGAGGGGCGGGAACTCACCGGTCTCTGGTGCTGCAGCTCTCCTCGAGGGCTCCCGCTCCTCGGCTTCCTCAGGACGGGCGGGGCTCTCCTCCTCACACGGGAGCCTCACTCCCTGCAGCACTTCTCCCCGGGGCTCTCCCTTCACATGGGAGCCCCGGCAGGCAGCAGCTTCCGCCTGCCTCTCTGTCCTGCCCCCGGCCTGCCTGACTTCCGGGTCGCGGCTGAGGGGGCGGGACTTCCGGTCGGCCGCGCACGGATTGGCCGGCCGGCAGGAGCACTTCCGGGTCGTCGCGGGCAGCGCGGCGGCCCGTCTCTGGCACTTCTAGGCGGGGGCTCAATCAGGAAATGCCGGGTGGGCACGGGCTCTCTTAAAGGCACAAATAAATCGAGGTGGGCACTCGATCAAAGGCGACAATGTCCCTGGCAGGGCGGGCACCTGCCAGAGGACTCGAAAATCGGCAAAAGCGGCGTGGGCAGCCGCGGAAGGAAAATGACAGCGCTCCCAGCGCTTAGCCGATAAATAAAGCGCTTCTAAGCGCTAGGGCCGCAAATAAAGCGCTTCCAACGCTTCAGGGGTAAGAGAAAGCGCTCTCAAGCGCTAAGGGCCACAAGGAAGCGCTTCCAAGCGCTAGAGGCAAAGTTCAGGCCCCAAAGTCCTTGTAGGCAGGCAGGGGGGGCAGGTCTGGGCCCAGAGCCAGCACACTGGGTCTCCAGGCAGGGAGACACCCCAAGTGGCGGTCCTCTGGCCCAGCAGCAGCAACAGCCCCCTCAGGATCCTGGAAGAGAACAACTTCTGTGGGGACACAGCCCTATCTTTATACACCATTTCCCTTTGTCTGAAGGCAGGGTGGGGGCGGAACCAGTCGCAGCTGGTTCTTGAGTACTCTGTTTACCTCAACCACCCTCTCTTTTCACTGGCAGGGCTTGGGTCGTTAGACACACCACAGGGGGGCGGAGCCAGCATTGTGTGGGGAAAACCCAGCCCATCCAGGACACAGGTACACTCCTCCCACACATCACTCATGCTAATCTCCCACTCACCACCGGGCAGACCCATCCAGACTTCCTGGAGCCTGGCATGCCAGCCAGCTCCAGCCAATCACACGCCAGCACCCTCACAGCACACGTACAGCCATGTCTAGAAATGGCGCTTCCCTACTAGACACATACATGCTGCATACACCATCTCGCAGCATTCACTCTCACGAGTTCACACATACCAGACTCAAGCCTGTACACCCCACGCATCAGGAACTACCAGGGACACATACATTCCCCATGCATTCCTATGGGCGGGCAGGCCTAGCTCAGCACATGCACTCAGAGTGCGCACGCACTTTCCACTGGGACACAGTGAAAGTGCGCAGAATCCCAAAAATCACCATTGCCAGGTCACCATTTCAAGCAAAAAGTCTAGGGGTGAACCTGCCCTAAGGGCCAAAGTCCAACAGAAATCAGCCTTGACCCTGTGCCTCATGGGAACAGTCCAGCCCGAACTGCCAAACCATGTCTTTCCTGGACCAGAATTAAGCATCCTAGGACCGGTTTCTGGCTATCAGACGTCTTCAGCCAGGATAGCTTGACTCCAGTGGTGTGGAGAGCATGGGACTCACGTCTGAGCATACCCATCCCACGCGGGGTGACAAATGGAAAAACAACAGTTGATGGACAGAATGCAGAACAATGTCATACATTCACCCCAGTACAGAGATCTGGGCATAAATCCATAGTTTTTTTGCACTCCACACCACCCCAGTTCAGACATGGTCATATGCAAATCAGCCTTGTCCTTGTGCCTCATGGGAACAGTCCAGCCCGAACTGCCAAACCATGTCTTTCCTGGACCGGAATTAAGCATCCTAGGACCGATTTCTGGCTATCAGCCGTCTTCAGCCAAGATAGCTTGACACCACCCCCCTTTTGATTCACTTTAATGGCAGCCGCGTCCCTTTCTTTAAACACCGCTCATCTAACATTAAAGTTTAAGCGCGGCATGGGCGTTAAAAAAATTAAAAAAGCATTTGCAATACAATAGGTGTCGCATTTATGAAATTCGTAAAGGAGAGACCTATTGCATTGCAAATGCTTGCATATCATGCTGTGAAGGGCCGGTGTATATGCGCAGGTTGCTGGTTGCTGTGTACACAGCACACCAATTGCAGCATGTGTCGCATTATGTTTGTACTGATTGTATCACATTATGCAGGCTGCTTATAGTGTCTGGCTTGAATTGTGTAGATGCAGCCTGTGCACACTTTATGACAGGTTTGACTGTGTCTGATTGTATGGTTGCACAAGTTGTACAGTGTGCTCACAGTGGTAGATGGTGACTGTGCTTTAGATTGTGTGGCGTTGGGCTGAGCACACATTGTGAAGGGTGCTGCTTGTGCTCTGGTCATGTGGTCCTGGCGGCGCACACATTGTGGGGTGAGTTGACTGACTCAGATTGTGCTCGTGTGCTGGTGGTGCATACATTTTGCGTGGCACTGACACTGTCACAGCTTCAAGTAAGGCCGCATCGGATGCCTTGCATGACAGCTGTCAGTCACAGATTGTCTGCCACAGGTGTTGTAGGCGCACAGCAGTGGCGCAGCCGCCTTCGAAAAACAGATCTTTTTTTTTTGTGCATCTCTGGCGGAGTGACAGGCCTGGATTTTAACACAAAATCATAAATAATGCCATCCATCAGGCCCGTCGCTCACAAAAACAGATTGCTACTTGCACGGGCCCCGGGCCCCCGAATGACACAAAAGTGATAGTTTAAACCCGTCTCTTTTCTGCTTTCCAGGGTTGCTTGATAATGGTGCTGCCAGGGTAGGATTCCAGTTCATCTGTTTTTAACTCGCTTTTGGGACCTTCTAAGTATTTAGTTATGCAGCACAATATCCTTGGTGCAACAACATTAACTGTTGAGTGGCTAAACACTTATAAGATCCCAAAGGAGAGACCTATTGTCTATACCAATGCTTGTTTTAGCATGCCCTGGGAGGTTCTTTCTCTTCTTTTCTCGTTGCTTTGCAGAAACCCAGCACATTGTGTAATCCCACCAGTATTACTTAGCAGCGTTTTGCTGGCTTTTCTCGGCAACGCCTACATACTGTGCGCAAATTTGTGGTTCATCTGTTCTTTAGACATCCCCATTCATTCTTCAGTTTCATACCATCTGGTTGCTCTGCATTATTGCCAATTCTTGTGATTCTCCCTTTTTTCCCTTTAAGAGCCAAGACTAAAAACGCAGCTGTTTTGTAATCTTTTTTACATCTCTGCAAAATAAACTTTTGCGAAGAATAAAATACACACAATTCACATTATTGAGAGTTCCCGACGCCTGCATATTGCGCAAGGGGAAGTTCATATATACAACATGAAAACCACTGTGCAGAAGACATTTCTGCGTGTGCTAATGGGAGTTAGATCGACCCCTGATCCACTTTAAGATCCACGTTAAAATCCTGGAGAAGCACGTCCAGTCGGTGCTCTCCAATTTCCTGGAGTCTCATGAGATCTTGCACGACTCCCAGTCTGGCTTCCGCACTAATCGTAGTACCGAAACCGCGCTCCTTGAGGTCTCTGAAACCATCAAGGGAGTGTTGGATACCGGGGGCAAAGTCATGCTGGTGTTGCTGGATTTGTCGGCGGCTTTTGACACCGTCCCCCATGATGGCCTTCTCGCAAGACTCTATGAGATTGGCCTGCGGGGGACGGTGCTCAAATGGTTTTCATCCTTTCTTGCCGACCGCCGGCAAACGATCTGGACGCCGCCTGACACCGCTGTGATGCCGCCATTGGGAGTCGGGGTCCCGCAGGGCTCTATTTTGAGCCCGACCCTCTTTAATATCTTTCTGTCCCCCTTGGCGGCGGTCGTGGAGTCTTTCGGTGTCCGGATCGTGTCATATGCCGACGACACCCAGCTCCTCTTCTCTTGCGAGAGAGGGGCTGACTTTGACGGGGAGAGTATCCGGAGTTGCCTTGGGGCTGTGTTTTCATGGTTCCAACTGCACAGCCTCAAGTGCAACTCCGATAAGTCCGAGGTACTCTTTTTCGGGTGCGATGCGGAGCCTAGCTGGCAGGCCTGGTGGCCCATTGACATGTTCCCTCCGTCCGGCTCTTCCCCTGTGGCTAAGAACTTGGGGGTTAAGATGGATGGGGGACTGTCAATGAAAGCCCAGATTTTCGGGGTGACCGGCACCTGCTTCGGCCTATTAAAAATGCTGCGGAGGTTCCTGCCTCTTTTGTCGGAGGAGCATAGGAGGCTGACAGTGCAGGCCCTGATAGGCTCCAGGTTGGATTATGCCAACATTCTCTACCTGGGCCTACCTGAGTACCTGCTGCAGCGGCTTCAGGTCGCGCAGAATGCGGCGGCCAGGGCCATTTTTGGTCTAAACAGACGTGCCAGTGCCTCTGGGTTAATTAGGACTTTGCATTGGCTTCCGATCCGTAAACGGATCGCTTTTAAGGCCATGATATTGGCCTATAAGGCACTCCACGCTGTAGGAGCTAAACATCTCCAGAAGAGAGTGGTCTTTTACCATCCGGGCCGCTCTCTGCGTTCTGAATCGCTGCTTATGGCGGTCGTCCCTCGCATTAAGAGAGCTCGCCGGGGCGGCCGTTCTTTCAGTCTGCTAGCCCCACAGATGTGGAACGCGCTTCCACTCTCACTTCGGGGAGCGACTAGTCTTTTGGACTTCAGGAGAGGTCTTAAAACCTGGTTGTTCACCCAGTAGGCCTCACTAGTTGCTCTTTCTGGTTTCTTTGTGTGTGTGTGGTCTTTTTGTGTTCTTTTTAATTGCGTTATGTTATTCTGAATCTGTTCCCCTTACCCAAAGCGCCGGGACACTCTTTCTGAGTATCCGTTGCGCTATATTAAAAACATAAATAACATAACATAACATAACATAACATAACATAACTTTTGACACGGTTGAAATTCTGGTGGTTGTTGGACATGATCTGTCTTTTCTTCCCAGTGCTGAAGCCTCCTGCTAGGCTTGGCTCTGAGTGAACTCATGGCCCGTGGGGCCCAGAAGCATATGGTAAGCACCTCCTTATTAAGTGGGAGACCATCCTTTATGATTAAGAGGCACGCCGATTGTAAGCCCGCAGACACAAAAGTCTGCTGTAAGGCCGCACAGCCCTGTCTTGACTTAGTTAGCTTAGAAGCCGAATGGCCACCAAAATAACCGGGTCAAACAAAGGACAAAGTGAAAAAGATTGTGCAGAGAGAGAGTGTGCCCACTAAGAAGAGCCCTCACTCATCTCACTTGTGCTAGAAGCACATGAATGCATGGGCTTTATTTGCAATAACCAAAACAACATTCCAACCAACCAAAAAAGGAACAAATGCATTTCCCGATAATCAATATTTTAAAGGCGAAAACATCCCTAGGACTGTAGCCAATTAATTTTCAAAATGATGACCAACTTAAGTCTGCAATCATCATAAGGTCAACACTTGTACATAGCAGAAGCAGCAGCCTTCTTGGGGAGCTCTCTTCTGGTTTTTGTTGATAGTTGCAGAGGTTTTTAAGACACTGTGGGCCTCACTTAGACCCATGTGGCAAGGGGTCTCAGCGCTATGATGAGAGCTGAAGAGGTGGCGGCCTCCTCAGTAACATGGGCCCTTTAGGCGCCCGTGGCGGTCCCTGTGTTTGCCGCCCGCGGCAGCATTGAAGAGCAAGGGGGCGTGGGGGTGTTGGCGAGATTCGGGCTATGATTGCCGTCTCTTTGTAAGGGGAGTTACGGGAGATTGCTGCCCGAGTTGACAAGTAAACGCGGGAGGTGGCCGCCGCCCCCAAAACTCATAGCCTGGGACGGACCGCTCTCCCCCCCCCCCCCTTGCTACACCACTGGGCCTCCTTCAAGATACTGAAGGTTTGCTGAGCGTTACCATTTTTTATTTTTTTTATTTCTGAAATTCTTTATTGTATATAGAAAAATATAATTTTACATACATGGAAGAGGCTTATACATGAGTGGAAAGAAGAAAAGAGAGAAAAGAAGAGAGGGGGGGGGGGCATTTCCATACTCTTGAGATCGTTCGCCAGTTCGTGGTCTCATAGTCCAAAAGTCTCATAGTCTGGTAGTCCATATTGCGCCCATTGGTATACCCTGGCGTTTGTTGTCAGGCGGCTTGTTCCCCGCGCCACCCCGGGGGACAGTAGAAAGAAGTCTAGGTTATAGGTTATAGGTTGAGTAGGAGATGTGCTCGGTGCTCTGTTGGCACTAGCCTATTTCGGCCTGTGACCCCAGATGCTCATGGCGGCTTGTGTGATGATGACAGGTAGTGATCTAAGGATCCCCACATGGTCGACTGTTTGTGCGTCTTCGGTGTGTATTTTGCTGTTATGTTGTCCGCCCCCCTCAGGAACGTGACCCAGTTGAGCCACGCCTGTGGGGACGCCTTTGATGTGTCCTTCCAGTTAGTTAGGACGACTTTGACTGCGGCTGTCAGCATGAGATCTATGAGGTCCCTGTCCTCCGTCTTAGTGATTGCCTGGGACGTGAATCCTAGCGCTAGGCCTGTGAGGTCTGTTTGTATGTCTGTGCCAGTGATCTCATGGATAAGTGTTCTGATCTTCCCCCAGAAGTCCTTTATTTTTGGGCATTTTATTAAAAGGTGTTCTAAGTCTCCCCTTTCTTTATCACAGTTCCAGCACACATCGCTGTCTCTGATGCCTACGGTGGCTAATCGGGCTGGTGTCCAGTATGCCTTGTGTATCAGCCAGAATTTTGTCTGGTTCAGCGTGGCCGTTACTTTTTTCCGACTGGTGGACCTCCATAGCTCTGCTCTGGCTTCCTCACTGAGTGCCTGACCTGCTGCCTCCCCCCAGAAGTTCATGACCTTGTCATTCAGTCTGGTGTGTTTGGGGCTTAGGATCTTGTAAAGGTGTGCTACCTGATGTCCCAGTGTGTTCAGACTGTTAGCCAGCTGTATTATCGAGGGTGTCTGGATGTTGAGGTTTGCCTTCCTTATTGCGACCTTTATCTTCAGGAAGTTGTATAGTTCTACGCTCTCTAGGTTGTACTCTCCTTTCAGGGTCTCGAACGTTACGTCGGTGCCCTTTTTCTTAAAGTCACTGGCTGTGGATATGCCTTGACTGTACCAGTCATGCATGTCTAGGACCTTACCCCTGTATTTTAGGGACGGGTTATGCCAGATTGATTCAAGAGGTCCCCTTTTGATGCTCGTATTTAGCAGTTCGTCAATCTTAAGCAGAGCTCGTTTTGTGTTTCTGAGTATCGGGTTGTCTTTTATTGCCGGGTGTT
The DNA here is from genome assembly GCF_964261635.1 of Lissotriton helveticus. Classification (NCBI taxonomy): domain Eukaryota; kingdom Metazoa; phylum Chordata; class Amphibia; order Caudata; family Salamandridae; genus Lissotriton; species Lissotriton helveticus. The sequence goes on along the minus strand of NC_136065.1, from coordinate 1,303,704,314 downwards.
TGGTGGCCGTGAGGAGAGCGATGGGTTTCATACCGTTTAGCAACCCTTGTTCTAATGTTAGCCATGCCGGGGTGTAGTCCTGTCTTGGGTCTAGCCAGTGCAGTCCCTGTCTAGCCAGACATGCCTCGTGGAATCGCTTGAAGTTTGTTATGTTTAGCCCCCCCTGTTCTTTTGATAGTCTAAGTTTTTGCATACTTATTCTGGCCCTCTTCCCTCTCCATAGGAAATCGTTCAGTATCTTGTCTATCTTTTTGTGGAAGTCCTCTGTGTTGGTGAGGGGTAGCATGGCTAGCATATAGTTGAGCATTGGTGTGATCATCATTTTTATTGTCTCCACCCTTCCCCACCATGTTGTGAACTTGGGCGACCAGCCGTCTACCTTGGCCTTGATTTTCTGGATTATAACCTGTTCGTTATGTTCTAGGGTCGTGCTCAAGTTCCTCTCGAAGAGGATACCCAGGTACTTAATAGGTTTATTTTGCCACGCTAGACCTGATGTGCCGAGCACTGTCTTTGTTGTGTGGATGTTGAGGGGCTTGCATTCTGATTTATCCTTGTTGAGTTTGTACCCTGAGACCTGGGCGTACCTCTCAATTGTGTCTGTCAGTGCCTTGATGGATCTCTCTGGGTCCTCTGTCATTATTAGCACATCATCTGCGTACGCTGCCAGTTTAAAGTTTTCCCCTCCTATTGGCACCCCCGCTATGTCTTCGTTAGTTCGTATCATTGTTAGAAGCGGTTCTATTGCTAGTAGGAAGAGGCCGGGTGAGAGAGGGCAGCCCTGTCGTGTGCCTCTGCCTAGGTTTAGTGTGTTTGAGGTGCCTCCGTTCACAACCACTCGCGCTTTGGGGCTGTTGTAAAGCGCCATCACCATTCTCCTGTAGTTGGGTCCTAGCCCGAACTTCCCCATGCAGTGATCCAGGTAGGGCCATGAGACTCTGTCGAACGCTTTTTCGGCGTCCAGGGCTATCATGACGGCCGCTTTGTTGCTCTGGGCCGAGTGGTTGATGATATGGCATAGTAGTCTGGTGTTGTCATGGGACATGCGGTTTTTGAGGTATCCTACCTGGGAGTTGTGTATGAGTTTAGGTAGGTAGGCGTTAAGTCTGTTGGCTAGTATCTTCGCGTATATCTTGCAGTCTACATTTATGAGTGAGATCGGCCTGAAGTTCTTCGCCTCAACGAGTGCACCCAAGGTGGTGCAAGCAGGAGGAAGACTGATCAACATCCTGTCAAGGAGGGGCATCCGAACAATGGCAGGCAGCGACGGGAAGCTGGCAGGTGATCAGCAGAAAAAACCGAAATTTGACAACCAAGGATCCCCGACCAAAGCAAGCAGGGAACCGGTAACGCTGGAAACGATCCTGCGGAAGGTAAACGAGGGCAATGAGGTGGGAAGAGAGACAAAACTCAAGCTGGAGAACATGCAACTGGAGATGGCGGCCATCAGAGCGGACCTGCACAAAACGAACACGAGAATAGAAGCTGCAGAAAGCCGAGTAAGCCTGGTAGAAGATGAAACGAGCAGGAACACCAAGGCGATAACAGAGCTGAGAACAGCCACGCAGGCGGTACAAAAACAGCTAGCGGAGAAGGATGACAGGGCCAGAAGGGGCAACATAAGAATACTGGGAGTGCCAGAGGGAGCTGAAGATAAGGCAGGCTCTTGTTCCGCCATGCTGGAGGAGATGATCCCAAAACTCACAGGTATCACTTTCCAGAGAGGCTTTGAGGTACAAAAGGCCTACAGAATACCAGCAGGAAAACCAACCACAGGCAGAGGCCCAAGAGCGATAATTTGTAACCCGCTGAGACTTAATCAGACTGAGGCCATTTTTGCATTCGCCAGGAAAAATCAAAATCTAACATGGGCTGGCAGCAAGATAGTACTGACCCAAGACTATTCGAAACCGACAGTGGAACTAAGGAAAGGCTTCCTGGCGCAAAGAGACACCCTGCGAAGAAGAGGAGCCACGTTCAGCTTTGTTAGCCCGACGAAATTCAAGGTGACAGACAAATGGAAGACGATGTTCTTCGAATGCCCGGAGGCCCTAAAACAATATCTTCAAGGTCCAGCAGTGGAAGACATGGAAGAGAACAAAAGCCCAGGAGCAGCAAAGAGAAGCGCGTCGCCGCTAGACGAGCAATTAGAGTAAAGAGGCGAACAGTGAGGACCGGCATGACGCACAGAGCAGCGTATATACAGCGCATGGGATTGAAGGTTAGGCCCAAGATGCAGATGCAGATAGAGACTGAGAGAATGAAGGGCTAAAAGACAAAAAGAAACCCGAACATGGAAGAACACAACTGCCAAAGATATAACCAACTCTACCTCAGGGATGATGCGAGCAGAGGAACTTTGTCGTCGCACACCCTTTTTGCAAGTAAGGGAGGGCGGGGGGTGGGAAGGCGAGAGTGGGGGAGGGGGGTGGAGGGGAAATGGGGAGGGGGAGGTTTTGTACATGGGCTTACTGACTATCTTTTCTTTCTCTGCATCTCTTGCATCTTTTATTTCTCTTTCACACCAGCACCAAGTAGGAGCACAAAGAAACAGGAACACATAAACAGGCACATGGCTAAGGGGACGAGTGATCCTGAGAAAAGCCCACCAGCACAGCGAACACAAACCAGCGTTAATGACACATAACGGGCAGAGCAGCATAGGGTCAGACATCAAAATAGTTTCCCTAAATGTCAAAGGGCTAAATAGCCCTGTTAAAAGAAGGAAGGTGCTTGACCACCTAAAGAAACTTAAGAGCGACATTTATGTGCTACAAGAGACCAGGCTAGAAGAGGCAGACATTTTGCGATTAAGAGCCAACTGGATAGGGGAGGTGGTGGGATCGCCGGCGCAAAACAAGAAGAATGGGGTAATAACACTAATCAGCAAGAATTCGAACCTGTCTATTACCAGCTACCAAGCTGACACCCAGGGCAGAACACTAGTGACCAGCCTCAAGCGAGCAGGAGAGACCTACCACGTCGCAAACATTTACGGCCCGAACAGTGAAGACAAACAGTTTTGGGAAGGGATAGGTGCCCAGCTACACAACTTACCAATGGAAGATCTATTGATCGTTGCAGGGGATTTTAACCAAGTCCTGGATCCAGCTATAGACAAGCACCCCTGTAGACGCCACACAACCGCTAGCCCTAACATCCTCAGGAACCTGTGCTCGAAACTGAGCCTGAAGGATCCGTGGCGCCTAAGCAACCCGGATGCCAGGGAATACACATTCTACTCCAACCCCCACAACTCCTACAGTCGGATAGACTACATACTGATGTCAGGAACACACACACACCTAATAGATCACACAGAGATCGGACCCAGGACAATATCAGATCACGCACATATAAGCCTGTCACTATCAGGCAGACACAATGAAAAGCCAACACGCAGATGGCGTTTTGATGACGGCCTCCTCCAGCACACAGGAGCAAAGGCAGAGATAGACACAGCAATCCGAGAATACCTGACACTCAACGACACACCTGAGACGCCTAGAGAGGTACTATGGGATGCTCTTAAAGCAACCATACGGGGGGTAGTAATGGCAATAAAAGGGAAAATGAACAAGGCAAGAAACAATAGGATCGCAGACCTAGAGAAAGAAATAAAAACACTAGAGAACAGCCACATAGCCAGCCTGGAAGACAATAACACACTCACAGAGCTAACCAAACGGAAGTATGAGCTCAACAGGATACTGAGCGAAAGAGCAGGGACCTGGATCAACAAATACAAGTCAATCAACCTCTGCACCGCCAACAAAGCGGGCAAAAACCTAGCGACCTACCTGAAAGGGAAACAAAAACAGCACACAATTGGGGCAATCAAGGACAAGCACAACAAAGCCCAGACCGCCAATAAAGACATCCTCGAGGTCTTCAGGGACTTCTATGAGGGTCTATACACAAAAGATGACACACTAAAGGAAGATGGGGGCGAGGAACTGCTCAAAAGCATAGCTACACCCACACTAACAGACAGGGAACGAGACATCCTAGAGCTCACGGTCACAGAGGACGAGATAAAGAAGGCCACGGTCGGCCTCAAAGAGAACAAGGCTCCAGGGCCGGACGGATTCACAGCTGGGTTCTATAAACAACACCTGACAACACTCCAACCCACTCTGAAACAGGTATTTGAGGAGTGCGTCCTCAAAGGACGCATGACCCCATCAATGGCTGAGCGTTACCATTTTTAATTGCTCCATCATCATACCGTTTGTTAACAGAAAACCAAATCCTAAAGCTGGAGTTTTTCTCTGAACAAAAAACAGGGAGTATTCTCCCACAGCATGGTGGTCTTTCTACATTTTCCTTGTCTGTTTACTCCATGCGTGGCATGGCAGACGCTGTGAGGAAAACAGAGTGACGGTATACTGATAGCAATGTTATGTGACCTGTTTGTAGGAGTACATTTACAGGCACAGATTTACAACTTTTTTTGTAAATTGGCCCTGTTTGGCTGCATGACAGTCATGTTTGGGCTCTGGGCTAGGACCCCTGCTACTCTGCGCCACCTGCAGTTAAGTTTCAATTTTATTCTTATGCAGGTTTCGAAGTCAGGCCTATCTTTTACAGAAATAAAAGAATTCATTCATCATTCATTAATAAAAATATAACATTTTCGAAAATAATGTCATTATGTTTTTTTTGTCAGCCTTGTTATAGCAATTGGCTCGGATAGTTAGTTATGAGTAGTGTTGAAACTGGTACGTTCTGGTTAGCTGAGGTGAGGCGCTAGCCAGGCAGAACCTTCCATTCCTGTCAGGGGTGAGTGATTACGCTCACTGTATAACCTGCGTTAACCCTTGGACAGCTTGGCACTGAGCACTCAGGCTTAGCGCAGAGGCAATGTGTAAAGCATTGGCACAACACTCTCACACAATAAACACACTGAGCATCACAAAATAGACTTCACATGTGGTGTATGCAAATAAAGATCGTATTCAACATACACATTAATTAATACGACATGAACATCATGTATTACTGGGCATAAATTACATTTGGAAATATCACTAACAGTGCTGGGCCCAACCGTGTTAAGATGACATCATTAACATGCACTTTTGGGAAAGATTGTACTTTACCCCCCAGCACACTTATGCGGTGCAAAACGTTGACAGACAAGACCTGCACTGTCAATTAATATAATACAATACCACCCAGTTGTACAGGGCACCCCCGATATATCAGAAATGTGTACACGCAGATACTTCCAAGACTTTTAAACAGCACCGTGGGCTAAGGCTGCACAGGTATAAAACAATCCCAAACGTAGTATTCTTTTGGCAAGGAATCAACACGTAAAGCAACACTGCCACACAGTGTAATTAATAACAGACAGTCACTCCCACACACTCACTCAGCACCGACACGCATTGCCACGGATATCAAGCAGGTTCGTATGGAGAGCACTCACACACTCATGCACACAGCACCGTGATGCGGTACACCTGATATCCAGGATGTCAGGTGATAATGCGTATGCAGACAAGCTGGCCCAAGCCCTCCTTCACCGTTCAGCCAACCCCGACTACTCAATATCCCAAGCTGGAGATAAAGAAAATCCTTCGCCCCCGATTCTAGAATGATCATGGCCAGTGTCACACTTAATGAATGGTGGAACTCGCACAGCTCAATTGGTTGATCCTAGAGGTTATACAGGTAAAGCTCTGTAGTGTGCTCAGAGAGAGTCGCTGCCTGGCCTGACAGCGAAAAATCCGCAGGAACTAATACAATGCCAACCCCTGACTAGGGGGAAGCGTCTCCAAGCACAACGTGGGGTGACCGGGTAGGTCTTATTCCATAAGTGAAGTTGGTCAAAACACCATGGTGTTGTTCAAATTTTCACAGTTTATTAAACACATTCCAAGTTCATGGTTTAATCAATAATCACTGAGTGGTTGGTATGTTGTTCCAAGAATAGTTACATAGTTATAACAAATCCTGATGCATTTCGGGCTCCGCCCTTCTTCAGGGGAAAACTCTACGAACAGAAAAATGAAAGAATCACAGTTTCAGTGTGTGGTTGATGACCATGGTTTCAATAAAGCTTATTCATGTATGCACGAAAAAATGATCGTGAATTACGAAATTAAAATGTAAGGTCTCCAAAGTATCAAAATTAGGAAATGGCTGGTGTGTGGAGGATACAAAAGAATCATGCCGTCAATGGAAAACGCATGCTAGAAATTACCGTGAGTGTTGACAAAAGTAATAAAGTGCAATCATTTAGCTGTCGCGAGGTGCTCGTGAATATTAAACAACAAAGTGCCCATTGTTTCATAGTGCCGAACGCATGCCACGATCGTCTAAACAGTGCTTAGAGCTTCGAATCGCTCGTAGGGTACTCACGTTGATGTGACTATGCATGGACTCCGGGGAGTTCCAACAGGTAACGGAGAATCAAACGCCCAGTGTGAACGTATTATTCGCGTGTAAAGCAGGCTAGACATAAAAGAGGACCTAGTAACCACCGGGTCGTGAACTTTTGTGAATGAACATGGGCGCCATCTTAGAGTGTGTTGAAAATTTAAGAGAGATGATGGGAAAACACAAGTATTCAGTGGCGAAAAATATGAAATGAAGATTATGAAATAATAAAGTGAAGAACATAAGTGACATCATGCACATGCACATTTTACAGTCATAAGTAACATTGAAATTCCATCCGGTCATTGAGACCATACGGTGCCATGGTGGACAGAAAGCGGATCCAGAAGTTCTCACGTTTTAACAGAGTATTTTTGTTGTCCGTGGTCACCTTTATTTGCTCCAATACTAAAAACTTGAGTTGAGCAACATTGTGTCTGTTCTCCTGAAAGTGTGTAGCTACACTGGATCTCAAATTGTTAGTCCTGATGTTGCTCTTATGTTCAAGGATGCGAACACGTATCTTCCTTTCAGTGTGGCCAATGTAACATTTGCCACACGGGCATTTGAGTAAATAAATAACATTGCTGCTATTACAGGTGGCATTGACACGTAGTTTAATGGGGTATCCTTTGAGCGGGTGATTGGTGGTATTGCCAGGGATATAGTTATTGCAATTGCTGCAATTGTCACACTTAGTCAGGGTCCCAGGGAAGAAGGTGGGGGTAGGTAGCAGGGCTAATTAAGCGGCAGTCGACAAATGGAGGTTTGGACACTTTTTGGGAAGTTCACACTTGGTATGCTGAGCAGAAATGGGCTGAGGGCGATTGTCGTTCAAAGGATTCCACGCTGTGCCTTCCCACACCAGCCCAGTTCTGCGAAGCACTGGGGGTAGGGGAGTTATACAATCTTTTGAAATGCTTCTGATTGCTCTCTAAAGTGTTCCTTAGCCCAGTCAATTACTCACACCACCTAGGCCCGATCCTGGCAATATTACCTGCCAACACAAAGTTGTTGGGCTGGGTGAGGATAGGGCAATTGGTCCACCGCACTGAGGGCACCAAAGGAATGTTCGATGCATGGGGATGAATCAGGGGAGCCTCTCAGAAGAAGGAGGCACCCCATCAGACACACGTTGATCAAAGTAGCACCCAAGCAATCCAGGCACAACAGAACATGATTCTGCACCTCTGAACCTCCCTGGAAATGAGGCACAACATATAGGGCACATTGATTTGTGTTGCACCAGACAGTTTCAGTCGCGCTCAATAAAGAGTCGCAAATTCCGTACCTCCCTCGAATCGAGGCACAATGTCTGGTGTGCCTTGATCTGAGATTCACCAGAAAATTCTAGTCACACACAACGAAGAGCTGAAAATGCCCTACCTCTCTAGAAATGAGGCAGAATGTCTGGTGCGCATTGATCTGAGTTGAACCAGACAATTCCGGTCACACACACAGGCGTAAGTTCAGCAGTGCCGCACGAGGTAGAATGAGGCACTACTAGGGGTATGCTCTCACCTCTGAGGGTCGCAGCCTCTGGTTGGAACACCGCATGCAATGAGTATGCGGTCGGCGTATAGCACTAGAGAGATACAGCACAATCAACGAAGCGGGCCACGTGGGGTCTAGCAACTGGTGAATACACTCACCACCAACAAGACGCTTTATGTGTGTTGAGGCCCCCGGTGCAGGGGCCACCACTCCTTAGATGTGAGCAGTACTTTTGGGGCTCCACAGAAGGCAATTCGGTCTCCAAACACAATGCTTACTTCGACCCTCATGCCACACTACCAGTTGGGATCCAGAAGACGAAATGGGTGCTTAAGAGGGCACCTCTCTCCAGGTGTCACAAGTAGCCAGTGTGGGTCCGTCGTAGGAGGTCTTTGAGGTCCCTGACCTCAGGGTGCCACACAGTCGCAGGTAGTCAGCCTAGGCCAGCCACTATTGAGGAATGGTGCAAGGTCCCTTCCAATGGCAGTAATTCTCCTTGTACACAACAGATTCCTCTGGTAGTGTACACCTTGCAGCTCCAGGATCTTCGGTTCCACATTTCCACAAGTGTATCTCCACTCTGCTAAAGTATGGCACCAGTAGTGATGCTGTAATGTCCCTTTGAAGTTGGGGGTCTTTCACAGGGCTTCCCTTAGAACCACAGATATCTCCCCTAAATTTCAGTCCGGTCTGCCATGGGGCCATGGAATGCAGATCTAAATCTTTAGGGGGCCACAATCTTGCTTCCCGAGGGGCCAAGTGTCAAAATCTCTCCCTCCAATGTATCCAACTAGGCCCTCAAATGGCAGAGGGCTGTTGTTCCAGTTGCATGACAATGTTTATAGTTGTCGCTGGGAATGTACAGATGTGCTCCCCTAACCTTCAGTGTGGACTGGAGTCAAACTAAAAGGCACACGAAGGGGGTTATTTCCAAGTCCCTTGCGCCTCCGGTACGTCACTTTTCCCATATGCACCAGAGGTACAAGGGGCTTGCAAATAAGCCCCCAAAAGTGTTAGAGTAGAGAAATGCCCACCTTTTTGAAGTGGCATTTCTAAGCTAATTATGACAAATCCCTCTATACAAAAGGGCCAACTACCCCTCTAGTTAACTCTAGTAAGTCCCATACAGTGGGATTCCTAAGAGGTCTTCGGAGGTCACGCTCCCCTTTCTCTACCACTCAGCAAATGTGCCTCCTGGAACACTACTGGTTGGGGGAAGAAGTCAACTTGACTTCAGAGGGACTTTGGGGGCAAAGAAGCCATCCTGGTACACAGTGGAATTCCTGAGCGCTGGTCAGAGGCCCAGCCCCTTTCTCCACCACTCTGCAAATGCGACTGCTAGTTAAAGAAGCATTTGCAACGTAATAGATCTCGCATTTGCGAGAGTTAGAGCTATTGGCGTTGTAAATGTAAAAGTGTTTTACTAATGTTTTTTGGAGTGAAGTGGATGTACGTTGTGTGTAGTGGAATTATGTAGATAGAAAGTATGTGTTATTTAGTGTATAGGAATTATGTAGAGTGGGATTATGTGTTATGGAGAGAAATTATGTGATATGGTAGTCTGTGTTGTGGAAACCTAAGGTTTAATCTTCCTCGTTTCCATAAAAGATAAACTATAAATTCAATGAGACAAAAAAAAGGAACCACCGAGGAGCATCTCTGGACTTAGTTAGAGGTATGAGCAGGACCACTGGAATTATGCGCTGTTCGGCTACACCAATTTTTCCATTATTATGCATTTTTTACGCCTTTGCCACATAATTCACCATCTGCTGCATAATCTGCGGATTTGAACAAAAAAACCTTGTTTCTAGCTCAAATGTTACCAAAAATGCAGCGACAAGTGTTACAGCATGGTGGAAGCCCTTTTGCAAACCTGGAATGGTCACCTATTACTTATTGCTAAATGTGGGTGTTAAATTGGTACTAATGGTGTGCAAATCACTCTTGTTTCTTTCTGTGCCTCTCTTGCCTCTTTCTGCACCTCTCTGGCTTCTTTCTGCACCTTTCTTCCTTTTTCTGCACATCTCTGTGGCTTTATCCGCCTCCCTTCTTTCTGCCCCTCTCTTGTTTGTTTCTGCACCTCTCTTCCTTCTTTCTTTTGCAACTGTCTTTCTTCTTTCTTCTTTCTTCTTTTGCAACTGTCTTTCTTCTTTCTTCTTTCTTCTTTTCTCAGTTGCTTCTTTCTGCACTTCTCTTGCCTCTTTCTGTACCCTCTTTCCTCTACCTGCACCTCTCTTGACACTCTCTTGCCTCTTTTTGCACTTCTCTGGCCTTTTTTTGCACCTTGATTGCTTCTTTCTGCACTTCCCTTTCTTCTTTCTGCACATCTCTTGCTTCTTTCTGCACATCGCTTGCTTCTTTCTGCATCCCATTTCACTATTTCTGCACCTCTGTTGCCTGTTTCTGCAATTCTCTTGCCTCTTTTTGCACTTCTCGTGCCTCTTTCTGCACTACTCTTGCCTCTTTCTGCATTTCTGTTGCTTCTTATTGCACTTATCTTGCCTCTTTCTGCACCCGTTTCCCCCTTTTCTGCACCTCTCTTGCCTCTTTCTGCACCTCTCTTGCTTCTTTCTGCTCTTGCCTCTTTCTGCACCTCGCTTGCTTCTTTCTACACTTCTCTTGCCTCTTTCTGCACCTCTCTTGCTTCTTTTTGCACTTATCTTGCCTCTTTCTGCACCCGTTTCCCCTTTTTGTGCACCTCTCTTGCCTCTTTCTGTACCTCTCTTGCTTATTTCTGCACTTGTCTTGCCTCTTTTTGCACCCTTTCTCCTTATTCTTCACCTATCTTGCCTCTTTCTGCACCTCTCTTGCCTCTTTCTGCACCTCTATTGTCTTGCCAATTTCTGCACCTCTCTTGCCTCTTTCTGCACCTCTATTGTCTTGCTAATTTCTGCACCCCTCTTCCCTCTCTCTGCACCTCTTTCTGCAGTTTCCTGCCTCTTTCTGCACTTCTCTTGCTTCTTTCTGCACATTTTTTGCTTCTTTCTGTACTCTTCTTCTCTTTTTCTGCAGCTCCCTTGCCTCCTTCTCCTTTTTTAAAAACATTTTGTGGGACTGCGGCAGAGCGGAGTTCCACAGAATATTCTTTTGACTCCGTGGAACTCCGCTGAGTGCCACTCCGCATACTCCGCCCAGGCTTAGTCCTGAGTAGATAGATTAGGAAATCCCATCATACTTTGGTAGAAGTCCTGCCAAAACTTCCTAAACCGGTTACCAAAGTTTCCTTAGTTTATGACAGTTAGGATGGTTCTTTATGATAGCGAGCTCCAAGCCACAAAGAAAAATCATCTCCTGCCTCCTGGATAGGTGGGGCTTCCTTCTGCAACCATGAATGAGCAATAGAACATCTAGCTGAAGTGACCGCAAAAACAAAAGACCCCAGAAACTGACCCTTGAATATCAGAAGAGTGTCTATGCACCACCTTTTTGCGGTGAGGGTTGATGTTAGTTTTACACAGATGATTAATCAATAAGAATACCCGTTATCAGAACTGCTGGATAGGTTACAAAGATATGCACCGTATGTGCATCCAGGGTGACACACCTAAAGCAAGCTGATGTTTCCCGCATGCCCCACTTGTGCATAATATATTTAATTAAGGAATTTAAAAGAATGCAATTTAAATCGCTAACCATTGAGGACACCCTGTGCCAGCATATTAGTATGTGTATCTCAGATACCATAACATGAGACTGCAAACCATGGGCCAGCAGCTCAAATGTATTACTCTTGTTCCCTTGTCGCCCCAGAATCACGAAACATTTTTGTATATAGCATCATTTCTTGATTTTAGTAAAGCACTCTAAAACACATTATGATGCATATCAATATCAGATATAGGAAGCAGTTGTATAAACGTACAGAGGTGCAAATAACAAAAGGCCCTATTCTTGGGAAGTCCAAAATCCCTGCACAGTGCCTGAAAGGTTTAAAAAATCCCATTCTTGAAGAACTGACCTAAATAAGACATAGTAGCTTTACCCCAGCAACTAAAAATCTATTTTGGAGTGGAGGTGGGAGACAAGGGTTATTACACAGTAGAATATACTGGTTAAATCGCTATACATTACCAATAGTGCGTATGGCCTGCTGTATCTGATGAAAGACCAAAAATGGCTTGAAACTCCTAAAATAGACTGTATTAACATCCCTTCTTTCTGCCTCATAGATGAAGGAAAGGCCTGCCATTTCCCATACCGTTAACGTGACTACAGCAGAGAGCTGAATCATTAATGCAGGCAAGAAATAGTTCCACAAGGTGAAACCCCCATTTCTGAGAGACAACTGAAGGTAACAGATGGGACAGCAGGGTTTGTTGTAGGCCCAGATGAATTTCTGCAAGCTGCAATCTACTCTATTAAAAAACATTTATTTTTGAATAAAGGGATGGACCTGAACAGGTACAAAAACGAGGTAGGATAACAATTTTAATAATATTACACCTCACAATTCAACCCAGATGGATCCAGTCCCATTTCATAAACAAAGAGACTCTGTATATTAAGCTTCATAACTCAAAGAGATGATGGAATCTATGTCGAATTAAATTTGAGCCCTGCAATGCTTAGTAGAGTTACAAAATGAGGGTCTATCTAAAGGAATTGATTACTAACCATTATCTCGATTTTGTCTATATTCAACATGTATCCCGAAACCTTGCCGAAGGTTGGAGCAGCCTATTCGATTGCAGATAACACCACCGCCAGGGATGATATGATTTCAGAAAAGTTGTTGACGTAGGCTAGACTTTTTATCTCAAACTGGTGCAGTCTTAATGAAGGGATTACCACAGTCTTCTTTAGCATATGAATAAAGGGATCCAAGTATAAAACAAATAAGAGCGGGGTAAGGGGACAGCCATGCCTGGTTCCTTGATTTATCTGGATAGGTTCTGAGAGCATGTTCATATATGAGACAGGATCATCCAAGTGGACGTATTTTGTTCCATTGCAGCATCTAGGTTGGTTACAGAACAGTTAATATGGACAGTAGTGTCCCATGAGTGAACAGATCTGTGTTGAATCTATTAGATCCGTGATAATATCGGCAAGGCAATTTGAAAAACCCACAAGTAAATTTTAGTTTCACATTTTATCAAGGACATTGGACAATATGAACCACATTTCAGGGAATCTTTGCTCTTTTAAAGAAATATAGTTATAAGCCTCCTCCCAAAAAGACTGTGTTGACCTATGAAAATCTGGAGAATTTATCATCTCAGTGAATAGTGGAATGAGAATATCCTTAAATCGTTTGTAGAACTCGGTTGGGAGTGCATCTGGGCCTGAAACTTTACCACTAGCCAGTTGCTTGACAGCAATTTCGACCTCTTCCCTGGTGATTTTCCAGTCTAATACACTTCCTTGCAACTTTGTGAGACGGTTCAAGCCCATGTCTGTAAGTAAGAATCTACTGCCTCCTGTTTAGCCACACAATCTTCCCTGTAGAGGCCCGACTAAAACTGCTGGAATACCAATAGTATCTTTGGGCCACTTGTAACCACCTGCCCAGATGCATCCTTTTTCCCACAAATAAAATTAGAATTATTCTTTTCCTTGAGTTGAAAGGCAAGTAACTTCACCATTTCCTTTGCATAGTAATCGCCTTGCGCAATATTTTGAACATGCCCTATCCCAGATCAGTTTCTTCAACTGTGCCTGCAAGAGTGGCAGTTGCTGAAGACCCTTATCGTTTTCAGCTAGACTTTTGACACTGTGAATATTCAACCTCAAGTTGAATAAGATCTTCCCATTGCAGCACTGCCAAAACACGTTTCTGTTTAGATATAACATAGCTAGTGGTCAGGCCCCGGACAACGGATTTCAAAGTATCCCAAACAATAGGAGGACTCGCAGTCCTCTGATTAATGAGAATAAATGCCTTCAACTGGGTGGTCAAGTAACTAGACTGAATAGAGAGTAAAAGGGAATTATGATCTGAGACAATCTGCGGATTCATCCTAATTGTCACCGCCAACAGGAGGCAATGACAGAAAAAAACATATCGAGCCAGGATGATGTACCATGCGGGGTGGAATAGAAAATATAACCTGGCTCATGCCCCTGAAATACCCACCAGACATCATTTAAAGCATGTATATGGCAAATCTTATTCATCGCAGCCCATAACTTAGCCATCCTTCCCTGACTGGCTAAGGCTGAAGATGTTGAATCTGACCCGAGTACCATAACAAAATCAAAATACCCACACATGACAATTGGATCAGACCATGTACTGAATTCTTCAAAATGTGATGTGTAAACCATGCAAATCATTAATAAAACAGTAGCATTATTAACACGGGTGAAAAGCCATCTTCCTGTGCAATCCAATTTTACCTGGGCTGCAAGCCAGTCCCTCCTTTTACAGAGCAAAGCCACCCCCTCTTAAAAGCATTGATCCCTGTGGTGGCCAGGATATGATAGCTTATGATCTGAAGCTCAAATAAGTCACCCCATGCAGGATGAGTCACCTGGAGACATACCAACTGCTCCTACATATTTGACCTAAGTGCTAGTGCACATCCCATTGATGTTCCAACTAATAATCGGAAGACCCCGGCTACCACCCTGGTAGCATAATCCATAAATAAATTGAAAAGCACACTTAGATGAGTAATGATGGTTCAGTTTAATTGTCACCCTATAGCTCCTCCTCTCTACCCACCATGCCCCCAACACACCCACCTGAGCTGAGAAGCCCTGAGTCTACTCCAGCAGTGAACCCTCATTCGCCCCCTCCCACAAACCACCTCCTCATCCCTTCAGCTGCACCCGACCAACCCGACCCCTACCACACCAGACCCAACCCAAAACTACCCCTCTCACCAGAGTGGAACTTTGTTGGGCCTCCAGCAGGAGGCCTATCAGCCCCCCAAAATCAACTGGTATTCCATCTCGCAACAACCTACCCCCACTACTACTCCCCATGATGCTGAAAAAAAGATAAATAAAGTAGCAAATTCAAACTGCAAGAGGGACACCCTCAATCAATACCACAGAGGGAAAAATAAATAAGGGACAATGAGAGAATGTTGGAGCATGACACTATAATTGAAAAAAATGTGGAAAGTGAATATAAAATATACAACGAACAAATGTCGGAAAATCTCAAAAACCTCCAAAAAGCACCCTAAGCCCTACAGCCAGGACAAACAGATTAGTGTAGTTTCCAATACAAACCCATGGTCTTGAGCCCAACACACAAGGCCAAGCAAAATTATTCCTGATTAGCCTCCTCATGTCCATGCCAACTGTGATGCAGCCCATTTTTAGTCCATAGGCTTTTAGTCCTTAGAGTCCATAGAGCCTGCTCCATAACTTCAATAAAGCTTTTTCCTGATCCTGACAATGCAATGTCTGACCCTTGTATGGGGGTCAGACCACATGCATGCACCGGTTTGTGTGGTTTAGTCAAATGGAAGATACGTTATTTTCAATATACATGCCAATGTCAAGATAATTCATGCTGCTGCCACTGATTTCATATGTAAATTGTAACGTCTATGGTTTGATGCCTAATGATTTCAGGAAAGTGTCAAGTTCTTCATTTCTGCCCTTCCAAATTAAAAACAAATCATCGAGGAAGAGTACCCATAAGGTCACCTTTTTGAGTACTTCGGCATTGTCCTGAACCCACACTGTCTCTGCCTCTCACCACCCCATGGTGAGATTGGCATACATTGGGGCAAATGTAGTGCCCATTGCTGTGCCCTGTTTTTGATATATAGTACTTCCCATCAAATAGAAAAACATTGTTTTTAAGCTGAATTCCATAATTTCTATCAAAATCTCTGTATGCTCCAATAAACTCAATTGACCTAGATCGTAGGAAATATCTGCAAGCTTTTAAGCGTCTTTGTGTAGTGTAGATGTGTACAAAGACACAACATCAACTGTTGCCTTTATATACTCCTTTGTTTTAGGGAATTCCATTTATTTGATTTCAGAAGTCCATGGAATCCCTAAGGTACGATGGGAGGCTGGCGGCATAGGGAGACAGAAAGATACCCACAAACCATGAGGCATTCTTCAGTAATGAATCACAAGAACTTACTATTGGATGGCCTGGGAGATTTTCAAAGTTTTATGGGCCTTCAGTAGGAGATATATTGTTGGTATGGTGGGATGAAACTTCCTCAGAAATGTATATTCTTCATCTTCTAGAATCCCACATTCATGCCACTCCTTTAATTTCTGATGAAAAACTGCCATCATTGGATCCTCCGCTAATTTGCCATAGTAATCCTGATTCTCCAACTGTCTCCAAACCTCTTGTAGACATTTATTTTCAGTCCATGATGACTATATTCGATTTTTTGTTGGAGGCCTTGATGATGACATTATTATCCTCTTGAAGGTCCTTCAAAGTTGGTCAGTCTTCTTTAGTCATGTTCATTTTGATATGAAGAAATTAGTTTTCTGTTGTTTTAATGATATAGGAATTGCGAGTCCTTAATAGCGATTATTAAGTAATTGCTATTAAGGAGTCGCAATTACATATGCATGTAGGTATTGCAGTAGAAATTGTGATTCCTAATAATAATAATAATAAGAAGAAGAAAAAGAAGCTTATAAAGCGCTTGGTTACACTTACCAGTGTGTCCCCTCGCTACGGCACAAATCAGATTCCGGGCAGAGGAATGATGAAGAGATTAAACAAGAGGACTCACAGAGGGAAAAAGCCAAGTCTTTAGCATTGTCGAAAGACTGTCTCCGCAGACTCCAGCCGGAGCCCCGGGGGGGGAGTTTATTCCACTGTTTGGCAGCTAGGAAACGAAAGGAGTGGCCACCCATCCTAGCTCTCCTAATGGTCGTAATGCTAACCTGCCCTGTCCCGCTAGACTCAGACAGTGGGTCGGAGAGTATGGGGTAAGAAAATCATGCAGATAGGTGGGTCCTTTTCTCTGTAAAATGCGATGGCTCATACACATAGCTTTGAAAAGATTAAGTTCCCTTACAGGGAGCCAGTGCAGGGAAGCTAGAGCCCTGTTGAAAGAGGATCTCCTAGGTAACATTAAAACGAGACACGCCGCAGCGTTCTGAATGCGTTGGAGTCTCTACACACATTTAGAACTAGCTCCCAAATAGAGGGCGTTCCCATAATCCAAGCGTGACGTCACCAGAGCATGAACCATAGTTTTTCTCGCTGAGATTGGCAGTACATCCAGGGACTTCCGGAGACCTCGCAGAACCCCAAAACATTTTCCCGCCACTCGCCTAGTGTGGTTATCAAAGGGAAGCTTAGAATCCAACCACACCCCTAGATTCTTTACCTGATCACAAGGGGACGGGGTTGGTCCCAGTGTCTGAGGCCACCATGCTGATGACCAGCTCGTGGGAGCTTTACCTATCACAAGAACTTCAGTTTTATTACCATTAAGCTTAAGGCAGTTGTTCCTACATATTCCTTAAGAGCAAATCGCAAATTGCGATTCACTATTAAGTAATGGCTTACCATTCATTCCTATGGGCCTAACAGCTCATAGGAATGGGATTGCATTTGCAATTTGCGAGTACCAAATAGGTACTTGCAAATTGCGCATGCAATTTCAAGGGTGCCACTGGGCCAAAAGACCAACTTGATGCACCCCCAAAAATGGGTAAGTATGCACATGTGGTGCACACACATGCCCTAAGGGCAGGTGTAAGCACCACAATGCACTTTTAAATGCATTTTTTTGCATTTTTCAAAGGAATTGTAATTACCCTCAACTTGAAGTTGATGGTAATTTGCAATTCCAAATTACAGAAACACAATTTGTGAATGCATGAGAGAATCTGCGATTTCCTAACTGCATTCACAATTATGGGAATCTCAAAAAATTCCAAATTCCTTAATTGTGATTTGCAAAAAAGGTACCTGCATCTGAAAAGGCCATTTGGTGATCGCAAGCGGCTGATTTTTGTGATTCGCACTATTTGTGATCGCAAAGTGGTTTGATGCATTTGCCCCATAGTTCTCAAACCTTCCAATTCTAGCTACTGAAAAAAGATCTATTTTATTCCTGCTAGTAGCTTTGGGCAAAATCTAGACTTTGTCTTACATCCACTGGTACTGACTCATCTGTTTCAATGCCAACAGCAGCACTGTATTCCAAATCAGAGGTTGCATCCTGATCTATCATTTCTTGCAAACCATCTGATTCCATTTCCAGGCAAGAAAGAGTTTTCAAATGTGGAACATCTTTGCCAGTTAAAATTGACATGACTTGGGGTCCAATTCATTTATTTCCTTTGATGACCTTTCATTGCAAAATATTTCTTTAATTGCAGTTTCCTACAAAACTTAATCAAATGTATCCTTGCAGTTGCCAGATCCATCCCCACACGTGGGCAAAACGTTAGACTTTTGTTTAAGAGCTTCTTATGGTTCTCATCCAATTGTTTTGACGAGTGATTGATCACTAGCTCGTCTTCAATTTAAGTTAATGTTATGATCTTTTTGTTCTTCTGCCTCATTTTCCTTTGCCTGCCCCTCCTTGTTCTTTTTTATTTCCCACATTGGGGCCTCCCCTGCCTTTTCTTCTTGAAGTCATCTGAAAAAGGTGCATTTTCTGTGAGAAATCCAATTTTGGCAGAGCAGGTGAGGGGCCTTCGTCCCCTACCTTACTTATGAGCTTTTCCACACTCAACGATGACTCAATTTTATCCATGATCTGATTCATAGTTTTCCTGTTGTGGAGAGCATCAAAGCACATTGCAAAAATATACACTATACCTGTTGCATAGTCTGTTTTTATCTCTATTGAACTTCTTTAATTTCTTCATCTGTATTACTTTTTCATGTTTGTCCATTTTTTTCTTTAAATCATCCAACGGTTTTGCTCCTTCCTTTTAAATTTCTCCAGGGCTTTTTTCAATTTTTTCAGAAGGTGTTCCCAACCTACATTCCATATGTATTATGAGTGTGTTCATTAGTTTCATTGAGCAATGAGTCATATCCGTTTGCGATTGTTCCAGCAAATCTTGGGCTATGTCGTTAAGTGAGAGTAAAACAAAGATCTTTATTCCTCTTGGGATTCGATTGCACTCAATGTATTTCTTGAGAGTGATACTCCCCACCACTGTGTGTGCTTGCTCTAATCCTTTTAGCAATCTTTTAGGTGCACTCTCCTCAATTTGTTGCTCCTGGAGGGTTTGGAATCCATCACTTCGACCCTTATCATTCCCAAACATTTATTTTACTTTTTGTTTGTGTTTCATTTTGTATTGTTGTATTTTTATATACAATGGTTGCTTTTGATTTAATTTATTTTGCTTTTGATTTTGAGAGGTGTAGTAACAACCCACTGTGAGATTTCAAGTAATATCAAGTTCCTAAAATCCACAAACAGAGTTGTCTGACTGTCAACCGGTAACCTTCCCACAAGCCTTTCAATTATGCGAGGCCACCCTGGTCATAGACAAGCCCGAACAATAACACACTTGCACATCAACTAGAGTGTTGGTGGTAGACCCGAACCTCCATGGGGAAGGGGTAGGGAAAATAAAAAAGAGAGAGATCCGGCTCGTGACCTGTAAACCAGTCATGCACTGCATAAGCAAAAAGAGAGAGAGAATCTGAGATTATTTGTTCAGGAATACACAGTGTCAATTTTTGAAGAGACGGTTACTACCAAATACATTAGGAATGATGTGGACACTAAATGACTTGCACTCACCTAAACAATACAAGGAAACTTTCTGAAGAACCGTTCTTCAGTAGTGTTATGTTACCTTCATAGTCTTTAGAAAAAGAAAAGGAACCTTGATTTCAAAGATCCCTTGAGAAAGTTTGTATTCCCTTTGTGCCAAATGAATTCCTTCAATTTATAGAGTGCCTTGAACACAGTCTGAAAACATCTTGCAAACAATTCTTAACATGTGAAATGTTCATTCGGTGTCCTTTTGATTCAGTGCACCCAACTTGTTGCTTGTTGTGTGATGCTGTTGACTGAGTCTGGAATCCGAGATGCAGCACACATGATCACAAGTTTTTTTTCTTTCCATAGGTGGAGAGGTGCTGGATTGCAGGAGCTAAAGAGGACTCCCATCCCAGGAGACAAAGTCGAATCTGAAGAACCATAAAGAAACAGATAAGGAGAATGAAAGCAAGGCG
Source organism: Lissotriton helveticus (assembly GCF_964261635.1). Classification (NCBI taxonomy): domain Eukaryota; kingdom Metazoa; phylum Chordata; class Amphibia; order Caudata; family Salamandridae; genus Lissotriton; species Lissotriton helveticus. The sequence goes on along the minus strand of NC_136065.1, from coordinate 1,303,684,330 downwards.
GGCGGGAACAGGAACAACAACAGGAGAGGGATTGGGAACAAAAACTGGATGTTATCAGGAGCCAGACAGGAAGAGTTCTTTCTGACACTGCAGTAAGCCAAGAAGTGTCCGGAAGGATGGGTGCTGTCTTTGTAGATCAAACCCAAAAATGGTCACCAATTCTTGCGGCTGCACGGGATCTCCAACGATCTTGAGCAAGGCCCGAAATAGACGCTGAAAGAAGGCCTAGCCTAAATAGACTGAGAATGGCTGGTGAGTTATTGCTAATAATGAAGGCGGGACCCCCTTCCGCAAAGACAAGCTCTAAAGCGAGCACAGGTAATGGTGATACAGTGAAATATGGTAAACACGCCCATATAGCACTGTCTATAGGTATATTAAGGGGATTTTCTTGGTCGTGTAAAACATACTGCCCATGGTGGGTGATTCCTAACAGTACTCCCCCAAAAGGCCAGCTGATGGATTTAGGTTTATCAGGATGGCAGGTGTGAAAACGCCGCACCAGTCGGGCATGAACATAGACTGCTGGTTCTCAGGACCGATCAGCTGCGGAATACACTTTCCAGTCAAGTAAGTACTGTAATTTCCCATCACGTCTTCTGGAATCTGAATGCGTTGAACCTCGTACTCTTCATGATAACCAACGAATGAAGGTGGAGTGGTTGGGGCAGGTTGAGAGAAGAGTACATAAGGTTTTAGAAAGAAGGAAGGGAAAACAAAGTACACACAGTAATCATCGGGTACTAGTGGTTTAGGGCCGTCTAAATGTAGATGTTTAATGGCTAACCATATCTGATCCCCTATGGAATAGGCAGAGACTGGCCGTTGACTTCTAACTGCTTGTTTTCCCATGAGTTCCTTGGAGTGTAACAAGTTCTTTTTGGTTGAAATCCACGTTTTTTCCAAAATTTATAGTGGATCACTGTTGTACCTGGCCCATTTTGCAGGGTTATCCCCAAACGTTTTGCATTCTTCCTCCAATTTTTTCTGACCTGTTTTTACTATTTTTTGGACTCTGAGCACTTTATCACTGCTGACCAGTGCTAAAGTGCAAGTGCTCCCTCTGTAAATTGTATTGGTGATTGGTTTATCCATGATTGGCATTTGTAATTTACTTGTAAGTCCTTAGTAATGTGCACCAGGTGGGCCTATGAATCAAAGGCTACTAGTGGGCCTGCAGTACTGATTGTGCCATCCACATGAGTAGCCCTGCACACATCTCAGACTTGCCACTACAGTGTCTGTGTGTGCAGTTTTAAAATACTATTTCGACCCTTCCATTTTGCTACCTGTACTTCACCCCTAAAGTAGGCCCAAGGCAGCCCCATGGGCTGAGTGCAGTGTAATCAAAAGGTACGACATGTGCTGGTGTGTTTTGCATGTCCTAATAGTAAATACTATTAACTTTGTTTTTCACTATTGCAAGGGCCATCTCTCGCATAGGATAACATGGGGAGTGCCTTAAAATATATTTTAAGGTTATTTCCTATTGGGAGCAGATAGAGATTTGGGGTCTCTGAACTCACAATTTAAAAATACATCATTTAGGTAAAGTTGATTTTAAATTATGTGTTTGAAAATGGCACTTTAAGGAAGTGGGCATTGACTTGCTTAACCATTCTGTGCTTCTGCCTGTTTGCAGAATACATGTCTGGGTTTGCTGAAGGTTTGGCTCTTGTGCATTCACTCTAGACAGTCACACAACAAGAGCTGAGATGTGCTTTGCATATCTTGATGGCCTATCACCAAGCTGATGGGTCTTCCTGTGTTAGAGTGGTGGGAGGAGACCTCACTAATACCTGAATAGGGTTGTACCTGTCCTCCCACAACGCTGTCTCCACGCCCATGTAGTGTGCCTGGAGCCAGGCCAGGGAAAGGCAAGGTCTTGTGCACTACAAAGACTTTCCTTTGAAGTTTGACTACTTCAAACTAAGGCAGAAAGGGGTATAAGTATTGGATCTCTGACACCCCAAATTCAGATCACTTCTGGACTGAGGACATTCCTCCGGGAGGAAGAGCTGGATGCTGTAGGTGGGACTGCCACTCTGCCTATCGCTTAGTTGTGCTGGCCTGCTGCATGCTGCTTCTTTCCTGGGAGAGAAAGGACTGGACGTTGCTTTCTGTATCCTGCTTCTAATGTTCTTCAAGGGCTTGTGTGTGCTTGTCTCCTGTTAAGAAGTCTCAGAGCCATCATAGACTTCACCTACCAGTGCCTGGGCTCTCTCTTTTACTGAGAGTCCTGAATTGCCAAGTGGTGCCAAATCTAGTTTCTAGCCACTGGAAGTGTAACCTGGTGATCTTAAAGAGAAAACCCACACATCGACTCCCAGCGCCTGTTTTGTTGACACACTGCTGTAAAAGATCAATACATTGACGCTGCCTGTATCGAAGTGTGGTTCCTGCTTGAAGCATCGACCACAGCTTTCACTGCAGGCCCCAGCTCGCTGTTGCAGCACATCAGAAAAATCACTGCAGCAAGAGTCTCGAGTACCAGGTCACCACCGTCTGTAGCACCCGCTTCGGCACAGCACCTGCTTCACGGCTGAAGAATCGATGCAGCGCCTGCATTGCGGCTGTGATATTGACACAGAACCTACATCACGGCTGCCACATTGATGCAGCATGTTTAGATTTTCAACGCATCATCTCTTGACACCTTCTTTTCATAAACCCTGCGCCACAGTAAGGATCCGAGGCTGCGTGTCCGGAAATCGATGCATCACCTCCCCTTCCAGTAAGGAACCGACATATCACCTCCCCTGCCAGTAAGGAATAGAAGCATCACCTCCCCAGCCTAGCAGTAAGGAACCAATGCATTACCTCTCCAACATTAAGGAACCACTGCATCACCTCCCCTGTGTAGTAAGGAGCCAACATATCGCTTTGCTTTTCCAGCACCTCACCTTCCCTGCACCTTGTACCATCCTTTGATTTTTGACACCTCTGTGGTATTTTGTGCTACAACGAACACATTCATTGATTTCTATGGACTGTAGGTTGCTTAATCTTTTAAAAGTGATATTTTAACTTTAGCATTTTGGATTTTTGTTGTTTTGGGCTAATTTTATTTAGACAAATATTACCTATTTTTTCTAAACTGGTGTAGACTCCTTTTGTAGTCTTTTCACTGTGTTACTCTCTATGTGTCTACAAATACTTTATACATTGCCTCGGAGATAAGCCTGACTGCTCATGCCAAGCTACCAAGTGGGTGAGCAGATGTTATCTTAGCTGTGTGACTCCCTTTCCCTGACTAGAGTGAGGGTCCCTACTTGGAATGGGTACAAACCACAGTCAACTAGATACCCCATTTCTAACTATCACGAACTGCAGATACAGCTATTTTACAGGGTATGGCAACTGGTATACATTTAGTGTGTTGGCCATGATTACGAAAAAAGGTGAAATTCCAGTGGCCATCTGAACACTCTTATATGTAAATTCTGAGATGGGAAGAGCTTGAACCCAATCACTGGTCACGAATGACAACAGACACCACAAATGTTGCTCCATTGTTTGGTTAGTTCTCTCCGTTTATCTATCAGTCTGCAGATGGTAGGCTAAAGACAAATGGTGATTATGTCGAAGAACTATGCAGAATCCTTTCCAAAATCTTGCCACAAATTGGGGACCCAGATTAGAAATGATTACCAACAGAAAACCATGCAGTCGAATTATATGAATAAATATTGTTACCAATTCCTGGGAAAATTGAAGCTTTTGAAGGGTATTAAGTGGGCCATTTTGGAAAGCAGGTCCATTTCTACTGAGGCGGTTGTGGATCCATTACTTTTAGGGAGATCAGTGACAAAGTCCATACTGATGGTCTCCCAAGGCTTGTATGGAATAAGTAAGGGTAAGAGGAGACCAGTTGGAGAAGCATGTTGTGATTCATTGTAAGCCCAAATGGAGCAAGATTGAACAAAAACTACACATCCTTAGACAAAGTATCCCACCAAAACCAACGGGCACATAGTTTCGTGTTTTCTTTTTTTTCTTCTCCGGGGGGTTCTGCTAGAGAAGATGAATGGCACCCCTGTTATGAATTATTGCTTATTCCGGAATTCAAGTCGAATATTTGATCATTATGATAAAAATAGCCATCATTGACAGAATTTGCATTTTTAGATGCCCAATTAGTCATGTTTTGCGCCTTAGTGGCATCCCTATGCTCTTCTAGGAAGAGTTCTGATATGCCACTTCCAATTCTTCTCTTGGGGCATGATGGATATATCATCTTGTTGGTCTTATGAGCTGACTGATGACTTGAAAATTCTGGACAGAGCATCTGCTTTAGCTTGTTTAACTCCAGGGTGATAGGTGATTACAAAAACAGAACTAATTGCATTAGTCTTGGGTGAGGGTGTTGGCAGAGCGAAAGAACTTTAGGTTTTTATGTTCTAAATAGATAGTTACCACATGTTGTGGTAATAGCCAACAGTTCTCTCTCAGCTATAGTGTATTTCTATTCAGAGTGCAGGAATTTCTTAGAAAATAGGCTATTTGTTACATCTGACGTGCTTCTTTATGTCTTTGAGGGCGAATTCCTCTGACGGCTCATTGGGAAGCATCTGCTTCAACAAAGTATGGTAATTAGGGGTCTGGGTGTAAGAGAAAAGAGACGGGTGTAAATGTATCATTCAGCAAGAGGGAGGCCTGTTCAGCTGGAGAGGAGAAGTGCTAGGGGAGCCATTTGTTTTATAAAGCAGTGATGGGTGTTACAATGTCAGAGAAATGTATGATAAAGCACAGGTACAAATTGGCGAAACTCAGTAGGACTTAAGTGTTTTTAATGCATGTCAGTGTGGGCCAAGCCAGGATGGCTTTGACCATAGGTTTATCCATTTGTATTCCTGTTGATGGTATGATGAATCGCAGGACGTCCACTTGTTCGACGTGGGAGAGGCACTTGTCCATGTTGATATTGAGATGTTTTTCATGCAATCTTTGCACGATGACTTTGACGTGAGTTAAATGTTCTTTTTTCGGATTGAGAGTAGATCAAGCTATCTTTTTTGTAGATGATAACAAAGAGGTCTAGAAAGTCATGCAGGACTTCATTAATGAAGAGTTGAAATGCTGCTAGGGCATTGCAGAGACACAATGGCATCACACAATATTCAAATAGAGCGTACTTAGATTTGAAAGCCATCTTCCATTCATCCTCTACACAGACATGAATGAGATGGTAGGCCACGTGTATATCCAATTTTGTGTATATGGAAGCTTTTTGTACCTTATCTAGTAACACAGGGATAAAAAGCAAGAGAGATTTGTTTTTTACGGTAACCTTGTTGAGTGTCCTACAATGAATTCAACCCCTTAGCTCCCTATTCTTCTAGTTACAAAGAAGAGAGGAGAGGACGCAGGTGAGGTGGAGTGTCGAATGAACTGGTGAGAGAGGAGTTTGTCTTAGTATTCTCTTAGGTGCTTGGTTTCAGGCTCTGCTACCTAATAGCATTGTTCCAGGTATGAGGTCTATCCTGCAGTCAAAACTGTGATGCGGAGGCAGGGTAGTGGCCTTTATCTTGTCAAATATGTCTGCATATTCCAAGTATGGTTGAAGAAGCAATTCAGAATGTCGTGCGAAAGCTGTAGCACAGGTCAGAGGCCTTAGCCGTTTTGAGGCTTCTTGGTAGCAATAACAGAGACCATGGCTGGATTCCAAGGTTACTGTTCTAGCTGACCAGTCTATTCTAGGGTTGTGTTGCTGTAACCATGGGGCCACATAAATCGCTACATAGGTAGGGGAGTCAATTAAATCAGAGCAGATAGTCTTGGAATGCCCATTGTCAAAAAGGAAAGTAATGGGTTGAGTTTGGAATGAAATCAATCCAAAAGAGAGATCAGATCCATCCACTACCCTTACAGGTTCTGAATGCTTCTTGCGTAGAATGAGGTTCCCAGTGTTTTGCCAAGGTAATATCCTAGAAGTTACCAGTAGCTCCGGAGTTCAGGAAGATAGGAAGAGTAATGGTGAAGGATTTTGTATTCAGGGTATAATATACCCACAAATATCTGGTATTAAGAATTTACGCATACTCTACAAGTCAACCCTTTCCCTTGTTGGGTCGTCAGTTTTCCAGTGCTCTTTCTAGTTTATACGCCACTGCTAGGCTTTCTTTTTTTTTGTAAATCTTTTTATTAAACAAGCTTATGAAATCAAATACATTGGAATACAGCGCATACAATTAATTGTTCAGGTACACAGTTACAGATGTCATTGCTGCAAGGCCAGCCCATCATTATTAGTTCAGTCTCGATCTGACACGTTGCAATGTGATTAGGGTTGGCCCAATTACAGTCTGGTAGGCACTACGTCGTCTTTATTCACAAATCTCCCCTGCGCCCCCTGACTCGCATAGTATTGAGACCTCGCCTATGTTTCTGTATTTCTCCCAGGGGTACCGTATTTTATCAAATTTTTTCATGCATCCCCTATTATTGTATATAACCTTTTCCACTTGGTAACACCAGTCAAGATCAATGTCCCACTCCATCACAGTTGGGAGGATGTGTGATCCCCACTTACGCACTATGTTACGCTTTGCCACTACTGTGGCCAGGGCAGGCCAGGTTCTTGTGTGTCTAGGCCAGTCTTCCTCTCCCTTAATCACCAGTAGGAGACCCTTGGAGTCTAGAGGTACCTCTTCTCCCATGACCCTGGACATTGTCGCCACCACTCCTTGCCAAAAGCGAACGATTACTGGGCATTCCCATATTAAATTGAAGAATGATCCCTCCGCCTGTCAGCCTCTTATGCAGTGTGACGACTGTACTTTGCCCCATCTGTATGTGCGGGATAGTTTGAGCGATGCAGGATTCTGAGTTGTATCAGTCTGCATCTAAACCTAATCGCTATCTCTCTAGGCCCTTGCAACGCATCGGTCCACTCTTCGTCCGCAAGATTGCCTAAATCAGTCACCCAGGCTGCGCGTAGGGAGATCATGGGGGGCTGGTGCATTATATATTACTTGTTAATATATTGTAGAGGTTGCTGTGTCCGATATCAGGTCTGCCAACAATCGGTCCTCTAGGGGGGAATAGTCAGGAATGGTCTCTCCTCATTTTATATGTCTATTTAGTGAGTATGAGAGCCGCGCATAGGGAAAGACCTGGGTAGGTGATAGCTCAAATTCATTTTCCAGGTCCTCAAAAGGTAACAGTGCTGTTCCCCTCCATATGTCGCCTAGATAGTCAAGACCTATGGCTCTCCACCCCAAGAAGCCCATCAAGGTGGTTACTTCCCTCAGTTGGTCTCCCACCCACAGAGGTGTCATCGCTGTCAGACGGCGATGCCAACCTAAATATTTGTTTGCTGCAAACCAGCACTTTATTACCATTGCTGTATGGGCCGGAAGATCATTAGTGGGCCGTCGGGCATAAAGCAAGGCTTTGTGATTTCCATTGGGCATAGCCTCCCTATCCATTTTATAGGCTGGTTCCTCTCTTCCAGTATGCATCCATTATTTATAACCATCAGCTGTGAGGCCCAATAGTATAGTCTGGTGTCGGGAATTGCAAGTCCGCCGTCATAGACTCCTCTCTGTAGTTTATTCAATGTTATTCCTCCCTGCCAGATTAGGATAAGGAGTTCCTGAGCTACCTGCTTACAAAAGGCATCCGAGACCGGGTAGGGTGTGTTTTGTAGCATGTAGAGGAGGTGCAGCAGAGTCATCATTTTGTACAACGCTGCCCTTCCCATCAACGTCAGGGGAAGCGCACGCCAATGTCTCGTATTTGCTCGAAATCTTTGTAGTAAGGGATAAAGATTTTCTTGTAGAACAGACTGAGGGTCCCGGTATATGTATAGGCCCAGGTACTTAAAACCTCCTTCTACCACCGGAGCTGCACAGTTAGCCGGCAGCCTCGAAGGGGGCCCTGAAAGGGGCATAACAATCGATATCGTCCAATTTATAGTGAAGCCCGAGTAACTGCCAAACAACTCAAAAATGTGCAGCTCCTGGGATATGGAAAAATAGGGTCTCGATAAATATATGAGTATGTCATCAGCGTAAAGAGAGATGCGCTCCTCCCAGCCTCCCAGTGCCTGAATACCCCATATAATCGGGTCTCTCATAATCTAGTGTGCCAGTGGCTCCAGTGACAAATAGTAGCAAATAGTAGCTGGGACAGGGGACAGCCCTGTCTATTCCCCTCCCCAGCGAAAAACAACAAGACAGTGTCCCATTAACCCTCACCTGTGCGAGTGTGTCATGATATAGCAGTTTTAGCCAATTACAGAATTTTGGGCCGAAGCCTAGCTTGGTTAGTACTGCGAATAGATAAGCCCACTCTATACTATCAAATGCCATTGAGGCATCTAGTGCGATCAATGCCGATTAGGGAGATATGGGGGTGGCTGTCATATGCAGGACTCCATAGAGCCGATGTGAGCTGTGACGGGTACTCCTGTGTGGCGTAAAGCCTGACTGATCCAAATGAATAAGAGTCTTAAGGACTGGCGTCAGTCTGTTGGCTAGGATCTTAGCTAATGTCTTCGCCCCGAAGTTCAGTAGGGAGATTGGTCTGTATGAGCTTCTGCTCTCTGGGGGTTACCCCACTTTATGTATCACCACTATCGTAGCTAGGCATTGATCTACCGGCAGTGTACCTAATTCGCTGGCTTCTTCAAGCATGGCTATTAGTGGATGAGTGAATTTGGAAGCCATGCCTTTAAACAACTTAACTGAAAGTCCATTAGGGTCTACAACTTTACCGGATTGTAGGGTTTCCAGCGCCAAGGCCAGCTCTTCTTCAGATAGGTCTGCCTCTAGAGTGTCGCTCATTTCCTTGGTGAGTGTCGGGAGCAAAAAGTCGGGCAAAATTTCGGCACAGTCTTGGTCAGATCTTGGACTCGCGGGAGCATATAGGGTTTCATAATAGGACGCAAAGGCTTCTGAGATATGGGCATTTGTTGTATGAACGCCGCCTCCTCCATCCCTGATTACCATGACCCAGGACCTCTCTTTGTCTCGTTTATCTTGCCAAGCTAAGAGCTTGGAGGCTTTGTCCCCCACATCGTAAATCCTATGTTGTGTCGCCCATGCATGCGCCCGCACTTCGTTTTCGGCCAGCGTTCTGAGCTCACATTGTCGCAGAGTGAGTCTTTGTCTGAGGTCTGAGTTACCACCCTCGATCACCTCCTGTTCCATTTTTGTTATTTCTTGCTCCAACCTATGAAACTCGGAGGTCTCCTCTTTCTTTTTCCCCCCAATTAGCGCCTGTGCCTGTCCCAGCAGTACTGTCTTAAACAATTCCCAGAGAGTCACGTGTGGGTCCACAGTCCCTTCATTTTCTTTAAAATACATTTCCATTCCCTCCTCAAGTTTTCCCCTCAGCTCAGGGTCATGGAGGTAACTGATGTCTATCTTTGGGAATCCTGTTCTACTAGTCTTTGGTCTCTTAAGTGTGATGCATGTGGAGAAGTCGTCTGAGATACCCATAGCCAGGAGTATTGGTCGTTCAAAACACCCCACCTGGTCCCACTGCGTAAGCATGTAGTCTATTCTAGAGAATGATATGTGGCAAGCCGAGTAATATGTGAATTGTTTAGTTTGTGGGTTATGTGCCCTCCATATATCTGCCAGGCCCATTGCCATGAGGAAATCTGGGAGAACCTGTCCCCCGGAGTGTTCCCCCTGCGCTGCCTAATCGATCCAACTCTTGATGCAATACTGCATTTGCACCTATTCCCATCCGAAGGTCTCCAGGTGGAAGCTCCAGAAACAGTGTGCTTATTTTGGGAAGCATGATCGAATGTAACTTGGGCTGCCCATGTGCACAGCAAAGGGTTAATGGGTTCCCTTTCCAACTACCGCAAGGGCCAACCTGCAACCTCATCATCACATAATATCTTATGAATTGTTAGGTGCAAAGATTGCGCACCAGGATACCTAACCCTCTAGAACCACCCGAGTACCCAGAGTGGGCTGCTAGCTTATAGCTGAAGCAATCTAGGGCTTTATATTGGCTGCCCTTTAGGTGTGTCTCCTGAAGCATTACCACTTCTGGGGGATGATGTTTAATATGTTGGAGAACCAATGTGTGCTCAATCTTGTTCCCAAGGCCATTCACGTTCCAGGACCAGATGTGGACCTCGTTTGTGTCTCTTTTCGTATTAGGCATACATTATAGCATTTTGTGACTCTATCAGCCTGATTCATGTACGGGCCGTTTTGCGTGGCCCTAATAGCGAATCATAGCGACTCGCTATTGAGGACACGCAAAACGGTATTCATGTAGGAATTGCTAAATAAATAGCGATTCCTACATGTTCTCTATTTGCGAGTAGAAAATTGCTACTCGCAAAAAAAGGAATAACTCCCCATTCATTCCTATGGGCCAAAAGGCCCATAGGAATGAATGGGGAGTATCCCTTATTTGCGAGTAGCAATTTACTACTCGCAAATAAGATAGCAATTTTAAGGGTGCCAGGGGTGTCCGAAGGACACCCTGTAGCACCCCTAAAATGCACATTTGAACAGGTGTTGCGCACACACATGTCCAAAGGACATGTGTGTGTGCAACATGCAACTTAGAAAAATGCTTTTAAAAGCATTTTTCTAAGTTTTTGCTATTTACCGAGAGGTCTGACCTCTCGGTAAATAGCGGCCCAAATTTGCAAAATCGCAATTTTTGAAAGTGTCATGAATAGCATTTAAGGAATCTCTAATAGAGATTCCTTAAATGCTAATCCTCGCATATTAGCTAATTCTTCATTAGCGATTTTTGCATTTGGGATTGTGAATCCCAAATGCCAAAATTGCACTCGCAAAAGGCAAGATTCTGAGAATCTTGCCCTTTGCGAGTGCAATTTAGCTTCATGAATCAGGCTGTATATCTTTGCGTACTGACCCCAAAACGTGCATGAGCATAATGTCAATTATTGGATCCATGAGCATCAAAAACAGTAAAACAAACTTACAACATAAACTCCTTTAACTCCCCCCTCCCTGCATCCCTGCTAGGTGAATTACAAACCCCCACCACCCCAACATGGAGAGTGCCTGTCACCCAAGTATTAACTTCATTAGAATGAAACAATGAGGGGGGTTAACAAGTGCCAACTGCTTTAGAAATTCCAGAGCTCAGTACGAATATGTTAGTGTCCCCAGTTTAATGTGTGGGAGTGTCTGATATGGACTTGAATTAAAGATAGGGTGTGAACACCAGTTGACATCTCTGGCCCTTCTTGGAGGTGCAATGTCTAATTAGCCTTGGCCTCTGCTCCCTGCCTCAGTCTCATTATTTCCCAGAGCCCAGGGTCCCCAAAACTCCAAGACCCACTTGAGTGTCCAATGGATCCCCAATGCCACTTATCTATACCACGTTGATTGTTTTTTTCTGGCTGGGACGGCAGACCCTGATTCTTTTGCAGTTGGTCATTTCGAATTAGTAATTGTGCTTGATTCTTGTATCGCCCAGTGATCCGCCACCCCTCCAACCAATCCCACGCCGCCTCGGGAGAGGTGAAGAAGTGTGACTTTCCATCTGCCAACATTTTAAGTTTTGCAGGAAACAGCATCATATATTTTAAGTTCTTTCCCTAAGGGTCCTTTTAACTGAGTCCAATGCCCTCCTCTGGCGCTGTACCTGCAATGTGAAGATCGTGAACAATTGGACTGTGGCATTCTCAAACTGGATATCACCCCGTGTTCCAGCAGCTTTGAGGTACTGGGTTTTTCAGAACCGGTACCAAACCGGTAACCCAGCGGTGCCAGGGTACACCCAAAGACCTCGGGTTCTTTCATGATATAGACCACAGAAACTCAGAGTCTTCTAGGTGAAGTCAAGGATCGATTTTATTGGTTGCAACCAAGGTAACAAGCGTCCTAGAAGTACAACACACGGGATGTATATTCTCAGGAGACTGCTCGAATTCACAAAACCAGGCTTCTCTTTTTATACAAAATATTCAGCTTCAGGCAAACATTCTTGAATTTACAGTATACTATTAACATTTTTCGTTACAAGGGAAAAGCAGAGTCATGATGACATGTCCATATTTCACTTCGTCCAGCCCAAAATAAATTACCCGGCAAGGTCCGGTATTTCCATCAGATATCAGTGGACCCCTAATAAAAACGGGCACCTCCCCATCATAAAACAAGTGAGAGAAAAGAGCAGGGACAGATGTGAGCAAGATTCGGCAGGTTGTGTGTGCGATAAAAAGGTTTTATGGCTTGTTGAGCCTTGATGCTATCTTGTTCGGCCACTGGGAGAGGAAGTGACCTAACAGGTTCGGCCTGGGGCAATGGTTCCAACTTGCACAGGTCACAGGAAAGTCGATTAAGGTGTACGTGTCCTTTTGGAATCGAATTTAGCTGGATTATAAGCCTATGTAAAGGGCAACTCACAAAATGGCTACCATACATAAAATGGAAGCCGAGGGTTCAGAACGATAATGACGATTTCGAGGTGAAATCGTCACTCGAATATGCTGAAAATGCTTGTACATGGTGTACTCGTCATTCTCGGTCTTTTGATACTAAATTCGTCATGTTACGATGAAGTTTTATTCTCGAGTCTGAATTATTACACGAGTTCAGAATTTTCAGAACCACAAACCCTCCTTTTGCCCTTACATATGCAATTAATCTATCCTCATGCTAATCTGAGTCCAGATCTATATTCCTAAAGTCATTGAGATGTTGCTGTAACATCATTCTAGTACTTAGTTCATCTCTTGATACAGGCTTCCTTACACATGATGTAACACAGAGGCCACATATTGCAGGAGCGCACTGTACGCACAGACAGAACAGGAAAAGAATGGCTAAGACCATCCCAATGACCATCAGAATTTTCCATCCCCAGGCGGATACCAGTTCCCAGAACCATCCCATCAACGACCAATCTCCTTTATCCACATGAATAGATCCGGAAATCGTATGCAGTTTAGAGATGGCCTGGTACACTGTTGGAGCGTTATCTGGAATGAAAACACAGCAACTCGATTGGATCAATCTACATACCCCACCTCGGTCTGCAAGTATGACGTCTAATGCGACCCTGTTCTGAAGCGTCATAAGTCGATCCGACTGGAGCTCAGCAGTCAGGTAACTAAGGGCACCAGCAGTTTCTATCACGGTGGACTCAACCACCCTTGTCAGTTGCCTTATGTTCCAGCTGTTAGCCATTGGTCCCCAGAACGGCAGAAAACCCTTTACGAAGTCCCCAAATTCTTGTCCTGCAGTGTCTTCTTGACTCAAGGCACCTCTAACTACCCTCGTCTTGTGGTAATCTGCCGCTGCTGTGTAGGTGGGAGGCAACAGGAACGAAACAAAACATGAGCCCGAAAAGTCAGGGGGAAACCATGTATAGGCTCTATCATGGCAGATGAAATAGGTACCCTTAGCTGCTAAAAATGAAGGGGAAGTCTGGGCTGCAAAAACATACGTTTTAGTGCAGATACTCTTCCCTAACTGAGCTCTGGGATTCGTGCCATTACCTTGCAGACACAGATGACCCTGATGGGGTACAATCCAAATCGGGGAAGATCTCTTAGCTTGCTGTTTCTCACTCAGAGTAGCTCCATATCCGGTTATGTTCCATCCTATGTATACTAGGGACTCATCTCTCGGGATAGTCTCATAAGAAATACCTTCCTTAATCATGTCTACTATACCCTTAACTAGAGCACTATTTCTAGGATTGTCTGTTACAGAACGTAGGGGGTAGATTTTGTGTGCGTATATGAACATTGTCCTGTATGCTCACACAGAACCATTGTGGCTAAATGGCAGGACCAGATAAGGGATACCTTTATCCGTTGTGTGAGGCATAAGACCACACACCCAACAGTTAGTCGTGTTCAATACAAGTTGGTGTTGGTGCAAGAGCTAAACAAAGGAGTTGTTAATAAACTCTAATCTCCTAGCTGATTCGTGTTCAGGAAGGGGTTGAAAAGAGTGTGGGGTAACAGTGGAAGGAGGAGGTATAGGCGATGTAGTGGGTGCAAATGTTACTCGAAAAGAGAATAACACATAACTTATTAAAAATATCATTACACTTAATAGCATGAAAATGCACAATATCAAGAAGCTTTTCTTTGTCATTACATTACACATCCTGTGTTTAAAGTTCATTTCCTTGGCAGGTCTCTCCATCTCGAGAAACTCCATCCTCTCTAAAGTGCTGCCCGCGACGGGAGGTTGATTCTGCTAAGGAATGCTTCTGTCAGTCCAGGGCAACTCCCTTCGACCAACCAGAACTGCCGACCTAACGTCGTCAGCTGCACCCCAAAGACTTTAAGCAATCGCGGCCCTAGCAGCGGAACCCGGATGGCGGTTCGAAAAACAAAAATAAGCAAGTTTCTCAGATGGGAGAGCTGCACTTTTCAAAAAATAGTACTTGGAGGAAAAAAAGAATTGTTTTATTTGTCCATAGGTCTCGGCCTCAAGTTGTAGCGCTTTTTCCCCGGGTACTGTCTGATCCTGAAACAGGAGTTCAGGCTCTGTAGTGTTCAATGGAATTGACGGTGATACTGCTGGTTGCAAAATATTGTTACTTTCTTGTTCAGTTAGTGTTCCTTTTACACGTGCATCACTGAAAGGTAGGAAACGTGGCACGGTTTCAGTTTCTGAGTCAGCGACACCCTTCTGGACCCACTGGTCATAAGGCAGAGGTGAAGGGATCCTTTTACAATAGACCCCGTGGATCCAGTTGGCCTTCCCCTCCACTCGAACTGCTGATCTTGTGAAAAGAAGGACGAGGTGAGGTGCGGTCATCCTGGGCTGGTCGTTCTTTGTTCTTTGGAAGTTCTTGACCAGCACCCAGGATCCAGGGTTTATTGCGTGTCCTGGAGCTTCGGAGACCGGAGGCAGGGTGTCGTGAACCTGTTGATGCAAAACACGCAATTTAGCCGTCAATTCATACAGATAATCAAGCAAAACAGGGTGTTCCAGTTCGCTGAACTTAGTGGGCCTTGGCACTCCCCATATGTTGGCCGGGCGACTGAAAACGATTTCATAGGGACTAAGTTTCACTCATGAATGCACAGTCATTCTGGTGGATAGGAGTGCTAAGGGTAGAGCATCAGGCCATTTAAGACCTGTGCTCGCTTGAATTTTGGCCAGTTTCAACTTAAGCGTGCCATTGTAACATTCTACTAATCCAGCTGATTGCGGGTGATTTGCAGCGTGGAACCTCTGTTGAATGCCTAGCCCTTCACATACTCTCTTCATCACTCGACCCACAAATTCACTTCCATTATCACTCCAGACCATTCTAGGCATTCCAAACCTGGGGAAGAACTCTTTCACAAGGGCTTTAGCTGTTGATAAGGCAGTGTTGTCTTTTAGGGGATATGCTTCCACCCATCTTGAGAAGGCACAAACAACAACGAGTACGTATTTTAAGTTGTTGCACCTCTCCATATGGATGAAATCTAGCTGCAAAACCTCAAACGGATACGTAGGAGGTGCAAAATTACCAGCTGGAGTTGGGGTTCCCCTACCAGGATTGTGTTTCAGACACACCATGCAATTCTTGACGACATTCTCTGCACACTTGGGAATCCCTGAATTCTGCCATACTGGAGCCAACAACTTGCAAATTCCTTTCACGCTGATATGAGCCATTCCATGAGCCATTGTAACCACTGCAAGCACATATGCATCGGGTAACAACCATCTCTGATGTTCTGACAATTCAACCCAACAGCCATTTGCATCCATTCTACCCGTACTTTCTCTCCACATGTTCAACTCTTTCTCTGTAGCCTCAGCTTGAATAGACTTCACACTCTCTATCGTGTCTTCACACATTCCAACATCACCAACCCATCTTGCAGGGCCTGCAACATACATTCGGCTCATAACATTCCTTGCAGTTTCTTTCGCGATTTCGTCAGCAAATGCATTTCCACGACCAACATCATCAGTCACCTTCTTGTGAGCACTACATTTCACAATCGCCACTTGCAGAGGCATGGTCAGTGATTCAAGAAGCTCATTCACCAACTGACCATGCTGAATAATAATAATAAGGCATTTATTAAGCGCCTGGCTGCACAATACTTTGTGTCCCCGGGCTAACTGCAAATACAAACTAAACCAAAAGGAGTAATGATATGCAGCTCAGCAGAGGGAATACAAGCTAGGGAAACAAATGAGTTTTTAATTTTGCCCTGAATCTCATTTCGGAAGGTTCCATCCGCAGGTGGAGTGGAAGTGCGTTCCAGTACTTTGTGGCCAGATGTCGGAAGGATTTACCTCCTATTTTAGCTCTTGTAATTCGGGGAAGTTTAAATAACATCGTACCTGATGATCTGAGATCTCTAATCGGCCGGTGTATGGTGAGAAGACTTTTCAGATATTCGGGGCCTTTGTTCTGAGCGATGCGGTGGGCATAGCAGAGAGTCTTAAATTTTATCCTCTCTTTAATCGGAAGCCAATGGAGTTTACATAGAGCGTTTTTGGTCGATGTTCTTTTTGGGAGACCGAGCGCCAGTCGGGCTGCTGTGTTCTGTACACATTGTAGTTGGTGAAGGCCCTTCCGGCTGAGACCTATCAAGAGGGCATTTCCATAGTCCAAATGTGGTGTTATTAGAGCATGGACTATGGTTTTCCTAGCTTCAATGGGAAGGAGGTCTAGTATTTTGCGAAGAATTTTTAAAATGCCCAAGCATTTTCCCGTTATTTTATTAACTTGGGTTTTACCAGAGAGGTCTGAGTCCAGCATGACACCCAGATTTTTGACCGCCTCTACGGGAGTAGGTGGTTTGCCCAGTTCGCTGGGCCACCATGCCTGAGACCATACAGAGGTCTCTCTCCCCACCACCAGAATCTCTGTCTTATCTCCATTCAAACGGAGACAGTTGTTGTTCATCCAGGTAGATACCGCCGACATGCAGTTCGAAAAATTGGTGGCAAGTTCTTTTGAATTCGGGGTCAATTTGAACACCAACTGGGTGTCGTCAGCATAGCTGACAATGCCCACCCCAAATCTCTCCACAATGTGTGCCAGGGGCTCCATATAGATATTAAATAAAGTTGGGCTCAGGCTAGAGCCCTGTGGAACCCCCATGGCTCACCGTGCGTGGAGATGATCTGAAGGGTGGGCAGTGAAGCTGGAACGTTCTGTTAGTCAGAAAGGACTGAAACCAAGCAAGTGCCGGGCCTTTTACTCCCATGTCCGAGAGACGAGACAGCAGCGTTGAGTGCAGCACGGTGTCAAATGCTGCACTGAGGTCCAATAGGACCAACGCTGCCGTCTCGCCCTCGTCCACCATCTTCCGGATGCATTCGGTTGAGTATAGGATTGCCGACTCCGTGGAGTAGCCTGATCTGAATCCTGACTGGGAAGGATGAAGAAGAGCTTCTTTCTCCAAAAACTCCATAAGTTGTATATTAGCCACTTTTTCTATAATTTTGGCACAGAACGGGAGGAGTGAGATAGGCCGCAGATTTGAAAATTGGGAAATATGAATATTGTTTTTTTTTTTTAAGAGCATCATCTGAGCAGTTTTCTAAGTTTCTGGTACATAACTTTCCTGGAAGGATAACGTAATCATATAACTGATATAATCAATCAATGAGTTTTCCATAACTCCCTTACAATGTTCCGGAGAGCATACATCGGTAGGGGAGCCAGAGTGAATACCATTGATGATTTTCAGTAAATCTTGTTTATACGGGGTAGTGAACCTGGTGAGTGAGGATTTGCGCATTTGAATGTTTTTAGAATCTGCGTTGCTGTTTACGAGAGTTGGCTTGTTCACAAAGGTTGCATGAATTCTGTCTACTTTTTCTACGAAAAAATCTGCGATTTGATCATATATCTCAGCAGAGTATGTGTCTTGGGTATCTTAGCTCCATGCGAAGTCAGGAATCCACGTTCCTTCCACAGTCGTCCAAAACTATGAGCCACACCAAATGCATACTGACTGTCGGTATAGACAGTCACTTTCATTCCTTTTGACAGCACACATGCTCTTGTAAGTGCAATCAACTCTGCTGCTTGAGCTGAATTATGTGGAATACGTGCAGCTTCAACAATTGTATGCAAAGTCGTGACAGCATATGCTGCAGTCGTGTCACCATTCGGGAGCTTGAAGCATGAACCATCCACCCACAATGTACCATCACATTCAGCAAGAGGAGTATCGTAGAGATCTACTCTCCCTTTCGTTTCTTCTTCTGTTCTAAGAAAACAATCATGCTGTTCAGAAGCATCTAATTCCTCTACAATTGGCAACAACGTAGCTAGGTTTAAAGTGTTGCACCTTTTTATGTGCACATGACTAGCTAACAATGTTAATTCGTAACCTGACAATCAAGCACTAGTTAAGTGCTGTGTCTTGGTTCTATTTAACAACGTGTCTACTGCATGTGGGACCATCACGACTAGTGTATTGTTCATTACCAGACCGGCAGACTGTCGAATAGAAACAGCTGCTGCCGCTGTGGCTCTTAAACAACTTGGCAACGCTCTAGCTACTGGATCCAAAGTCGACGAAAAATATGCACATGGACGCTGTTTGTCCCCAAACAACTGAGTCAACACTGACAATGCACAACCTTCCTTCTCATGGACATACAATGTAAAGGGCTTACTGTAGTTGGGGGTACCTAACACAGGAGCCGAACATAATGCTGTGCGCAATTCAGAAAAACTTTTCTGACACTCTTCAGACCAAGGAATAGGATTGGGTGTATCTTTACACGTTAATGCCACCAAAGGTTTGGCTAATAACGAAAAATTTGGAATCCACTGTCTACAGTACGATGTAATGCCCAAGAAAGCACGCACTTCTCTCTGTGTTCTTGGCACACTCAATTTCGCTATTGCCTGAATTCTTTCTGGGGTCAGTTTCCTTCCCTCCTTCGATAAGAGATGACCTAAGTAGGTCACTTCTTGTCGACAGTATTGCAATTTGGAAAGAGACACTTTGTGGTGCAAATCACACAAATGACGCAACAATGACAATGTGGCTTTTTTACAGATTTCCTCAGTATCTGCAGCAATAAGCAAATCATCAACATACTGAATAAGGGTAGCGCCTTCAGGTAAAACAATCGTGTCAAGCTGTGTTTTTAGAGCTTGACTATATATTGATGGACTTTCACAGTAGCCCTGTGGAGCGCGTTTAAAGCGGAAGCTGCGTCCTCCTAAATTGAAGGCAAAAATATCCCTGCTCTCCTCAGCAATCGGGATGCTGAAGAAAGCATTCTTCAGGTCAATCACCGAAAACCAAGTGGCAGAAGCTGGAATCATAGTCAATAATGTAGTGATGTCGGGGACAACTGGAAATTGTGGGACAACTATTTTATTGACCTCTCTAAGATCAATCACAAATCTGTACACAGGTGGCTGGGAGGGATCAGTTCATTTTAAAACAGGCAGAACAGGGCTATTGCAAACGTTGCCTCTTGTCTCTTCAATGACATCTTTTTCAATCAGTTCGTAAACGATCGCTAGCAAAGCTTTTTCACCTTCACTAGAAATTCTATATTGGGGAATTCGTGGCATTCTAGCATTGGCTTCCAATGTTACAACATATGGTGGTATTTCCAAAAGACCTACATCATTAGGACCAGTAGCCCAAAGAATATTAGGGAGAGATGACAATTCTGTTGGAAGTTTGTCTCTCGACAAATTTATTGGAGAAACCACTTTCTTACCCAGTGTAAGTTGTACTCCAGAAGGAGAACAGTACAAAGTCGCATACAATCTTTTCAGCAAATCTAATCCTAGCAAGTTTTCACCACAACCTGTTGTCAGAACAAGGGGTGCTTCGAATTCACAAGGTCCAACAGAAAGGGACAAAGGGTCAGAAATCGGATTTCTAACTGGGGCGCCAGAAAAACCTACAGAAACATTCATTTCGCCAGACAAAGGTGCGCCAGGGAGTTTGGAGTGCATAATAGAACTCTTTGTAGCACCAGTATCCAACAGAAAAGGCTCTGACACACCTGATGTAATCACCTCAACGTAAGGTCCACTCTGATCTACTGGAACTGAAACAACTCCCTCTCTTTGTCTATGGCTGTCCTAGCAATCATTACCTTCCCAATGCTCATCTTCTGCATAGTAATCATCAGCATAGTACTGGGCTGTCCTACCAGATGCGTTATTCTGCTGATCAAACCTATTCATCGAATTTTGAGGTGGAAGAGACTGTGTGTTGTGGGGGAAATTTCCACGTCCTCTACCTCTAGACGCTTGCTGAACACCTCTACCTCTTGTGTTTGAAACACCATTCGCGCGCTGTAACAGAATAGGGCAGCTATACTTAAAATGACCCTCTTCCTTGCAATACAAACACTGGTTGGGGCCTACAGGGACACGTGGCTGAGTATACTCTATTCTTTGCGAGTTCCTCTGATACTGTTGAGGCTGCTGAAAATTACTCTGATAGTTATTCTGACCACAATTATTCTGACCACCACCACCACGTGGCGGATATGCTTGCTGTAACAAAACCTTTGTTTTCAGCTCCTTAGTTTTCTTTTCTGCTCTATCTTTCTCGTCTTTGTCTCTATTTTTCGTAATACTGTGCAGTAGCCAATATCTGTGCTGAGGAGGAAACTGCCCAAGAACTCTCTGAATCTTTCAACTTTTTACACAACTCTGGAAGCAGATTGTGCACAAATTTATCGACGAACAAACGCTGACCACCTTCTGTGCTCATATCCTGACCACTGTGGTCGACAAATGTTTCTTCAAACCTGGTGAAGAAATCTGACACTGTTTCATCTTTCTTCTGCTTACATGCAGAAAACTTATCCCAATTTACACGTATTGCAGGCATTATCGTTTTCATGTAATCAATTATTTTACCAGGAAGTTCGGATACTAAAGGCTCAGGCTTAGCACCACCAACTTGTCGGGCATCTGCAGCAGTAATATTAGCCCATGAGTCACCTAACTCCTGATCATGATCTGTATGACGAATCTTACCCCATAAAGGCTGTGGAACAACATTCCCAAATAACATATCGATATCGGCTAAATTCATGATAAATGACCCTGCAGTCTGTGACAACTCTTTGTAATACCCTGAGGGATTTTTACGGGGATCAGGTAATGTTTGTTTAATGGCTAAAACTTCAGCTCGCCTCCATGGGACATAAACCCACACACGCTGGAAATGTGGCAGAATAGGTGGGTGAGCATTTGCGTCACCCTCTCTCCATTGTGGGGGAACTTCTCTCATGGGGTATTGTCGAGCCTTTTCCCTACCATGCTCAAATAGCGACTGAGAATGGCCCCCCTTACTCCGATATGACAACAATATCTCAACCGCTCTCTTGACATCGCGACCTACAATCATGCCCTCTGCGAAATTGAACCGCACACGACACAACTCTTGTGGGTTGTATTCCAGATCATTGTCTTCCAAATCCTCACAGAGAAAAACGCACATTTGTTCAAAAATATATCTCTGCGTCGGTGCTTCCCATTGACGGAACACTTCCATGACTAACTCTACATCATACTTTACAGTGTCCATAACCCATTTATGCACTAAGCGATTCAGTGAATCTCTCTCTTGATAGTCAGGCAGTTGACTTCGCAACTGTCTTCGTTCCATTTTAGGGGTCGTAGTAGGCGACCCGAAAAGAGGTGAGAAAATATTAGTAACAGTGTTGGCCATTCTCTGCCGAACGGAAGGAGAAACTGAAGGAAGAACGGGTGGAAAAACAGGGTGAGATAAGGCAGGGGCAGAAGCAATAGCAGAGGGATCATTAGGAGAAATAGAAGGTGCACTAGGCAAAGTCGTAGAAAGCACAGGTGAAACAGATGTGATCGGTGGGCCTTGAGGAGGCTGCACCAAAGGAGCAGGAGCCAGCTGAAGAACAGCTGGTGGGTGATGTGGAGGAACAGGAGGCACAGGTTGCATAACTAAAGGTTGTGGAGGTGCTGTGGCATTTTGCGCATAGGGGGGTGGCGATCTTAATAAATGCGACATTAAGGGATCTTTTTCAAGCCCTTTTGCTGCATCTTGCTGAGGAGGTGGAAAAACTGGATAGCATTTATCTATTACCATTTTACGTTGCCTGTGCAACTGCTCACTCATCTGTTCTTCTTCACTGTCTTTAAACTGCATAGCAGCTTGTATTACCGAAATACCCCCTTCTCTCTTATTTGTCTTCGCTAATTTAATCTCCTTCTGTTTGGCCTCCTTACGCCATAGGCGGAAAGAGTCAAACATTGCCGGCCGGGCTTTCTTTTTGAAAAGTTTAACTTCGAGGTTATCTAAAATTTCGGTATCAAAGCTACCATATTGGGGCCATTTTAAAACACCATCTTTTCTGGTATATTTGATACATACTTCATTGTATGTGAAGGTGCCTACTCCATGTTTCACATATAACTCGTAAGTTGGAGTTCCAACCGGAGGAACCGGACATGAGTCCTCCAATCGGGAATCCCTATTATTACAACCAAGACAAAACAAATGTCCAAGTCTAAGACCAGGCATCTTCGCTCTCTAGTCTAGCTCCAAACTTCAAAGGATTATCGATTACGATATTTCTCATGAATACACGAGTCCTTCGGCTTTGGCACTTGCAAGTTCCAAATCAAAATCAACTAAGGACTGGGAGACGCTCCACTTATACTTAACTGAGATATCGATGACGTCACTAGAAGACTCGTCTTATCGTTTCGCTCTACCAAACTTCAAGGGTCCAAATCAGGGCGATAGCCAGGGCAGCAGTCCTCTGTAGCCATTGGGAAGCGGGGAACCTCGCAGCAAAGACCTTCGGACCACGTCGACATGCAGGGGTCGATGAAGTGGTTGGCCGTCCTCCAGAATTTTCACACGAAGCTCCTCACGAACCTCTGGCTGGACTGGTATCGCTGGTATCGCCCCAAACGTTGGGCGCTAAACTGAGGTACTGGGTTTTTCAGAACCGGTACCAAACCGGTAACCCAGCGGTGCCAGGGTACACCCAAAGACCTCGGGTTCTTTCCTGATTCAGACCACAGAAACTCAGAGTCTTCTAGGTGAAGTCAAGGATCGATTTTATTGGTTGCAACCAAGGTAACAAGCATCCTAGAAGTACAACACACGGGATGTATATTCTCAGGAGACTGCTCGAATTCACAAAACCAGGCTTCTCTTTTTATACAAAATATTCAGCTTCAGGCAAACTTTCTTGAATTAACAGTATACTATTAAAATTTTTCGTTACAAGGGAAAAGCAGAGTCATGATGACATGTCCATATTTCACTTAGTCCAGCCCAAAATAAATTACCCGGCAAGGTCCGGTATTTCCATCAGATATCAGTGGACCCCTAATAAAAACGGGCACCTCCCCATCATAAAACAAGTGAGAGAAAAGAGCAGGGACAGATGTGAGCAAGATTCGGCAGGTTGTGTGTGCGATAAAAAGGTTTTATGGCTTGTTGAGCCTTGATGCTATCTTGTTCGGCCACTGGGAGAGGAACTGACCTAACAGGTTCGGCCTGGGGCAATGGTTCCAACTTGCACAGGTCACAGGAAAGTCGATTAAGGTGTACGTGTCCTTTTGGAATCGAATTTAGCTGGATTATAAACCTATGTAAAGGGCAACTCACAAAATGGCTGCCATACATAAAATGGAAGCCGAGGGTTCAGAACGATAATGATGATTTCGAGGTGAAATCGTCACTCGAATATGCTGAAAATGCTTGTACATGGTGTACTCGTCATTCTCGGTCTTTTGATACTAAATTTGTCATGTTACGATGAAGTTTTATTCTCGAGTCTGAATTATTACACAAGTTCAGAATTTTCAGAACCACAGCTTGCAGGATAGCATCACTATCCCTGTAATTGAAGATACTGGCCACTATAGTATGCGGGGGTGCCCTGGGATGTGGGCGCGGCTCCAGCGCGTGATGCCCTTGCTCCACTTGTAAAGTTGTTTGACAGTCTTGTTGGTTTGAGGATGTGGGTGATCAGGTTTTCCAGGAAGAAGTCAACGAACAGCCCCTCAGCCCCCTCCAACACCCCCAGAACTCAGATGTTGTTATGCCTTGCCCTGCCCTCCTGGCCCTCCAGTCGGGCCATGATGTCCGCGTGCTGCTTTGTGAGGATTGTGACCTGTTCTTCAAGGCGTTTAGTCTTGTTCTGCAAATTCCCAATGTTAGTCTCAGCTGTGGTTGCTTTTTCACCAAGTTTTCGTAGGTCTGGAGATTTACCACTTCCTTGACCTAGTCCAGCTTCCGCTCAAGGGTGACTTTAAGGCCCGCTATCGCCCTCATAAAGACTTTAAGGTATGTATCTGGATCGTGCCCCTCCTGTTCTTGGGGAGGAGCGGCCTCCTCTGCTCCTCCATCGTGGCTCATTGCAACTGTGTACTTATCAATCTGGTTTGTTTGTCAAAGCCCTTATTGTGCCCCATTGTGATAAACAACCACCCTGTACCCAGGGGGCTTTATGTCCATCCAGTAGGTCCCTGAAGGTTCCTGGCTTTGTGGGTTAGGATTTGTGGCTTAGTCTCTGTTTCTTCTGTGCTTTCTGCCTCGGGCCACACCACCCAGCTGAGGGATCCCACGTGTATGAATTAAGGAGGTGGGGGGATGCCGGAGGGATCCTTGGTTCGTACCTTTTATCACAGTCGCGGTGTCCAGCGCGCTACCCCTGGGTGTATGATGCTGACTCTAGGATTAAAGACACCTCGGGAACACCAGCAAGACCCCTAAGTATCTTAACTCTACCGCTGGCTCAGTTCTCCACACTTGCGAGGATTGCAGACTGATTGTGTTCCTCCCAGCACTTTCATTTAACCCGCCTCAAGGGCAGTGCCGTAGTGGGTGCAGGCCTAGGTGTCTCCCAGTCCCAAAGCTGCCCCTC
Source organism: Lissotriton helveticus (assembly GCF_964261635.1). NCBI lineage: Eukaryota > Metazoa > Chordata > Amphibia > Caudata > Salamandridae > Lissotriton > Lissotriton helveticus. Next base: position 1,303,659,536 of record NC_136065.1, on the reverse strand, counting down.
TGGGCTCGCAGGAACACACCTTTGGCAGTGTTTATGGGCCTGCACATGCACTGTAGAGCAGGAGTAGACATGCTTTTACATTGGATGGTAGCTAGCGCGCTCCTTTCTGATTCCGCTCCAAGCCCGGGCATCTGCCGATGGTTGTAGGCCACTCCTTACTTCCAACACAGGCTGCTATGCTGCGGCGCAAGCGGGAGGCCTTTTCAGGCCACTGCGCCCGCCACTGTGTCACAGATGATTATGCGCACTTGCCTGGGCCGACTCAATGTCTTGATCGCCGCTCTCTCTGTCTGCGCGGGCCCAGCGGCTGTCGTCTTCCGGGGGATGGAGTCTCACAAGTCCACTCCGGATGTTGCTCTCCGACAGCTCTTCTCAGTGAGCAGCCGGCGCAATGTTGCGGTTCGGTCACGGCTCTCGCCCCCTTTGTCAATAGCACCGTTTTATTCGCCGGGCAGGTCACTGTTCTGTCTCGCACCGCTGCTGCTCTGTTCTCTGCACAACCGCACTCCACTTTCAGACGGATTGTGCCGGATTTAAATGAGGAGATTGCAGATGACTACCGGAGCGCACTCAGTGTGCGTCCATCTTAGTCAGGCTCAAGCCACGCCTCCCTGCTAGGCTTTTATTCAGTACTTTTGGTTTCACTGAGCATTTTCTAGCAAAGTGGTCTCCCTTGCCACAGTAGAGACACAAATTCTGTTTATGTCTTCTCTTCTTTTCCTCCATTGACAGAGGACCTTCGATACAACCAATCTGCATTGGCTCGGGAGTATCAGTAGTTTTATTACTGCTTCCTTCGTACTTTTCAATTTAGAAGAGAGGTATTCTGAGACCTCATCCTTTGTTCTTTTCAACTTTTCAGTCTCCCAGCTGCTGATCCACTTTAACTACCAGTTCAATGTATGTAGAGCAAACTTTGGGTGGGTTTACCTTTTGAGCCAGAACACATTTTAGCTCATCTTGTAACCCCTGACAAAAGAGAGTTTTTTTCTTCTCCTTCGGTCACGTGGTCTCAGATACTAGTCTATTAAATGTATTGTTATGTAAGGAAGTCCTTGTTTCTTTGTTTTAAGTTGAATAGTTTGTTGTCATTGGCCTGCATGAAAGTATCTTTAGTGAACAATCTTTGCATCCTCTCCTTGAAGGTCCCAACATTTTACAATACTGGATCATCAGTATCCACCAACGGAACAGCCCATGTGGCGGAGTTCACAACCAAGTAAGAAATCACAAATGCAGCTTTGGCTGTGTCATCTGGGAAGGTTGTGGGTCTACATATGAACTGTAAGTGACACTGCATCATAAAAACACTGATTTTATTACTGTCACTACTTTTTAAATGCTCTGGGACTGCTAGCAGTACAGGAGACAGGGTAAAAACTGTTTGATATACAGGTTGTGACCCCAGTGAAAGTGTAGGTGAACCTAAAGGGGAACACCGTTTCCGTCTATGGCGACAGTAGCTGGGTGAATGGTAAAGCCTCTGCCCTTAGATATAGCTCTCATCTTGTGGCCTATATAAACAATGACCTGATTGTGCTCAAACACTTAAATTCTGAAGGTCCTAGAGGCCAGGTAATCATATCTCTGTCCCAAAGGCTGGCATCTAAAGAGTACCAATCACAGCCAGACCACAGTTTCCAAAGTTCAATGTTTGTCAATCTACCAGCTAAATACCTCCACTAAATAGTGTGTATAGGACATAGGAAACAGGAAAAATAAGTGAAACGGTCAGAAAGTACCTCACGTAAGCATCACCATGCGAGCTGCTGGTAGGAACTCACCAGTTTGCTCACGTTTTTATCATTTTTGGTGACTTTCTTTGACCATGAAAAGTAAAATATGTGTCAAATGTAATTATAGAGAGTGAGGATAGAAAATGTGAACAGATGCACAAGCAGTGCTTTATTTTGTGCTGTCTCTCCGAGTCTATTGGGGGCCTAAAATCGGATGATTCTGATATTAATGCCTGAATCTCCTGTTTTAGACTCAGTACATCTCCCTGGGTAGCTACTAGAGGATTGGCTAACTCCTCATAAAAGGTCCTGAGTATACCTCATGGGAAGCCAGGGGAGGGCCCACCAGTTGGGAGCCCTGATCAATCTTCACTCAGGACGACCAATAGTTATGGGCTTGGCTTTCTGTCAATGTCATTCACCTGAACACACAGGCTCTGTAGGAGCGAAGATTTTCTACCCAAGCCCCCTGCAGATTGACCATCATTGCTTGCACACCAAAACAAGTGTTGGTGGTTGACCCTCAAGGGGAAATAAGAAGAGAGATCTGGCTTGTGAATTCTAAACAGTTTGCAATAAATTCTCTCAGAGATGTCACTTGGGCAAGTGTGATTCTCAGCCTGCTGGCTTGCAGGCTCGAATTTGCTATTCATTGTATAAGCATAAAAAGCGAGAGTGCCTAATAATATTTGTCCAGTATACATGGTGTCTGTTTTTTAAGAGACTGTAGCTATCAAATATATTAACAGTAATGTGCACTCAATGACTTACCGTCAACCAAACACCTCAAGGAAACGTTCTTGGAGAACCGTTCTTCCTTAAAGTGATGTTACTTTCACAGTATTTATGAAAAGAAAAGGAACCATGGATAACATCTCAAAGATCTGTTGAGAAAGTTCATATTCCATTTGTGCTAAATGAATTCCTTCAAATTATAGAGCGCATCAAATAATGTCTGAAAACATCATGCAAACAATTTTTAACATGCACAATGTTCATGGTGGGTCTTTTTGGTTCAGTGCAGCGACCTTGTTGCTTGTGGTGTGGTGCTCCTGACAGTCTCGGGTCTCTGACACGCAGGACACCTGATCACAAGCTTTTGTCTTTCCATAACGACTCTCAACCCAGAAGCCAAAGTCGGATCCGAAGTGTCGTCAGGTAAGGAGATTGGAAGCGAGGAGATAGGAGGCAGGAGCGGGAACAACAGTGGAATTGAAAACAAAAATGAGAGTGGGATTGGGAGCTAGACGGAAAGAGTTTTTTCTGACATGGTGGTAAGCCAAGCAGTGTCTAGAAAGATTGGCACGCTCTTTGCAGACCAAATATGGCCACTAATTTCTGTGGTCGCTTGAGATCACGTGAGATCTCGAGTGAGGCCCAAAGTAGGGGCTGGAAAGAGGCCTAGCCTAAATAAACTTTAAAGGGCAGGTGAGTTATTACTTCTAATGAAGGTGGTAGCCCCTTCCCTGAAGACAAACACAGAAACGGGCAACGGGGAGGTGACACAGGAAAATATCAAAAACAAAACACACGCTCATGTGGCATTGGGTGTAGGTATATTACTGGGATTCTTTTGGTTGTATGAAACATACTCTTACAATAAGGCATGTACCACTGTACTCTTTAATATACAAAAAAGGACACTTTATTAAGACAGGTATACAGCATAAACTTCATTGATACAGAGTAAATAACTCAACCCCACTAATACATGAAAACAAATTATAACCATTCCCTCCACCCTTATAAATCCCCAAAAGCTCAACATTGCTTCAAAACCCCATGGCCTTTCACCTTTCCCCATTATTCTTTCCTTCCCCACCTTTTGCTTGCATTCCCCAATCACACGATCTCCCGCCATCAAGCATCCTTAAGCAATCTGCTCCTCTGTTGTTCCAATCGACATCATTTACTCTTCACATCCCCTGTGTTCTGTTCTCCCACCGAGGGATGGATAAGCCCACTCCAGACTTTCCAGACCCTCAAAAACCGCCATCCAGGAAAATCGAAGAGTTCTCCCGCCCCACCCCTAGGTGAAGAAAATTATTGTGAACTTATGAAACTTTATTAGAGCACCATAGCTTCTATTTCCAAATTTTTGCAAATAATTCCCTTTTTTCGAGCAAATAGTATGCCTGCCCCAAATTCGATAAATGCACCCTATCATCACGAAACATATGAGCATTGTTCATTTTAAGATTCCCATGAGACAAAACAGAAATGCCTATTTCAAAACAAGAAATTCTCAGTGCTCTATTCAATTTAAGTCCTGTTTTTTCAATTGTTGCGTGACACCTCGCTCCTCTCCATATTTTCATTGGGATAAATTCAGTCCATATTAAATACGAACCCCCCCCACTTGTGTTTTATACCTGACAAATCCAACTGCATTTGCTTTATTAGTGTGAAACCTGACAGTTGAACCAAATAATTTTCGCCTAAATGGATAACTAACATATCTGGACACCCTCTGACGAAGCAAAGTTCAGCTAAAGTATTTAACGTAAGTATTTAAAGTAAGTACTAACGCATTCCGCTTTTCCCTTTCCACACCACCTCGTGTTGACACTTGGGGTTCCAAGAGATTGGCCATAAATTTGTTGTTCTGCATGCACAGCTGCCCATTTTATGAATGAATGGCCCACTAACCATGTGCTCATTTTTTCATACAAAAGACCATGAACACAACCTAAATGAAAGGAGAACAGGAGTTAGCATGGGATTTGTAAAACAAGTCAAGCTTATTCACACACATATCTTTCACAACATCTTGATTTCCATTTCCCATTCCTTCTTATGTCTGACCATGACCAATCCAAACGTGCAGCTTCTGTAGCTCCCCCAATACAAAAAGAGTGTGCCCCATACTTTTTAGGGTCCTTCCCAGCCTACCTAAAGCTTTTCGCAATACGGCTAGTAGGTTTGAGATTGTGAACCGAATGCAGTTAGTGTGGCACAAAATTTCATTAGTGTAACTCCCTGAAAAGGTCTGAAAATTCCTCCATTCTTCCACAGGGCAACAACCTTCAACTCCACTCTTGTTTAGACATACCCATTTTCCTCTACCCAGATTATCTGTTTTAGAGTTCCGTAGTTAAATCCTTACCCTATTTTGGTACAGGACTCTCTCACCCCTTTGAATCCCTGTGTGCCCCTTCAAACCCAACAACTCAGATGCTCTGAAAGCCCCCAAAAATAGCAACAATATGCAGAACCAAAACCTAAAACATTTAAAATCATAATAAAAGCAAAAAAGGAGTTGTAATAACAATTGTTGTAACAAGATAAAAGTCACAGGTTCTCTTAATGATTTCTGGTTGCACTGTTCCTTACTCAATCCTTTTTAAACTTTTCACACCAAAATACCTTGACCAGGTTCATGTCTCCACCACAGTTGACCATAAAAAGAAACCCCTGCTAATTTTCCTGAAATTGTGTTGTGAGACAACCCTATTTGAAATAAAAACAGTACAAATCCCATACCTTGACTGAATGTTACTATAACTTAAAAATTCTCTCCAGGCTTGTTGATAACTTCGTCTTGTGGATGGAGCTAAAGAATATTCTACGAGATGGACTATCCTCAATCCCCCCAGGTCCAAACGTTCTGTGCGATCTGTGGCTTGTTGCTGTCTGAGCCCGGTGCCAAGCAGCAAAACCTCTGTCAATGAAATCGAGACAGAGCATCCGTTATATTATTGCTTGCTCTAGGAACATGCCTAGCTCTAAACACAACATTTAATTAGAAACATTTTAACATGAAGGCTCTTAGTAGGCACAATACTTCCAGGTCTCTCACCTTTTGAATATTTACCAATTGGACAACAGCCATGTTATCCACATGAAAAATAACTGATCTATTTCTGAATTTTGTACCCCAAACATAAAGTGCAACCACCAATGGGAATAGCTCTTAAAAAGGCTATGCTGTGCCCTTGCCTCAACCATTGATCAAGCCAACTCTCAGTGCATCAACGACCCTCCCAAAAAAGACCAAAGCCTTTGAAACCCCAAGCATCCGAAAAAATTTGGTTTTGCCAAATCATGTCTTCTTTCATGAAGTAGAATGAAACTCCATTGAACTCATCCAAAAACTTTAGCCAGATATGCAAGTCAGCCCTGATGGCCATGGTGATCCTTATCCTGTGGTGAGAAAGGTAAGCTCCAGACAAGAACAAACCCAGGCATCTGCAGAACATTCTTCCAGCCCTGACCACCCTGCATGCGAAGTTTAAATAGCCAAGCAATTTCTGCACTTTCCTAAGTTCCAATTTCCTTTCATTCATAACTGACTGAAAAAAAGACCTTATTTCCTGCACTTTAGTCACCCGGAGCCTCGCTGTCATTTCTACGGTGTCTATTTCAACACCCAGGAATGTTAACCTGGTGCTAGGGCCCTCTGTCTTTCAATCAATCAATCAATCATAGTACTTGTAGAGCGCGCTACATACCCGTGAGGGTCTCATGGTGCTGAGGGGAGGGGGGTGCTGCTACTGCTCGAAGAGCCAGGTCTTGAGGAGTCTTCTGAAGGTGAGTAGGTCTTGGGTCTGCCGTATGTGGGTAGGGAGGGTGTTCCAGGTCTTGGCGGCGAGGTAGGAGAAGGATCTGCCGCCGGGGGTCGTTTGTTGGATGCGGGGGACAGCGGCGAGGGCGAGGCTGGCAGAGCGGAGCTGGCAGATGGGGGTGTAGAAGCTGAGGCAGCTGTTCAGGTAGGCTGGTCTGGCGTTGTGGAGCGCTTTGTGTGCGTGGGTGAGGAGCTTGAAGGTGATCCTCTTGTCGACGGGGAGCCAGTGTAGGTCTCTCAAGTAGGGGTTATGTGGCTGCGGCGGGGGACGTTGACGATCAGTCAGGCGGAGGCGTTTTGGATGCGTTGTAGTCGACGTAGGTGTTTGGCTGGGATTCCTGCTTAGAGTACGTTGCCATAGTCCAGTCTGCTGCTGACGAATGCCTGAGTCACCGTTCTTCTTGTTTCGGTCCACATTCACTTGTAGATCCTGCGGAGCATGCGGAGGGTGTTGTAGCAGGAGGAGGAGATGGTGTTGACCTGTTTAGACATGGAGAGGGAGGAATCGAGGATGAATCCTAGGTTGCGTGCATGGTCGGTGGGTGTTGGTGCTGCTCCCAGAGTGGTTGGCCACCAGGAGTCATCCCAGGCTGAGGGGGTGGGTCTGAGGATGAGTACCTCCATCTTGTCCGAGTTCAGCTTCAGACGGCTGCTCCTCATCCAGTCGGCGACGGCCTTCATTCCCTCGTGGAGGTTGTTTTTGGCGGTGAGGGAGAGGATGAGCTGGGTGTCGTCAGCATAGGAGATGATGTTGAGGTCGTGATGGCGGGCCAATTGTGCGGGGAGGGCCATGTAGATGGAACTGTGTCGGGCTGAGGGATGAGACCTGGGGGACGCCGCAGCTGATTTTGGTGGCTTCGGATCAGAAGGGTGGGAGGCGGACGCTCTGTGTTCTGCCGGAGAGGAAGGATGTGGTCCAGTCAAGGGCCTTCTCTTGGATTCCGGCTTCTAAGAGGCGTGTCTTTAGAGTGCGATGGCAGACCGTATCGAAGGCGACCGACAGGTCCAGGAGGATGAGGGCTGATGCTTCGCTGTTGTCTAGTTGGCGCCTGATGTCATCTGTGGCGGCGATGAGGGCTGTCTCGGTGCTGTGGTTTCGTCTGAATCCGTACTGGGAAGGGTCCAAGATGTTGTTGTCTTCCAGTTGGCGGGCCAACTGTCTATTGATGATTTTCTCAATGACCTTTGCCGGGAATGGGAGCAGGGAGATGGGCCGGAAGTTCTTTAGGTCCTTGGGGTCCGCCTTGAGCATCTTGAGGATGGCGTTGATTTCGGCGTGGTTCCAGCTTTCCGGGAATGTGGCTGTTTCGAAGGAGATGTTGATGACCTTCCATAGTTGGGGAGCGATGGCTGCGTCTGCTTTGTTGAATACGTGGTGTGGGCACGGGTCTGACGGAGATCCTGAGTGGATGGAGTTCATGACCTTCCGTGGCCGGCGGCGTGGGTGGGTGCGGTGACGAGTTGTTTGAGGCCGAGGTTGGCGAGGCTGTCGATCAGGGTGGCGGAGTTGGCGTCGTTGTTGTTCTCGAGGTGGAAGTTCATGTCCCCGAGGAGGATGTACTCCGTGGAGGCGAGTGAGCGGGTGCTGCGAGGTCGGCGATGGAGTCGCTGAACTGAGCCCGGGGTCCAGGGAGTCTGTAGATGAGTGTTCCTCTGAGGGAGGTGTTGGGGTCGGTGTGGATCCAGAAGTGCAGGTGTTCGGCGGCGTTGAGGGTGTCGTCTGCGTGGGTGGTGACCTTAAGGGTGGACTTGTGGACGATGATTATTCTCATCGTCGTTGACGTTGGACCAGGATGTCAGGCGGATGGCTATGTTCAGGTGGTGGAGTCTGGCGTAGTTGGGCGGTTGTGGTGTTAAAGCTGTCGTGGATGTCAGCGATCTTGCGGTGGAAGAAGGTGGCTAGTGAGTCGCACAGTTCTTGAGAGGGAGGGATGTCGTTGGTGTTGGTGCTAGGGTTGGAGAGTTTCTTTACAATGCTAAGGAGCTCTTTGCTGTCGTGTGCGTTGTTATCCAGGCGGTGTTTGAAGGAGGATCTCTTGGCTAATCTGATGAGATGGTGATGCTTCGGGTGGCATCCTTGTGGGCTGCTTGGTTGTGCGGTGTGCGTTCGTGGAGCCATATTTTCTGCAGTTTCCGTCATGCTCGCTTGGAGGTCTGGAGTTCGTCGGTGAACCAGGTGGCTCGCTTGTTGGTGTGGTTGTCGGAGGGTTTCTTGAGCGGGGCGAGGGTGTTGGGGCAGCCATCGATCCACTGTCTGAGATTGCAGGCTGTGGCGTCTGGGTTGGTGGGGTCGGTGGGTGGGTTCTGGGTGAGGGTGGCGATCAGCCGGTCTTCGGTGACTTTGCTGCAGCAGAGGCGAGGCAGTTGTTGGGTGTGGTGGTGTGTGGTTGATTTCTTGAAGGTGAAATGGATGCAGCGGTGGTCGGTCCAGTGGAGATCGTGGTGCGGTTGAAGGCAACTTGGGTGCCTGTGGAGAAGACGGGGTCCAGCGTGTGGCCGGTGGCGTGGGTGGGTACGGTGACGAGTTGTCTGAGGCCGAGGTTGGCGAGGTTGTCGATCAGGGTGGCGGAGTTGGCGTCGTTGTTGTTCTCGAGGTGGAAGTTCATGTCCCCAAGGAGGATATACTCCATGGAGGCGAGTGCGTGGGTGCTGCGAGGTCGGCGATGGAGTCGCAGAACTAAGCCCCGGGTCCAGGGGATCTGTAGATGAGTGTTCCTCTGAGGTTGGGGTCGGTGTGGATCCGGAAGTGCAGGTGTTCAGCAGCGTTGAGGGTGTCGTCTGCATGGGTGGTGACCTTAAGGGTGGACTTGTGGATGATGGCTACTCCTCTGGTTCTGTTGGCGCGATCCCTGTGGGTGATCTTGTAGCTGTCTGGGATAGCTATGTCAGGCGCCGAGGAGTCATTACACCAGGTCTCGTCAGGAAGGCCACGTCTGGGGCGGAAGTGTCGAGCAGATCCCAGAGCTCGACGGCGTGTTTGCGTGTGGAGCGGGTGTTGCAGCGGAGGTGGTTGGGTCCAGTCCTTGGAGGTTTGGTGGTTCTGTCGCAGGGGAAGCTGCAGGTGCGGCAGAAGAAGGGTCCGTGGGTCCGTTTCGGGGTGGCCTGGAAGCAGGTGTGGTTTTGGCAGGCGTTGAGTGCTTGGAGGCTGCTGGCGTCGTGGTGGAGTCTGGTGTCGTGGCGTTCGCGGGGTCCAGGGGTTCTGGCACTGGGCGCAGACCAGGCGCAGATGGGCTTGCCTTTGGCGCGCCAGCCGCGCACCCGCTGCACGCGTCTGCTGTGCGGTCACGCAGCTGCCTCCATTTGAAGGGGAGCTGGGAGGGAGGAGTAGCTGGGAGGCGGGAGGCAGGGGTTTAGCCAATGGGCGCGGGCTGCATGGGCAGCAGCGGCGGGAAAGCGGGCTGTGGGCAGGGAGGGCTAGGGAAAGAAAAAAACGGCACCCAGGAATGGGCAGCGAAGCAAGGGTTAGGCACAAGGGCTGGTACAGCTGCAGCGGGGGGGAGCGACCTACCTGAGCCAGTAGCACCCCAAGCCATTTCTTGAAACTTCTGCAGAGCTTTACCACATTGATCTGTGTTCTTTGCACCAATAAACATAAAGTCGTCCAGATAGTGACAAACCAACTTGTGCCCCCTGAACTTGATGAATGCCCATTGCAAAAAGGTGCTAAATGACGCAAAGAGGGCGCACAAGATTGAGCACCCCATGGAAAGAACCTTGTCTATGTAAAAAACTCCTCTAAATTGCATTCTAAGTAATTCAAAACGTAAGGGGTGTATAGGTAAGAGTCTAAATGCTGATGGTAACTACAGTTAGTACACATGTTCCTAACCCTCTGTGCACTTGACAGAGAGTGTAACACAGTCACTAGGGTAAAGAGATAGCTCAACACTGGTAAATTCTGAGATTTACGACCTTATTTAAGGTCGTAAAAGATCTGGCCCATCCAGCTTGTATAAAAAACACTATACCTGCCTCTCAAGTTCTTTGTGATTCGTTGGCACAGGCCTTTGAGGATAAGATTGTTACCATCTTAAATAATCTTGCTTTGCCATCGGGTCAGACTGTGCATTATCCAAATTGTGCTAAGATGGTGGAGGAGGACGCTAAGTTAGCGGAATTGAACATCTTGCCCATACCATCGTATGAAGACTTCTGTGCACTAGCCGATGGCATATCCTCGGGCTCCCCGTCTGACCCGCTTTCACCAAAATTTTGGAAGCTGTGTCGGGAAGAACTGTTTCCACCTCTTTACTCCATTTGCTGCCAATCCCTCAGCTCGGCGCGGGTTCCAGACAGCTGGAAAGTGGCGGTTGTCTGTCCACTACTCAAGAAGGAAAACCTGGACCCTGCCTGCCCAGCCAACTACAGACCCATCTTTCTGTTGCCATTTCCCATTAAGATTCTTGAGAAATGGGCCACAAAACATCTCTCCAACTTTCTTGAGGTTAACAACTGCTTGGATGTGGCCCAGTTTGGCTTCAGACCAGCACATGGGACTGAGGCAGCTTTGGTGACCGTTCTTGATGACCTGCGAACGCGGGCCGACCAGGGTCAGGCGGCCTTTTTAGTGCTGCTTGACATGTCGGCCGCGTTCGACACGGTCAGCCATACAATATTGATCAGGAGACTGGCGGAGGTGGGAGTATCTGGGCTGGCCCTTGAATGGCTGAAGTCATACCTCGATCATAGACATCAGCAAGTGGCCATCCCACCCTTTAAATCAAACATCAGAAGGGTTGGTCAGGGCGTACCTCAAGGGTCAGCCATTAGTCCCATTCTTTTCAATCTCTACCTACGCCCCCTGATCATGTTGATAAAATCTTTAGGCATTACGGTCACCAACTACGCTGATGACACCCAGCTCATCTTCTCCCTTGAGGGTAAGGATGGAGTATCCCAGGAGGCCTTTCACCGCTGTATGAACACCACGGCTGAATGGCTGGGTAATAACTCCCTGCAGTTCAACAGTGCAAAAACTGAGGTGCTGCACTGTTCCCTGGATCGCATCCCTAGACCACTCCCGCCAGATTTCTGGCCTTCAGATTTTCAGGGCGCTAGTTCGCCCGCAGAGTCAGTCCGTAATCTGGGGGAAATGTTTAGCACTAATCTGCAGCTTGATGCCTCAGTGAACCGGACAGTGTCCACCTGTATGGCACTGCTCTGCTCGCTGCGTAAGATCTTGCCCCTGCTCCCGCCTCAGGTAAGACCAGAGGTAGTGCGGAGCATAATACTAAGTCGAATTGACTACTGCAACGCACTGCTCCTGGGAGCGCCGGCCAGTTTGGTTGCAAAATTACAGCGGGTGCAGAATTTCGCCGCTAAACTGGCCCTTTCACGCCGCCGCCTGGATTCCTCTACTAAGGCACTTAGGGACCTCCACTGGTTGCCAGTTTCCCAGTGCATTGATTTTAAAGCACTATGCCTGGTGTTCAGGGCCCTACATGGGCAGGGTCCGCCCCCCTTGCGGGACCTCTTCTCCTGGTACACCCTGTCTAGACTGCTTCGGTCAGCATCTTCCCACCTAGTGGTTGTGCCTAAGATCTTGAGGTCCCGATCGGGTGGTCGGTCCTTTAGATTCGCGGCTGCAAGACTGTGGAACTCCCTTCCTTTAGGTTTGAGAGGTTTGGAAAACCTTAACTCCTTTAAAAAAACTTTGAAAACTCACCTGTTTCCCAGGGCAATGTAATCGTGTAATGTATGTGTAAGCATCAGGACAGTCTAAGCGCCAGGATGCCCGTTGGGTGACAGATTTCGCGCTATATAAGAATACCCATACATACATACATACAATAGCCCAAGCTGCGTTGACCTCCAAGAACCCAGCTGACCAGCAACAAACTGATGAATAACCAGAACCAATACAATTTCTACATCATAAGGATTGCATGCAGCTCACACGAGAGGATGACTATCCACACGAAAAAAAAAATCTACAGGCAAGTGATAATACTAGCATTGACAAGAACACAACACCTCCACCCTTTTAGCAGAAAACAATTAGTAACCTATGTAATCACTGAGATATTGTGACACGGTCTGATGTTGTTACCACCAGGAGCAGCCAGTGTTTCAGCTAGAATCCCACAACTATAAACACCAGAAGCTGCTTAGGAAACGGAATTCTCTGTGATGATTCCCATGGTTGCCATCAGCGTTTAAATATTCAGGGGCTTATTTACAAGCACCATTTGTCACGGGTGCGACACTTTTAAAATGGAGAAAAGTGACGTATCGGTGACGCAAGGGGCTTGTAAAGGAGTTGCTTATACCATCCAGCTCACCATTCAGGGGGCTCCCCCTAAACTACAACCACTAGATTCACCTGTGTTTTTCTAACCTGCAAATTCCCCCCCCCCCCCCCCCCCCCATGATATTTTCTGGACAACACTAACCAAGCTCTAACCAGTTACTGTTCACAAAGGCATCCCAGGGGATTTTGCATTATCTGACACCACATGCATCCAAAGGTGTATCACGATTTAGGTTAGAGAAAGATAATGAAAGTTGTTGAGAAGTTTGTTCTGGTTGTTTTTTAGAATTCTGCAAATTCCTTAGCAGCTTTTTAAATGGCTCAGTAACAAATGCAACCTCTCCCTACATGAATCTAGAAATAATATTCACATAAACCTGAAAAAGACTTGACCTGATCTTTTGAGTTTGGAATAGAAGCATTTTTGTTTGCATGTAAAGAAAGTCTTCTTTGGGTCTGATTCCCTCGGAAGAAACCAAGAGTCTCGTATACTCAGTTAAGTTCTTCATAGGTTTGCATTTCTCTTTTTTTACAGTCATACCATGTTCATTTAAAATTGCTAGAATTCTTTATTACATAATGCTCATCACTAGACTTGGTAAAAAAAAAGGATATCATCCTGATAAGCCAATACTTCTTTTTCATGACCAAATAATTTGTACATTCGTGTTGGAAACACATACATTGCCAACACTAGCCCAAAAGCCATCTGTTGGAAGTGAAAGACTCCAAATGGGGTCGCAAATGTTGTTAATGCTTTCTGACTCTTCGGCGAGTAAACTTTGGTTATAGGCCAATTTTAAATAAAGAATGTGAAGACTTAGCCCCGCTCAAACAGCAAGTTAATAACTCCTGAATTTATGGGAGGGATTTGACAATCCACAAAGGTGTTCTTATTCAATGAATGCAAGTCTAAACATAAACGGATATCACCTTTTTTGTGGTTAGCCACTAAAACAGGGGACACTCATTCTGCAAATTCAGACGTCTCAGTGACCTCATCTGTAACTAATTGTTGTAAATATTTTCTCAACTCATCCCTTATGCCTAATTATATATATTTAACTTTATGAATAACAGGAACTGCTTTAACCCCCAATGTAATTCTGTGCTCATAACCTTCCACGCATCATAATCTATCTTGAAAAATGTGAGGCATTTATCCAAAATATCTTCCACCACCCGTAAGGTCACCTCTAATAGTCTTATTTCAATAAAATGCCAGACTCGCTGCCATCCCTAACTTTCATTGGTCACACCAGCCTAAAAGGTTATACCCTTTCTGAACCACGCAAACTTTAGTGTCAGCCCATCTAGCTGAAAATAAAATTGTATCTTCAAAGAAACCCAGATGTTTGTATTTCTGTCTGTAAAAAAACCTGGGCGTAGTTCGCGTAGTAGTGCTACGCGAAGTGCACTTCGCACTATGCGAGCTACGCGAACAGCGTAGTGCACTGTGCAAAATACTGTTCGCACTGATTGCACAGTGCCGGATGCTTGTCCGCACTGTGCAATCAGTGCAAAACCACATCTTGCACAGTGCAAGCGGTCGTTTTCTGCCGCTCGAGTAGATTTCTACTTGAGCGTCAGTTTTCTCAACACAGACTGGTAGTTTCTTATCGCGAGCGGTCGCGAGCATTCGCGACCACTGGCAATGAGAAACCTGACCTCCCCGAGTTGAGATTTTCGCCGGGAGGTTTATTTTCCACGCTCGCGATCGGCAACTTGATGTTGCTGATCGCGAACGAAGAAAAAGTCTCTTCGGGATGTAATTTTGCTCGCTTGCGGTTGCCAACTTCCAGTTGAGGACCGCGAGCAAGCAAAAAATGACCTCTGCACTACGCTACGCATGTTTACACTATGCTACGTGCAATTTGCGTAGTGCGAAGTAGAGCAAACTTCGTAAACTACGCGAGCGTAGCGTAGTGCTTCGCCCAAGGTTATCTATAATACATGGAAGGTCACACATCAGATAGATCCAATTTTATTTGCATTAAAATAATCGAGTAGCCCATATAAACCACAGCCCATAGTTCCTTAGATATACTCCCAATCTTGAATATGGGATCTTCTGACTCGTGACTGTCCTTTGAATGAATCAGCATCTTGGATAGAATTACCTTGAGTGTTGTTTTCCTCTGCGCACTTTTGTGAAACTGTTATCATTGATTCCCAATAGCTGGACAGGTTTCTGAACTTCCTAAATGTACTTTTGGCCCTCAGCTGAAACAAGTTAATTTGTTCTTGCTTGAAGTTTTTTGCTACCGGTTTTAGAAATCACATCCCCAAGTTGTTCTACTTTACTTGAATTGTTTAATTATTTATAACCTGCAATTGAGTGAATAATCCCTGTTGCCTTTGTCAAAGTTGCTGCCAGAGTCAGATTTCTGCAGTAAAAAAGACTTTCTTGGGTCTTTTTATAATAGGGGAGCACTTGCTCTCAGGTTTTGATCAAACAAGAAACCAAAGTCACAGGAAGCAAACAAAAACACTGAGGGCTGAAACATACCCGTTGATGGTCTTTTGTGGAAGTTTCTTCCTGGAAAAAAACTGATGCTTTGTAAAACCTTGCTAGATTAATCTAAAATCGGTTTCTTTGAATACAGAAATGTTTCCACGTATTCAAACTGTCTCCCAAACAACGGCGGCTCCTCCGCTATGGCGAAGGAGCGTCGCCCCATTGCTCTAAGAGCATTAGTTAAAGGAAAACTAAAATGATAACCAACGTTATTATCATTTAGTTTTCCATTTCCTGGTGCAGACGGGGCAGCTCTGTTGACAGAGCAGGGGCCAGGGGGAGGAGTGATTTGCCCACTCAAAGTGCACATGAATGTTTGGCCGGCTGTCTCAGGCCGGCCAAACATTCATGCACACAATGCATGTTCACCACCCAGGCTGGAACTGGGTGGAGAACATGCCCAGGCTCCCATTATTTGTTTGAGTGCAGAACCACAGCGCTCAGACCAATCACAACGCTGCATTGCAGCATTGTGATTGGTTTAGGGGAGCATGGGAGCCCAGGTTCTTCCTGCTGTCAGACTGCAGACAGAAAGAAGATAAGAAGAGGACAGAGGAGCGGCAGCAGCCGGCCGTAGCCAGGTAAGGGTTTTTGTTTTCTTTTTCTTTCCCCTCCCCACCCCTCCACCCCCGTCCAGTAGCAGCCGCTCCTGCTCTCAATGATCGAGAACGTTCTGACCTTTTACATCCAAATAGTTGTAAAGCAGTGCAAACATTTCTCCATCTGTAGCTACCAAGTAATTTTCAAAAAAGTGGTACTACTGGCTCCAAAACATCGCCAAACTTCCAGATTTCGGTAAAAAGTCCTTTTTGCACTTTGCATGTTGTGTAATTTCACTTGAATTTTTCCCACCTTTCGATAATAATAAAAACTAAGCAACAATGTTCCCTAAACTGAACTGATGATAAAAAACAAATAAAATATCAAATACCAACACATTTTATCATGAATTATGCAACGTGAGGAGTACCAGAGCACACACAGGGAGTCCATAAATGGAATAAGTAATCCAAGTATAAAGTCCATCCCGTTCTTGGTCCTTTTATATGAAGTTGTTTTTATTTCATGTGTGGGTTTCACTGCACCTTCATGCTTACCACCACGCGCAGATGTAATACCTTTTTCAGGCTTATTATGGTTTTTACACATAGACGCTCTGGGAACACTCCTCACAGCTACATTCTTAATAAAAGCTGGGACTCGCATTTGTACCTGATGTTGCGACTAAGATTTTGACAAGATCTCCGACATACTTTATATACTACTTGAACTACAAGATGCTCAGCCTTTAAAAAGTTCAATGGATGAAACACGTGTTGGCTGCTTCTGCTAGTATATAACAGACATTGGCTGTCTCTGTTTGTGAAAACCACACATGAAATAAAAGCAACTCAATATAAAAGGATGAAGAACTGGATGGACTTTATACCTAAATTATCTATTCCATTGCTGGACTTCCTGTGTGTGCTCTGTTACTCATAACGTTGCATAATTTGTGTCAAGGGAATTGTCCTTGACAAATACACACCCCAGGTGGCAGGGTGTGCATAGTTCCATGGTAGCACCTCTTCCACCACATTGATAGATACTGTGGTTGACTTAGTATCCCTAACAACAGTATTGATATTAGATGTACAATTGTTATCAGCGTAGCCTCCATTTGTGTTTAAAATGTTATCATGAACTGGTTTAATTCAACCACAGTTGAGAACATATGACACACAGGATGTTCCATAAATTGTGCATAACCTCCCCTCATGGTTGTACCACAGTCCAGTATTATAGTGAGTCCGCTACTGCATTCCAGCCCTCTTCTGTGAAAGCACACATAGGAGCCCAACCAAGTGACCATTTTGTGCTGAGGCACAGTCCACGATTTTGCAGACAGCGATAGGGCATGTGTTCCCGAGAAACATGCACAGCCGGCCCTCCTCGAAATGCCGACTGTGCACACACCAACCGATGACAAAATCTGCAGACACCTTCTCTGCAATATCACAAACACTAAAGTCACCACGTTGGGCAGAGCCAGGGACAAGACACTCGCTCCACGAGTCAAAGCAGAGAAGTGCACTGATGAAGGATTGGAACACAGGAACGGGATGCGGCCCTCCTTGGAACCTTAACTTCGGGGCTCCAATGGTGCAATCCCATCCTTAGTCACCAGATTTAACAAAGTCACCAGGACCCAGGTATAGTTCAAAACTGGCTTATTCAGAGATGTAGAGACGCAAGAGTCTGAGCTGCATTGACCTTTAGGAATCCAACTGCCAGCAGTCAACTGCTGAATCCCTGGAACCAGCACAACTGCACATCTTCATGATTGCACACAACTGATGCAGGAGAGCGTGATTGTCTAGGTAAAAGTAATAATGCACTTGTAAGTGACAACATAAGTTACCACCAGAACCCAACAGAGGGGACAAAGTTTGGATGAGTATGTAATCTGAATACCTTTATGACCCATTGCCATGACTGTTAGAAAATCACTGTGTGTTAGTGTAATGAAGGTAAATTAGTCCAGTAGCCAGGATGTAGATCAATGAAGAAGGTTTATGGATGCAGTTCTTAGATGGTATAGAAGATAGATATAGATCATTAAATGAGCCCCACCAGGAGCAGCTTCCTTGCTGCTCAGCCAATACTCTCAACTGACACTCAACCAGGCATACCAACATTTCATCACCTCGCCATGCACACCAACATTCCACATCACATCCTCACTGGCTGAGCAGCAAGGGAAAGGAAGCAGAAAATATCCATTGCACTGGAAACCAGATACCACACATCTTCCCTCTTTACAAAACAGAAACAAAGTGATCATACCAGAAGTAAGCATGGCAATAGCATAAGTAACATTGATGCGAACATGCTGCCAACAATTTTATGTAAACTAGACAGCACAAAGCATATCATGGGAAGTCAATAAATAAATCCATAAGATGAAATTAAAAACAAACACAATGCAATGATAAGTGAATAATGACATGACACACATCTTCCTCTTTTTCGGAGCAAAACATCAAGAAAATGCAGGATACAAACCTGGTTTCAATAAAAGATACAATTTTGACATATTAACCCTTTCCATGTATCGGACGACCCCTGGCCGTCCGACGTCACGGTGGGCGTGTGCGTCAGACGGCCAGGGGCTGTCCGAACTGCGCACACATGGAATTCACCAGTACAGCGGGAGAATTCCAGACGCGTTCAAGGGGTTAAAGGGTGAAGGAGAACAAAGTATTGCAAGGAAAACACCTAAATGAGGAAGAAAGAATTAGAATAAAGCATAATTCTCACCATACACGCAGCAATACAAACACAAGCAGAAATACGAACACAGGACAAAGCATCCAGAGTACACAAGTACACACCAGTTGGCCAGACAAGCATGTAGATGATAAACAGCAAACGCCAAAATGAAAAGCAAAGAACAACCAGGAAAGACAAAAGGTACTCCCAACAAAGAAACCAAACAGGAAACTTCTAAACTACACAGCAAAAGGAAGGGTGAAAATGCACCCATAAGGAGTACAAACAACAACTGTAAAGCTCAAGGTACTCCCAACACAGGAAACCAAAAAGGAAACACATACACACACTCATAAATAAGGGTGAAAAAATACACCAGCTAGAAGTACCTGCAATAATGAAATTGAGGAGAAAACCTCGAATGCCAGACAATCCACACACAAAATATTTGTGCAAAGGTAGAATAGAACTTGACAAAAATAAATAAAAATCACGGAAAAAGATCCCAAGCACAGGAGCTTTGTAACCTAAATACTATACAGTAATATACAAAGAAAATGTAGGTGATGAATCCACACAGATTAAATTGAAAAGGGGTGGAAGGTCACATTGCTAGAAAGCTATAATAAATCATACCTCAACTAGAGAAAATTTCTTGAAAACTTGTATTTAAAGTACTGTAAAATAAGGAATCATGCAGGGAAAATGCAGGTGACGAGTCCACGCAGAAAGAATTACCTAGGTGGAAAGTAACATAGCCAGAGGCAATTATAAAGCATACCTCAATCAGAAAAATCTATTTAACTAAACTTGTCGACAAAGTATTGTAATGTAAAATTTCATGCAAGAAAAATTTAGGTGTTGTGGAAAGTCACTTAGTCAAAGGCTATTATAAATTATACCTCCTATAGTGAAGAATTCCCATAAGGAACTTGTAAATAAAGTAGGATTGCACCAACTAATTAGGATGGGCATCTTCACTAAGAAAGTAAGAAAAGCACCAGGCACAGTAGTTCACAAATAACACATTCCAAACGTGTAAAACTGAATAAATTTTCAAGATAAGAAGAATGTAGTAAAATGAACTGATAACATGTAAAAACATGTTACAAAATCATGGTAAAACCAAAGAGAAAAACATTGGAAACATAAAGAAAACAATTTTAAAGAACTGGTACATCTCGCCAGTTATCGATTCCTCACCCGAAGTTCGCCTCACATCCAAGTACCTTAAGGTGTTTTGTAGAGACCAAAAGTTCGGAATCAGGAAAGAGAACTCCACGCTTGAAGTGCATAGGGAAACTGCGCATGAAAACTGGACATCGTCGCTGATGAACAACAAAATGTCTTGCAGTAGAAAAGGCTTGAAACAGTACCTCAATAATCCCCATGAAAATTGAAGATATCAGTCTTATCCAACGATATCAGCAGTAACATCTGGAAAGCAGGAGCAAGTGCAATAAAGTTGAGTGGAAGTTCTGCCAGGCGTTCATACCGAACACAAACGTGGTTGGCAAGCATGAATCTTCAGTAAACCACATAATATGGAAAGGGACAATCCCAAAAGTGGTGGACTGCGCCGGAGTTTTATTTCCCGACAGTAAGTTTATCCCGTTTTGGTTAAGAATCCTTATAGGTGTAGTGTTTCAGGTCCTAGTATGTTGTGAGTGCGAACTAAGAGATTTGCGCTATTCTTTTATGTTGTGCAGATTCCACGAAGGACAATTAATTTTGCCCGAAGATACAGTTTGAGAATCTGGATCCCTCTTCCTGGTTGCTTACTAATAAAGATATAGGAGGTAAGCAGAATGATCGATTAGATTATGCTAGCTTTAGGTGACTACATGTTGGTAGTTGACTAAGCATTGGTACCCTTGCTTTGCAGGACAAGACAGGTCTACTTTGATGATACATCTGTGAGTAGTGAAAAGAAGAGGTGACTTTAATAAGTTAGAGGTGTTTACTATAGCCTTATAGCCAGCCGTAGAGGGCTATACCGGCTATTAAAGGCCCTCTCCAGCGTTAAAGGCCCCGAGCCGAAGGCGAGGGCCTTTAACAAGGGAGAGGGACTTTAATAGCCGGTATAGCCCGACTACGAAGGGCTATAAGGCTATTAGAACATTCTGCCCTAGAGGGCAGAATGTACTAACAAAAAAACCAAAGCCTTATGGGAGCGTGAGGGGATTGGAATCCCCTCAGGCTCCCTGAAGCCTTTGTTCACAGCCAGAGCTGTGAACAAAGAAACATTGGAATGCTGGAGCTCCAGGCTTATACCAGCCATTATAAGCCCGGAGCACTCCATTGTTTTCAGTGGAGCTCCCAGCATTCCAATGTTCTAATTGGTAATAAGTCATGGTACTTGCACTTGTTTTAGTATACATAGTGGGCACTTGGTTCGTTGTACAGTTTTATAGTAGTATATATGTATATAGACACTGTATATAGTTTCTCAGTATTTGGGCATCATATCTGGTGTGGGCAGACGGTACATAGCATGTATACAGGAGACTATTATTGATTATATGATATGTTGTTTTACTATAGATTCATGGTGCAACGGTTGTCCTGATGATGGTCTCGGTAATTGCGATGTGTGAGACCGAAACGTCGACGAATTGACACTCTTTTGCTAACAACATCATCAAGCTATGTATGTTGAGAATGTATATAGTTGTGAATAATGTACATATGGCATAAATTGTATATATTGTCCATATAATTTGCAAAAGTGTCAGTCTTTACTGCTCATATATAGAAAATTGAAGCAGCAGTTTTTTGTGTTGGTTGCCGTACATGAATTGTCATATGGATATTTACCTATGCTGATCAAATAGGGTATATTTTTGTATTATATCTTATGTCATTATAAAAAATACACGGATCAAATTATAATCTCCTGTGTTCTGTCAATTATGTTCATTGTTTTGACATATATATAAATTGCTAAATAAGATGAAATAAGTCCTGCAGGAACTCTTTTGTTTTTGTTATTGATTATACCCAGTTCCGTGGGAATATTGGGTTGCCCTATTTTGTTATTATATTATAAATCCCAAAATGGCGGCACACATGGTAACGCTGAGCTGCATGGCTCACAGCAACTGCGTGCTGCACAGCTTATGAAGGAAAGACATCACTGAGGAGCACTCGGGAACAACGCGCGACACCATGCACATGCGCCTAAGCCTCGAGGCAAATTTGACAGTTTTATCCGATTAAGAAAAAACTGTAGGAAGGTACGCGTTAAAATGCAGACAGTAACTCCGATGCCTAGCGTCACGCGCAGCTGACACTGAATGTAAATAGGCTCAAAGACTGTAAAGCGCAAGCATAGACAGCGCACAACATACATGCCATAAATTCTTGCTGGGTGCGGGCGGGTTGCCACCGAGAAGGAGAGCAGATAGAGCAGGCACGGTGCTCACACCACAGATGGCTGCAGGTCTCTCGTACACTTGGCAGTAGAAAAAACAAGAAAGCTGTAACTCGACACACCTCTGGGAAACTTCACTAACGGGGCACTTTGCCAATACAGCAAGAGAGGGACACTTTGTCCCAGGCAGCAGGGGGGTCCACACCAATAAGATATGAGGAACACAGCAGGATGAATTGGGAACTGATGTCAATGATTGTATATTCACCCAAAGTATCAGGAAAGGAAAGCTGCCCCAAAGTGGCAAGATAGGGGCAACTGTCCCCAATGAGCAGATGAGGGAGCAGGAAAGTAGAGCAGGGACTGGCACACTAAGGTTGGGGTGACCGATGGACAGGTAACTGGTGGGGCTCAGGGGTGCCAGTATGCCTTTAAATATGTAGCTTGTAGTTTAAAAGGGTCTTTACCTTGTCTTTAAAGTGTGTAGGTTGTAGTTTCAAAAGATTCTTGTAGTTACCTTGTAGTTCCTTCAGAATATAAAATGTTGTAAACCATAGGATGATACACGTAGATTCTTTCCAGATCGTTGCCAAATGTAATGAAGGTAAATTAGCCCACTAGCCTGGATGTAGATCAATGAAGGTTTATTGATGCAGTTCCTAGATGGTATAGAAGATAGATATAGATAAGTGAGCCCCACCAGGAGCAGCTTCCTTGCTGCTCAGTCCATACTCTCAACTGACACTCAACCAGGCATCCCAACTTACCATCACCTCACCATGCACACCAACATTCCATGGCACATCCTCACTGGCTGAGCAGCAAGGGAAAGGAAGCAGAAAATATGCATTGCATGGAAATCAGATACCACAGTTAGGCCTGAACCCCAGACTCTCGATCGTGACTCAGTTCACAGTGTGCACTATTCAAGATTCATGTGTTGCATGAACGAAACAGCAGAAGAAAAAATCAGATAGCCCCAGAGAATGCTGGATGAAATTAAACAGGTGGAATATAAACAGGACTCGAATTACTGGCATGGATTTCCCTAAGGGTTCTTACATACTTGCTTGGGAATATTACGTGTTTTACCAGTAAATATAAGGACATTAACATAGGGTCAGGTAGGGAGCTGTTTCAATGTCAGATTTTAATTACTGTCGGGTCTGGCACTGACAGGACCCATCCCACTTAAAGCTCTGTATTTGTTTGACAAAGTGGCGAAATGCGGGTCTGGCTACTTCGGACCACTTTAAAGCACTATAAATTTACAGGAAAAAAAACACTGCAATTTAGAGAATGTTCGTAATCCGTTAAGGGTATAATTCACAATTCAGGAACATGCTACTGTTGTTCTATACTATATGACTCTTTTCTCAATGAATGTCAATCAATGTAATAGTGTTTGTAAATGAACACGCTCGGTTCTCATTGGAAAAAGTCAACTTTTAACCATCGTCTATGCCCTCCCATTTTATTTGGGGCTGGGAGGAGAAAGTAATTTCATTTGCCTCGGGTCACGTGCGAGCGCTCAGAAGAGAACACGCGAGTTTTCTAAGTGCTGGTGCTCGGTGGTTTACTGGTGTGCTCGTGCATCTGCACTCAGTAAGGGGAGACCCCAGCGGCGCTGGCATGCCTTGTTTTCAAGCGCTGTCCCCTTTAAGTTGCTGGAGTCTCTGGCAGGTAAGCAGTGCTGCACAGTGCAGAGGGCTAGCTCCTTATGTATGCACCGCATGCCTGACTGCAGAGCCAATTGAGAGCCGGTGGCCGCCCGTCTCCGAAGCCAGCCTCCGCGCCCAGTGCACAAAGGATGCTCGGGGTGGATGCTGCGAGCACCGCGCCGGAGCAGGTATATAGACACGGTCACCCCGTCATAATGCAGCGGAGCTGGGATCGCGTGCCGCGCCTCGTGCCTGCAGTGTGTGTACGGGGGAGGGGACGTGCCCCGTAACCTCAAGCAGAGCCTGCCGCCTGGTCCCTGAGCCCACCCTCGCGGGTCCCAGCCCTGTGGTGGTAGAGAGTGATGAGGGGCACGGACGTGTAACAAGCAGAGGTAGCGCGAGGGGGGATGCGTGTGAGTATGCAGCTGCGGGTGTGGCGGGGAGGGTGAGACGGTGCTACGGATGGAATGTTGTGTTTGCAGTTACGGATGGAATGCCTGCATCATTGTATTGCATGGTCTAAAAAAGTTACAGCATGATGTGACACCACAAAGCATGGCATGGTCGGTTCTGGTATGCAATGACATGCCATTGCTTTTTATTGTGCAGTCTGCCCTGTCTTGGCTTGTTATAACGTGGTCTGTTTGCTATGGCATGACATATCAAGGTCTCTTATTCAATTGAAATGTGTGGCCTTGTATGGCATAATCTGTTATGGTATTTTGTGGCATTGTATTGTGTGGTATAGTATGCCATTGGAAACTATAGTTGCGCACAACCTGTGATGTTAGTTATGCTTTCATTTTGTGAAGTTTGTTGCTGCGTGGCTGATCATTCTATGTATGCTATGGCATAGTATTGCAAGGTGGGAACTTATGATTTGCTGTGATATGGCATGCTATGCTATGACATTTTCACTTGTTATATGTACTGGTGGTGGTGTTACATGTTTAGTGTTATGTTTATTTAATGGGACTTGTGTATCTCCAGCCATTGCCATAACATGGCAGAACAAAAACCCATGCTCACAATTGTAGACTAATTGTGCCTGTGCGAATCCTAGGAAGGCAGCCTCAGAGCGGCAGGCGCTGTACTTCGGCTGTGTTGTGCGGTGTTCACGCATGGCTTTGTGTCGGCTCCCGGGGATGGCGCTGTTACTGGGGATGCTTCTGAGAGCCAGGTTAGAGTCTGCAGCAGGAATGTCTTCCCCGCCCTCCGCCCCCACCCATATTCATTGTGTGAACGCAAATGCTGCAGCGGCCTGTACCATAACACCAGGAGAGGAGGGGTACAGGAGAGGGAGGGAGTGGAGATGGGGGCCGTCTCCAAATCGGGGGAAACCTTCCCACCTCTGAAGATGTGCGGGAAGGAGCACTTGGCGGCTGCTGGCTCTGTCACGGAGTGGGGGCGGGAGGGGCAGGCACTGCGGGTAGGAAGGAGGGGTGTAGGAACTCCGGTTATAATATTGCTTTATGCTGCCGAACAAAGGGGGAAACACTGACGCAGAAACACGTGCGCCCCTTGTTTCTAAGCAAGATTTGACCGAGTCAAGCATGCTGCATACAGCAGACATGTGTGAGCAAGCTGCAGATCAAATATCTGAATTTCATCAAGTTAAACCAGTGGGTTCATGCTCCCCCTGCATTGAAGGGTGTGAGTGTGTTTGTGTGTGTGAGTGAGAGTGCGTGTGTGTGAGAAAATGTGTGTGCGTGCGTGTGAGTGATCCAATGTGCACAGCTGAGTTGCTAACACTAATAACGTGTTGTTTACAATGGGTAGCTGCCTTGTTTGGGGTTTACCGCCATGGTGCATGAAACGCACTTTCCTTTACCCCTAAATGGAGCATATTCCGCCAGCAGCCCACGCTGTTATCAGTGGAAGTGTCAGACTTCAAAGGCAGCCCGTGGTCCTTATTGACGCGGCGCAGGTGTCTGTGGAGATCACGCGCCTCCCGCCCGCTCGCGCACCGGGCGCGGCTGCGCAGCTGCACAGTAGACATGTTAAGATCGTTTCCAGTGAAACACTTTCTGCTCGCGCCGGAGTCTCCAGGCACCCAACGGCTGCCCGGCAAGGTCTCTAGACAGCTCGTTGGCGTGGACGCTCAACCGGAAGTCACGCTACATCGCGTGACGAGACCCGAAAACTGAAATGCTAATAATAATAACAATAGAACTTGAACGATAACAGTAATAATACAATGATGCCCACAATAATATCAACACATATAAGGTCACCGATAGTGATAAACTATTACTATTATTAATGTTGTATTATTACTGTTATTTGCGTTATTATCTGCAGTATTACTAACAGTAATAGTATTGATAATACTTTCATCAGTAATAAAGATAATATAATATATATCTCAGATGAGCTTAGTAATAAGTGTGATGCTAATACTTGTCATAATAATACACTCATCGGGAATTATGCTAATAATGGTTATTTGCTCTTTCTTCCACCATCTTGCGGGAGTTACCATCTTTTAATGGATAGCTCCTCTTTTTTCTGGCACAAAATGCATGAACAACAATCACGTTGCTGGGCTTTGGAGAGCAAGTGGGTAAAGGGGCAGGGAGGCCGATGCGCACGGATGTCTTGTCCTAGATGAGTTCCTATGCAGGGATGCTGGGGAAGGACGTGCCTGCGCGGGCTAGTGACTGTGTGCCTTGTTTTTTTGCATTGCAGAAAGATGAAGATCCCTGAAGCCGCCTCGGACCGCGGGGCTGAGACGGCGGCTGCGAAGCACGGGCTCTCTGCAGAGGCGGCTCTCGGCGCTCCCTCCACCTCACCGCTGTGTTTTCCAGGCCGCGCCACTCCGCCCGAGGACACCAGGGACACCGGCATTTGCTTAGTTTAGCATCTTTCGAGCACCGGCAGAAGGCTCTGCACAGACGCGCCCCTTCCCTCAAGAGATGAGGTTCTGAGGGGACCAGGAGCCTCTCGCGCCTGACCGGGGCGCGCGACGTCGCCAGGCTCCTTCCGGGGCCTCCCCTGCAGATGATGACTCATCAAATGTGCTAACTTGGCAGACGGCAAGTTATGGGATGCAGGTGTTCATATTTAGGATTCCTTGGAAACCGACCCAGATAATCTGTGTTGCTAGGCGACCCCCCGACTTGCTTCCTAAGGTAACACTTCATGTTTATATTGGCATGCCACTGTTCCAGTACGTCATACCCGCTTCCTGTGACGAATGCTAAAGCCAGGGGGCGGACAACACGAACAGTGCACGTGGGTGCAGTTGCCTCCTCTGGCAGTCACGATGATATTGTATAAAGACACAAAAAACAGGTCGGAATAATAAGGCTTATGTGACCCTGACATTTAACGGGCTAGACTGGTAGTTTGAGCAAATAATTGCGAAATCATTAGTAAAGTTCTTTTACACTACCAGTAAAAGTAGGTGTTAGAAAACAGAACGGTTATGTTTTATGTCTGATAGGCATACATTTCCAGGAGGGCTTACCACATTTCTACCTTAGCACTTACGTTTCGACAATATGGTTCTCATGAATGTTTCCAACTATGTTTCATAAACTCCACTTTGTTGGTTTCTTTGTGTGACCTTTAATTAATGTTCAATAGGTTCTAATGCAACTTTTTTTATTCCAGGTTGAAATGCACTCGAAATGCCATTAAAAGCGACCTCAGATCAAGCTTCCAGATCTTACAAACAATGATTTGATGTGCCTGACAAACTGGACCCGGGGCTCTCAAAAACACCAATAGCGACGAGTTCTGTCCATCTTAAATATGACTGTTGCCACTGGAGAGCACACAGATGATGCTGCGGCTTTGGCAGGCCACCCCCAGGACAGTTATGACCCCGAAGCAGACCATGAGTGCTGCGAGCGAGTCGTCATCAACATCTCAGGATTGCGCTTCGAAACACAGCTCAAGACACTAGCACAGTTCCCAGAAACCCTCCTGGGGGACCCCAAAAAGAGGATGCGCTACTTTGATCCCCTTAGAAACGAGTACTTCTTTGACAGAAACAGGCCCAGCTTTGACGCCATTTTGTACTATTACCAGTCAGGAGGGCGGTTGAGGCGGCCAGTCAATGTGCCCTTGGACATCTTCTCTGAAGAGATCAGGTTCTATGAACTTGGTGAGGAGGCCATGGAGATGTTCAGGGAAGATGAAGGCTTTATCAAGGAAGAGGAGCGGCCTTTGCCTGATAATGAATTCCAGAGACAGGTGTGGCTTCTTTTTGAATACCCCGAAAGCTCCGGTCCAGCCAGGATTATCGCAATTATCTCTGTGATGGTGATTTTAATATCCATTGTCAGCTTCTGTCTTGAAACACTGCCCATTTTCCGAGATGATGATGTAGACATGCATGGAAGCGTGGTAACTTATCATCCAAACTCCAACACTACAGTGATCTACCACCAGTCCACATCGTTTACAGATCCCTTCTTCATTGTAGAGACACTGTGTATAATTTGGTTCTCTTTTGAGTTCCTAGTGAGGTTTTTTGCTTGTCCAAGTAAGGCTGGGTTTTTCACCAATATAATGAACATAATAGATATTGTAGCAATCATCCCATATTTCATCACCCTGGGAACAGAGCTAGCTGAAAAGCCTGAAGATGGCCAGCAGGGTCAGCAAGCAATGTCCTTGGCGATACTCAGAGTCATCCGGCTGGTGAGAGTGTTCAGAATATTCAAGCTCTCAAGGCATTCTAAAGGTCTTCAGATTTTGGGCCAGACACTGCAGGCCAGTATGAGGGAGCTGGGCCTCCTCATTTTCTTCCTTTTTATTGGTGTCATCTTGTTTTCGAGTGCCGTCTATTTTGCAGAAGCAGACGAAGAAGACTCTCAGTTCCCCAGTATCCCAGATGCCTTTTGGTGGGCTGTGGTTTCCATGACAACAGTGGGCTATGGAGATATGGTTCCTACCACCATCGGAGGCAAGATAGTCGGCTCCCTTTGTGCTATTGCCGGGGTACTAACAATTGCCCTACCAGTACCAGTTATTGTGTCCAATTTCAACTACTTTTATCACCGGGAGACCGAAGGGGAGGAGCAAGCACAATATTTGCAAGTAACCAGCTGCCCAAAGATACCATCATCCCCTGACCTGCTGAAAAGCAGAAGTGCCTCCACCGTTAGTAAATCTGATTACATGGAAATCCAGGAAGGAGCCAATAACAGCACTGAAGACATTAGAGAGGAGAACCTCAAACCGGACAACTGCGCCCTGGCAAACACAAACTATGTAAATATAACAAAAATGCTAACTGATGTGTAAGCATAATCCATAATTGTGGTATCCATGTAGCTCAAATAGAATATACGTGAACACATATCACGGCATATTGCAATTGATCTAGTTTACAGTGTGGTTCTCTGCATGGACAGCAATAGTAAACAAAATTGATTTTGTATTCATTTTGTAAACTGCTCACCAGATGTAGAAGCCTTGGTCATTTGGCTCATGTAGATGTGTTTTTTCATAATAGGCATTTAATTTTCCAAAGATAAGCAATATGTGGATATTTTTCTTTTGAAAAGTATTGCCACATAACCAATGCAACCGCATCAACTGTCCTAACCAATCTTTTGAGGGACCTCATGTAAACACTGACAACCAATGACCCTAAAAATGTAGCAAATATTGGTACTTTAGTATCATAAGAACACACAAAGCTATCTATATCTACCTGCTTAGATATGGATAGTGTAATACTGTAGCAGGCGTTTGAAGCACATATGTAATTGTACAGAGGGTCATGCATATTTTAATCGAAATACATATATTTTTCTGTTGAGTTTTTTAATTTATATATAAAGCTCTGTTTTTTTTAACAATTGTGAGAGTGGGAAATTTTCCTAGGATGGCGTGATAACTCGAATTGCTGCATTGGTTTCTTTCTCTGCAGTGTCAGCTGGAGAACTAGAGGCGTATGATAATTATAATCCAAAGTCATGTATTAAGTCTTACATTGTCTCCTGCTGTTATCCAATTTGCTGTTTTGAGGGTCATCAAAAGCACGCGCACTGCCACATTGTTGAGTTAGAACATCCTCGTTTACAAAGCTAGAGCAGCTGTCTTGTGGCCTATAATCTTAGTACTGCTGCGGAAGGCATATGTGATAGTGTAGTCTTGCATGAGCCATGCATGCTTCGTACAAGTTTAATACACAGTGCAAATATATACCTAGATATACACCTGTATTTATATTTTCATAGTAAAATACACAATACTAATGTTTTCTAGAATGCATAATGTAAGACAGTCCCTAGGATGGGATTTCCTTATAGGATAATCCATTTTGGATATGGGTGCATCACTGGCTGAATGATCTTTTCTAACAAGGCAGTGCAATATGTACAATTTATTATCAATGGAGTTTAAGGGTGAGTGAGAGATTCCAATCCGGTAAACTATGTTCACTTTTGATTAGCCAAGCCTTCCATGTTAGACAGGGCTTTAAGTGGGCCAGGTCCTGCGGGTGCTCAGCACTGGCAGCGCGGTGAGACGGGTCCCTATCAGGCTCTCCATTTTTTGCCCTCATTCTCAGGGCGGAAAAAAAATCGTAACTCTGCTGCAATTCACTGCATTTGATGTAACTTTTATTTTTTTGCAGTTCTATAAAGCGTGAAATCAACCCAAAGGTATTAGAGCACTTTTCATGAGAACCTCCTACATTAGACAATGACATATATATTTTTTTTCTTTTGGTATGCACTAGGGAGATTAGGTGATTTGCCTAAAATCGTAGGATGTTGAGCTGACCCCACTCGAACCTGCTTCCCCAGGGCAGCTCTAGCTTTGCGCCACAACCTCTACCACAAGAGTTGAAGAATTTTCAATATTATCTACAGCTTTATACAACAAACAACCATTGACACAGACAGTCCTGGCTTCTTGTAGGCGTAATGTTACTTGTATTATATATCTAGATGCAATGATAGAAGCAGCACATTTTTTGTCGCGTGGCACGCTATGCAAAGCACAGATTTTTAGTGTACGTTTTTAAGCCACGCCCTTGGTTGCATCGGCCACGCCCTTTGAGAAACCCTCTAGTTTTTTCATCCCACTTACAGCCCCGATATTAGGTGTGCCACTCATGAAATAGGCAGCAATGGAATGTTGATTATTACCTCTAACACTAAAAGCTGCAGAAATTTCAATGTAGGAAATACTGACTTTTTGGTGGTAAACTGAATTAACAATAACCAGTTCAAAGATCAACAATCTACCCACAGTTAATGTGGGCATAGTGTTAATAGCGCAAAGCCAGGCGGTACTGCAAGCCCGTTGAGCACAACCGATTTTTGCTATGAACTGGTTCGTTACAAACAAAGTTGCTCATATATAGCTAGTTGCAGAAAGACACAGGCTTCCTACCTTTTCAGTGTTTAGTTAGGATGTGGGTATTCCTAAAGACTGGTTGTGTGCTATTGGATGGTGGATGGTGCTGTTTCTAGAGGGAACAGGTGACCCCTATCCACGGTATATCTCTAAAAGAAGTATTCAACCACTCACTATCTTATAGCATATGTTCTCCCTTCTTCTCATGGGAGATAGGACAAGGCCCTGTGCTTGTCATATACACATAGAGCTCAGTAACACTCTTCAGAATAATAAGGTACACCTAGACGTGCAAGAATGTAGTAATTGCACGTTGCTCGCACAATTCCCAGAGAAGGGGTGGCAGTGGCTTAATTGGGTCAGATTTGTGTTCTTCTTGAATATGCCCCATACACTCTTTAAGATTCAACACCATATGGCTCACTGGTTCGTGCATCTCTTGTGCTAGATTGTCACACAGGAAAAGCATTTATGCTAAAGCCTTTCACCATTATTACAGTGTCCAGGGGCAATGTTGTACAAAGAGGGGTTTCATGAGCCGAAGGTTTTTAATGAAGACAATGGATTTGCTCTTAGAAAGAGCTGGCCATATGACACCCTATTCACTGTGAAACTAGGAACGTGGCTTGAGACAGTGGGATTTATTTTGCTTTAACCCGTTGCATGCTCATGACGAGCTCAGCTCGTCATGAGGCTTGGTTGAGCTGCAATCATGACGAGCTGAGCTTGTCATGACCGTTGGAACGTTCACGCGCAAGGATCATTTCCCCACTGTGCTGAACGTTCCAAAATGGGTGTGGTCGTGACGAGCTCTGCTCGTCATGAGTGCAGCTCCACTGTGCCTCATGATGAGCCGAGCTCGTCACAAGCATAGCAGCGCCGCGCGCGGCCCCCCTCCCCCCCGCACTGCAGGTGAAAACGCCCCTCAGAGAAGGGGTTAAAGATAATTGTATTCTTCAGTTTGTCACAGTGAGATGATGAAGGGCCACACTGCCGGGTGTGGTAAGCACGTGCACACTCACTCTGAGTTGCGATTCTTTGGCACACATATTTGGAGGGCATTCTCTTTCAAAGAGTGAAGTTGTTATTTATAATGTGGGCCAGCAATTGCGCATCATTGAATGGGCATCATTTTCAGAAATGATGGAAGTAATCATTTCTCGAAACTCAAATATGCGGTGGGGTGATCCATTTTGACAAAGAAACCATGCTAAATTCTGCTCGGATGAAGCAGTTTTCCAATACCATATAATATACGTCGCCGTGTGCTTTTCCATATGGATTTTCTCTGGTCTATCATTGGAAGGCCTGTACCTGAGAGGCTGAACACTCAGGACTCATTACAAGTTGCCTAGAGTAGTCTCTCCGGGGATTAGACCACTCTCGACGAGTCTGCGAGGTCTGGTATTACTGGACCCAGGATTAGTTGGTTTGCAAATACCAAGTCCAGAAATCCAGGATCTGCAAATGTTAGGTCCTTTTTCATCTGGTGGGGATCCACACCTGGTGTATCTGCAGCACAGGCTGTGGGCAGAGGCCCTGCCTAGCCCATTCTGGCCCCTATAGAACCACAGTGGATGCCAACTAAGCTGCATTGCCCTGCTGTACGCCCCTGTCCCCTAAGTACCCTCCTGGCTCCCAGCTCTTGCAATCTCTCTTCACCATCTACCACCTGCCTAAAGAGGGAGGTAGACGGATGCATAAAATGGCTCGCTATTCTGCCCAGAAATTGGAATTTCATGCAGAAAAGATCCTGATATTCTCGTCTGCATATTCAACATTCCTGGTAAAACATCCAGGAATACGCGTTACTTGGTGTAGGGATACCAGTCTCAGTGGGCGATTCCAGCTCCTGGTATCTCGCACCAAATAACTGGTGACTTGTAATGAGGCCCTCAGAGCTTTGACATCCATATGCTCATCTTGGAATATAAACCAATAATCAATTTATTCTGTAGCGATGGGCTCCTCTACCTACCACCTTTTAAAATTCAGGCAGGGATGTGCAATGATTAACAAATAGGAAAGCAAGGGCAATTGAAAACCATTGTGCGTCATGCATATTACTTGTTAATATCATGAAATCAGTTTGCTGATTGCTGACCGAGTTTCTTTTTGCTGCTTTTACTGAAACCAGCCAACAGGTCTTTGATGGCCCATGATGCTGTGTCAGAGGCTTGCGGTGATTAGTTTCAATGACAATGGTTGGGGTCTGTTACATTTAGAGAAACCTTTCCCTCCTGTCTTCTCCAGGAATATATTTATTTCAGTGCATCAAAGAGAAGTTTGTTCCTGCTAGGACTCAGGTGCTCAGGATATTCACAGTGAAAGTGTATGAGAAAAAAGTACATACAATGAATATTAATTAGAAGTGATTATTTGCTGTTTTGTTCCTCATTTTGAAAGCCCACCTACATTTTACTATTCAAGAGTCGGCCAGTGCGGCCTTCTCGTCAAGGGCCCAGCTGAACCTGTCATGTCCGCAGTAGGTGGCCTCCTGTCTGGGCTGCCGGAAGTGTGCGGTCATGGGGCTGGGGCTCTTTCTAAATAATCACAAATTTACCGCACCTGCCAGTTATCCGCAATGAGCGAGCGAGGACAATGTTTTAAAAATCCTGAAAATCAGGGTTGCATTGGGATTAATAATCGGCCCGGCCATGCTAAAAAAAAAGTGGCCCATATTTCCATATTACCTTTGCAAAACACTGCTTCGTCGAAGTTTTATTTTTTTAAAAAGGGGGGGGGGGCAAAAAAGTGCACCAATTAGTTTCCACTGGTGAAACACACTTGAATACAAGTGAGGTCACTTTTGCTCCGGTCCCCTGCCCTGCTCAATATGCATATGTTAATGAGCCAGCCCCAGCGAGAGGAAGGGAGTGACACCTCTGCCCTTTGATAATGGGGAGGTAATGGAGGCCCATCTACCTCCAGAAAGGCCACTCAGGCACCCACTGGGCCGCTGGCGGCATCTGAACAACACAGAAACCGCCAAATCGTCCCCCAGACTGCTAAAAATAGCAGCCCACAGCTGGAACTGGACACCTGCCCCTCGAGCATTGCCTGAGTCCCCGCTTTACCAATCCAATGCTACTGCAAATACGCAAACGGTGGCCCTAGGGGAACACATGCGTTTTTAGTTTCTTTCAAAATACCAAAAGATTGCCTTCATTTCGGACAGAAAAAGAGAGGTAATTCCAACATTTTGGTTTCAGAAATTCAGATATGAGTAGGAACAAGCTACTTCTCTGGGCCTACTCATCTTGGGAACTAGAAAAATGTTCTCTGAAGAGGATTACAAACAGCACATAGAGGTGTAGGTCTGTAATTTATGACTTTTACACACTGCTGCCTTATAAAAGCCCTCATTATAAGAGCAGAAGGCTTAAAAGATGAGACATCTTTCTAGTGGAAGCCAGTGGCACTCAATCAGTAGGGAAGAGATAGGCACACAAGAGGCATTGAAAAGCAGTTATGCTGCTGCATGCTGCAGCCTCCAGTTTTCTAACCTGATAGTGGGGAAATCCAAAATCACTGAGGCGACATTATAATTTGCAGAATATGGGGCAAATTTATAAAAAAAAAAGTGACAGAGCGCGGCGTTAGCCTTGTTTATTTAGCGTTGCGCTACTTCTGAAATGCGGGGCTGCACCTTATTTACAAGAATATGGTGCAGCTCTGCATTTCTCCCTGCGTTGGTGCTATATTTAGGAGCCTAGCACCAATGCAGGCACCCTTGCAACGGTGCAAGGGTGCCTATGTTGAGGGAAGGATTGTTTATGTGCAGGAAGGTGTCCCGCCTTTCTCGCGTGCCTTGCGCTGGGTCCTCTCCATCGTCCCCGCTATGGGTGTCTCCTTCCATCATTCGGAGGGGCGCGGTTTTGGCCGTTTTGTTCGCCCTGGCTTGCTGCCTCCTTGTTTGTGTGCCAGGCCCTGTTGGGTCCCTGTCACTGCTGTCAGGTTGGTTCCCTGACTGTGGGTGGTCGTCTTTGGCGTTCCTCCTCTTTGGCTGCGGGCCGTTTCTGTTGTTCCTGGGGTCCTGGGTTCTGTGGGTCGGCTTGGTGCGGGTTCCTCCTGGTTGGGGGTTCGGCTGCCTCCGGTGCCTGTCTCCGGTTCCTGCTGGGTGGCTCTGCTGGACTGGGTGTCCTGTTTGCTTGCCGTATGATCCATCTGCTGGGTTCCTGTCGGAGGGACTCGGGTCTGGGGCCCGCTCCTTTCTGTTGCTTTGGCCGGGATGTCCGGATGCTTTTTGCCGTTCTGGTTCTCCTGGGGTTGTGCTCCTGGTTTCGGTCCATTCCCTTCCACGTGTTGGTCCTTCGGGTCGTCTTTCTGCAGGCCCTGCCTGGCAGTTTATGGCGTGCACTGGGTTTTGAGGGCGCCTCTCACCGCATCCCTGTCGCTGCTTCTTGCTGCGTTTCCTGCGGTTCTCTGTGGAGTGCGCCCGTGTTCCGTGTGACGTCCTTCCCCTTCAGCCTCAGGCCTTTACCCTGGGTCTTCCCACTTGTATGGGTGCTCTCGTTACTCTCCTTCCTGTGGCAGGGGTTTTCCTTCCTCCGTCTCTGGTCGACCTCTTGCGGATGATTCTTCCGGTGGTCGGATTTTTGGTGTCCCGGGGTTTGTCTTCTCTGATCCCCTGTCGGTGCTCATTTTCTGGCTTTTCTCGGCCCCGGTCCCGTGTCCGGCGGGCACCTGGTCTCTCTTCCTTTGTGGGTTCGGGCCTTGTGGTCCCAGGGGCTTCTCGGCAGTCCTGTGGCTACCGGTGCTGGGGCACCTGGCTTCTGTGGTGTTTCTGGTTCCCTGGGCTCGTTTCCTTCTCCGTCTGACTCCTGTTGGGTTAGTCTCCGGGGTCTGTAGTCCCTGCTGCCCTTGTCGGTCCGTCCCCGGGTGTGCTCTCCTGGTGGCTCGGCCGCTGTTGCCTTCTGGCTGGGTGTTGGCTGGCTCCTCCGGCTTCGCTTGTGGTGGCTTTGGTCGCCTGCCTGTACCTGGCTTGGCTGGGTTCGGTTCGGGTTCGGGTTCTGGTTCCTGCTGGTCTCCCGGGGGTCCTCTTGCTGATGGATTTGTGGCATTTGGGCTTGCCCTGGTGCCCTTTCGGAGCTCTCTGCGGGGTCCGTGGGTGTTGGCTCAGTCTGTCGTCCGGTGGCTTGGTCCCATGCCGCGGTCGGGTTGGTCCAGGTTCTGGTCCTTGTTCCTTGGTTGCCTGCGTCATGTGTCTGTGGACTCTGGTCTGGGTGCTGGGGCTGTCTGCTCTCTGCCTTCGGTGGGTGGCCTAGGTGCTGGCTGTTCTGTTGTGCTGGGTCCCTCCTTCATCCTGGGGTTTCTCAAAACTTCCCTGTGTCCGGCCTGTTGGTGGGTCGTTGGGGCCTCCCTGTGGTGGTTCTGTTGCGGTGCAGGGTTGGCCTGGGTGGCCCGGTTCTGGTCTCTGGGCCGGGGGCCCGGGTCTTGGGGTGGTAGGCGGCTTGCCCTCTCCTAGGCCTCTGGGTTTTTCTGTGTGCCTCCTCCTTTCCCCTCGCTGATTTTCTGCTGCTCTGGGCATTTCTGGTGCGGGCCCTGTGGGTCTGTTCTCGGGGGTTGTTGGTTGCTCCCTGTTGGCCATGGGCTCCTTGTTTTCCTCTCCTGTCCAGGTTGTGTTGCGTCGGTGAGGGTTCCTTCCAGTGGTTCCGTGCCCTTTGATGTTACGTGCCGTTCCCCTGGGTTCTGTGCGGGGCTTGCCCCTGCTGCCTGGCGGTTGTGCGGCTGGCCTTGACGGGGTTGGGGGCTCTCGGCCGGCTGGCGGTGGCTTGCGGGCTTCCCGTCGGTCCTCCTCTCGGCTGTCCTTTGCTTGGTGTTTGCTGGCCTTTTCGGCCTGGGGTTCTGCTCTGGGTGTTGTTCCCGTGGTGCTGGCCTCCTTTTGGTGTAGCAGCTCGCTCCTTCTGGGGCTCTTCTGGGATTGTCGGTGGCTCCTCTGCAGGTGTAGGGGGCGGCTTTCCTGCTTCTTGGTGCTCCTGGCTTCCTTGTGTGTTGCCTGGGGTCTGTTGCCTGGTTTTCTTTTCCGGGTCTGGTGTGTTTGATTCTCCGCCCTGTCCGGTCCACCCTTTGGGCTCCTTGGGGTCTTGGGTTGCGGCTCTCGGCTTTTGGGCCCTGTTTTTTGGTTGCTGTCGCCCCTGCGGGGCGCTTGGGGGTGTTGTGGGCCCTGTCTTGTGCGTTCCCTTCTGTCGGGTCGGTGTGGTTCTGCTGGTTTTGGGTCTGGTTCCGTCCCTTGTCCCTCCGGTGGCTCGGCGTTTTCGCTCTGTCATGGGGTGGTTTTGCCTGTGTTTTGTCCTGCTCCTTCCTTGGCTGTGGAGTCTCGTTTGCTCAGTTTGGCTGTTCGGCCTCTTTTGCTGTGGTGCCTGCTGGTTGTGGTGCCCTTCCGGGTGGTGGACTCTGTTTGTTCGCTTGGTTCGACTCAGGTGTTTGCCTTCCCCCGCTCCCTGGGGTTGTTGGTTTCGGTCCACCGTCTTGGTGGCTTTTCCTCTGGTGGTGGTTCGGGCTTCGGAGTCTTGTCCTCTTTGCGAGGCCGGGGATGTTGATCTGCTGTGTTTGGGGCACTGTTTGGTGTTCTTTGTCACTCAGTTGTCCGTCTCTGTTTTCTTCTGCTTGCTATGTCCTCAATTGTGCTGAAGGAAGGCGAGGGAGGGACGGGAGGTAATGCATCCATTTCTAACGATAATGGCATTACTCCTAGTCCTACTCCCTCGCCTTCCTTCAAGGACCCTCCCTCCCTCCCGGTGCGGTTCAACTGAGTGCTAGCTCGGCTTGTTTGTGTACAGGTGGAGGTGGGGGCGGGCAGAGTTTTTATGCCGGGGGTGGGTCTGGGTGGGAGGCGGGGCCTCAATTGTGCTGAAGGAAGGTGAGGGAGTAGGTCTAGGAGTAATGCCATTATCGTTAGAAATGGATGCATAAAACATTTTTCCTCACTGTTGCTACGTCATAAAGGAATTCCATGCTGCTCTGAGGTGGCTGTGAGAGCCTGTTAGCACCATACTGGCTCTCTATACGAACGGAGATCAGAGAACACAGCTTCGGGAGCTGGAAGAAAAGGAAG
The DNA here is from genome assembly GCF_964261635.1 of Lissotriton helveticus. Classification (NCBI taxonomy): domain Eukaryota; kingdom Metazoa; phylum Chordata; class Amphibia; order Caudata; family Salamandridae; genus Lissotriton; species Lissotriton helveticus. Next base: position 1,303,621,802 of record NC_136065.1, on the reverse strand, counting down.
GCAGTGAGGGTGGTGGAAGTGGGTGACAGGAGAACAGATTTTTATTTTGACATTCGGGAGAGGGGATAGAAGTCATGTTATATATGGCTCCTGTTATTCACTGTTACTCATCTATAATTCAGTCTGCAAATCAAGTTAAGATTACGTTTCACAGCATTTCGCCCCCTGATTACCCGAGGGGACCACTGAACTCCCCCTCTGCCAAGCACCAACCTCTCCTGTCCCTTGTTGTCCTCCACCTCCACCCCCACACCCCACTTGCTGCCCTGCACAGGCCCTTACTCCCATTCACCACCTTCTCAAAGATGGAGGTAAATCATTGCAGATTTGTCTCCAGAATTGGGGATCTGCATACAGATTCTAGGTTCACGTGCTATTCCCTAGTCTAGGAACAAAAACTTGGAATACCCGGCTTTCAGTGTATGGATGCCTGGCTGTGTACTCCTGGGCACACAGTATTCCACACCTAAAGCCCTCACTCTTAATCATGGTCTTCATATTCATTCAGCCTTGAACCGTATATTTCGTGAAGACCTCTGCACCGTACAATATTCGTACTTCAGGGTAAATAATGTCATTTGTTCTTATAATAAAATGACTATTAAATGGGGTGAAGAACTTTGCTCACTGTAAGCGTTGTACACTCTGCGCTGGGGTGGGCTTCAGCCTTCAGCCTCACTCTTTCTGCAAACTCTGGTGTGCTGTTGCTGTTCCCGTACTTGGCCCAGTGCAGACCGCTGACAACCAAGAGCTTTTAGTCGCTGCAGTCTGAAATTACGACTGCTTTGGGACTATGTTCTGCAGAATCATAAACACGTCTGTAGTGTCAGTTATTAAAGGTATATCTTTCAAGATAGTGGAGATTTCTAAGCATGCATAAGCGTGAAAATGAGCAGTTCTCATAGCATCGTAGAAAGCACGAGAAAGTGGGTGCCACTAATAAAGTACACCCTTTCGTCAGCATATTTCTAGAGCAGCTGAACCAGTGCCCGTTTCTTGCACTTCCTCTGGTGTGGCATCCCAAACAGCTACTACTTAGTTGTTTTCAAAATTACTCCGTTATTTTAAACATATAACGCGAATCCCTGGCACGCTGACACCTTAATGCGTTATATGCACTATTTATTATACATGAGTAACTGAGAATAAAGGGTATATTTTTCACTGAGGGGTTCTGAGTGGAATCATTCAGAGAACTAAATAGAAGCTCGAGCTGTCTATGCCGTCACCCATAACCACAAGGTGCAAAGTCCCTGCTATTCACACCCATCTACAGGTCTGATATCTGTGCCCCTCCCATTTCGTCTCCCTCTATTCACACCCATATACAGGTCGGTTGTCTATGCCCCTCCCATTTCGTTTCCCTCTATTCACACCCATCTACAGGTCTGTTATCTGTGCCCCTCCCATTTCGTCTCTCTCTATTCACACCAATCTACATGTCTGTTATCTATCTGTGCCCCTCCCATTTCGTCTCCCTCTATTCAAACCCATCTACAGGTCGGTTGTCTATGCCCCTCCCATTTCGTTTCCCTCTTCTCTCGTCAGCTGTTCAGTTCAGGGGTAGAGGAGCCATAGGTGGGTCATATATAACATGGACTCACCTGCTTTAGTGCCCTGCTCTTACTGGTGGTGCCCTGCTACCTACCACAAACCTCCATTTTAGGGCCTTGCACCCCTCCCCACCAAATAAAAGAAAAAGAAAAAAAAACTGGCATCCTCTCAACCACCCATACTCCCCACATTTACCCTCCACTCCTAACAACGGATGACCTGCCTTTCCACCCACACCTCCCTCTGTTTAGAGTATCCTGCCCCTCCTCCCCCACATATTAAAGATCAGTGCCACCGCTCTCTGTGTCTGTGCTTCCCCTCGCAGCTCAAAGCATTGATCCCCTGAGAGCCGAAGTGACAGTCAGTCTCGCTGAAAGCCCCCCTGTCAGTGTGACTTGAGTCACCCGTCTGCAGTGATTCTGGCACTTAAAGAGCAATGCAGAGACACTCAGGGGGGGGTTGAGACCATGGCCAGGGTTTGTGTTAGCCTAGATTCCTTATATTGAACGTTAGGCAGGGTTTGAAGAGGCTACCAGCAAGACAAGCCACAGAAGTACTCAAAGAGAGCCGCCCACACGCATAAAAAGGTCACCCTTGTTTCTGGGAGGGCACTAAGTGTGGTACAGTTCTGTACTGGCATCTGTCCCAACATTCGACCAGCCACTCAGTGTCAAATGACATCTTTTACACTCTTTGCGTGGTGTATGTGTGTGGCCTTTGTGTTCTGGGAGAAATGCAAAAATGTCATTTTAGACTGATCATGATCAGTCGTCCAAATGTTAGACCTTCTGCAAATGAACAACTTGAACTGCAACAGTCCGCTCCGTGTAAATAGGCCCTAACAAATAGCATCAGTGAGACGTACTTTCACTAGTGACTCTCTAGCCACACTGGCACTACTGGTCCAGTGTTGGCCGACTTCTATTGATTTCTGAATTTTGTTATGACTATTCTTACAGCACATGTCTACAATTTGTATGCCGTCGAAGCGCTCTCTGCAGCCTAGAGGATGCTGTTCTTGGTTTTCCCTCTGTCTGGAGTCGCGGTAACCAATCATTGTTCAGTAGGTTTTACAGCACTTAGAAGCTTTGTACTGCAGGGTGTTTAGTGACCTTTATTTTTGATTCAAAGAAAGACACTGTGTGTGCCCACTGTGCCAGAGCTTGCTTGGAATCACAGCACTGTGTGTTTCTGCATCTGGTTGTGCGAGTATCAAGACGTTGCCATTTATGTAATGCCATATCAAGGAGTAGTTGTGCATTACCCATATGGCGGTGCTGAATAATATGATGTTACCAGGGAATTCCCCATTGCTTACTTTCATGCTTTATTGTGCAGTTGCGGGTGTTGGATGGTCTTATTCACAAGATTTCTGTTGGCTCTGTAGGGCTTGTTTCTGTGAGAAATGGTTGTTTATTGGGTTGATCGCTTTGCCAACAATGTATGTTCATCCTCCTGAAATCAGCAACATAAATACTATTGAGGTGGGCAATAGCAGGATTTCCTTACAGTGCCATTGACTCTGTGGTGGCAAGTTTTAAACAACAGAGAAGATAGTTTTAGTTGTGTTGATATATTGGAGTTCAAATAGTGCCTTTCTCTCTTAGAAGCACACAGAGGGAGTGCATTTTCACAAAAGAACCATGGATTGGGTGGAAAGGAATGTGGCAATGGAGCTTGTTGACATGGTGTTTAGTAAGGAGCAGGCCCCTTTGAAGCATGTTGCCTCATCCCGAAACACAGGTTGGCTCTGCAATGTATCTATAGCATTCTACAGGCAGCAAGTTGTGGAGCAAATTTGTTGTGTCCTAAACTTGAAATCTTTGTAGGAATCTCCTTTTCCCACTGTGTCAAGAAGGAGGCGTTTCCAGCTCAGCAGTTTGGAAATATTCCAGAAACATTTGGTGAAAGAATGGGTGTACGGCAAATAACAGAATGCCCTGTTTTTTGCACGGCAGCTTTTGTTGTAGCAATGTTCAAATAATGTCAGAGATACTGGATCCATGATGTGCATTTGGTGTGATGCCCCTTTATCAGTGTGGTACACTGGAGCGCTCGTTCATCTGCTGAGGGTGATATTATTTGTACAATTGCGCTATTGCATACCTTTATTTCTGGCCTAGTGCGTGCTGTCTCCAGTCACCTCACTGAGTTCCTATTAGGGAGGTGGCTACTGTGAAAAATGTCCTAATATGAGCAAGCATTGCAGCAGCAATCTGATAATGAAAGCAGTGGAAGATGTAACATCACTTGCGCTTTGACCCTCATGACATCACAGGAAGTGGTATCACATGATCCTAAGTATTCAAAGTCTCTAATCTTGCCTTTGGATATCCTTAAGAACTTTGCAGCTGTACCTTCAGATGGGGCTCAGTGGTAAACCCGTTTCGACCACATAGCCCCCACTTGGGGTGGGGGGGGCTATGTCAGAAAGGTGGGCATTGGTAAAATTATAGCATTACTTCAATGTCTAGATCAATATACATTCCCATAAAATATATTAGCCGCATCATCGCCTAATGTGTCCAACGCTCCTCCATTCTGCTTCAAACTGCATCACACCCCAAGACCTCCCTTCCTCCCTCCCCTTGTCGTTCAAGGATGAAGGGAAATGGGATTTATTTCTGTCTGCTTCCGCACTTAGCATAACATTCAGGAAAGCCACAATTTATACGCGCAGCTACATGAAGACGGCACCTAAAAATAGTTCAGATGCTAAGGAGAGTCCCCCGAGAGTCGTTTGTGAAACCCTGCATTGTATGGGAGGCTCGCAGTTCCCATCAGCCCCTGCTCTGTGCGCAGTGAATATTCCGGAGGAGGTGATGCGGCATCGGAAGAAGCCTGTAATGTGGCGCACGCGATGATTAAGACCCTGACCTCTTACTATGGAGCTCTTATTCGGCAATGGAGGCCAACATTATGTTGCAGAGTTGACTAAATGAAACAGCAATGAAAGGCTAATTGTTTCACTATATTGGTATTTTGGCTGGATAAATATTTCACCTTATTAGCACCAGTTTAACACACGAATTCAGAAATAGAGAACTGAAGAATGCCCAGGTTAATGATGGAAGGGGTCTGCCATTTCCTTTAGTACCTTTTAATCCATTTGATCAAGAAGTGCCATATTTTGTGGCTGAACTCTGGAAAATCAAGTAGTAGATAGTGATGTATGAGGCAAGTTCAGTAAATCTATATTTATGCAGGTACGCCACATAATTGTAGTGCGCCAGACTGTATGCTTTAAAACTAGTTGTTGATTAGAAAAAGTGACTCAGTAAAGGGTGGCACCATTTTGAATAGGCCCTCCAAACACGTTTGACCACACCTACCTCTCTGTAACATATGTTCATGGTGGTTCATGTCATGTGACACTGCAGTTACTCTGTGTGCTCTCTGTTTGCATTTTTGACTTGAATATTTAGAGGGTGTGCAGGGAATTACAGTACATTCGTTTTTTCTTTTTATTTGTACTGTTACATAGTTCCTCTTGAGTCACACTGTGTTTAACAAACATTTTCACATATTTCACAGTATTGTCCTCTTTACAGATGAAGCAGCAAAATGTGATTCATTTTGCTCTGGTGCATTTTTGCTGTCTTCAGATTAATCTTCCCTCTGTCCCCTTCCTTCATTATATGCCACTTGTTGTGCCCCTGACCCCCCACAGACCTCATGTAGTTATCATGTGTTGTGTTTCAAAGAGTACAGCGTGCACTTGTTTGCATATATATGGTGATGGCTAAATGTACAGAGTCTTGGTCTGAGCAGCCAGTTTCATGTACGTCTTGTTGATTGGGGCTTGTTCCTTTAAACTATGTCTTCTGAATATCCTACAGAGGGAGTGTCTAGACTCAGATGGAATTGAATGTGCATCATGACAGCTGTGTCATATGGAGGGACAGTGCTGTAGCCTCAAGTCGAGTCACATGAATCCCGTGAGTGTGATGTTGCCTTCAGTAGACCTCAAGTGCTTCATAATCAGTAGGCGCTGTAATCTCAGACAGAATCTGATGTACATGTTAACAGTTGTGTACTGCGGAGTTAGATCGGGTACCTAGACTTCACGATTGTGACACTGTAGGCTCAATTCTTCATGATCATGAAGTGTTGCTGCTCAGATTTTATCTACTGCACATACTCTGGTGTTCTGATCCTCATATGCAATACTCATACATCATGAAAGTTGCTTGTTGTACCCTTAGTTGGAGTTTTCTGTACTATATGAGTGTTTGGTGTAGTAGCTGCTGATCTAGTTTTATTCGCATCACCAGGCTTGCTTTTTGTGGGGTTAGATGCAGTATCATGCTTTAATTTGGACACATTCGAGGCTAAAAACTTGCTTGAAGAGGTAGATTTTCAATATTTTAACTGTAAGCTAGCTACTATGGGAAATAGAACTGAAGCGCAAAATCTAGGTGGTGACTTCAATACTCTGGGGGTTCCACTGGAGAGAGGAGTTGAGTGTAGTCAGTTATACCACTGGCGTGTTTTTGTGTCTGTTTGCTAGCAACACAGTTTTAACCATTCTTAATGGGCCATTTCTGTTGAGCTTGAATATTAATCATATAATGACCTCAAAGAAAGAATGAGGGAATGGATATACCTCCATTACGGAGCACGGGTAGCTGCATGGCCTTAGGTCTCATCTAGCGATCAGTGTCCAGTAGCACTCATATTTATAAGCTTCCGTCACAGGAGTAATGGCATATCCTCCATACTTGAAATTAAATACTTTGAGCTATTCGTAGTTCCATTCAATTTTCATTTTTTATTACTTATTTAGGAAGGTTCATGACACTATTATCAAAGAAAATGCCTTCATATTTACGCTCCTGGTTCGCTCCCAGGTATTCACATTCTACTGAAATTTCCAGTTTCCATTCCCAAAACAGCATACATTCTCCTTAGTAGAGCTGAGCACGGATGCCTATTCCAGAAGATTTCCAGAGATATCATTACCCTTGGAGCCAACGGATGCATGGTCAGACCTGCGCCTGAAAGTATAGGGATATTTTTTGCGCTGAATGTTTGGGAGAAGCCTATTTACTTAATCTAGGGCATCGAGGTGGTTGAAAAAATAAAGGTGAATGAAATGTAAGGAATCAACAAATTAGCTCCTTTCAACCCCATGCTTTGTCTTGATTCTCATGAATAACTGGCCTGCAACGGATTTCTTATCCTGGGCTGTGAACGTAGAATGCCGATTCATTATCATAGGTAATAGGGACTGTGGATTTTCCAAGCCCAAACTTCTCTACATATCTTCCAACCTACCTTATCTAAGGTATAAATAGTAGATATAATCCATAAAACAGTTCAATATTCTCTCCATTGAGGCACTTAAATAATATTAATATTTACCATTTATACAGTGCCCTTCATGAACTGATAAGTGTATATAGCACAGTTATAAAATGTATGGTAGGCTTTCATTACATACTTAGAAGCAAGTGCATAGAAGTTAGTTCTGATTTCTCTTCTACTTCTGGGCCAAAAGCACCAACACTGCCAAAGAAAGCACAGAATGCCTTGTGTCACTGACACCCTTTGGCTTTGCATAACCCACAAAACAGAAAACACCAATTTCATGTATTAGCCAATCTATTAGGCAAACATATGGAAGTTTTCTGCAAACAGATTTGCTGGAAATGTTATCTATTCTTCCTGTGGTGGCACACAAGTAAACATCCACAAGGGGCTCTGTTCCAATCCGCTGGCTGCACGAATTCGTAGGGATTTGGGCCATAATAAATATTAACAAATTCTTTCACCCATCCCCTAATCTGTTATCTTCTGTAATAAATTTAAGAAATGTATATTTTTATTTTGTTATGATAACTCATTGTGATACCGTTAAGAGGTCACCACACCAACCCTTTGCAGTATGCTCAATGCAGAAATCCATAAAGCACTCAGTAGCCTCAGGTTACACATGAGAAGTAGGCTTTGATTGGCTGGAGAGGAGAAGGCACACTATTTTGGACAGTAGTGAGTGTGATACCACAAGCAGGCGTTATAGTTATGTAGAATCTGAGATGTGCCCACAGAAAACACCCACATACATTTTTATTACGTGGTTTCAAAGGGTTTTTATTCCATGGAAATTGTCAGAATGTGGATTGAATAGATTCTGTGAGATCCATGTGGTTTTATTACAGGAAATTCAGTAGAAGGTTTTGAACGAAGGTATGAGAAAGAATTGGGTTTTAATTAATGCCATTAAATCCCGAGGGCCCAATTTGCAAAGGTATATCTACACATGTAGATTTACTCGTGTTTAATTGTACTCTTAATACTTTGCAGTTACTGCAAACTGCACTTTGTAGTATGTTTAGTACTACTCACATACCACAAAACACTGTTCACAAACCTACAGGTGGTGACCTTGTGTGCCAGGGCTTGAAGGAGAGGGTCCCATGAAAGCATTAGATTGCATCTCTATCCAATAGTGTCTATAGGCTTCTTCTCTTTCTACTCATCTAACGTAATTTTTTCCTTAGCCAGACATCTCCAAATAAAATAGAATATGGAACGTACAGTTATATTTCCCATTCTCCTACTCTCCCCTGACTGCATTTGGTTAAATTCTTAGTAGAAATAAAATCTGCTGGCGCTTAGAGCTTTTGTCACCAATTTGGCATAGGGATTCCTATACATTAAGGCTAAACATGTGGAAGACATTTTGATTTTAAGATGCCCTAATGACTTTATACAAATGTATATTAACCGTTAGTTGTAAAGACAGGCCGAATGGCTCGGATTTTCAGTTTTTTGATGTCTCGCTTCAGAAAGATTCAGATGTTCGTTGCGCACAGCATTGCATACAATACTAGGTAGTCTGAGCTTTGGGTCAGCCTCTTGCTATTGGTTGGATGCTTTCTTGTCCTTTGCTCCTAATTTGATGGATTTCTTGACTGTTCCTATGGTGCCCTTATCCTGGTGCACATCTGCTTCCCTTGCATTTGATTGAATGAATGAATTGTTTCCTCCCATTGCTGGTATAAGGGAACTGTTCTTTCTGTTTTCTTTTGTTTTTAATGTAGTATTTCATGGGAGTGGGTGTCCTGCTTCTTCCTTTTGCCACTTGAGCATGTGTTTGTCCAATTGCACCCTTTTCTTCAGCACTCTGCCACATTTCCCTCTGTTCAACATTGCACACTGCTGCCATTCAGTGTTGTGCTCTCTCTCTCTCCCTCACCTCTCTTCTGCCACCCCTTTCCTTCCCTCTACTTGCCGATGTTGGCTTTGCCAACGCCGGATGCCTTTAAAATTTTGCCAGCATTAGCAAAACCAATTCTGGTGGACCAATCTTAAAAATTTATTTTCTCTACATTAAAGATAGCCACTTTTATGCATGCTGCAATGTGGTGTGAGATAATATGAAAGAATAAAATCGTTATTTTCTATTGAGTCGTATCATGTTCCATCACGCAGTATGGCTTCCATCTTGAAAGTGTAGAAAATATACTTAGGAAATGGCAGGTCACTTCTATTGGGTTTGCCAGTGTTAGCCAATTTTAAAATCATTGCAAAGTCACTAGTAATGACAGATTTTGCATTGGCAAAGGCACACTTATTGATTTCTTCAATGCTTGTTTATTCTGATATGAACGGTTGACTGAGGAATCACTTAGTCTTGTTGAAGTCTTATTCTGGGACAAGGGACTGGAGGGGAAAGACACACAGAGACCATCACAAATACCCAATAACCACTGGAGTAAACATTGACATTGGGTTTCGGAGTAGTGCGCTACTTGACTCAGAGTGCTTCATTGCCTCATCAAAGGTAGTAAGTGCTATAAAAATACAATTCCAATTACCATCAAGGAAAATAATCTGGTCATTGAACAGTTTAGGAAATCTTCTAATACTCCATGTATGATAGTGATATTGTCAGCACACTGTCAGCTATGAAAGTTGTTACCATGTTGACCCCTATATTTAGAAGAGGGGTTTTTTATTATGTTTTTTTTGTCTCAGTCAAAGCATTGCCTGCCAATATGCAATGGGTTATGTAAAGGTACTGTTATAGGTGATATGGCTTCTGCACCAATAGGATTGAGGCCAGTGAAAGGAGGAATGAGTGAGGTTTTCAACGTGCAACCGAATGAAAACATTATCCACACTAGGCACTTGTGATATTCTAGGGTATGCTAGATAAAGGTGCCTGAATGAAATCACAGGGCTCTGGATGTCTCAGCACTAACACTTTCCCCAGTGCCATATTTTGACACCTTCATATACTGCCAACAAATGTGATTTTCCCAAACTGCCCATTAATAAAATATTTACACAGTTAGTCAAGAACGAGAGATGACAAGGAGCTATCATTTACATCAAACAACATGAACAGTGAAGTCCAATTGGGGCTTCCGAAGAAACGGTAAAGAGAGTTGGTCTGAGTTTAAAAAGTTTTATTAACTAATTGATTCAAATTGATTTATTTGTTTAGCAAATATTAACTTTGGTTATCATTGTTGCAAATGTAAATAATCCATTAGATGATATTTCATGAAAAGATAAAATACCACATTAGTCAGAATTTAAATGAAATAGGGAAAACACAGCATATGTGTTCAATAAAGGAATCCCTAATCTTAATTAATAGGTTTATTGGCATAAAAAGAAAATCTCTTCAAAAAGTAAGGTAAGGTGTCAGTTTCAGTAACCCAAATGAAGGATTCTGATTAGAGAACGAAAGTCCATAGGCATGAAGCCTTAGTACTCAAGCAATGGAAAATTTCTAAAGCTGGAAAGTTTTCTCAGATCAAAAGTCAGCAGGCATTTCTAAAATGTGCAAGCTCTATTCTCTTAGCAAGAAATGGAAGCTGTCTGAAAAAGAGAGCTCCTCGGAAAGGGGTCTTCCTAACTAATCTAAGGAACACACACTAATATAATTCTGCAAAATATCACTTGTAACAAATCTTACATTTCCCTAGCTTCTCACATCTTCATAATGGAGTGCAGAATCGAGTCCTTGAATTGTTATATTTTATCAAATCTTGTGGTTCAGGCAGTTTTTGCCAACGAGTCGCGTTTCCTCCCATCTCCTCTACTCCTGGTTAGAACCTCTTTATTAGTTGTCTAATACATAACAAATGAATATTCACTAGCAAATAGAAGGCTTCTGGAAATGTACTGCATCTCCAATAGGGAAGAGAAAACATCTTGTGCAAAACAACAGTTTTAATGTGAAAATAGGACTCAATCTTAATATGTAAAGTTGACATTTAATATGGCAACAGTAGTCAGGTTACGTCAAAACAGTATGTTTATTCATTGGTGTGCTTTTAATGCCTAAGTGCGATTAAGTATCACAACTTTGCATTTATTATATGCATGTGTTATTTATCATGCATATTTGCACTTTTTAGTTAAATACATTTAATTTGCAAAAATGAGGAAACTCTCTCTATCACTGCCAGTCATTACTAGCTTCTCACACAGCTCACTGGTGAAAGCTCTTCACACCGAGCACAAGTCCAACTTTCTCACACTGCCATTCAGCACAAGCATCTCATACTGTTCACTAGTGCCTGTCTCTGAAAATGCCCGCAAATTCAAACTTTTGGCACTGTCCATCAATATGCTCTATTTTTACTGCCCTCTGCAACTTCTTGAACTGCCATACTAGTGTGCAATTTTGATACTGCCCACTAGAGTATATCCCACACAAAGCAAGTCTACTACTTGGCCATCTGCAGAGTTCAGGCTTGTCAACCTGTTTTCCAACTTCATGCCTTTCAGTCCTTGCTCTCTGTACACACTGCCTCAAGGACAATCCTTTGGCAACTGTTGTGTTGTAATAAGAAATACTGTGAAGGAGGATGTATGTAACACTTTAAAAGAATACAGAAAGCCAGATTAATTTTGGCAGTAAACCTTATTGGGCCAGTATGAGAGCATGGAGAGGTCATAAGTACCTAATAGAAAAATATTCTTACATCACACCCTCAACAATGACTTTAATCTAGCTTCATATCGCTTGGTCATCGAGATTTAATTGGAATGACTTGCCAACAGCATAAAGGGGTGGAATCTCTTACTCCCATTGGTAACATGGAGATCGCGGCTTGAATCTTCAATGTGGGTAGATAATTTGTATGTTTCCACCGGTCTCCCTAGAGTGTTTCCTATTCCATCAGGCGTGTGCTTCCAAGTCTAGGGATCATAGGAAATCCCTCTTTCCTGTAGAGTCAGTGGTTGGCTTGAGAGATGAACAGGGAAATGTTTCCAAGAAATGTTGGATAATTCATGGGATTCTGGTTGAAGCAGTGGTTACTATGCCACCAAAAGGATTCAAAAGGCCTGGGGTAGTCAGTGGCACTGAGAAGCAATAATGATAATAATGTGAGACCAAACACTGAGCTGAGGAGACAGTAGAGTATATGGTGTTGCAACAGGCAACAAAAGGGTTGCTCAATTTGTTTGCTTGTGTACTTTATATGCCCTTAAATTTTCTTCATGCATGTTTTTTCTAAAATGCCATATATAGAGAGAGGGGTGACTGTGTTGGCCTTTCTAAATACAGCATAACAGCACAAGTAAGTGTTGCAAGACACAATAAAGTATTCCACTTTATTTTATTATCATTTGAGAGCAACCTGTCATAAGAAATGTATGCACAAGTAGGTAGGTAGGCAGAAAAATATTTATTTCCAAGACATACATCTTATAGCAATATACACACTGCAAGAACATATCAAAAGAAATAAAATACACATTACTATTTCACCGTTCAAAATACTCAAAATTCATCTAAAGCTTCTTGAGTAAAATTATTCCCATAATCTATACTTCATACATAGACATACTTCAAATATCACATATAAAAGCACATTACCTACATATAGATACTATGTTCGATACAGTACTAAAGTTTTAAAACTTCCGTTTTTGGATGAGCAAAATATATCTAGCAGTTGTAACTAAAATATCGAACTGCTTCATGGCAAATAAATTAACGAGTGCCTTGTACGAGATCTGATACCATGTCTCAAAAATAGACACAAAATCTTTTTCCTTTAGCTCAGATAGAGAGTGCAACCTAGCAGTAGATGGATAAAAGACTCTATTTTTATATCCAACGATTCTCCAGTCAGGATCAATACCGTCTTGAAGCTGAAGAATAACACCCCTCTGCCGATTTCCGGAACCTGAGACAAATAGGGAAACAAAACCCTTACTCCAAGATACTCTAGGAAGTGGGCTGCAGAGGTTTTGGAAGACAAGTAATCTTTGTCTGCGATACAGAAGATAACATAACTCGTCTTGAAAAACTTCCTTAGAGCATGTGCGAGTATTTTTTTTTACAGTCAGCTATATTGAGGCCCAGGCCTATTTTTTCCACTGATAAGAAGATTCATGACAACTGATTTTTGGACAGACTAATATCTTGCATCATCACGCAGGACAGTTTACCAGTGGTAACTTCTTGCATAAGGCCATACACAAATCTAACAGAGTGTGATCTGGCCAACCGGGTCCAGGAGACAAAAGTTTACTCCAGCCTCAAGAACTGCACCATCATGCTCGCTGGGAGCCCCATAAGGGCCCTAACAGGCACTCTGCAGGGATTCCCAGCAAAGGGTGATCCAGGGCCAACAGCATGGCTCCATAGAAGGCCTGCGGAATCAATTTGCCTGCCACTGCCTTGTTTAAAGACTCAACTAAAAGGCTACCAAACTTTAGATTAAACCTCCTCAACGCATTTCCTGTTCTTAAGAGCCCAAATGGCACTCTCCTCATATGGCTATCCCTAGATATTTATATTAATCTACCTGCTGTAGGAGAGCATCATCGAAAAAACAAGAACATTTCACTTACCGCTTTCATGGTTTTGGTTTTCTCCCCATTTATGGTAAGCAAGTTCATCTTGCAACAAGTCTGCAGAATTTCTAGTTTCTGCTTCAGCCATATGTAGGTATAATCAATCAGGACATAATCATCCATATATATCAAGCAATGAGTTTACACCCTGCCTATCTTGGGAATAAAATAATTTGTGCTACACTGTATCTCTGGGAGGCCCACAATGTAAAGATAAAGAGCAGGGGAGCTAATACACAACCCTGTCTTAGTCTATTATTCACAGAATGTCATCAGCTAAGGCACCTAAGCGTTCAAGTCGACCTGTCCCCAATTGTTCTCATGTATTCGACAAATCACTGTTAAAGGGTCTTGGGCAATACCCCAGCCAGCCAATTTTTCCCACAGTCCCTCTGTGAAAATCTGCCCTAAAATTAACAAAACAGCAAAAAGGTTTGCCCATGTGCCAACAGCCCTCCATGCTGCATTCCAGGGGACAAAATAGTGGCTGACTGTGGAACACCTTGGCCAAAACACGCCTTGCTCTTTGGAATATACCCACTTCCAAAGGCCCAGGCCTTAAGAGACATCAATAGCATTTGGGCATGTACCTTAAATGACATATGTAGCAAGTGATCAGCCGATAAATTGCTGGATCATCTTCGGCTCATTTCTGATGTATGGGTTGATTATCAGCCCTTGTCAATAATCTATAATTGTACCATTTCTTGCCACCCATTTGAAATAGGGACTCAAAACATTGGGCCACCATAAGGAATTTGTGTTATAGAGAATTGCTGGCAACTCATCAGGGCCGCCTTCCAAAGATGGCTTCAGATTTCCAATTACTTCTGCAAGTATGCCCGTCTCCTGGACTGGCAATACTTTTGTGCATTCAGCCTGACTGGCCAGTGATCACTTCTCCCATTTTTATCAGACATCTTATACACCTCCAATATAAATATGGTCCATTGTAATTCTCAAACCCGAGCCTCCAATTTGAAAAGGGAAATTTGGTGTAGACTATTCACCAGGCACCCAAATGATCGGAAATTACCATTGCAATAACATCCTGCATTTTACTCCAATTCTCCTCATAAATTTCCTTCCTTTTTGGAAACCCTCCAGTCCTGCTGTATACTCCTTTCTCCTTTAGGGGAAATATTTCACTTCACTCTATTTACTTCCCTATATACTTCCCGTGGAAGAGACATTCCTCATCAAACCACCTGGTTTACATTCTTCCTACAGAACTTTTCAGTGGAAGACTTTCCAGGAGAGTGTGAACTTATTTAATCATGGGCTCATACCACTCTATCTTATTACCATAAACCACTGAGGGGTGGACCTATATTCTGATTTTTGCTCATTCTTGCAATTTATGTTCAGCAATAGATATCCTTATTCTGTAATTATAAATCAGAGGGAGATCCACCATTTGAAGGGATGGGCCTCTGCTTAAGGCTCAACTCCATTTCACTGATTCTCAGAGCCCTAATCCTGAAATGCTTCACAAATCCCAAGTTCTCTGCAGACATAAAAATATAATCAATAGGACTTCTATCTCTACCGTACCTAAAGGTTGGCCCTGCAGGGCTCTCATTTAAAAAGTGCCCATTAGGATTTACTATGTCATTTTGGGCAAGATTTGATGCAAGTTGAGCTGCTTTAGAAGAAGGGTTTTTTACAAGACTTGAGACGGGGAATCTTATAACTAAGTAGAACAACATCCTGTAAACAATCATCAAAAGTAGCAAGAGACATTTTTGAGTTAAAGTCTCCTGCTAAAACAACCTGTATCGACGAAACGCGACATCAATCAATGATAAATCCTGGTTCAGCTTAGCCAATTCAGTCTCAAAGCAATTAGGTGGAATATAGACATTTAAACAATTCAACAGATCCTTTGTACTTTAAGGAATTGTTAGCAAAATTGTGAGGGCGAAAACCAATTACACATTGTTTCTAGGCGGATTACTTGTGTTCAGTAAGCACTGAGGCTAAAATGAACAACCCTACTGAAACCCCACCAGAGAAAACTGGAGGATTGGGGCACTTACTAATTACTGCAAACCCTTTTGAAGTGCTTTCCTGCAGTCAAGTCTCTTGCAACACTAAAACTGAAACATCTTCTAAATTAGTATTAAATACAGACGATTCTTTCAATGAGCTAAGACCAAGTGTATCACTAACCAAGATTTTAAGGACTGCTGGATGCCCAGGCACCTAGTTTCCAAAATGAACACCTCTGTTTTGATAATTAACCAGGTTTCCTTCAATATGCTTATAGTGTTGAACAAACCAAAAAGACCAGTTATGGGTGTCTATGACCGCACAAGTTTTAATACTCAAATGTTCCTATTCAGCACTGCACCAAATAAAGGCCCAACTGCTCACAGGCTTTGTAATGTAAACGAAAATTTGCAATAGGGAACGCTACCAAAATAATCACTGGGGTGTTATATTAATTTCTATTTTAAGTTCAAAAAGACAGATCAATCATAACAGAGTTCATACAGGTGGGTTAAGAAATTCTTCCATTCGTCCATAAACACATGAGACTTAAATGTGAGTCTTCCCAAAAAACATTCTTCATAAAATAGAAACATCCAGCCCAGCCAATGCGTTTTCGCCTTGAACAAGGACTTATTCAGGGAGCACGCATAGCTTGAACATTAGTATCACCATATACGACTTTTCTGCCTGCAGGATATATAGGGTGTTTCAATATTGTGGATCGTTAATGGTCATTGACACTAAGAACTCTCTATAAGCATCTACTTCCTAGTGCATCCACTCTTCTACTGATGACCAGGCTGGGCTGGATGTTTCTATTTAGTGAAGAATAAAAAAGCTTATAGTGTTGCCTTTGCTTGTGGTGGGTACTTACTCTTTCATTGTTGATAAAAATAATTGATATATCATTCCATTGGATCTGGATCTTCACATTACATTTTATCATTGATGGTTAGAACATCTTTTTTTCTCAACAACTTTGGCAATTACTTTGTTGGACAAAAAGGTCAACCATGGTTAGAGCTCCCCCCTTTGACGTCTGACAGACCACCGGGTATAGATCCTCAGTCGTGGTTCCGATTAGCCTGGAGCCTTTTTGGAAAACTAATAGTAGTTTTGTACAGTTTAGTGGTTGGCTTTCTGTTTTCGCTTCCCATTCTTTATTAGTTTAAAATAGAGGGTTTTGGTAGGCTAACTCTTTGCTTAACTGGTCATTTTTGTCTAAGTCTTTCCTTCCTGGGTTGTTATTTGCCTTTTGGCTCCAGTTCTTTTCTTATATCTGTCAGAGGAGGTTAGCCTTGGCTTTACCTTAAGAACTGAATTGTACTTGATTCAAATGGGTCTGGTGAGCCTTAAGTCCTTGGTTTTGAGGGCAATTTTACCAACTGGTTTATAAATTCCATTGGCATGTTCAGTAAACAGGTACCCCTCTCAGGTTTACTGACCATTTTTTTTTTACCATTGATTTCCCTGATATTAAAACAGAAGGTTCATGCAGTCTTCCATTTCGTGCAATACACTTATACAGCGTGTCTATACATGTTCAAAACTGCCCCAATTTGCAAACATGCACACTTTTTAGGTATCTAACTTACTAATGGGGGGCACTTTTATTTTCGTGCCCACAGCTATTTTTGTTTCCAGTCCGTCCCAGTTAGCATCACATGCTTATGCTAGCAGATTGGCTGAGACCAAGCACTCCACTGATTTCTTTCTTTTCTGCACCGAGACGCACTCCAGAATGTAAGCACTGTACTATTTGTTTTATTTACTTCAGGCACATAGAGGCATGGGGAGGCAGTCACAGCTGAGCTTGTTGTACCTTGTGCCTAGTTCCTTTAAAGCAGTGGTCTTCAAACTTTTTAATGCTGTGTCCCGTCCCCCCCCCTCAGTGAAAAAAGAAAATTAATCAGCCCCTCTCAGAATTAAATTCACAAAGTTTAAATATGTCTCACCACGAGACGTAGTTAAACATTGCAGTTAAATTCTGTTACTATTTTAAAAATGCAACCAAATACATGACTGCCAAACATACTATTCTGGTCAGGCAGGCCTTACTAATTTGCAAAAGTATCCACATTGTGATTATTGGAAATGGGGGTGGGGTGTTGAATAATATTTGGAGTCCTTTCCCTTTTGACACCTTCTCCCAGCCAGGATATAAATGACAAAAGGTGTTAGTGATGGCTCAGCACAGAGGGTTACTGTTGCTCATTTTTTCCCTGCTTAAAAGAAAGCACTGTTATCGGCATGAAGATTCTTTTAGCCACAGCCTGGGACCCCCTTACCCCCCCCCCCCCCATCCCACCCCCCCCTAGGATCACTTGAGCCCCCAGTTTGAAGATCTCTGATTTAAAGGCACAGTTTATAAGCATTGCACTGCTCGTTTCATGACCTTAGAACTGCACTATGTGTATCACACCGAGCCTGCACCCACCGCGCTATTGTATATGTTCAGGAAACTGTAAATAGTGGAGCATGTGTTTAATGTGCGCCCACGCACAACCGCAGCACTGCATTGCTTCGGGTGTGTGTGCGGTGGAAGAGGAGACTCCGCCGAGCTGTAAACAACACATTATTGCATTACTAAACGCACGGGTGAGCAGCAAACGCCGCAGCGCGCATACCTTGTCCTTGTCGCCAGGAGGTGATTGGACAGAATGTCAACAGCCGTTATTGGTGCAATTATACTGCGTGTCTGGTGCAGGTGGGGAAGGGTCTATTTGAAGCGCGCCCTGAACGCAGCCCTCCACAGACGTGAACCCTGCAGTGTGAGCGCCGTGTGCTTGGAACGCACGACAGACTGCTCGCGCTCTGCCGGGTGAACGCAGACACACAGACCGGCTGCACACTCTTCGCTCACCCTCTAAAGTGCTAGGAGCCGCGGCACCGCCATGCTTTGCTTCTTGTTGCTGAGTTGCTGACAGACACACGCCGTCGCCGAGAGAATAAATACGGCAGTCTAGTATTTGCTTCAGCAGGCCAGACATGGCAACAGATTGCACTAACCGTATTACCCAGAGTAGCCGAGCTCAAAGATTGAATGTAAACATTGAATGTACTCAGAGTTATTCGTGCTGAGCGCAGGCGGAACAGTGAGCCCTGCACGGTTTCTTGTATTGGCTGTTGCTGGAAGCCACACACAGACGTTCTCCCATCTACACTATGTGCATTATTTACCTAGGACAGCCAGACACACACACACTGCCACCTTCACTTCACTATTCGTGCCCTGTGCCGAGTGCAGACACGCACAGCCTGTATACACAGCACAATGTGTAGCATTGCTGAGTGTAGGCACGAGGCAGAGACTCAAGCTCTAAACGCTAGGCTCATTTCATGGTGTGCCCAGTAAAAGCTAAGGCAAAGACAGGTTGTACCTTGAGGCTGGTGTATGGAAATGCGCTCCGCACCGGGATTGAATAGGTTAACAGTTATATATTTGCAGTATTTATTCAGTCTAGGTAAACCAATACTGCACCCTTTGTATCTTGTGCTTAGTGTAGACATGCCCACACGCAAACATTGCATTATGTTTATTGTATGGTTGGTGTAGGCACGCACAGGCTAAATATAGAAATTGCACTCTGTGCGTCAGAGAACTTCCCGTGAAGTGACGTTAAGCCTTTCATGACTTCCTGTGGTGAGATAGTGCCCTTCCTGGCGAGCCCCCTGGCACTTCCTTCCTTCCTTAACACCGGACAGTCTGAATATGTACACGACCCTTACAGCTGGACCTAGAAAGAGTAGGAGCCAAAAGAGCTGAAAGACTCAGGCACGAGGACCAAGACTTACGCGTCATTGGATAAGGCTGCTCTTCCGGTGCGGGCTGCCTCTGCGAGTCAAGAGGCCACATTTCACACTGAGGGGCTCTTTGGTGAAACAAGTGGAAGGGCCTTCCTCCTATAGATGTGTGAACCTCACACAGGCAGCCTCTCCTTCTCATGGAGATGAACGCTGTTTCACACAGGGAAACGTTACTTAGGAGACATAAAGTACAATTTCGGCAGCATTGTTGCACATTATAATTTAATTCCTGGCTTCGCTTCAACTGCGATTGATTTTGTCATTTAAAAAAAAAGCTACATTTCCTGGTGCAAGGGATTGTAGTGCTCTGGGCTCACACATGCACACCAAGGCAGGAATGTTTATGGGCGGCCTGTGTGTATGTGGGACCTCACCAGCGTATAGAAGCACTCACACGTTTCTCCGCGCCTGCATTTTGTGTATCCAAAATTACCATTCTGAGGCTAAAATATTGAGGTGCTGTTTATGCACCGACAGCACTTCCACAGTAAAGCTGCCCAGTAACAATCTTTGTGATATCAGTGATGGCCATGAAAGTAACCCAGGCAGCTCTGGGCGTGGGGTACAGCAGAAGGGGAATTCTCGTGTACAACGCCAAGTGGTCTTGTCTGTTTATGCTAAAAGAGCTGAGAGAAATGTACCTATTTCTAACAAGAGCAGGATTGAATCGAAGTGAAGTGATAATATCCATCCATCCATCCATCCATCCACCCACCCACCCACCCACCCATCCATCCATCCATCCATCCATCCATCCATCCCGCAACACCCATGGGGCTCACGGGGCTTCCCCCCCCCCCCCCCCCGCCCCCCTCGTCGTGCCTGTCAGCGTGCTGACACAGCTTCGCGGGCTGGCGAGCATGTAATTGCAGCCGCACCCGAGTACTTAACAGGTCTTTAAAAGACCATTCAGTTGTAAATGAGGCTTTTGTTGTGTGGTCACCCCTTCTCACAGCCACTTTGTCCGTGGTCGGAATAATTAGCCCCACCGAAATATTTTCAGCCCCCCCCCTCGAAATGTGGCTCTAGTTGCCCGCCTGCCATCCATCCATCCATCCATCCATCCATCCATCCATCCATCCATCCATCCATCCATCCATCCATCCATCCATCCATCCATCCATCCATCCATCCATCCATCCATCCATCCATCCATCCATCCATCCATCCATCCATCCATCCATCTATCTATCTATCTATCTATCTATCTATCTATCTATCTATCTATCTATCTATCTATCTATCTATCTATCTATCTATCCAAAGAGCATGCCTTGCGTGTGATGGAACACAGGTGTTGTTTATGGACATATGTGCCGATGCTGTGTGCTGATAGCTCTAGGTGGCAAGGAAGCTGGTGAAACCATTGGTTACTCTCACCCTGTTGTGCGCCTAGACAGAGTGACTGCCGGTGGACTCTCAGCCTACACTGCTGTCTGCACGACCGACTCCCTCCGACTTCTAAAATGCCTTAATCCGCGTAAAGCGCCGTAGCGACCACGTCAAACAGCATGAATGCCATTGTGAAATAAATGCTCATTGATGACACACCTTCCCAAAGCTTACAACTGCCAGTAAACGCGCTTGCTTGCACCTTACAGTTGCATTGTCAGTCCTGTTTGAAAGCTTCCATGAGTGCACCAAACCTCAGTGTGTAGCTGGATTCAGTGCACCGTCCAATCGCTGCAGCCAGTTGTCCATGCGCTCTTTGGTGTCTGGAATAGTGCGCAGCTCTGCTGCTGGACACGTGTTGCCGCCAGTGCGTGTCCGTGCAGCTCAGCTGCTAGTGCTAAGGCCTTTATGATGCGTATGTTGACCACTTTCGCACGTGCTTCCCACTGCCATCACTCACTGCCTGCCCTGTAGTGTCGTATTGTTACTAGGAGTTTCTAGGCGCTCGCTTCATTTGCCACCCGAGGGCCCATACTGCCTTGGTACTGTAGACGGCATCGAACGGACCTTTTTGCAAATCTGTGCAATAATCTCTCTGAAAGGGAACCTCTTGTTACTAGAGACAGGGGACCAGTGATGGAAGGAAGCCTGTGAACATGAAGGTGGGAGGGTCCTTTACATTCTTCTGATAAACTTGTGGGTGTAAGATGTCGGCAGACTGTGTTTGTACCGCTTACACGCTCCTCCATGCACAGCTAACAGTGGCAAGGTTAAATACAATGTGTATGTACATTTACTGTAAAGAGTATATGCATTTTCCCAAGGGGTGGGTGGGGACCATGGACGATTGTAATTTATCCCGTAAAAGCATTGACATGACTACAAACATCAGCACAAGTACAATACCTGCATTCAAGCAGAAAGACATTGAAAGAGATGGAACGATTTTTACTATTTGTGTACTTGAACATTCCAACAGAGTGGCCTGGTTTGCGCAATTCCAGTTAATATCCTGGAAGAGCGCTCGCACCACAAGTGTGGCTTTAATAGGTATTCCGTTTGCCGTGTGGCGCAGAGACATTCTCGATGGACTTCTGGATGGTTCGCTCCTCCTGCGGTGTGGTTATACTTGTGTAAAAAGCTTAAGTAGTAAATGCGGCCCGTGCATCTGAGAACCTCATCCCTGCACTTAGCCTGGCCGATCAATGGCCGCCATAATAGATCTCACACAATCTCCTCACATCTCCTGCCGCAATGATCTCATTACAAACCTTAAGTGACTCTGCAGCGTGCCTAAATGGCGACGAGGATGGCGGGAGCTGTCCACTGTGCTGGAGCAGCGGTGCGAAAACTTAGTGCACAAATTCCTCAAAAAAACAATTGTCAAACCATGCTTCCGCTACACAGTATTCTCAAACTCGCCACTGCGCACAAATGCTGCCTTGAACTGCACCAGGATGGTTGAAAAGGAAGACGATGTCTGTGAACATTAGCTCATAACGTGTACGCCTAGTATTTATTTTCAAATGCTAGGAGGTGAAAAGGATTTAGATTACAGACTAAGAGGCAAGAATTTAAGACATGCTTCCAACGATGTGACTTTAAAAGCATGGACTTCATCACCACCAAACAACTCCCATGGCCCCTGTGTGGAGAGTTGTAGTTTCTTCCTAGCAAAAGTAGGGCTTTTGAATTATGTAATAATCTTGCCTGGTACAACGACACGTAACTCACTATTAGCTGCCTTCATTCACAAGGAAATGTAATAATGCTTTTTTCTGCTGCATGCAATGAAAAACAAGCTAAATTCCATTTAAAATGGAAATATTCTATAAACTTTTTTTTTGGTTGTTGAAAAAATTTTGCTGAAAGTGACATTACTTGAAAGCTGTATTCAAAATAATTAAACAATGCAAGAAAGAAAATAAGATGTGGTTCATAAATTACTATCCAGACACTTGATTGGGTAGGCGACGTCAACCTATGTATCATTTATATATTGCTGTGCAAACAAAACGGTGCTATTATTAACCTGCAACAGGCTTATTAGTTCTTGAGATACAATTAGTTGCAGGACTCATTGTACACTGTAAATGCATGATGCCATTGGTATTTTCTTTAGAACATACTGTATATGATACAGTGAAATAAATATCTTCAAAAGACCTACAAGTGATACATTCAAATGGTTTGTTTCAATTTATTGAAAAAGAGTTTACGAGTTGCATACAACAACATTTTGTTGTAAAAAAATATTTTCATACTTTGTTGGGGATTTCATGTTCAAAGAGTGTGGGATTCAAGCTTACAATGAGATCTTCTATCAGGCAAACGTTGTTGATTTAGCAATGTAACTATTTATTTGCCCAGCAAACTGTGAAAGGCAACACAATAGTGGAAAAGAGAAAAGGAAGGGTAGCAAAGACAGAAAAACTATTGAAGGAGAGAGAGAGAATAGAGGGGGTATATGGTGAAAGATGGAGAAAAAGTGAGATAGGGAAGTGGAGACACAGAGGGACAGATGGAGAAAATATATAGAGAAAATTGGGACGGAGGAGAACACAAAGAGAAGAGCGAGAGAAAGGAAGTGAAAGATGTAGAGGGAGACTAAAAGGGAATGAAAAATGCATGGTGTGCGAGACAGACAAGAAGTCTAAGAGAGTGGGATGGCAGGTGTAAATAGGTAGAAAAGAGAGTGAATGAGTGAAGATCAGGTACAGCGAGAGAACGTGTGTAGAGGGAGAAAGATTATTGAAAGAGTGAGGAAGAAAGAAATAATAGGTCAGGAAGTTTTAGTGTGAACAGCTGATTAGAACAGAAAGTGTAATTTCAAGTCCCATCCATGCCTTCAGACTCCCCTACTGCACAACCAGCAGCTTGTTGACTTCCTCCTCTAGGGGTTAGATCACCAAGTTTCCACTCTCACTGAGGAGCCACAATGGGAGGCTGGTCCTTTTCAGGTTTAGTAGCCAGCCTGCTTACTCTCACAAAAATAGACTTTACCACTACTGCCTCTAATACTTAAGTGAGGCCTTGAATACAACCTCTTCTTAATCCACCAAATCTCCCAGTTTGCATGATAAGTATGTGTTTTGAGGCCCTTAAAGTGGCATCTAGCGTGTAACAAATCTCCATAATCCTCATCACTAGAAGGAGTGGAGTAGGAGACAGCAGAGAAGAAGGAGAGACAACGGGACGATAGTACAGGTAAGAAGAGAATCATGGAAGCTGCGGATAAATGTCAGATAGAGAGGGCAGAAGGGATATTCGCAGAGAGAGCAGGATTTGGACCTTGGCACGGGGAAGCCCTGCAAGAAAAATCATGGCTTGAGATTTGTTTTTAATGTGATTGGAGTATTTGACATATTTGGATGTCTGAATGTTCAATGACTACTTTTTATTATGGTGTGTTTTGTGTGCACAAGAAGATTCGTTAATAATAAAATGAAAGGGGTGCTCCACCAGGTGCACTTGGAGGCTGACACAGGAGTTTGAAGGGTGAAGTTCTCAATCACCGCCTGCTTGGAGTTGGACCAATCTTCGACAAAGGTGTTACGCAGTCTGGTTCATGCTGATCATCCCAGTGACTTCAGTGATATTCAGATTTGGAAAATGGTGTCTGAGCTTTATTTGAAAGTATGTTTCATGTATCAACATTTTTGCTGTACCGTAGAATTTTGATGACCAGGGTAAAAACTGAAATATATGTTATCTAGGATAGTTCACGTTTATCGAATATAGCAATTGGCCAAGCTTGGATGTCCTCCATAAACACGGAACTGGAGAAGGAAAGACGATACTAAATGAGAACGGTAAGAATATCATGTGTTAATAATGGATGTATGTTTTGATACAAACAATTCTTTTATCCCATCTGGAGAAACAAGCTAACGTACTTGTTTAATATCTTCCATATACACCCATGTACACACTCCATAATTTAATATTCTTCTTCTTTACCCATTGTCAATGTTAGATGTTCACTCACCCATTGCACATTTAAGGATATAACTTTACTTTCCTCTTGAAGAAGCCCAGAGATTCATCGGTTTCCTATCAAAGTATTATTTGTATTTCTTTATCAAGACCCATTGTTGCAACCAGGCCCATAAGTTTCTCATATGCAACTTAGCCACGCACATTTTCAGTTAGCTAATAATTTCATGATGCCCCAAAATCCCCAGCAGCCCAAAAATATTTCTGCATTCACGATTTTCGAAGCATTCTGGATTGTTTTCCAATGCTTCCTAGTTTTAGAAGTTCTAATACATTTTGCTAAATCTCTAGGCTCATATCTCTGTGAGTCATCAGCATGTATCCCTGAGAAAGATTTTATAATTACTCCATCTACTCAAATTTAGTTTGCATAAAACTGCAAATTTTTGTCAGCTGAACTTTCATTTCTGTGTAGCTCCCTTCTGAATTTTGGGCTTTCTGATCCATGTTTGCCTGATTTTAGCCTAATCGTGTTTTTATAATTTGTAAAAATGAAAAAAACAGAATCATGGTGTTCATGATATTTGACCTGACTTCCGAATACAGTTGATACCAATTTCGCTTTTATACCTAACAGGATGTTTCATATGGTATCTTCTTGAAGGATAAGTAAGGATGACATAGCGTGCAGTACTGCAATTTGACTTTACCAGTAGCAACAGAAATTATTTAGTGCATATTCATAGCTTGATGCATTTTGGCACAAGTACCTAACAAGAGCGAGTTGCCTTCTTCCTTCCTGTTTTATTTTGTATCCTTTAAAACTATATTTCTCTCCTGTTATGTATGAGATTCGCAATGGTTGTCTGTAAATACTGCAACACTTACGATAAAATTGAAGAGATTGAGATTAACTGAATGTTCTTTTTTCTAATGTATTGACAATAACGTGGTAGATGGCTGTTTCCAGTTTTACGAAATAACAGAATCATGAAATATCATTGGGGAATTAAGAGTACGTACAACTGATACAGCAGTTCTATTGAGTATTGCAATCTTTCACATCTTTATTTCCGATAAAAGTCATAAAAGTACAAAAAGGTATAATATAAAATAAAAGCACTAGAATCATGCAAGCATTTACCATAAAAACAATACAACTATTTAAAACAACATCACAATAAGATATTAAATAAAATCCGTTTGGCCAAAACATTTCTTAAGGCCAATAAAAGAAGCACAGAATTATACAAATACAAATTCAGTCCATATGTTAACAAAGTGCGAATGCAAGAGCGAAGTGAGGAGTTTAGAGGGGCCTAAAACTTTCTTGGTGTAAACAAACACATCTTAATCGATGGATTCTCAAAGTGCTAGTGCATAAAAGAGGAAGAAGCCTTTAAAAGACCCTAGATTTTCTTGATGGCCAATTAAAATCTTGGTATATTTAGAAGCAACAAGGAAACCCAAATAGGTCAAACGGGACCTTGGGGATAATGTTATTTAGACAACAGTGGTCCTATTTCAAAGGAATACAAGGAGAATAAATATAGACACATTCGTAGCTATATTAAGTTCCAGACTTGTCCAGCCGGACAGTGGTCTAATGTTTTTACTTGCGAAAATTTGAGCGGAATGTTACACAACGGTTCACAATGAGGGGCACAAGCCTGTACCCGATTTACACATGTGCAACTGACATACAGTGACAACAAAAGAACAAGAGGGCTTGTAGGCACAAGCGTGAGGTTTGAGGTACCAGAGTTTGCACAATGTCATAGTACATCATAACATAGTCTACACCTTTACATCAATAGTAAAGCGGCGCAATCGTGGCGTCGAGACTTCCAGCCAGACGCCATGATTGCGCCGCTGCACCTGCCCTGTACCCGGCTACTACGCCGACGGGCAGCTCCTAGTGCCATTACGCACTCAAGACTCCGCCTGCTCATAACGTTGACGCGGAACCCGGGATTAATCAAGATCGGGGCATCAGAGGCTTCCAATATTAGGCATAAGAATTATGTCCTGATGATGATCTGTGTATCTAGCTAACAGATCGAAACGCCGTCGACCCCAATGACACCTTATACAAAACTGTATTTTTACTATTGATGTAAAGGTGTAGACTATGTTATGATGTACTATGACATTGTGCAAACTCTGGTACCTCAAACCTCACGCTTGTGCCTACAAGCCCTCTTATTCTTTTGTTGTCACTGTATGTCAGTTGCACATGTGTAAGTCGGGTACAGGCTTGTGCCCCGCATTGTGAACCGTTGTGTAACATTCCACTCAAATTTTCTCAAGTAAAAACATTAGACCACTGTCCGGCTGGACAAGTCTGGAACTTAATATAGCTACGACTGTGTCTATATTTATTCTCCTTGTATTCCTTCGAAATGGGACCACTGTTGTCTAAATAACAATTACAATCTTGGGCCACATCGTCCCAGGGTATTTTCTTGGAGTAAATACATACATCTTAATCCATGGATTCTCAAAGTGCAATTGCATGAAAGGGGAAGAGCCTCTGAAATCCTTTAGATTTCTTAATGGCCAAATACGGTCTTGGGCCACAGAATCTCAGGGTACTAGTAAAGCGGGCAAACAGGGTTAAAAAGAACCCCCTGTACTACCGTGATATCAGGCCCCACAATAGACCTGAGAAACATGCGCCTAGTTCTCTCCATCACCAGGATTTATTGAGAGGCAGCAAAAACAATACTTTGTCGTGTGTCACATCCCAAAATGTGGAAGACCTCAACATGATTTCTCACCACAGTGTTCAGCATTCTGGGAAAATCCTTTGTTTTCTCCCCTTGACATAATGGGGACAAAAAAATAAGAAGTGTTCCACAGTTTCCTTACTGGCACCACAGGCGGGACATTCCCACCTATCTCGGTCATGAGGACAGCCCCAGCCTGAGGTGAAGGAAAACAGGGGGAGGGTGCCATAAAGAAATTTAAGATAAAGTTTTATAGCTCCCACAGGTTCAACCTCATGAAGGAACTGCTCCTCCTTAAACTCATCCTTCACTACAAGGAAGGCGTCAGGTAGGGGGCCGAAAGAGGATTGTGTCTGCATTAGATTTAATTTATGCTGGCCATAATTTGCTTTAATACTATTCTTACTCACGCAATATCATAATTCCCAATTTTCTCAGTGTGTCTCTAATTTACCATAGCATAGGAATTTTTCTAGAACCTGACAGCCCCAAATTCTCTGCCAACCCCCGGCCAATATGTTATAAGCTCAGTGGTGGCCCAAAGCCTCTGCCAATAAAGGATTGGTCTCAACCCTATTCCTTCTGAAATTGGGTGGCTGCCCATATCCAACCTAAGTGGGAGTAAACAGTCACTAGCAGGAAGGCCTGTCACCTGACGCAGAAATCGAATTTCTACTAGAGTAAGGGCCGTTGCATCCTTGACCTCACAGCTCCACCCCGTAGAGGGTGGTCCCCATGGCCTGTTGTTTCTAAATTTGCAGTGCCAGTAGAACTGGATGAAATCTGGAACTGCTCTGCACTTTTATCAGCCCTCCAGTTGTTCAAGTTTTAGTCTTCACCTATCGATGTGGCATTGCCATTCCAGATGCTCATTGAGGATTAGTCCTAGATACTCCAAAAATTGCACATGCTCCAATATTAAGCCTTTGAGCTTTGGGTTAGATCTGGTCATGGAACAGAGGTTAAGAACCATGCACTTTGTCTTCGAGACCTTCATTTTCAGTCCCCTCTTGTTGCAAAAGGTATCAAAGCTATCTAAAACCCTCTGTAGCCCCATGGGTGATTTAGATATTAATAGAGTGTCATCCACAAATATCAGGGCGGCAACCCTGAGGCCTGCAAGACTTGAGGAATCACCCTCACACCCATTCAGATGATCAACCAGGTCGTTGACAGAAATTGTAAAGAGGGTGGTGGCTAAAACACAGCCATGTCTTATCCCTCTTGTAACAGGAAAACGATTTGTCAACTTACCTGATTGACCATACCTTACCTGGGCGTAATTATACTGATGGAGTCTAATAATATTGGTCAGTAAATATGTAGGGACACCCATATCGGCCATCACTTGCTAGAGCTTGTGCCTCAAGACCAGGTTGTATGCTGACCGAAGGTCTACAAATACTACACTCAACCTTCCGCCTCCCAGGACCACCATCTTCCTAAAAAGCATTTGGAGACGAAAGACCTGCTCCAATGTGCTTAGGGTCCCTCTAAAGTCCTCACTTCCATCTTGCACTCGCACTTTGTGAACATATGGACTAAGTTTGTATTTATATAACTCTGCGCTTCCCTACTGAGCTTATGAAATATTTTGGCCATACAGATTTTAATCCATACCCTCTAATGAAATTATTTTAAATAGGTTTCATTGTTTTTATGGTATATGCTTGCATGATTCTAGTGTTTTTATTTTATACTATATCTTTTTGTACTTGTATGGCATTTAGCCGAAATAAACATTTGAAAGAAAGATTTTTGCATTTTCCGGGTTGCACAGAACTGTTTCATGGTACATCATTTGCTGAGATCCCCAATTGTCAAATGTGAAATTTTATTTTTATTGCATTTGCGACACTATGTACTTGTGTTAAGTACATTTTAGATCAATTCATTAAAAAAAATATTTTATAATGGATCGTACCTGTTTTATGACTTTGCATATCTGAAATAAATGTTGTTCACTGATTGTCAGAAACCTTTTCAGAGGGCCACGGGGTGTGCAAGGACTACTTGGTCCAACCGTGGTGGTTGAGGCATTTTAATCCTGACATCCGGGGCATGACTTACTATGTATCCTAAGTAACTGGGCCAAGTACCCCTTCTGCACTTGAACATCAGGCTATGCGTGGTCTGAGCTGTCCAAGGCTCCCAATAGGGGGTCGGGTGGATGTGTGGCTACAGATTAGTGAACAAAGGCTCACAACTCTGAATCCCACAGCCGTGGCAATAGATCATTCTCCAGCCAAATACTCACTTTAAAAAAAAAAGAGAAGTATTATACTTCTAACGCTCCCCACACAAAGGAACAATACAACGTTCACAAACAATTTACACAGTCCTCCCCTGAGGTCGGTGCCCTAGTATCTCTTTGATGATTCCCTGTTCCACCCACTCTTTGCATTAAAGATCTTGGTTTTTCCTCATTCACTTTTGGTAACATCCTGGGTAGGCCCCACTAGTAATCTGAGTCTCAAGAGTCCACTATGGCTCTGATTTAAAGTCAATAGTGTTCCAGCTGATATGTGCTCAAATTAGCAGCAAGTTCCCCCAAGGCTGTCAGGCCCAAAACAAGTCTTACCCACTCTAGCATAAAGGAAGCGTTCAGAGCCCTGGAGTGCACCCCGTCCGCAGGTGCTCGCAGCGGCGCCGGTCTAAGTCAGATGAGACGGCCGCACAAGACAAGCTCACATTAAAAGCTTCAACAAGAACGAATCATCAGTTGAAGTGGAATTGTAAGCGAAGCGTACAAGTTGCTGACACAGGACATAGCGTGCCAAAAGTAGCGAGAAATGTACCTTTACTTTTCTACTGTCATTGAATTGACAAAATATAATACGCTGCTGATGAAGATGCGAACCCTCAGATCTGAGTTCTTCAGCGCCGCACTGACCCACAGCACATATACCACCACCTAACTCCGAGGCTGACAAACCTCAACGTGACACTTCCCTCCTTTCATAACGTGGTTGGCAGTATCGAAGAAAAACACGCATCCCGCCTCCAATCTCAAGATGGCTGCACGTCACTCACAGTGAGCTGGGTGGCTCACAGCACTTCGATGTAACTGGGCATCATTGAAAGTTTGAGGGTGCAGCGTCACAGAAAACAGTGCAAGTACTTGCAAGTAAGCTGGCTCACACTGCGAATGATGTTTGAAAATGTAGTGCGCGCTTCCAACGACTCATGCCAAAGTTTTGAACCTAACTGCCAATTTTAACTCAAAATCTCGTATTGCAATTACCAAACACTTCACACTGGGCCTCGATGATTACAGCTCGACCGCTACAGTTCAGTCATCACTTCCCAAACTATGAGGAGAGTCAGCACTGCATACCGGGGCTCGATATCTGCCCCCAATTATATTCTACCATGCACAGCCACTTCTCACCAGGGTTCACACTTCTAGGGCAAGTAGTGCACACCGGGGCTCGATGTGTGCCCCTGACTCTTACATTTCACAGTGAAACACTTTCATGCAGATGACACCGGGCTCTCCTTACAGCTGGATCTGGCACTCTTCGATTTAGGGTGACCGTTCTTGGGGTCACCGGTGGGGCGTAGTGCCAGATAACTTTAAATGCATGCTTTTCATTTATGTAAAAAGTCTTTTACCATTGAATTTCCTTTGATTTCCATTACTGTTTCTTTGAATGTATTCTCTCTGGTGATTTCAGTCTTCTTTAGGCGGCACACTTAGGTACTTGCTTCTTAATCGTCGCCATGGTGGTAATCAAAGATGTCTCGTAGACAGCTCTTGTAGTTAATGGTTTATTCATCAGGTTACATCTTAGTAAGTTCCGATATATGTTCTAATGTATACCCCATGAGTAGCAGCCTCCTGGCAGCTCAGCCCATCTTCTCCAACTGCTCCCTCACCAGTACAAACATTACTAACATTCCAAAGGACATCATATTGTCTGAGCATCAGGCAGAGATCCATGGCAGGGAAGGTGTATTACTTAATAAGCAGATTACCACAACAAGCTCATCGCACCGCTACAGCATAAAGCTTCGGCCATTACCACACAGCAGTCTTTACCATGACGGCCCATCTTGGTATTTGGGTTCGCTCCACCGCTACCGCGCAAAGCTTCAGCCCTTACTGCATGGCAGTCTTTCCAATGGCTATCTTCACTTCATCCGTCTGCTGGCATACAATGGATGCCAACTCAGTCCTGCACATGGGCAGTTATTTGATTGGTGTGGCAGTCGTTACCTTGCACAGGGAGTCAACTTGACATTACTCCTCATTGGACCTTGCTTGCTCCAATGCTCTCCTCTTCCTCACAGGGCACACTGGTCTGGTGCAGGGCAGGCAGGCACTGGTGCTCCAAGGTAGATGGTCTTGAAATCCCTGGGTGAAGTCCCCACACTCAGCAGGGAGGCTAGAAGGCCTTGGCCCACAGTCCTGGTCACAGGTAGAGGTCTTTCAGAACTTCCCCTCCTCATACAACCCACTTTGCTGCTTCGCAGATGGCTATTTTTGTAGTCTCATCATCGCCTACTTGTAGTCCATTCCCAGACACCGAATGTGATTTAGGGGCTCAGTCTTTGAAGTTTTATGTTGGGGTTCTGCTTCTTTTGAAGTGTATGCTCCCCTGCCCCCTCTTCTTGTTTAAAAGCAGTCTGTCACAGCACAGAAAGGATGTCTCCCTGACACCCGGTGAATGTATACCACTCATAGGCACACATACACCAGCCACATGCACTTATCCTGCCTGCAATGCACAGCATTTTATCCTTCAGGTACTGTACCACTCATAGGTACATGACATATACATCCAGTACATGCATATACTGTGCACACACTTCTTAGGACTGCATTATCCTAGCATCATACCCTTCCCAGGTGCACATACAGCCAGCAAAAATATGCCACTTCCACACTGTGCAGCACTTCACACAAACCTGATGTAGACCAAGGGTGAGATAAGCACACAGTTGCAAAGCTTTAAAAATTGAGTGAGCCTGTAAGCCTCACTCCAGTGTCACAGGTTAAAATGGACCTTTTCACTTCTACTGATCACCACACAGTATGCTGCCACCAAAAGTGCTTGTGCTACTTAACTCCTGGTGAAGGCAGTAGCTTTCCACTACTATGAGGTACAAAAGGGGGTGGTGATGGACATGGTCCTAATGCTGATCTTTGTTATCATAGGCGAACACAGATCATGCATGCATGTCATGGATTGTTGTCTGTTGGACCGGCAGGGGTGCCCAAAGTGCTGCCCCCTTTTGTTCCACTACTATAAGGGCAGCACTTTGGGCACCCCTGCCGGTCCAACAGACCACAATCCATGACATGCATGCATGATCCGTGTTCGCCTATGACAACAAAGATCAGCATTAGGTTCATGTCCATTACCATGCAGAGGACTTTTCCATCTCAGCATAGATTCAATGGATTTGTGGGAACAAACTACTATGAGATGGAGTAAATAGTCTGTTTTCCATAGCATATTTCTGTGTTGTACCCTGAGCTATGCCTCAGCGTCTAAACATGGGTTTCTTCAGTGCCAGTCCTGAATTGTGAGAGGTTATGGATAATCTGTGCAGGCAGGTTCAAATTGTCTATCATGACTGCTGTGTCCCAAAGGGAAGCCATCACCAAATCTGCTACACAGGAAGCCGACATAGCAGTCTGCATGCTTTCAAACACATAGATACCTGTTGAGAGTAAGAGATGGTTACTGTTTTCACGTTGCCACGTGTGCATATATGGTAAACTTGAACCACCTTTCTATTTACATGGCATTTAAAGCGTGCATCCCCTGTCCTTTCTGCCCCTGTCTTGCCCCAGTTGCTGTCTTGTGGGGTATCACACCTTTGATCTGATTATTCAACCTCACTGTGCAATAAAAGACAGATTGCAGTTTCCTAAGTCTGCGTCCTCAGTGTTTAAATATGTTTTCCGAGTGCCCGGGCCTATTGCTAGCTAGCTTCGAGCTGGTGTCAGCAGACCAGCGCCCTGCATTCACCCGTGAGAAACAGCAAGGAGTGTTTTCAACTGGTCCATTGATTAGGGTGGAGCGGCATAGGAGAAAGTACTAAAGATGCAGGAAACACAGCACAAAGTGTAAAAAACACTCTAACTCAAAAAAAAATTCTCTATTCGGCATTACCCGTAAAAGCAGCATAGCTGAAGCATAACTCCATTATCCGGCTTTAGGCACACACCTGTAGCAGCACCAGCTCAGACTTGTATCATTGTATGTAGTGGGTCACCACTCTTTATTTTATGTTCCTACCCGGTACATTTACATTTTTACAAGAGAATTTTCATCCCCTCTTCTTGTTTTAGGGTATCCGTAATTTGGTATTATTTTGTCATGTTTAAGAGCCCCACGGGTTGCATTATTTAATTTGACCAAGTGATTTATTGCCTGCCGCATACTGTTAGCTCCAAATGTCTCTGTCCTTCCCCCTGGTTTTTCACTATAGGAGCTCAAAACTGCTTGCTTACCCAACTTTGTAAAGGTTTGTCAACCTCTCCACCTTCCGTGCTGTATTTTGAGCTAACCCAATGCACATATTAATGTGCTTGAACTACCATGTTGTTTAAAAACAACTATTATTTCTATGTCTCACTGGGTTTTGCTCCTCTTTCTGAATGCTGTTAATAACATACAGACTCAGACAGAGGGGGGAACCCCCACAGCTTGCAACACACCAGAACCAAAATTTGTCTGGCCAGACAGAGCACAATTCAAGCGATAATGCTTCACAAAGGTGGACTCGGATGCCCAAGTCCCAGCCCGACAAATCTCAAGGGGAACCCCATGGAAAGCAGCCCATGAAGCAGACACACAACCCTGGTGGACCTCGCCTGGATCCCTGAGGGGGCATGGCATAACAGAGCCCTGATAAGCCATCGAGATCACAGCCTTAATCCAGCGGCCCAAAGTGAGACGGGAGGCAGCCTTACCTCTACCAGCCAAACCAAAAGTCACAAAGAGGGAGTCAGAAGACCGAAACTCAGCAGATTGAGCAACATAAACAGACAAGGCCCGCTTCACGTCCCAAAAATGGAGCAAGAGGACAGAGGGCGAGGAAGGAGACAGACAGAGAGAAGGAAGAACCAACTCCTGAGAAGAATGGAAATGAGAACAAATCTTAGGCAGAAACCCGGGATCCAAAGAGAGGACCATCGTGTAATCCAGAAAGCGCAAAAAGGGGGAGAGCAACGCAAGGCCGTAAGCTCGCCCAACCTCCTTGTAGAAGTAACAGCAACCAAAAACGCCACCTTGAAAGACAAGAACTTGAGGTCCACGGACATCAAAGGCTCAAAAGGAGGGGACTGCAAAGCACCCAAAACCAAAGAAAGATCCCAAGGAGGAACCGGAGAGCGGACAGAAGGAGCAGAGAGTGAGAAACTCCGAAACAGACGGGAAACCAACAACCCATCCGAAGGCAGAAGAGAAGCCGGAACCCGAAAAGCCCGAATAGCAGCCCACTGACCCGTCAAAGTGGACAGAGCATAGTGTTTCTGAAAGCCATCCAAAAAAAATTGCAGAACAGAAGAAACAGCACAAGAGGCAGGAGACAGGC
This sequence comes from Lissotriton helveticus, assembly GCF_964261635.1. Lineage (NCBI taxonomy): Eukaryota > Metazoa > Chordata > Amphibia > Caudata > Salamandridae > Lissotriton > Lissotriton helveticus. Next base: position 1,303,587,006 of record NC_136065.1, on the reverse strand, counting down.
CCAGGGCAGCACACCAAGAAGAAAAAGAAGCCAAGTGCTTGGAATATGAGGCCAAAGTGGACTTCTGACGAGAAGCCTGCATCACAGTGATGAGATGGTCGGGCAAACCCTGGACCCCAAGAGACAGCCGTTCAACCTTCAGACCGCCAAGGTGAGAGGAACCAGCAGGGAGGGAGACGGGGACCCCAGGGGAGATGGGCAGAGGGGCAGAATCCACGGAGGCCCCACCGCCAGACCCAGCAGCAGAGGAAACCAGGACCGCTGCGGCAAATAAGGAAGAACAGCCACTACCTGAGCCCCCACCCGCTGAACCTTCAGCAAGAAAGCAGGAATCAGAGGAAAAGGAGAGAAGGCATGAAGGAACCAAGGGGGCCAGAGGACCGACAATGCATCCACCCCCCAAGCCCCCCTCTCTGGAGACCGGGAGCAGAACAGGGGAAGCAGGGCACTGGACTGGGAGGCAAACAGGACCAGCACCGGAGTCCCGAACCTCCGGCAGATCAACTGGAAAATCCGAGGGGCGAGACACAGGGAGAGAGAGGACGGGAACCTCTGACTTAAGGAATCCGCCACCACGTTGTCCACACCACGAATGTGCAGAGCAGAGAGGGCCAAAAGATTAATTTTCGCCCAACTCGCAATCGCACAGGCCACCAGTTTCAGGGAAAGACAGCGGGTACTGCCCTGGTGGTTGATATAGGCCACTGTCACAGTGTTGTCCGATCTCACCAAGATGTTGCACCCCTGAAGACGATCCAGGAAGAAGCGAAGCGCCCTCTCCACAGCGGACAGTTCCTTTCAATTGGACGACCGGCGTGACTCCGACGGAAGCCAACGAACCTGCACCGCCCAAGGACCCAAAGTCACACCCCAGCCCGATGCGCTGGCATCCGTGGTCAACACCAAAGGGGGCGGGGGATGGATCCACATTCCCTTCGACAGATTAGAAGAATCCAGCCACCACTGTAGAGCAGACACCAACTCCAGAGACACAGGCACAGGAACCGAGAAGTCCCGGACAGGAAAGCGGACCCAACGTTGAACATGCCACAACAGCGGCCGAAGATGAACCCTGGCCCAGGGCACCGTGAAGACAGTGGCAGCCATGTGACCCTGAACCACCAGCCACTGCATGAGAGGAGCTGCATCCTGGGAAAACAACCTCCTCAGCAACTACTGAAGACACAGAATCCTGGACTCCGGGAGAAACACTTCGCCCAGAATGGAGTAGAAAATGTCCCCTATGAAGGTCCTCCGAGTGGCAGGCACCAGGTGACACTTTGGCAAATTGATGAGAAATCCATGATCCTCGAGCGTACGCATGGTCAAGGAAAGATGGTGAGACATGACCTCCGGAGAAGGAGCCTGGAGCAGCCAATCGTCCAGATATGGAAACACAGACACCCCCAGGAGGTGGAGGTGAGCCACCAAGGGAGCCGCTACCTTGGTGAACATCCTGGGGGCGGACCGGAGACCAAAGGGAAGGACGCAGAACTGCCAGTAACGACCCTCCAGGCAGAAGCGCAGGAACCACTGATCTCCCAATGCCATTGGAACATGGAGGTAAGCATCTTGGAGATCAAGAGAGGTGAACACCCAGCCCTCCTGGATCAAGGGAATCACCTTCTGCAAAGTCTCCATTTTAAATGGGATCTTCTGCACAAACAAGCTCAAGGCCCGAAGATTGATGACCACCCGGAAACCCCCTGTGACCTTCGGGACCACAAAGATGATGGAATAGGTCCCCATCCCACGTTCCAGGGGGGGAACAGGGACAATCGCCTCCTTGTCGGACAGAACCCGAACACCCTCCAGTAACGCCAGACGGCGAGATGGGTCGAAAGGCGTCAGAGTCGCCACAACACCTGTGGGAGGAGGAGGAGACAGACACTCTATCCAGTAACCCCGGGAAATAACATTCAGCATCCACTGGACGGAGGTCATCAGCTGCCAAGCAGGGAGGAACAGTCGCAGTCTCCCACCAACCGTAGGCGGACCACCAACGAGAGCGGGCACCGGAACGGCATAGTCAGGAACGCTGTGTGCCAGACCCCCCATCTGGCGGGGGCTTCTTCTGGAACCTCCTCGGAAAGGACCTACCAGCACCCCGCTGGTCTTAAACGAGGACTGCTGAAACCTGGAAGGCTGTCAAAAGGACCGGGCATTCGAGAAGGAGGCACCTTTTTGAGAAGGATGATGACAGAATCACAAAGAATGCTTCCGCTCCTTAACGACCTTATGCAGCCTATCCTCCAGAGCGTCCTCAAAAAGACGAGTCCCAGAAAATGGCAACCTCAATGCCATGAAACGCTGAGCCGCATCCGTCTTCCAACCCCGCAGCAGCAAGTTCCGACGGGTAGCAATGGGGGAACCACAAGACAGAGCAGAAGCCCCGACAGAGTCAAAGGCGATGTCTGAAAGGAACTCCGTCTGACGTTCCATAGATTCCAGCAACTCCGGACAACTGCCCCCCTCCTGCATCGTGGAAAACAAAGTCTTAAAGTCAGCCAGCAAAGACTGAGCTACGTAGGCACCATACACCCCTGAACGAATAGCCAGGTGAGAGCCAGCATAGAATTTCTTTAGTGCAGAGTCCATCTTTTTATCCACGCCATCCTTCAGGATATTATCATCCGCCATAGAAGGTCGACCCACCAGACTAGCAACAATCGAATCCACCTGCACAGAATCGGGCAAGGCTACCTCCATATCCTGCAAAGGGTAGAGCTTCGACATAAACCTGGGCATTGCAATATGGTCAGGGTACTTCCATTCCTTTAGGAGAACATCCATCACAAAGGGGTGGATAGGCAAAGAAGAAGCAACAGGCTTCCGAAACTGCGGCAGAACAGAGTCCCGGGAGATGTTGAGACAGAGTCATCAGGGAAACCCATATTCTCCCGAACATGAGAAAGAAGGTTAGGCAACAGTTCCGTAGAAATGTACTTGCCCTTAAGATCCATCGCACCCAACGAAGACTCATCAGAGGAACCAGATGACCTTTACCTCTGGAGAAGTGCCACCAGCGCAGCTGTTAGCAATGCTGCCACCCAGGGGAGAACCATTAGGACAGTCTTGTCCCAGTTGGATTATTTGTCTTGTTTCAGCCAGTGTGATTCTTCAGCTAGCAATAATGCTACTGTTAGCATTTGCATCACTTTCTTGGACAGTGGGTAGTGTCTGGCCAGCCTTGATCGTGAATACATGCGGGACGCTCAGTCAGTCACTGATGCTTCGGGCATTGATCAAAACCCCTCTGTCTTATGCCCATGTTCAGCCCTCTTTTCCCAGCCCCTCCACATTCCCATCTTCCCAGGGAGGCCACCCAAAGGGGGGAACAGCCTTTACGATGCTGCTGTTACGCCGCGTGCCGTTTCAACGCGGTTTTTCCAACGCAAGTTGTTACCACGACTTGCGCTGCAGGGCGCTGCAGGACAAGGCATTTTTTAATTTACTACCCAGCACCTTCCCTACTGTACGTAGGCTGGTGTTAGAATAGTAAATTAAAAAATTCCGAAGTCCGCACCCCTCCAACGCAAGTCGTGGTAACGACTTGCGTTGAAAAAAACCGAGTTGTAACGGCACGCGGTGTAAAACCACGCGTTGTAAAGCCGTACAACCACCCAAAGGTGTTGTGTGCTGCCTCTTGTGGGATACCTGTTGTGGGAGCTCAGCCCCAGCTTTTTCATCACATGAGGAGGAGGAAAATAAAGAAGCGGGAACACATTTGTTCACAGCCAATTGTTCCGATGCCCTAGTTTAAGGCCGGTGCTAGGCATGGGCAGTGTGGGCAGCTGCCCAGGGCCACGCGCCGGCTCGCAGCCATGGGGCCTCACACTTTCAAAAACTCCATTGTTTCGAGGCCCAGAAGGGCCCTTAAGAGTTTATATTTTTTCTATTTTGATCAATTTCCAGCGGCCGGTCCCTCTCTCTGGGCCTAATCGCTGCATCTGCATGAGGATAGCAGCAATTAGACAGGTAATTAAAGAGCCCTTACGTGTGAAGATCACCCTGCCCCTGTTTGAATGAAAAGCAGGATAACCTGCAAGGTGCACAGCAAAAGATCGAATGACGGTGCCTCACAATGAAAACCACTCATCTCACCCAGGATGAGGGAAAGGGAGCACAGAGGTGAATGAAATGGTACACAAATGGAATAAAGTAAGGGGGGGCAGATAGGTGTGAGTACAGCAGCCAGACAAGTGGTGTATGCAGAGGAGCACAATCAGAATATAAAAGTGGCAGGACTAGCGTTTTAAGTGTATTGAGTCCCTAGAGTCTCTACCTGGTGGTAAATAAGAACAGACATGAAAACAGTCCCTTGTTGGACCCTGTATTCATGTCCTTTACTTTACCTGCAAAATCAATGATCCAGTGTCTGCACAATAAATGTATAACACAGTAGCCGAGTTGGACTGGCCTGTGGGGCACTAAGGCAGTGCGTTCTGGTCTAATCTGTCAGGTTAGCATGTAGGCCGGTTTTTGGGCTGTTTGTTGGCCTGCTTTATGGACAGGTGAGCACATTTTTACTGTTGATTTTCATGATATTAAAACAAACATTGCGTGCAGCAAAATCAAATCTATGCAGTCTCCCACACCTTACAAAAAACGTAAACAGCATGTCTGTACAAGTTAAAAACTGCCCTAATTTGGAAACATGGGACATTTTTCTCGCTAAATAATTCACTAATGGGGGCTACTTTTATTTTGTTGCAGGTGCCTTTTTTATGACCCAGTCTCACACTGCATGATAGGGAAATCAATGACAGCAATTTTGTTCCTGTTTATAGTTCACATGCTTTACTTAATCTTGCATTCCCCAAGAGTGTTAGCTATTTCCAGGATGTGTGTTTTTGTATTTCATTTCACAGCGTATTACTCTTGTATGGGGCACACATCGTAGTGAGTCGCCTCCAGGTGTTTATAACAGGCTACAGTTGAGAACTTTGGAGTTGAGGCTGAAGACAGTACAACTTTCACACTGTGCCTGTCTGTGGGTCAAAAAGGTGTCCAGAATACATGGTCATTAAATACATGGCTTCTCTGCAGAGCACACAGAGCAACAGTCCCGTAATCCAGTTGCAGTTGGTATTCTGTGCAAATGTGTGTGAAGGAGGTACTCATTGGTCAAAACTGTGACAAGGTGATCGTAAAATAATGTATTGTTGTTACTCATTTATTTTAAACAGCCATTGACAAAACCAATACCCTGGCTGTTTTTAGATGCAAGTCACTTATTGTCTTATATTTCTGGATTCAATCACAGAAAGCTGAGGGGAAGATGAGTAAAATAGTAGAGCATTGAGGAGAAGGCGGATGTAAAATGGTCAGCATAAACAAGAAAAGATAAGATTTTTCAGGAGAATGGAAGGGTAGAGGTGGATGTAAATGCACCAGAACAAGGAAAGAAGTCATGAGACTGGGAGAGAGATGAGAGTTGAAGGGTAATGTATGGATAAAATGTGTGGATATATGAGAGACAGAACCAGTAAGGGAACATAAGCAGAGTTGAGAGAGAAGGATTGGTGAGAGATGGATGGAAGAAAGCAGGACCACTGAAAGATGTTAGAGGTTGGGCAGGATGAGACCGGAGGGGAGAGGTGGAAGTTGGAAGGTTCAGAACCAGCAAGAGAAATTTGAATCCTAGAAAAAAGAAGTCGACTTCCAAATCTCTTTCATAATACTCATACTCATTGACAATGTGCCGGCTTCTGACAACTCTAGGAGTTTGAAGTAGCATTTGTACTGTATCAGATGATTTGTGGTTGACTCTTGATCGTAGAGTTAGAGCAGCTTTAATACTACTAAAACTTAGCACCACATTTGACACTGTTTCCCAGCCAGTGCTTATAAATCAACTAGTACAACCTGGAATTTAAGTATCCCCCTGGTGTGGTTTACCTCTCTCCAATTTGAGAAATCTTAAACAATCAACTCACCACCTCTTTCTATTATGTTCTAAACCTCTGACTTGTGGAATTGGGATACCTCAGGGTGACTACGCGCTCTACAAAAAATTTTAATAATAATTTATTGGGTCTCCACTGTTCAATCTATATAATTCCCAGTTAGTCTTACTCATACAGTACTTTGGTTTCTTGCTGATATCTTGCACATATTGATACCCAAACATCACTTTCCTCAGTGGCAATCTGGTCTTTGCCCAAGAATATGTTTGGACTTGTATGCTAACTGTTAATTTCTGAATGGAGACAAATTCATTAAAACCTTATAGTGACACATCAAGGGTTCTCATTTTTAAAGGATCTCATACCATATGCTGTTCTCTTTAGTGGCTGGTGGAGCTGGGTCAATTGCCCGCATTGGTGGAGTCAACAAAAAAATCTTGGATTCATTTTCCAACATTTTCTCTTTTTTATGTGGAACAGATGAACCATGTTTTATCCACTTGCTTTTACGACATCCATAAGCAACACAAAATCATCCCTTTTCTCCACTCCCACTAAAGTGAAGCTGCTGTGCAGTCAGTTATCTTCTCACTAGATAATGCAAATGCCCACTCTCTTGTGCTTCCCACCTTTTAGCATTCATTACCTTTCAAATAATTCAGGACAGTGCTAGGCTCCCCATCTGAGACTGCTGCATCGCAATCCCATTTCTTCTCACCTTTCTGCTGTCTGCTGTGTTTTTGGTTTGAAACCCTACATCTGCAAGACACTTTCCATTTGTAATTGTGCATTGCATTAAAAAGGTTCTCTCTTTCTAAAGGACTCCCTAATGTTCATTCCAGAATCCTATATTATTTGCCATCCAAACTCCTGTGCCATCATAAAATTTAGATGGCCCTGATTTGAGACAGATTCTTCTCCTTTCTATTTGTGCAGGACTGGAACTCTCTCCCTCTTGAGCTATGGTGTGACTCAAATGTTTTGGAAAAACAAGTAAAACTGTATTTTCTCCACATTAGGAAAGTCTACACCTCTCCTTAGTGCCAGAATGCCTGATTTGCAGATCATTTCCATTCATCCCATTCAAGAGAACAATAACTACGTTAAATTTATTTAATGTATTTCCACTTATTAGAGATTCAACATTTATGTATGCATTTTTATTAGGATTATTAATGCTATTTCAACCCATTTTACTTAAGTCCAAACTAGGTAAGTAGCTTTTTGGAAAGAGGCTTCAAACATTGCCAATTAATGTCCAATTGATATTACCTCCTATGAGGTCACTTCCTGTCAGGTTAAATATTATGCAAATTATAGGGGCCTAGCTTGTTCCCATTCAGCCCGGGGCCCCACAAATCCTAGCACTGGCCCTGCCCTAGTTACATTCCCGACCTCCTAGACCCAGGTCTCACTTCTGTCCCATAAGACATGGCATCTCTTCGGCTTCCTACCAGCCATGCTTGTGTGTGCGCCTCCTCTCTCTTCTCTCCTCTACAGGGACCGCTGTCCCCTACCGCCTCTGGCCCTGTGCTTCAGGCCCTTTTCATCCCAACCCTCCGGGGTAATCCCCTCCAGCCGTGGCCCACAGCTCAAGACGGGGAGCAGAGGGGGAAGGGCAAAAAATAAGCCACTTGGGCCTTGGAAGGCAGAGTCCATGCCTAAGAGGGAGCGGGGTCTTCACAGTCTCCCTATCCAGGCTGTCCCTATCTGCGTCTGCCTTTTCAGTTGGGACAACTGCCTTCTGCCAATGTTCTGACCCCTTCTTCACTATGCCTTGTGTAGGTGCTCGCCTACTAGTCCACGGCAGAGTGGCCATTCCACTCTTCCTACCCCCGCTGCTTGCTTCTTCTTGAAGGGAGCTGCGTTACAGCTTATATGACTGTTGTGTTGTTTTCCTGGAGCAGGGTGTTGAAGGATTTCGGTTGAATTTGTGGGAGCACTAGGAGAAGGCATCTGCCGTCTCGTGCTGCTGACCACCCCCTTCTGTAGCAAGTGAAATGTTAATTCTCTCATTGACACAGAATAGCTCATCTCATTTTAGTCCATAGCCCTCCTAAAGCTCTTACTTTAAAGCGAAATCGTTTATCAACCTTTTCTGTCATTTTATACTAAAGCACGGAAATGTTCTGTTTCCATGAGATTTAACTCCTGGGTCAAAGCTTCTTCAAGAACAACAAAATACTTTCTTGCCAATGTCTTGATGAGGAGTTTAAACTTAAAACATATCTTGCCGCCATTGTGCAAGTTATCTGACCCCATTATTGCTTCTGTCATTTCATTAAAATAGATGGACCAGTTCCTTTTACCCGGTATGATCACCTGTATAATGATGTCAGAATCAGCATCGTGCTGCCTTATAGGGCATTCTGGCAGGCGAGTCTGAAGACTGGTAGTTTGGCTCTTTGTGGGACTGTTTTACGGTCAGGTTGGCTCGGCTTTACTCTTAATATTCCTGATATTACCATAACAATTTCCTGAAATAAGCAATTATGCATCCAGTCTCCTCCCATACCTTGTTAAACACCTATACAGTGTGTTTACAAGTTTAAAACTGTCCTGATTTGCCAATATGAGCCACTTTCCTAGTTATCTGACTTGTATAATGGGTGCCTTTTTAGGTCGAGCAGACGTACTCTCAATGCGTGAGCATTGAGAGTGTCTGTCTCGACAACTATTGTTGCCGCTTTTTGGGAATGTGGACACCTATCTGGCACGAGCGTTTCCCTTGCAGTTTTCACCGCGGGAGCGCGCGCCTCTGCCCCGCGCATGCGCAGAGTAACTCACAGCCATTTTTTTTTTTTCAGCCCCGAACCGAATCAGGTATCAGAGCGCTTTACATATAGGCAGCCCCCACCCCTCTGCATGCACGCACACACAGGCGAGCACATGCACACACATACAGGCACACGGCACACAGACACTCGCTCACACACACACCCCCCTCCCCCACAGTCACACACACGCACTCCAAGACACATACACACACGCACGCACGCATGCACACACGCACACACACAGCCCGCCACTCGCGCGCGCGCACACATGCTCCCCCCTCGCCCCGCTCAGCAACCCACTCACCGGCTTCCTTCGTGCGGCGGCTCTCCTCAGCTGCAGGGCCCGGCAGCAGGACTCTTCTTCCCTCCTTCGGCACCGGGGCGCAGGGTAGGCTCCTGCCTGCTCCGGTGCTCCCCTCCAAACACGGCTCCAATCGCGGCTCTTCCGGTTGTCGCGCCGGCCTGCCTGACTTCCTGGTCGCAGGCCGGCAGAGTGACGGCGGTGATTTGCGGTACTTATTTATTTCGTTATTTATGCATTTTTATTAGCGCGGACTTTACCCGAAGGCGGTATTAATTTATTTATGTATTTATGCATTTTTTTTGTACTAATCAGTATGTATGGATTGTGACTTTAATTTTGTAAGATTCACCAGATAACAATGATGTGTCAGAGTGTTTGACTTTGACAATGCTTGTTTGTTTACTCACTGCCTCCTTCAGCAGCGCCTTGGTTTTGTCTGGGCTGATTCCTCGCCAGCTGTTCAGCATCCAGGCAGACATTTGGGGCAGACAGTCTCTAGCCAGCGAGGCCGGAGAAGCCATTAAGCGTAATTCTCTTAATTGGGTTCGTGCATGACACACAATGTGCACCTTTGCAACGGGTCCATTGAAACTGAATACATTCTAAAGCAATCACGAGAAGACACAAAGTAACCCGCCATTATGAAGCAACCCCAAACCGGCTTAGAACTGTAAGGAGCCTTTCCATGCCCCCAGAGCGCATAAACAATAATACATTGAATAATAAAAAAAATAACGCTGTATTCTTTGTCGGAACCAACAGTTCAGCCTAACAAAATTCCTACAAGATTGCAGACAGGCAGAAATACAGCTGTAGGTGGTTGGACAATTGCGCTAACTCCCTAGGGGGTACTTTGCATGCAACTTTATCTTGAAAACAAAACAGCAGCCACAGAGCTCCCAAGATTCCGAGTTTGTGATTTTATAATGGGATACACCAAACTACAGGTCCCAGAATGCAAAGCAATAACCTGGACTGCATGGGAATTCGAGAGTTCTGCATACATTCTCTGCCCCCCCCCGCTCCCCATGTGCACCATATTGTTTGTGCATATTTAGAGCCAACAATCTTGACACAGCCTTGATTTTAGTTTTTCTCTAAGACCAGAACAGTATAGCTCACCACATGCAGTGAGTCATGTGTGACTGAGCAGAATCAGGTTTTTCGGCCAACAGCTGTGAGCACGGTGGGACTTTTGGGCCTATGGTTGTAAAGGGTATGTTAAACATGTGTAATACTGTTGACCGAAACATAACAGTTCTGATATGACGCGTGTTTGTTTCTTATAATACCCCTAACTACAAGAAACACCAAGAATTGCCACGCAAACATCCAACAACATAGTTGCCAAGTTTCCTAGGTGTGACTAGTTACTTAAATACCAAGACACAAACCTCACATGAACAATGTGTTTCCAAAACGTTTCAGCAGTAATCCTGTTTTTATTTGGACAATGTCAGTCTGTGCCATTTAAATTTGAATGCTGTTTACTTTTTTAAGAATCAACAAACCTCACGTGAACGGTGCGGTCTCAAAACGCATTGGCGCTAATCGAGTTTCAGAAATTGTGAGGAACTTTATAGTTAATGCTGTGTCTGTTGATATATTTTGCTTTCTACATTTTAATTAGGTTCCCTGTTTTTTATATCCAGTATATAAGTATATTGCTCTCTCATTACACTGCCCCCTCACACACTGTGCCCCCTCACACACTGCCCCCTCACACACTGTGCCCCCTCACACACTGTGCCCCCTCACACACTGTGCCCCCTCACACACTGTGCCCCCTCACACACTGCCCACTCACACACTGCCCACTCACACACTGCCCACTTACACACTGCCCACTCACACACTGCCCACTCACTGCGCACTCACACATTGTGCACTCACACTAGTTTAGGCCACACACACACACTGTACCCTCACACACCCCGCACCCTCACACACTCTCATTACACTGCACCCTCACACACTGCCCCCACGCACTGCCCCCTCAGACACTGCCCCCTCAGACACTGCCCCCACACACACTGCCCCCACACACACTGTCCCTTCACACACTGCCCCCTCAGACACTGCCCCCTCAGACACTGCCCCCTCAGACACTGCCCCCTCAGACAGACTACTCACATACTGCCCCCTCACGCACTCCCCCTCACACAGACACAACCCCCCTACACACACAAACACACAACCACGCACGCAAAACCCCACACACACGCAAACCCCGCCCACACACACGCAAAACCCCCCACACACGCAAACCCCCCCCACACACACACGCAAAACCCCCCACACACATGCACACACACACACACAACCCCACACACACAACCCCACACACACAACCTCACACACACAACCCCACACACACACAACCCCACACACACACAACCCCACACACACACAACCCCACACATACACAACCCCACACGCGCACACAACCCCACACGCGCACACAACGCCACACACGCACACAACCCCACACACGCACACAACCCCACACACGCACACAACCCCACACACGCACACAACCCCACACACGCACACAACCACACACGCACACAACCACACACGCACACAACCACACGCACACAACCACACGCACACAACCACACACGCACACAACCACACACACACACAACCACACTCGCACACAACCACACACGCACACAACCACACATGCACACAACCACACACGCACACAACCACACACGCACACAACCACACACGCACACAACCACACATGCACACAACCACACACGCACACAACCACACACGCACACACCCACACATGCACACACACACACACAAACACACACACACAACCACAACCAGACACAATCACACACCAGGATAGCAAAACATAGCATAGCAAAACAAAACATAGCATGGCATAACAAACATAGCATTGCATAACAAAACAAAACCTAGCATAACAAAGCATAGTTTAACAAAACACAACAAAACATAGAATAACAAAACATAGCATAGAATAACAAAGCATAGCATAGCAAAACATAATAAAACAGCACCACTCAGCACCACTCAGCACCACCACAGCATCACTCCGCACAACCACAGCATCACTCAGCACCACCACAGCATCACTCAGCACCACACTCGGCGCCACCCCAGCATCACTCGGCGCCACCCCAGCATCGCTCAGGGCCACCCCAGCATCACTCAGGGCCACCCCAGCATCACCCAGCGCCACCCCAGCGCCACTCAGCGCCACTCCAGCATCACCACATCATCACTCAGCGCTACCCCAGCATCACTCAGCACCTACACATTATCAATCAGCACCACCACAGCAGCACCCCCACACACCACCACACACCACCACAGCATCACTCAGCACCACTCGGCACCACCACATTATCACTCAGCACCATCACAGCACCACTCAGCACCACCACAGCACTACCACAGCACCACCACATTATCACTCAGCACCACCACGGCACCACTCTGCAGCACCACAGCACCACTCTGCAGCACCACAGCACCACTCTGCAGCACCACAGCACCACTCTGCAGCACCACAGCAACACTCTGCAGCACCACAGCATCACTCTGCAGCACCACAGCATCACTCTGCAGCACCACAGCATCACTCTGCAGCACCACAGCAGCACAGCATCACTCTGCAGCACCACAGCATCACTCTGCAGCACCACAGCAGCATCACTCTGCAGCACCACAGCATCACCCTGCAGCACCACAGCATCACTCAGCGCCACTCCAGCACCACCACATTATCACTCAGCACCACCACAGCGCCACTCCAGCACCACTCTGCACCACCGCATTATCACTCAGCACCACCACAGCGCCACCACAGCACCACTCAGCACCACTCAGCACCACCACAGCACCACTCAGCACCACCACAGCACCACCACATTATCACTCAGCACCACCACATTATCACTCAGCACCACCACATTATCACTCAGCACCACCACATTATCACTAAGCACCACCACATTATCACTCAGCACCACCACATTATCACTCAGCACCACCACATTATCACTCAGCACCACCACATTCTCACTCAGCACCACCACATTCTCACTCTGCAGCACCACAGCATTACTCTGCAGCACCACAGCATCACTCAGCGCCACTCCAGCACCACTCAGCACCACCACATTATCACTCAGCACCACCATATTATCACTCAGCACCACCACATTATCACTCAGCACCACCACATTATCACTCAGCACCACCACATTATCACTCAGCACCACCACATTCTCACTCAGCACCACCACATTATCACTCTGCAGCACCACAGCATTACTCTGCAGCACCACAGCATCACTCAGCGCCACTCCAGCACCACTCAGCACCACCACATTATCACTCCGCACCACCACAGCGCCACCACAGCGCCACCACAGCGCCACTCGGCACCACTCAGCACCACTCAGCCCCACCACAGCACCACCACATTATCACTCCGCACCACCACATTATCACTCCGCACCACCACATTATCACTCCGCACCACCACAGCATCGCTCTGCAGCACCACAGCATCGCTCTGCAGCACCACAGCATCGCTCTGTAGCACCACAGCATCGCTCTGCAGCACCACAGCATCACTCAGCGCAACCCCAGCATCACTTAGCGCCACCACATCACCATCCGCGCCATCACAGCATCAATCTGTGCAACCATTTAACAACAACTGGTTCAAATATGTTCTCTCAATGTTTCACGCTTTAATACAAATGTCACAAAAAGATGGTAATATTTCACCTCTGTTCTTGGATTTTCATCACAATAAAATACACTGAACATAATCTTCACAAAAGTTATTTACAAAGTTTAAGCTATTTCCATTATAAATTACAATCACTTTTATTTAAGTATTAATTATTTAAAAAAATTAAAAGCCATTGTTATTTGTAATATCAATACATCTAAGTCACGTAAATACAAAACATGTTGCATTACAAATGCTAAAGGTGTCACATTTGTGAAAGTTATAACTATTGGCATTGTAAATGACAAAGCTATTAATTTAGCTATTTTGAAAACCAACACATAAATAAAAGAATTGTCATTTACAAGACCAATAGCTCAAACGTTCATAATGCGAGACCTATTGCATTGCAAATGCTTGTTTATTTTGGTGCCCTGGTGTGTTTTTGCCCCAGTGTGGCGCTAGTTAGAACAGCAAGCGAAGTTTAAATAATCTGCACACCAGAGCTTACATGTTTAAGCATAGGACATAGATTAGATATATATCTCTGTAATGTTGTTACTTTATACAGTTTTACTTCCTCAAATTGCTTGGTGTCTTAAAAAGCCTCTTCCTATTATTTCCCTTAAACCCTGTAAGAAAAATTCCATTTGACTTAAAAAAAAAGTTCATTTTTCTTTTCCCACTGACTCTCTCCTTACCTTCCATCTTGTGCATGCCTTTTGTCTCTTAGTATATCATATTCTAAGTCACATGCCTGTTTGCCTTTAATGTCTATTATTGTATTTTTGTAAAAGACTTACACCTCATTTCATGAACAACAACTTATCCACCTCTAATCCATTTTCCTGAAACCTAACACTTAGGAACTTATTTATGAGTGCCTTGCGTCACTTTGGCACGACGTAAAGTAGTACATGCGTGACTCAGGGCTCTGTATCAGATTTATGAAGCCAAGCAAAGCTAAACTGCATGGCTTTAAGTGGCCTCATAAATCCTGAGTAAGGTAATGCAAGGTAAATCGCGGTCTCACCTTAGTCTGTGCCCGGGAGGCGTTCCATGGGCATTGTGGTGAGTTTTCCCATGCAGCACCAATGGTATTTGGCATTGTCCCAGATTTACAAAATCGCGTAAACCTGGAGAAGCACCAAATCCTTACTATCCCCGAGTTGAGATTTAATGAGGACAAATATCTTTATTTCTTCTAAATTTTATCTCTACGTGTGCTGCATTGCACAGCACACATTGAAAGAGGAAAACGCCTCTTAGTATTGTTTAAGGGCAGGAAGGTTTCCCTTCTGCACAAAAACAATCCTGCATGCAACGGAGACACCCTTGCACCCTATTGCAAGAGCGCCTTAGTTGATGCTAAACTGCTGAAACAGCCATGCGCAGGGAGAAACGTCAGGAATGCACAGTATTGCATAAATATGGTGCATTCCTGTTCCTTACTTTGGCATAGGGCAGCACCACAAGGTGCCTTGCTGTGCTACCCTGTGCCAAATCCCATAAATAAGGTCCTTAGTCACTGCTAGCCTTTGTATTCAGCCCAAGCATTTGTATGAACCAGCACCGGTCCCACTAATGATCACACCAAACTCCTATTGATCTACCTCAAAGAATCTGGAGTACATCCACTGATCGTTGTATCTTAATCCCAATACCCAACAATAAAGAATAACCACTGAATTAGCCACTAACTCAGGTTCCGGGGTAGCGTGCTACTTATCATAAAGCACTTCAACACCTCAGTAGGAATAGTAAGCGCTATTTATACAATTAGAATTGCAATATATTACCTCTAGTAGTTCTGGGTAAAGAATATTCCTTTGCAGTGGTCAAAGTGCATTAAAAACTTGTGAACTGTGATACTGAGGGTAATGGAGGCAGGGTCAGTCAGTGAGGGTTGAGGTGGGGTCAAAGGTGTGGCTACAAAGAAATCTGTTACTATTTAAATGGTATTTCACTTACAGGTAACGGCAAATAAAATAAAACACACTACACACTTTAATGAAAAATAAACATGAGTTAAAATAATCAGTGGGAAATGCACTATTTCATGTTATGAAACCTCTATTGGTTCATGCAGTCACTGCAGATGCCTGTGCGTGTAACCAGAGAGCCACAGAACGGAATCCTGGTAGGTGCAAAGGGGAATAGTGACTTGTGTATTTTAGTGCTCTGAGATTTCAGCCTGTGACAGAAAGCAGTGTCAATATGTAAGTCATTTTACGTGCATGCCACACACGCTATTAGATAGGCTGCTGCAAAAAGCACAAAAATACTTCAGTTTAAGAAGTGCTTTAAAAATATAAATTTTGGCAATAGAAAATCAAACAGTATCTAGTGCAAAATATTTTTTCATAGCCATTGAAAGCACTCCAGAACTCAGCTGGTAATACCCAGGTCATCTGGAATCATGCAATTGTGCAGTGATTTTCGCATAGTCATATTGCCGCACCTGCCAAATAATCTGCAGATGTTCACTAAAAAAAGGAGTGTCCAGCTTAAACGGTTCAAAAGTTACTAAAAATGCAGCGACAAGTGTTTCTGCGTGCTGGAATGCACTTTGCAAAACTGGACTGGTCAACTTTCTGTTGCATATTGCTATACTTGGGTGTTAAACCGGTACTAATGAGATGCAACCAATGCCCAGACAGTGTTATCAAGTTTAAAAAATACCTAAGTAATGAAGTAATACTATTACAAAATGTGCTGCATTATGCCAATTCTTAAGAGGTGCCCAGATTTCAAACCCTATTTTCTTTGCCACACGTCCCTTCCGAGCCTAGACTGCTGATTCCAAATGAAAGATAGCTAAAAGTCGAGCCATCCAACATGGGCTCGTGATCGTAACCAGGTCCAATCACCCAGTGGCCAAACACAGCTTTAATACCGTCATGGCTACAAACATAAAGGCCTGAACATGGCTTGGCATTGATTACTCGTCCACACCCGAAATAATAAGCTTGGGAGTAATAGTTACCTGCAACCCAAACTGGAGCTCAACAATTCTGCCTATATCTCGTTTGAGGCTATCCAGACTTGGGCAAATTGCAAACAAGTGGATAAGATCCACCAAATGACAGCCACATCGGGGGCACTGAATTCCAGCACCCCCTCCCCACTTCACAATTTTTGCAGGTGAAATGTACATATTATACCAAGTTTTGCAAGCATCTGCAGGTTAGCTGCAACACAAGTGGTTTGTGCGAGATGCAGTGAATCTTCACAATCCCCTGTGTTCACTTGAAGGAGTACCTTCCCATCTGCTAGGGTGTTTATCTAAACCCTAGCATTCAGTATTTTACAGAGTGTACCCAGTGCGGGTTGGGATTTAAGTAGCAAATCAATCAGATCAATCCTTAAAAATACACACACCCACCTTTCTTAATCAAGAAGTCCCGAATCTGGAGGCATATACACAATTCCTTGTGCCCCACCCCAAACTTCTCTTTAATCTCTTCAATTTAGAAAATGCCCTTACTACCAAAAAAAGCTCCCCAATTTGAGCAGTCCTGCATCTTTCCAGCACCTAGCGTAGCTATCCTTAAAGATATCAGGGAGAAAATCAATGTTATGTTTTGGTGTATAAAAGTTCAATCGCCCCAGTCCGAGTTTCTTCCGGACTGCCGACCATACTTTGAATGCACATATCGAAGTTTTGACCTTGACCCGTTTGAAATATCCAAACTCCATTTGGTGCATGAGACAACCCAGTGCCTCGTCGCCTAGCAGTAATTCATATGTTGAGGCGGGGGGTCATGCTCTCCCAGTCCAACTGCATCTTCCTGTTTCAACAAAACTGACAAATGTTGCAGTGTCGCGTCCCAATCATATAGTAGAAAGTGTGGGACAGCACAGCCTCCCCTTTCCTCGGGAGAGTCAAAAACTTCAGGGCTCTTCTGGGGCGTGTATAAGCCCACATGAATCTATTAATCATCTGATTACAAGCTTAAACCCAACAACCTCCAAGGAAATAGCCCTAAAGAAATACAGTATGTTAAGCAAGAACAACATCTTAACAATATTGCTCCTCCCAATTAGAGTGATCCCGAGATCATTAATTCTCTCAAAATCCCATTCTGTTCTCTGAATCTGCGGGCCCAGATTACGCTTGGCAATCTTCTCGATGTCGGCTGAGATGTCCACCCCCAAATAGACCGCGTGTGAGACCACCCGACTATCATTAAATTGGACCATTCCATTGGCCACGATTTGTGTTTTATTCTGATTTAATGAATATCCTGACAGCAACCCAAACTTTGCCACCTCACTCTCCAGCTCTCTCGTTGCACCCTCAGGATTAAGTGAAGTAACTTCCCGGTCATCTGCGTAAGCAACAATTTTCGTATCTGCCCCATTACTATTCATTGGTGAAATTAAAGGATTCCCTGATCAAAGGGTCAATATTGATAGCAAACAATAGGAGGGACCAAGGGCATCCCTGCCTAGTGCCACAGCCTATACCACCTGCCTCTGACAACCCTCCCATCACTAAGATCTTGCCGACAGGATTTGGAATAAAGAGATTGAATTGTAGTAATAATCCCTGGACCCAGGCCTTTTTTTCCCCATTATAGCCCATCAGAAAGGCCAGGAGACCCTGTAGAACGCTTTCTCCACATCTAGCACAATTAGCTCCATAGGGCTTCCGGCTACACCTGCAGCATCAAATAATGAAATTGCCTTGCGAATGTGGTCTATTGTGCTCGGTCCAGGAATTACTCAATGTTGAACTGGCGTAACTAGCTCTTTAATCACCCCTGCCAGGCTAGTGACCAACACTTTAGCATAAATGTTAGCATTAATGTTAACTAAGGTGATTGGCCGATAAGAACCTAATTCTTGGGCTGGGTTCCCTTTCTAAGGAAAGATTATTACATTAGCCAGCGCCCAAGACTCTAGTCTCCCACCCCCTGCTTGTGCTTTTAAAAACACCTCAACCATGAATACTTAGAGCAGGTAGGCAAACACCTTATACAACTCTCCGGGTATAAGGTCCATTCCAGTTGCCTTCCCCATGGGTGCTGATTGTATAGCTTGAATGACCTCTGCTTCCGAAATTGGGATCTTCAGCATCTCTTTCTCTTCCAACAATAACCCCGGGTGCTGCATGCCCTCTAAGTATTCATCAAATTATTGATTTTTTGAGCCTCATCCGCCTTATATAATTGCTGATATTACTTTTGGAAGGAAGAACGTATACAGCCTGGATCAGAGGTCATTCTTCCAGGCCAAGTATTTGTCAGCAGCTTTTTTTGAAGAGATACCAACTATCACTGTTTTGGCTACTGCTACTTTCAGCTGGGCCTTCTCTATTCCTTCTTCTTCACCCCTAGCTACTGCCTGAATTAATTGCTTGGCGACCTTCACCAGCTTCTCATACAATTCTTGCAGTAGATTTTCCCCTTTTTCTGTTTATCCCAGCTGAATCTCGAGGTCTCCCCCGCACCCTTGACTTGAAAGCATCCCAGACAACTTCTAACCGGGCGCTCCCTACATTCTTCACAATAAACCCCAGGATGTATTCGTTCATATGCTTGATATATTCTGCATCATATAGCAAAGCCTTCTCGAAAGACCAGTTGGAGGCGGAGGGGGGAGTTGTCCCCATCTCGAGCTCCACCACCAAAGGATTATGGTCTGACATGACCCTGGGATATTTATTTATTTTACCCTTCAAAACAAATTTGTAAGACCTGAAAAAGTAATCAAGCCTTGCATGTACCCGGTGGGGGGAGGGGTTCAGAAAAAAAATGTATAACACGGATTTAGAGGCTCCCTTTTAGTCCATATGTCGAATAGGCCCGCGAGGCTGGCATAAATACGGCAAGGATCTAAACACCCTTGGTTTCACCCGTAATATTGTGCTTCCCCAGTCTCAAAATTACCATACATACCATTGAGATTGATGGTAAAATCCCCCCAGTATATAAGAGGAAGGGGCCAATCAGCCAATTCATTGTTGAGCCAATCAAACATAGTCGGGTCATCAATCACTGATCCATATACCGAGCAAAGTGTAAACATCTTATTACCAACACAGCATTGTTCAATAACCCATCAGCCATATTTGTCCTCCCTAATCCATGGAAACCTAGCCCTCCCCTTCTGGGCCAAGATTGCCACCCCCATGTACGTGTGCTTTGGGTGGTATAGGTCACTAATTGAAACCCTGCTAGCTCTGCCACTTCACACCTATTTGCCTCAATGTGTGTCTCCAGGGGCACACACGTTTCAAGGCATTATGTAAGTCACATATGTTTACTGCGGCTATTTTTAACGTACCCATCTATAGTTGATAGTAGTCCACCAACATAAACCAGTTAACCTGTCCCGGACCTTTCTTAGAGAAAAAAAACATGCTTGGAACCCATCCGCCCCTAACCTCCTCCCACCCGTTCCTGACCATGAGAACACCTCCCCTCACAGCAGGCAATAGGGTCACAAGGACCTTTGTGATGCCACCAGCCATTTGCCGCCCCTCCCAGTCACCCCCCAATCCTGCCCTTCCAGTCGCTATTAAGCTGGTGATCGAGAAAAAGGATCTAAAAGGTCCACTCAAATACAGGAGAACACCCAAGCCCAAATAAACCACAATAAGAACAGTGCCCATTATACTAGAAACTCACCAACCACCCGTGTAAAGTGAATTCACCCTCCGAGCACATTTCATTTGTCTTCTTTTAGCAACCAATCATCACCCTTTACTCCCCCTATTCGAAATCTCTTTCAGGAAGTCCTGGGCTTGAATCTCAAAAGAAAAACCCTGATAAACCCTTAAAGATAACCTTGAGGCATGCAGGACTCAACAAGTAGGCTTCACAGCCAAATTTGTGAAAGGGCCTGATCATTAGCCAAAGTTGCCACATTCTCTCCACTGTCATGTGGCAAAAATCTGGCCTGGCAAAAAAGTTATGACCCTCAAAAGATCGATTGGCCTCTGGCTTGGCTTTCTCAAACATTATCTGGCGAAGAAGGAAGTACTCCCCAAAAAATCAGGATAGCTCTGGGCTTTGCATCGGGTTGCCCCCTCTTTTTAAGCATAAGAGGGAACCGATGTTCCCTCTGCACCTCCGCATCCCAGTCCCAGTGTGCCAACTCAAGAAAAGCCTCCTTCATTACCCTCAGCATGAAAGCTAGCATGCCCCCCCTCAGAATTCTCTGCGATACTGAGTATTCTGAGGTTGTTTTGACGCTGGCGATTCTCAAAGTCTTCGAGCTTCCAAAGCATATCAGACATCCGGACCTCTTGGGAGGCTAGTTGGCTTCTTATTGACTCAGATCCAGCATCAAGAGCTACAGTTCGTTCCTCCAAGGCCGTTGTGTTCTCAGAGGTTTCGGCACAGCTCTTATTGATCTTGTGCGTAGCTACTTGAAGTTTTTTAGTGGCCAAGTGTGCCCTCTTGTTCTCCAACTGGGCTATGACCTGCATTTGTTTCAGTGTGAAGTAGATTAACCACAATGAGGGGGAGATTCAGGTTCCAAATCCAAAGCTGATACTGCCTGCGGTATTACTTCAGGTGCCGAACCCCTCCCCCAGAGCCAAATTTGCATCAGAGTAATCCCATTTCATCTGGTTGGTAGAACTATGATCTGTCTCAAAGTCAAATTCGCTAGCATGTGTTTTTCCATTAAGTTTTTTAATTTTTTGAGAGACCATCTGCCTTTGCGGTGATGGTTTAGCTGAAAAACTGCCATGGCTATCTCCAGAGGTGCCTGGTGCTGAACCCACATCAGATTGAGGGTCACTGCCTCTAGAAAAGTCTGAACCATTGGTGAGAGAAAAGAAATCTTACCCCCATCCGGTGTGCCCCATGCTTTTTGCTTCAGTTCCTCAGCACTGGGACCTAAATTGCTCTCAGCCCCCGGTAGTTGAGTCACTGAGTCAGGCAGGTCTAGCTTTTTTGACAAAATACTATCTACCAAACCAGTGCCTGCTGCTGTCACATCTGACCACAAAGTTAAGCAGGCCATATCTGCCACGATATTATCCAGAGATGCCAAGTGAGTAAAAAGAAGGAGAGCAGTGCTCACGGTTTTCACACCCAGTGCTGGGTTGTATGCCGATTGTCTTGCTTGCAGGGTCCTAGCCAAAGTCTCGATGGAGCCGGCTTTCTTACTGTTAGCCCCGCCGCTGCCCGTAAAGATACCTGGGACTACTGTTGATTTCACCCTTGTAGGGTCTGCGCTAGACCATGACCCCTTCAATTTCACTTTGTTGCCGCTATCCTCTGTGTCGCATTTCTAAGTGGCGGCATCATCCAGTCTTGGTCTGGCCAGCATCTTCCAGTTGACAGGGGCTCCCTGAGGCCCTCTCCACCCTCCGGCATTGCCACAGTCCTTCCTCATCTTCATGCCCTTCGGAGGCATTGAGCACGTCCAGCTCCACCGAGCTCGTAAGCTGAGTCCTCCAAGCGCCTCCGCAGCTCCTCGTCACAGGGTCAGGGTGAGCTGCTTAACTTCAGTGATCTCCAAATAGCTTTCTTTTTACAGGCGAGCCTGCAGCCTTCTGGCCACCGGGAATAAAACCACCTGTAGTCCTTAGGCTCACCAAAACATAAAAATATGTCGGAGGATTTGGGTGGGCTGCTCGCACAGCGTTGCAAGCAGCTGCCATCTTGCTCCTCCCTACTGCATCATTCTAGTGGCCCTGTGTTAGACCTGGCATCTTTGGCGTGGTTTCCCCTATCTTTTTGCCTCTACCTCCTGTATTTTTTGATGCTGTGCTGGATTTCGTTTTTGCTGGTTTAGATGCTTTGGACACTCTGCCACTGCTGATCAGTGCCAGCGTGTAAGTGCTCCCTGTGTAAATTGTTATTCTGATTGAATATACATGTTTGGCATATTTGTATCACCATGAAGTCCCTAGTAAAGTGCACTGGGTGTGCCAGGGCTGGTGATGACAAATGCTACTAGTGGGCCTGCAGCACTGATTGTGCCACCCACAGGAGTAGCCCTAAAATGATGTCTCAGGCCTGACACTGCAGTGCCTGTGTGCAGTTTAGAACTGCCATGTCCTCCTGGTCAGTGTCCCCACTGACCAGGCGTAACCCTTCCCTTTTTGTACACATCAGTCACCCCTATGGAAGGCCCAAGGTACCCCCCTGGGCAGGGTGCAGTGTATGTAAAAGGTAGAGCATGTACTAGTGCAGGTGACATGCTCTGGTAGTGAATGGCAGCCATTTCACTACTGTAAGGCTATCTTGCTCCATAGGTTAACATGGGTGATGCTGGCTACAGTGGTTAACAGCATTTCTTCCCATAGGAACAAGATAGGACATAAGTATCTAGTATCCCTGAACTCAGAAGTTAATAACACATCTTTTAGGAAAGGTTGTTTTTAAATCCTGTGTTTGAGAACAGCACTTTTAGAAAGTTGCTGTTCTTTTGTCTGACCCTTCTGTGTGCCTGGGCCTGTTTGTGTATTGACTGTCTGGTTTGAGAGTGACAGGGGCTGGGGGATTCCCCAGGAGGCTGGATGAGTCAGCACTAGGCTGAATGACTGCATTTGCAACTGGAGTGGTGGGAGGAGTTAGCACCTGGGCTGAATAGGGCTGTGCCTGCCTTCCACAATGCTGGCTCCACCCCCCTGCTGGGCGGCTGAGGACCCTGTCCCTCACTCTGAAAGGAAAGATGCAGCCAGCAAAACAAAGTACTCAGGAACCACCCAGAACTGGTTCAGACCGGGCTCAGGACCCACAGGCACCCAGAGAACAAAGACTTTAGGGGTATAAGTACAGGACCCCTAACAACAGAAAATTAGATCATCCTGGAATCAAGAAGGAACCTCTGCCAACTGAAACTGAAGAAGGAAGACTGTCCTGCTGTTGCTCTGCTGGACTGACCTGTTGCTTTGCTGCCAAGGAGAGGGGAAGGACTTTGCTGCTGAGCTGTGTCCCCTGCCTTGAAGGAATCTCCAAGGGCCTGAGTAGAGCTGGCTCCCTGTTCTGAAGTCCCAGGAACAAAAGGACTTCACCCCCAGCTTCCCTGAACTCTGCTGAGAGAGTTCTGTCCTTCCTAGAGTGCTTGATCCAGTTGTGGGGCCTCTGGAAGTTGTACCTGAGTTGGGAAGCTTGAAACTAAGCTTGAGAGACTTTTGAAACTGAAAAGTGTCGCATCGCTCGCTTGCGGAGCGCATCCCCGACAGTGCGAGAAGTTTCTCGCCGCTACGGAGGTCGAGATCGTCGCAGCGCCTGACGCCGCTGCCAGAGACGTCGCATCCTTCGTTTGAGGGACGCACCAGACCGGTGCGGGAGAATCGAACATCGCTGCGAGTATCGTCACAGAGCCTGTCGTCGCTGGGTGAGATCGCCGCACCGCTTGCTTGCGGACCGCATCACGTCGCTACGAGCATCGTCGCAGAACCATCACATCGAGGAGCTGCGAGAGAGAGGATCACCGCTGGACCGCGCATCGTCGCCCCGGAGATCGTCGCAGCCCCTACGAGATTGTCACATCGTGCCTTTGCGAGAACAGACTTCCTACGGAACCTACGCACCGGAATCCATACAAGTGGCCTTCCTCCCCATACAGACCGGATTCGTCGCAACACGCCCGCTGCTGCAGCGGGGCTGTCGCATCGCCTCCCCAGGGTCTCAGGAGCAACGCATCGCTTCTTTTCCACCGCACCAGCTTCTGCTTTTTGGAACTTTGTTGCAACTAAAAGGTACTGTGAGTAAACATGACGCAACTGTGAACTTTTCACGCATCAGTAGAGAATTCTATCGTAACGTAGAGAATTCTATCGCAACCTAAGAATTTTAACGCAATCTTAAGAACTCTTTTGAAACCATATTCTTGAACTGTGTATGTTGGATTTTTGTCGTCTTGGTCTTGTGTAGTTTAGATTAAAATACCTTTATTTTTCTAAACTGTTGTGGAGTCAGTTTGTGGTGTTTTCACTGTGTTACTGTGAGTGTTGGTACAAATACTTTACGCATTGCCTCTGGTTAGCCGAGACTGCTCGTGCCAAGCTACCTAGAGGTTGAGCAGGGGTTATCTCAGAGGGTTATCTCCTTGCCCTGACTAGAAGCAAGGGTCCCTATTTGGACAGTGGTACCTACCTCTGCCAACTAGAGACCCCCAGTTCTAACATTGGTGGTCAGGCGGTGGGATTTGAACTTGTATTTGTACTTGACCCACAGTAATTGGTGTACATCACTAGTGAGTGCAGACCACTACGCCACCGCATACTACTGGTTTTTGGTTTTTGATTTTTCTATTTTTGAGTAACTCTTCTAATACATCATGTCTTTGAATGGGAAGGCACCCAGTAAGGAAGCAGAATTAGAATTTCGCATTGAGGATCTGTATTCTTACCCAGTTGCACAGCTTCAGGAATTCTGCAACCAGTTTGAATGCCC
The DNA here is from genome assembly GCF_964261635.1 of Lissotriton helveticus. Classification (NCBI taxonomy): domain Eukaryota; kingdom Metazoa; phylum Chordata; class Amphibia; order Caudata; family Salamandridae; genus Lissotriton; species Lissotriton helveticus. Next base: position 1,303,561,921 of record NC_136065.1, on the reverse strand, counting down.
CATAAAGAGCAACTACAGGAAGCCTGAGCTGCAAAGAATCTTGAAGGCCCATTGGGAGGCACAAGAGGGAAATGATGATGTGGATGTAGAAAACAGTTTTCAAGTCACAGATTTGCCAGTGGGCAAAGTAGGTGCAGGAGCTGGCAGCAACCATTCCAGCAGGGGGCTCTCCCCAGAAGAGTTACAAGAGAATCAAAGAGTGAGAGAGTATGAGTTGGAGGTCATGAAAATGAAAATGAAGCAATTGGAAATGGATAAAGAAAGAGAAAAGGCGGCAGAGGAGAGCAAAAGTGCCCGCGCCTTGGAGGAAAAGAAATTGCTTTTGGCTCATGAGTTGAGCATGAGAGAACTGGATTTTAAAGCCAAGGAGATGGATGCCAGTTCTAATGGTGGCAGCGCGCAGCCAGTGCATGGGGGTAAAGTATATATTCCCAAAGACCTGGTACAGAATTACCATAGGAGTGAGGATATTTATGTCTGGTTCACTTCGTATGAAATTGCGTTGAGAATGAATGGTGTGCCTGAACAGCATTGGGGGGCGGGCCTGTGGAAACATTTTGAGGCTTCTGGGAGGAGTGCTCTAGAGCCCTTAGAATTAGCAGGTGCCATGACCTACCCCAATATGAAGGAGGCCTTATGCTTACTCAGGTATGGCCTTACTCCAGAGCAGTACAGACTGCAGTTTAGGAACTCCAAGAAGAGAGAGTCTGAGACTTGGATGGAGTGTGTGAATTTGTACTCGCATGCACTGGAAGGTTGGATGAAGGGCAGTAAAGTAACTGATTTTAAGGGGTTGTTGCATTTAACCAGTTGGGAGCACTTGAGTAGTCTTTGTGTTCCAGAGCTGCGCCAGCATCTTTTAGACAGCAAGCTGACAGACCCCATTGAACTTACTAAGGAGGCGGACCGCTGGACCAGTACCAGGGTCCACAGAGGAATTGTGGGTACCACAGCCAAAGGTGGGCAGGGTCCCCAGCAGAAGAGTGGGGGGGACAAGGGTAATCAAAAGGAGTTCTCACAAGGGCCCCAAAATAATTCCCAGGGAAAGGAGTCCCAACCCCCCAAACCTAAACAGCCATGGCCCTCTAAGGGCAGGCGGGACAATAGAGATAGAAGGAATAACCAGGGCCCCCTACCTGCTATCACTGCAATGAGGTGGGCCACATTGCTCCAAGTTGTCCCAAGAAGAAGACCGCACCCACTGGTGCTCTCGCCCCAGCGTTAGCTAGTGTAGCTTTGGGAGGGGATTTGGTTTCTAGTGACTGGGGGGAGCTAGCAGTTATGACCCTTGTCTCTCTAGGAGACCAAGAGGTGGTCCAGGAAACCTTACTGCCCTCTAACACTAAGAAATATGGGCAGAAGGTGACCATCAATGGGAGGGAGATTGAGGCTCTGAGAGACACAGGAGCCAGCGTGACATCCGTGAGGTGTCAGTGGGTGTCTGAAGAGCAAATCATCCCAGGTGTGCTCCTCCCTGTAGTGGCAGCTGACAGCTCAGTGCGCCTCTGCAAGCTGGCGCGTGTTCCCTTTGCATGAGGGGGAGTCTCTGGTCTCTTGGATGTAGTTGTCAGTGATGCCTTGCCTGTAGACTGTCTGTTAGGTAACGACCTGGAGAGTTCTCCATGGAAGGATGTGGAGCACAGAACTCATTTGGAAATGTTGGGTCTGCCTGCGTGGATCTGCGTGACCACGCGTGCTATGGCAGCCAGTAAGGGTGATTCAGCAGAACTGGAGCCTGAAACAGTGGCCCAGAGACCTGCCAGGAGAGGAAGAGGCAGAGGGCGCGGGAAACCAGCCCCAGCCGTTCCCACGGTCCAGGAGGAAGCAGAACCTGAGGGGGATGCCCTGGAACCTACAGGGGAACAGGTGGCCGAACTGGGAGACCTACCTGAGCTGACCCATTGGCAGCAGGAAGGTGGTCCCTCCAGGGAGGAGTTCTGCCAGGCGCAGAAGGAATGCCCTTCCCTCGATGGTCTGCGACAACAGGCTGTAGATCAGGCAGCAGGTGGAGCAGCCAGAGATCACTTTATCTACTGGGAAGATGACTTGTTATATAGCGAGCCTAAGTTTGCTGAGCCCGGTGCAGCCCATGTGCTGGTGGTACCCGAGCGCTTCAGAAACTTCCTAATGGGTCTGGCTCATGACGTGCCTCTTGCAGGACATCTGGGGCAAGATAAGACCCTAAACCGGCTTGTCACCCACTTCCACTGGCCCCAGATGAGAAAGCACGTTGGTTCCTTTTGCAGATCTTGCCAAACCTGTCAAGCCAGTGGCAAGACTGGAACAAAGTTGAAGGCACCCCTTCAACCCTTCCCAGTGGTGAGCACCCCTTTCGAGCGGGTTGGCATAGACATTGTAGGGCCCCTGGACCCCAAGACAGCCTTAGGCAACAGGTTCATCCTGGTCTTGGTGGACCATGCAACCCGGTACCCGGAAGCAGTCCCTCTCAGGACAATCACAGCACCCGTGGTGGGCCGTGCATTGATGGGGATCTTTTCCCGTGTGGAGTTCCCCAGAGAGGTGGTCTCCGACCGGGGTACCAACTTCATCTCTAAGTACATGAAGTCTCTGTGGGAGGAGTGTGGGGTAACTTATAAGTTCACCACTCCTTATCACTGTCATGCCCCGAGATCCCCGAGGTGCTGTCCCTTTAAGTGAATTCCCTACATAAGCTTCCTGAACCCTTGGAGCGACGCTTTACGTTCTTGCGTCAAGCTCCGTGTTCTCAGTTCCGCCTTGTTTTCGAGTTCCAGGTTTCCTGTTGTTCTTCACCCGCCTGTTATATCGAGAGCGGAGTCCCCTGATCTTTGAGGATCCCGCCATTGAGCAATTCTTCCGCTCTGTTACTTTGCAGGCGCCGTTGCGCCTTCTCCTTCGGCTCCGCCCGCTGGCCGAGATTGTTTTCTCTGCCGGCCGGCCGGGCATTGTGCTTCTGACTCCCGTCCTGACCTTTGCTCCGCTAGACGGCCGGGATTGGTTCTCCGCCGTCCAGCCGGGCGCTACCTTCTTTGTACCCCGTTCTGTCCTTTGCTCCGCTAGACGGCCGGGATTGGTTCTCCGCCGTCCAGCCGGGCGCTGCCTTCTTTGTACCCCGTTCTGTCCTTTGCTCCGCTAGACGGCCGGGATTGGTTCTCCGCCGTCCAGCCGGGCAGTGTGGGGCTCCCTTCCTTTTTTTTAGGTATTTAGGTTTTTTATTTCTTCATGGTGTGACACATATCATTGGGCTGATCTTGTTCTCCTCCTTTAACATTAAGCCCATTGCCGCCATTGTTTTTTCCCTCATTTGACTTGGCTGTATATCAGCTGGCCCTTTCACCATCCTTTGTTGGGGCCAGTATCCACACGTGTTTGGGGATACTTGCGTGGACGCCATCCAGGGTACAGGATTCCAGTTCCACCACTTGAAGAAACACGGTAACAGCGCTGTGAGCTGTCTATTTGTTTATCTCTAGAAGTGTAAAAAGCATAGATTTCTAATTCATGTGTTTTCGTATTATAGATGTTAACACACAGCATTGGAGTTGGCAATTGAAATACAATCAAGTGTGTTTTGATTTCTACAGTCTATGGAACATCTTGTATAGCTTTCCAAGTAAGAACATTGTGTTTAGGTGTTTTCATCACAGGTGTATAGGTGAGGGCGAGCTGTCATTAATCTTGTTCTATCCATCCATTTATAGTTCAAGAAGAATTCCCTACCTCTTATACATCCGTTCAGAAGCTTAGACAAAACATTGATGGTATGTAACAGTAAGACAGGAAGCATAGAGACACATGATTACAAGACACTGTTGTTTCATAACGTGCATCTTTATTTCAGCTCTACATCCACCAAAATAAACCCATACAGCGTGTACAACTACCAAGTGGAAGATTACAAGTCAAGATTTCGTTTTTTTTCCTTCCCAACCTTTCCTTGTTTTGTCTCCCTGTTTTCCCCTGGCGAGCCTTTCGATACTCTAGTGTTTGATAGAGTCGGAAGGCCGCAGGGGAGGACTGTGGAATTATCTTCGGATTCCTGGCGCTCCTGCAGAACCTTCCTGGAAACCGTTACAATCACCCTCAAGGAAATGGGTTGGTTGAAAGGTTCAACCGGACCCTGAAAGGTATGATTATGGGCCTAGCGGAGCCCATGAGACGGAAGTGGGACGTCTTGTTACCATGCCTGTTGTTTGCCTACAGGGAGGTACCTCAGAAGTCCTTAGGGTTCAGTCCCTTTGAACTCCTGTATGGCCACCCTGTTAGAGGACCTCTCTCACTGGTAAAGGAGGGTTGGGAAAAGTCCCGTGGGAAAACCCCCCAGGATGTGTCCAGCTATGTGCTGGCCATCCGCAACCAGACACAACGCTTCAGGAAGCTCGCTCAGGCGAACCTGGAAGCAAGCCAGGAAGAAATGAAAAGATGGTATGACCAGAATACCACTCTGGTCGAATTTCAACCTGGGCAGAAAGTGTGGGTGATGGCGCCAGTGGAGCCTTGTGCGCTCCAAGACAAGTGGACTGGGCCATATGAGGTGGTAGAAAGGAAGAGTGAGGTAACCTACCTGGTTAACCTGAGGACTCCCAGGCAGCCCCGAGAGTCTTGCATGTGAACCACCTCAAACCACACTTTGAGAGGTCTGAAGTGACTATGCTCATGGCTACAGATGCAGGAATGGAAGAGGATAGTGATCCTCTCCCTGACCTCCTGGCAGTTAAGGAGAAAGATGGGTCAGTGGATGGTGTGGTCCTCTCGCCCACCCTGACCCCAGAGCAGCAGAGTGACTGTCGCCAAGTGTTGGGTCAGTTCTCCTCCCTGTTCTCCCTGACCCCAGGTGTCACCAACTGGTGCGTCCATGATGTGGACACTGGAGACAGTCTGCCTGTGAAACAAAATTTTTACAGGGTAGCTGACAAGGTCAGGGCCAGCATCAAGGAAGAGGTTTCCAAGATGTTGGCGCTAGGGGTGATTGAGCCCTCCAGCAGCCCCTGGGCTAGCCCAGTGGTCTTGGTGCCCAGGAAAGCTGCTACGCCTGGTGGCCCTCCAGAACTCCGGTTTTGCGTGGACTACCGTGGGCTCAATGCGGTCACGAAGACTGACGCACACCCCATCCCCAGAGCTGATGAGCTCGTGGATCGGTTGGGAGCTGCCCAGTACCTCAGTACATTTGATTTGACTTCTGGGTACTGGCAGATTGCCTTAACTGATGAGGCCAAAGAGAGGTCAGCATTTTCAACGCCAGAGGGGCACTTCCAGTTCCGAGTCATGCCCTTTAGGTTGAAAAATGCCCCTGCCACATTCCAGAGACTGGTTAACCAGGTACTGACCGGGCTGGAGGAATTCAGCGCCGCATACCTGCATGACATTGCTGTGTTCAGCTCCACGTGGGAGGAACATTTGCAACACCTCTGCGAAGTGATGAAGGCTCTGCAAAGGGCAGGCCTCACTATCAAGGCCAGCAAGTGCCAGATAGGGCAGGGATCTGTGGTGTATTTGGGACACCAGGTGGGGAGCGGCCAGGTGACGCCCCTACAGGCTAAGATTGATACCATTCTGGCTTGGGAGTTTCCCAAGACCCAGACAGAGGTGAGGGCATTTTTAGGACTCACCGGGTATTACCGACGGTTTGTCAAGGGATATGGCACCATTGTCGCCCCCTTGACAGAACTCACTTCCAAGAAGTTGCCCAAAAAAGTTGACTGGACTGACGCCTGCCAAACTGCTTTTGAAACCCTGAAAACTGCTATGTGCACAGCACCGGTGCTCAAGGCACCTGACTTTTCCAGTGAGTTCATAGTACAGACAGACGCTTCAGAGCATGGTGTGGGAGCAGTACTCTCACAAATCACTGAGGAGGGAGGAGACCAGCCGGTAGCCTTCATTAGCAGGAGACTACTCCCCAGGGAACAGAAGTGGCGTGCGATTGAGAGAGAAGCATTTGCTGAGGTCTGGGCTCTGAAAAAGTTGAGGCCCTACCTGTTTGGGACTCACTTCCGTGTTCAGACCGACCACAGGCCCCTCAGATGGTTAATGCAGATGAGGGGTGAGAACCCAAAACTGTTGAGGTGGTCCATCTCCCTACAGGGAATGGACTTTACGGTGGAACACCGCCCTGGCACAGAACACGCCAATGCTGATGGTCTGTCCAGGTTTTTCCGCCTTAGTGAAGAGAACTCCCAAGAGGGTGGACAGTTCTCCCCACTTTCAGCTGGAGGGGACACGTGTTAGACCTGGCATCTTTGGCGTGGTTTCCCCTATCTTTTTGCCTCTACCTCCTGTATTTTTTGATGCTGTGCTGGATTTCGTTTTTGCTGGTTTATATGCTTTGGACACTCTGCCACTGCTGATCAGTGCCAGAGTGTAAGTGCTCCCTGTGTAAATTGTTATTCTGATTGAATATACATGTTTGGCATATTTGTATCACCATGAAGTCCCTAGTAAAGTGCACTGGGTGTGCCAGGGCTGGTGATGACAAATGCTACTAGTGGGCCTGCAGCACTGATTGTGCCACCCACAGGAGTAGCCCTAAAATGATGTCTCAGGCCTGACACTGCAGTGCCTGTGTGCAGTGTAGAACTGCCATGTCCTCCTGGTCAGTGTCCCCACTGACCAGGCCTAACCCTTCCCTTTTTGTACACATCAGTCACCCCTATGGAAGGCCCAAGGTACCCCCCTGGGCAGGGTGCAGTGTATGTAAAAGGTAGAGCATGTACTAGTGCAGGTGACATGCTCTGGTAGTGAATGGCAGTCATTTTCGTTTTTCACTACTGTAAGGCTATCTTGCTCCATTGGTTAACATGGGGGATGCTGGTTACAGTGGTTAACAGCATTTCTTCCCATAGGAACAAGATAGGACATAAGTATCTAGTATCCCTGAACTCAGAATTTAATAACACATCTTTTAGGAAGGGTTGTTTTTAAATCCTGTGTTTGAGAACAGCACTTTTAGAAAGTTGCTGTTCTCTTGTCTGACCCTTCTGTGTGCCTGGGCATGTTTGTGTATTGACTGTCTGGTTTGAGAGTGACAGGGGCTGGGGGATTCCCCAGGAGGCTGGATGAGTCAGCACTAGGCTGAATGACTGCATTTGCAACTGGAGTGGTGGGAGGAGTTAGCACCTGGGCTGAATAGGGCTGTGCCTGCCTTCCACAATGCTGGATCCACCCCCCTGCTGGGCGGTTGAGGACCCTGCCCCTCACTCTGAAAGGAAAGATGCAGCCAGCAAAACAAAGTACTCAGGAACCACCCAGAGCTGGTTCAGACCGGGCTCAGGGCCCACAGGCACCCAGAGAACAAAGACTTTAGGGGTATAAGTACAGGACCCCTGACAACAGAAAATGAGATCATCCTGGAATCAAGAAGGAACCTCTGCCAAGGAGAAAGCTGAAACTGAAGAAGGAAGACTGTCCTGCTGTTGCTCTGCTGGACTGACCTGTTGCTTTGCTGCCAAGGAGAGGGGAAGGACTTTGCTGCTGAGCTGTGTCCCCTGTCTTGAAGGAATCTCCAAGGGCCTGAGTAGAGCTGGCTCCCTGTTCTGAAGTCCCAGGAACAAAAGGACTTCACCCCCAGCTTCCCTGAACTCTGCTGAGAGAGTTCTATCCTTCCTAGAGTGCCTGATCCAGTTGTGGGGCCTCTGGAAGTTGTACCTGAGCTGGGAAGCTTGAAACTAAGCTTGAGAGACTTTTGAAACTGAAAAGTTTCGCATCGCTCGGTTGCGGAGCGCATCCCCGACAGTGCGAGAAGTTTCCCGCCGCTACGGAGGTCGAGATCGTCGCAGCGACGTCGCATCCTTCGTTTGCGGGACGCACCAGACCAGTGCGGGAGAATCGAACATCGCTGCGAGTATCGTCTCAGAGCCTGTCGTCGCTGGGTGAGATCGCCGCACCGCTTGCTTGCGGACCGCATCACGTCGCTGCGAGCATCGTCGCAGAACCATCGCATCGAGGAGCTGCGAGAGAGAGGATCACCGCTGGACCGCGCATCGTCGCCCCGGAGATCGTCGCAGCTCCTACGAGATCATCGCATCATGCCTTTGCGAGAACAGACTTCCTACGGAACCTAAGCACCGGAATCCATACAAGTGGCCTTCCTCCCCATACAGACCGGATTCGTCGCAACACGCCCGCTGCTGCAGCGGGGCTGTCGCATCGCCTCCCCAGGGTCTCAGGAGCAACGCATCGCTTGTTTTCCACCACACCAGCTTCTGCTTTTTGGAACTTTGTTGCAACTAAAAGGTACTGTGAGTAAACGTGACGCAACTGTGAACTTTTCACGCATCAGTAGAGAATTCTATCGTAACGTAGAGAATTCTATCGCAACCTAAGAATTTTAACGCAACCTTAAGAACTCTTTTGAAACCATATTCTTGAACTGTGTATGTTGGATTTTTGTCGTCTTGGTCTTGTGTAGTTTAGATTAAAATACCTTTATTTTTCTAAACTGTTGTGGAGTCAGTTTGTGGTGTTTTCACTGTGTTAATGTGAGTGTTGGTACAAATACTTTACGCATTGCCTCTGGTTAGCCTAGACTGCTCGTGCCAAGCTACCTAGAGGGGGAGCAGGGGTTATCTCAGAGGGTTATCTCCTTGCCCTGACTAGAAGCAAGGGTCCCTATTTGGACAGTGGTACCTACCTCTGCCAACTAGAGACCCCCAGTTCTAACACCCTGGTAATACCCTCTCAAAAACATATATCTCTGTCGTCATGAAGCTTCAAGTGATTCCATGAATTAAAGACAATACTGGCTTCCAGTCAGCCTTAACATTTGCAGATTAACCAACTGCACACATTTACATTTCTTTGAGGTAGCAGACATCCTGGCTTAAATTCGTGTTTCTTCTTTAGCTCACTATTCCTCTCTTGGCTCCACAGCTCTGGAGACACCCTCCATTTCAGGAGAGGCGTCACAACTGTCTGCATTAACTGTTCTAGGATGACTGTCTCTTACCAAAAAGAATGGGAACTGTTTTTGTCAAATAAAAAAAAAGTATGAGCATGTTATTTCCTTACATCTTGCCCTCTTGGACCTCTGCTCCTTTGAGAAAACATTCTGTTTTGTTACAAGTCTGTTTTATTTTGAGACAACACCCCTAGGAGGGGCACAAGAACACAGCGTTAAGCCTACAACCTCTATCCGAGGCGAGGAATGCGCAACAGAATTTGCTCAGTTGGAGTAGTTAACACATCGCCTTGCCTACAACCCCGAAGGGCCGGCCGCGTGGCTTAGGAGAAGCTGTTAAAGTCGCTTAGCGTTGAAAGAACCCCAATGACGAATCAGGGGGGGGAAAATGAGGGAGTAACAAGCCCATTGCTTACTAATGACCCAACAGGGGTTCTTGAAAACAGAAAGGAGCTACAGAGGAAAGAGAAAAAGGAAAAGTGAAGAGGAAGCAAGCCAGAAACAGAAGAGAGAGAAGGGATCATGCTAGCAGATGAGGTGGGCTGGTCCGTGGATGGAAAGCAGCACTAGGCAGTGAGGGCCAGCCTCTGGGGTTCAGGTGTTACAGGAGCCGCCTATGGAAGCAACCTAGAAGGATCTGTAGGGACAATAGCATCCTCAAAGAGATGTAGGGTCCTGAGTCTAGTGGGCATGTGTCGTGCATGCTCCATAGAGCACAAGTAGCGCACCAGGAGCTACCAAACTGCCTTAAAGCGGGTGTGGCGCATCTGGAGACGCGCCGTAAGGAGCTCCATCGCCAAGACGTGCCACAGCCGCACAAACCAGGAGGTTATGGGAGGTGTTTCAGTCTTCTTCCAATACAAGGCTATGAGTTGCTTGGCCGCACCTAGCATCTGTAACGTTACAATCCAGTCATTACGAGTGAGTGCCTTAAGGTTAGATGGTCTGACACCCAGCAGGATCGTGCCTATGGCTTCAGGCAAAGGGAACCCCAGTACCCCCCTGATGTGGCTAAGGACCTCCTTCCAGAAGACGGTGAGGAGCGGACACGCCCACCATATGTGCACAAAGTCTCCCGTCGCACCCCAACACCTCCAGCACAATGGCGAGACATTGGGGAACATCTTGTGAAGGCGCAGGGGAGTGTAATACCATTGGGTCAAAAGTTTATACGCGTTCTCTCTCTGCGGGATGCTCCGATACACCTTGGGGATATCTCTCCACACCGCTTCCCATTGTGAAGGCGTGATATCCGTGTCGATCGCCATCTGCCAGCGACGCTGATACGGGTGGGTGGGTATGAGTGGCGGGTGTTGTAGGATGTGATAGATCTGGGAGATCAATCGCTTCAAACCCCCAAGGGTGCGGGCCAGGCGTTCGAAGGGGGTGAAGGCGCGTGTAGCAGCCCAATATACCCTATCTTCAGAAGCCCAGTGTCGTAGTTGGGTGTAATGTAACCGCGCGGCAGGCTGCAAGCAAAACTCCTCACAACATTGATCGAACGATTTAAAGGAGCCCCCGTCGAACAGGTCGCAAAGCACCCGATAATCCCCTTGTACCCAGTTCTCAAATGCCCGAGTTTGATGGGCCGACGGGAAGTGAGGGTTTGCCGCTATGGGGGTATGCGGGGATGGGAATGTAGTAAGGCCCCTGGAGATAGCAGTGGCATCCCAGATGTCCAGTATCGTTTTTGTGGGCACTGCCAGGTACGCACTTCTAGAGCGGGCCGCTCGGTGGAGCCATGGCAGGTCCCAAACAGTGCATCCCGTCACCGCCCGGTCCATGTGTAGCCACCCTTTTTCACTTTCCCTGACCCCCCACTCCATCACAAATCGGAGGTGTGCGGCCCAATAGTAGTGGACCAAGTTGGGACAGGCTAGTCCCCCCCTGTCGCGCGGGGCCATGAGGATTTTTTGGGAAAGACGGGAGCGCTTGCCACCCCAGATGAAGGATATGAGCTCACGTTGCAAACTCCGTATGCAGTGCAGCGGTATTGGAGTGGGGAGGCATTGAAACACGTACAGGATTTTGGGAAGGATCGACATTTTGACTGCGTGGAGGCGGCCTAACCAGGACAGCATCAGGGGTTTCCACCGCCGCAGATCGTCTAAGACCTCCTTTCGGCAGGTCCGCCGATTAACAGAACTCCAGTCATCGAGGGAAGGGGTTAGGGTGAGACCCAAGTATTGGATATGGCGCTCAGCACACTGGTAGGGCACAATCTCTCTCAGGGTGGGAAGGTCTTCCGCCAGGATCGTAAGGTTCAGGGCCCAGGACTTGTCGTGGTTAATCTTGAGGCCGGAGGCACTTTCGAAGAGACAAAGCGCCCTATGGACAGCCGGCAGGGAGTCTCGCGGGCTCATGAGAGTAAGGATCAGATCGTCCGCAAACATCGCCACCTTGTTGTCCCGTCCCCCGTGTGCTATCCCGTGAATGTTCGAGTCGCGCCGTATAAGCTCCGCAAGGGGTTCCACTGCTAGAGCGAATAGGAGGGGTGAGAGGGGGCACCCCTGTCTAGTGCCCCTGTGAATCGCTAAGGGCTGCGTTAAGTCACCATTGACTCGAATGCGAGCGTGGGGTCCTATGTATGGAGCCATAATCCTAGCAATCATCGTTGGACCTAGCCCGAGCTTACGAAGTACCGCACTGAGGAAGGCCCAGTCCACCCGATCAAACGCCTTCTCTGCGTCCAGCGAGAGAAGGCAGGCCGGGATTTTCCAATGCCGCGCTTTCCCTACAAGGTGCGCAAGTTTGCGCACGTTGTCCGCCCCCTGGCGATCGTGGATAAAGCCAACCTGGTCGGGGTCCACAAGCCACTGCATATACGGATCTAAGCGTTGGGCGAGGACCTTAGTGTATATTTTAAGATCCGTATTAAGCAAGGCGATAGGGCGGTAGGATTAACGCTATCCCCGCCATGCCCATGTCAGGGGATGGACCCACCTCATCTGAGAAAGAGTTGAACAGCCTGAGGAGGTGAGGCCGTAGCTGGGCCTGAAATGTGCGATAGAAAGATAGCGGCAAGCCATCTGGGCCCGGCGTTATGTTATGTTATGTTATGTTATGTTATGTTATGTTATTTATTTATTTCTATAGCGCACGGCTACTCAAAAAGAGTGTCCCGGCGCTTTAATGGAGAAAGAGACAATACTGCAACATAAGAAACATAACACCAAGATAAAAACTAACAGAAGAATGGGCCGGAGATTCGCGGGAGACCGGCTACTGAGTGAACAGCCACGTTTTGATGCCCTTCCTGAAAGCCAGTAGGCTGGTCGCTCCCCGTAAGGCCAGTGGTAAAGAGTTCCACAGCTGAGATGCCAGCAGTCCGAAAGAGCGGCCTCCAAGGCGCGCTTTCTTTACCCGGGGGACAACCGCAAGGTGCAAGGCTTCCGACCTTAGAGACCTGGTCGGATGATAAAAGACCAGTCTCTTTTGGAGGTACTTGGCTCCCTCCTTGTGAAGGGCTTTGTAGGCCAAGGTCAGCGCCTTAAAGGCAATCCTCTTGCGGATAGGAAGCCAGTGTAACGTTGCCAACAAACCCGAGGCCCTGGAGCGCCTGCTAAGGCCAAAGACTGCCCTGGCAGCGGCATTCTGTGCCACTTGCAGCCGCTGCAACAAGTACTCTGGGAGGCCCAGGTAAAGAACGTTGGAATAATCCAACCTGGACCCGATCAGAGCCTGGACAGTCAGCGTCCTATGTTCCACGGATAACAGAGGAAGAAACCTCCGCAACATCCTGAGGATGCCAAAGCAAATGCCCGACACCCCCAGGATCTGGGATTTTAAGGAAAGCCTGTTATCCATCTTCACCCCCAGATTCTTAGCGACCTGAGAGGAGCAGGACGGAGGGAACATATCCCGTGGCCACCAGGTCTGCCAGTCTGGTTCTGTGTCGCACCCAAAGAAAAGAACTTCGGACTTGTCGGAATTGCACTTAAGGCTGTTTAGATGGAACCAATGAAAAACAGCCCCAAGGCAATCCCGAATACTCTCCCCATCAAAGTCGCCTCCTCTCTTACAAGAGAAGAGGAGCTGGGTGTCATCCGCATAGGATACGATCTGGGCACCATGCGACTCCACCAACGCCGCCAATGGGGTCATAATGATGTTAAAGAGGGTCGGGCTCAAAATAGAACCCTGAGGGACCCCGACTCCCAGAGGCGGCATCGCGGCGGAATCCGGCGGGGCCCAGATCGACTGCCGGCGGCCGGCTAGGAAAGAAGAAAACCAGTCGAACACCGTCCCCCGTAGGCCAATCTCGAAAAGTCTGGCGAGAAGACCATCATGGGGAACGGTGTCGAACGCCGCCGACAGATCTAACATCACCAGCATGACTTTGCCCCCAGAGTCCAGAACCCCTTTAATGGTTTCCGAGACCTCCAGGAGCGCTGTCTCAGTACTGAGATGGGGACGAAAGCCCGATTGGGTGGCGTGCAGAATCTCATGAGATTCAAGAAAGTTGGAGAGCACGCCTTGGACGTGCTTTTCCAGAATCTTCGTGAGGGCCGGCAGCAGAGAGATGGGCCTATAATTAACCGGGGCCTTCGGATCTAGGCCAGATTTTTTAAGCAATGGAATCACCATCGCCTGCTTCCAGGCCTGCGGGACCACGCCGAGCCTCAGCGAAAGATTTAAGAGCGGATTAGCCAACGGGTTGATCACCTCCGCGACTTTCGCCAGAAATTTAGCAGGGCATGGGTCAAGAGGAGAACCCGATTTTAGATTGCCCATAAGAGCCAGAGAGTCCGGAGCAGAGATAGAAGGAAACACACTCAACGTCGCCCCTGGCCCGGCCTGTGGCAGTGTGGTAATGTCGGGTTCAGTCTGGCCCGCAGACACTGGTGCCAGGAATGACTCCTGAATGCGTTGGATCTTGCTCGTAAAAAAGTCAGCAAGGTCCGTGGCCCAGGTGCCAGATGGTTTTTGGTCCGAGGTGTTGGACCAAGGTGAGGTGAATTCTCTTACAATGGAGAAAATCTCCTTGCAAGAGTTGGACGCAGCATCAATTCTCCTGGCTAGATAAGCTTTTTTTTCCAGACGGATATCCCGGTGATAAGCCTTAACCACCGTTTTGTATGTCAACTTGGCGCCAGTGTCATATTGCGCCCGCCAGGCTCTTTCGGCTACCTTGCACTGCTGCCGCGTAGCCGACAGTGCAGCGGTAAACCAAGGTGCAGAGACCCGTTTCGGTGTCGGGCGAGATGTTACTTCCGGGGCAAGATCGTTTAGCCTATCCAATAGCCAGTCTTGCATGGTCTGCAGATCCCTGTCTAGATCACCCACAAGAAGGCAGGGATGGGCCTCAGCTGCCTGGGCCAACATCTCCGGGGTTACACGATGGAAAGCCCTGTGGACACGACCCTGTTGGTGTACCGGGATAGGCACAGATTTAACTATGCCCTTGATGACAAATTTTGCGAGAAAGTGGTCCGACCATAGGACAGGAGTGATCTCTATATCCTCAAGGGGAACAGATGAGAAGACCTGGTCAAGGGTATGCCCCTTCTCATGCGTAGGCTCCTGAAGATAGGGGGTGAGCCCCAGCGGGGTCAGCGCCTCCGAAAGTTTAGCGGCTGCCGGATCGGATGAATCATCCATCCGGAAGTTAAAATCACCAGCCACGATGAAATGTTCGGCTTTCAGGGCCAGCTCCACCAGTACCATATCCAGATCTTCAAAGAAGGTGCCGGGAGAACCAGGTGGCCTGTATACAAGCAATCCCTTAAAGGATTGGTGGGGCGACAGAGTGATAGAAAAGGCTAGGGTTTCTGAGCCTCGGATGTCAATAGCTGGCAGGATCTCACAAGGGGTTCCTTTCCGGACCACTAGCGCTACTCCACCTCCCCTTCCGTTGGTTCTGTCCTTTCTAAAGATGTTGTAATCGGGCGGGATTGCCAGGGCGACGTCAGTGTTAGAGAAGTCACCCCACCATGTCTCAGTGAGCATAAGGCATAGTGGTTTATCTACATCGAGAAGCTCATAGATGTCCTGCGCATGTTTGCAGGCAGACCTGGTGTTCAAAAGCATGCACCCAAAGCCCATTCTAGAGATGTTGTTGCTGGGCCGTAAGAAGAGCGAGCGGGTCGGGCGCCAGCCACAACCCGGGCAACGGGATTTCCCATGGTAACGACCAGGGAATACCGTGCGACACCCATCGCCATGAGGTAGAAATGAGCGAAGTTCGCTAGGGGAATAGCGCAAAAGAAGGGTCCCTGGGGGACACATCCCTGGTGGTAGAGTCCCCCCCGCCGCTCCGCCCGCCTCCGGGACGCTGACGGGCGCAGACGGGCAGGACTCTGGCTTGACTCCGGCGAGAGTCCGGCGCTCCCGCTGCGCGTCACCGCTGCGCGCAGGAGGCGAGCTTTAAGTAGGGCTCACCTGTGTTGCAAATGAGCGCTAGAGCGCTCCCACAAGTGGCACACTCGCTCCACACCACCCCCAAGATGGCGCCCAGCGCCAAACACGAAGGCTGAGAAGAAAATGAAATAGCTCCGCGAAAAGCGCGGTGGGGGGCCCAATTTAGGGTGCAAGTGAGAGGGCACACAGAGATCGTGCTAAAAACAAGGTAAATACAATTTAAAAATCAAAATGCAAAAAGCGATTTTTTAAAAGTTACAGCAGCGCTGAGAATAGTAATTTCAGCAGAGTAGCGCGCGTGCGTGCTGCTCCCTTTCTCCAGGTCGAGCTACTACCTAGCTCGCCTTAAGTAGGGCTCACCTGTGTTGCAAATGAGCGCTAGAGCGCTCCCACAAGTGGCACACTCGCTCCACACCACCCCCAAGATGGCGCCCAGCGCCAAACACGAAGGCTGAGAAGAAAATGAAATAGCTCCGCGAAAAGCGCGGTGGGGGGCCCAATTTAGGGTGCAAGTGAGAGGGCACACAGAGTTCGTGCTAAAAACAAGGTAAATACAATTTAAAAATCAAAATGCAAAAAGCGATTTTTTAAAAGTTACAGCAGCGCTGAGAATAGTAATTTCAGCAGAGTAGCGCGCGTGCGTGCTGCTCCCTCCGCACCTTTCTCCGCACCTTTCTCCGTTTTCCCCAGAGATAAGTTCTTAATCGCCGTCGTGACCTCATCTTCCGTAATGAGGTTTTCCAGCACCGTCGCGTCCCCAGGCGGTATCCGCGGCCCCTCATAATCGTCGAGGACGGTTGCTATCGCGTCTACCGATACAGGCTCACTCCTATACAGGGATGTATAGTAGTCCATAAATGCGGCCGGTTTGGATGTCTCCGTAACTACTTTTGATCCATCCTGTAGTCGGACACTAGTTATGTGGGCCTTGGCAGCACGTGCTCTCAGCCTTCCTGCCAGTAATCGGCCTACCTTGTCGCCACCTTCAAAGTACCTTTGCTTCAAGGCCAACAGGGCACCTTCCGCCTTGTTTGTGCGCAGCAGTCTGAGTTGCCCTCTGAGAGTGGCCAATCTCCTCCTAGTGTCTCGAGACGACCGTTCCCGGTCCCGCATTTCGGCTTTCTTAATATCCGCTGCCAACTCAGCCTCCAGTTTGGTGGCAGCACACATGCGTGCAATCGCCAGTGAGGTGATGTGGCCCCGAATCGTGGCCTTAAAGGCATCCCAAACCATCGGGAAAGGCATGTCCGGGGTGTCGTTGGAAGCAAAGTAGGCGTTTATGGCCTCCCGGATGCTATCTACATCATCAGCATCCCGGAGGACACCCGGCGGGAAAGAGCAACGGGCGACACGCACGGGACGCACCGCCGGGTCCTGAAGACGCATTTCAACATGGGCGTGATCCGACAGAGAAATGTCCGAAATGGAAGCACCCAGCGTGTCTCGGAGCAACTCCAGCGACGCAAAGAGAAAATTGATACGGGAGTAAGACCTATCGGAATGCGAATACAAGGAGTAATCTCTAAGGTCCGGGTTGTGATAGCGCCACACATCGAGCAGTCCTAAGTCTGCAATCTGCTTGCGCAGGGCAGCGGACATCACCCCTGAAGCGTTGGAGGTAGCACCACATCGATCCAAGTCCGATTCCCACACTAGGTTAAAGTCTCCGCCCAGTATCAAATGCGGGTCTCCACAGGGTATCTGCTCTCTCAATAATGTCTGGAGATAGCGGTCTTGTAACTGGTTAGGAGCATACACATTGCATAAGGTGAGCCTGCGCCTTCCCGCACATACCGTAACCTTGAGGAAACATTCTGTTTTGAACGCCTATGGAAACAGGTAACAACAAAATGAAGCATTTCATGAACATAAGCTAGAAGTGAAAAAATATTGAATTTTCAAGAATTCTCCCAATCATTCTTCTAAATATCAATATAATGAGTCTTTTACAATCAAGTAACAAAAGAGGGTCTGAAGTCCACACGAACAACCCATTGTTCTCGCATGATATATAGGAATTCAAGTTATATGTTTGCACCCTGGAAAAAGCTGGTAGAAAAGACTATTGCGCAGAAAAGAGACAATCTTACCAAATATTGCAACCGGAATACACCATCACTTTAAAAGCAGGAAAAAAAGTCTTCTTCGGCAGAGGCATCGCTCAATCGTAAAACATTTTCTAAGAAAGTTTCAGAACTGTTTGAGTATCTTACCAACCATAAGGTACAGATGGTTCAATTGCAGATTTCAAATTTGAGCGTGTCTTTGTTTTTATTTACAGGTCCTGATAGTCTCTCTGTGCCTCTCTTGACTTCCCTCTCTGTATATATGCTTGAGTCCTTTTGTCCCTTTTGCCCATTAACTCATACTGAAGTTATTGACATGTTGCAATTTTACTGGCTCTCTGGGTCACCTTTTAGACCGTGTCCTAACCATTTCATTCAGATAGGAGGGCCAGATATGCAATGTCCTTTTAGCTTGCAATTGTAAGCCCACAGCTTAGAAAAACAAATCTCGATGCTTTTGATTCATTTCTGACCTATTTTACTACACACATTCAGGTATACAAGCTTGCAAGTGTTTGTTTACCGGACACATTAAATATATGTCTCTCTACCTTAAGGCTAAAGTCCAGCTCCACCAACAGGATAAATCAGGAATTTAGTGGAAGAGGAGCTGGTGAAGACAAAGCCAGAGGTAAGTAATAAAATAAAAAAACAAGCATTTGCAATGCAATCGTTCTTGCCTTTGGGACCTTATATGTATTTAGCTATGCAGCACTTTAGCCTGGGTGCTGAAACATCTACTGTTCTTTAACATGGAGGGAAAGTAAGTACCAAATTGCGTGACATGCCAGGTATGGGAACACATGGAGAGAAATATTGCCTTTCAGCTGGAATTGGTATAGTCCAAAGCTCTATTTTTAATATAAAATCAACATTTGCATACAGTCATAACATTTAAAATATGTATAACAGTACAGTTAGCCAAACTGCATTCTCCTTTTAAGTAGGCTTAGCATGGATTTCTATAGTGCAAATCTTGTACTTCCAAGGGTTTGTGAGAAAGGTTAATCATTATCAATATCCTTGCTTTCTTTTGCAATCTGTGAGATTACATGTATTAAAATACCTTTGTACAGGTTTTACTATAGTCAGGTTCATTGGAATTATGTGGCAGGGGCGCACCAAATTACGTGGGAGGTATGACTAAATTATGCAGCAAGAAAAGCCAAATAATGCGGCACAATGAGACATTTTTGATAGTGTTCATAATTTTGTCATTTTTACACATGCTAATATTGTCTGGGCAAATATTTCACCTCATTAGTACCATTTTACCAACCAAATACAGAAATAAGCATTTGAAAGACAACTAGTTAATCTTTGCAAAGGACCTTCCATAGCATGACAACATATGTCCCATCATTTTTTTTTAAAAACATTTGATTCATTCGAGCTGAAAATAATGTTGTGGTCCAAATCTCCAGATTATGCAGCAGATGATGGATTATTGGGAAAATGTAGCAAATCCTTAACTGTGCAAAAAAAAATCAATGGCCACAGACTTGCAAAATTCTAGTGGGCAGGATCATAGTGTAGTAATAACTCACCCTTTGAGGCCAAACGGATGCTTCTTATAATAAATGTCGTGCCTACTGCCTTCTTCGTGACTTTTCATAATACCAGATCTGATTTGTGGCATCTAACAGAAGGCATCCTTGGCTTGTCATCATGGTCAATTCAGGTCTGCTGCAATGAGCATAAGCTTTCCATCAAAGAAAAAAAGCTTAATATACAGACTCTGTCCAACCAAATTCTGTAGTTGTAGTTAAGGATATCAACATATAGAAGGCCAAAGCTCATCTTCAGCAGTGCTTCTTAAAGCATTTTTTTTGTTGATAACATAAAGTCTGCGACAGTTGCGCTGTCAAGCAAACCCTAAACTCGTACAAAACTGAATATTAATTTATTACAAATGACAAAAAATAAAGAGTAAAACAGTGAGAGAAAATACAAGAGAACAGTCACAAAGCTCTGTGGTGGTTACTCCCCGGGTAGACATGCATTTTCTAAATGCGAGATTCATTTTTTTACATACTTTTTAACAACCAGACCACACAGAACAGGGAAAGAAAATCAATGACGACAAAACATTTACGGATAATCTCTTGTTCATGTACTCAATTACCCGAGCACGTTATAGGCACGTTATGTTGAATGACAGCTACGTCTATAGAGTGATAGCTATTTCCCTCTAACAGTCCACACAGAATATATGACCAACAGACCCCACGAAGGATAGGAAAGCAGCTATACGCAAAATAGCGAGAGCAAACAAGAAAGGATTACCAAGCCAGACTGAGGAAGAACTCAGGACACATAAGAGACAGGGTCCTGACAAACTTATAAAGAAGCAGATCTCTTGGGACGCTGAACAGATATAGTTTAAGACCAAACTGTTATTTACATCTTTCAATCATGTAATCGTTTTCATATAAAGGAAAATAATCAAAAATGCTAAGCAAGGAAGACAACGTTTTAGTTTCGACGAGTAACGACTTTCAATAGGAAGAGGCCTTAATGGCATCACAACCGTGAAAAGAGGGCCTAGCGTGGTATTACACCACAAGTAAACAACACAAAGGTTTTTAAAGTGTGTTCAATTTAAACATGAGCCTGACTTTTTAAATAAACTGTAACCACAACAGCTGTTTTCCATGATGGGATGTTACAGAATAGCTAGCAAATGTCATAGTGTGCCTACCGGGTGCAAGTCGCCCCCCCCCTTTTCCACACATAAAGACATGAAGCAGATTGTTGTCGTTCACCGCGTAGTCTTTTATTAAATCTTTAAGCAGTGTCATTTCTTTAATGCTTTATTCATCTTGATTAAGGTAGATCTTTAGATCTTTAAATACTTCGCTTATCCACATCACAGGATTCATTATAAATCTCAAAGTTATAAATTGTCATTATATTTGCAACCCGCTTTCCAAGGGGCCTTCTTCTTTACCTTCGGGCTGTGCCAGCAGGCCCCAACCAAGATAGCCTGCTCTCCTTAAGTTGACCGCCCTCCGGTCAACAGAGCCGCAGGTAAATCAAATCTGCCACCACTTGTGACAACCATACCGGGGTATACCCCCTCCAATGATTATAAATCTACGCACCGGCCTCTTGGGGTAGGGCAGGAACAGCCAGGATCACCAGCAGGTCAGTCCCTGCTCCCGCCAGCCCAGAGCCCATCAATGAATGCTTGCCCTTTCCATGGGCAGCCAATCCATACCAAAGGAAGTCCACACCCTTTTCTTGGCTGGGACCCCGCCATTCTCTTCCTTGTTGCAGGGATGGGTGGGTGGGTAATTCTTCGCTGGTCTGCTGCCGCCGGGGCTGATGGAAGAGGACAAAGAGGGTTAGTTCCGCCTCCCCCGAGGCTTTTGTACCCTTGGGGGAGGGAAGGTCGACCCTACCTCCTCTGATGACGTGTCTCCCCCCCTATCCTATTACCTCAAGGCTGCCTCTGCCAGCTCCTGCCCCCTGGTCCCACTAAGAGCGCCACGCCCCTAGGTGCGGGTGGCGCTGTTCATAGTGTGCCTACCGGGTGCAAGTCGCCCCCCCCCCCTTTTCCACACATAAAGACATGAAGCAGATTGTTGTCGTTCACCGCGTAGTCTTTTATTAAATCTTTAAGCAGTGTCATTTCTTTAATGCTTTATTCATCTTGATTAAGGTAGATCTTTAGATCTTTAAATACTTCGCTTATCCACATCACAGGATTCATTATAAATCTCAAAGTTATAAATTGTCATTATATTTGCAACCCGCTTTCCAAGGGGCCTTCTTCTTTACCTTCGGGCTGTGCCAGCAGGCCCCAACCAAGATAGCCTGCTCTCCTTAAGTTGACCGCCCTCCGGTCAACAGAGCCGCAGGTAAATCAAATCTGCCACCACTTGTGACAACCATACCGGGGTATACCCCCTCCAATGATTATAAATCTACGCACCGGCCTCTTGGGGTAGGGCAGGAACAGCCAGGACCACCAGCAGGTCAGTCCCTGCTCCCGCCAGCCCAGAGCCCATCAATGAATGCTTGCCCTTTCCATGGGCAGCCAATCCATACCAAAGGAAGTCCACACCCTTTTCTTGGCTGGGACCCCGCCACAGGGCGAGTAGCTTACTGGCGGGCTCGCCCTCCCCCCGCCCTACCCACCTCAGTTTCTGGGAGCCACTTCACACCACTCCCTGTTCATGTATGAATTCCCGGCTGATGGCACGCAGGGCCTCGCTTCGATAGCGTCGAAGGTGGACAGCTAATAAAGTGACTTCAGGCTGGATGCAACTCCTTGCAGTGACATGCCTTCCTTGCCAAGCTACCTGGCAGTACTGATCCTCCGATATAAACATAGATGCTTGCAAACTTGATCCACCTCCAGGAATTCCATGTTCTGGGAGGTTACTTTAATCCCTAGTCGAATATGATGCCCAAGGAAAGATGATGCTGGGAATGAATAATGGGACGCATAACCCGCGGCTGCAGAGCCTCATCTTAGCCAATGGGGTATTGCAGTAACTGCAACATCTGCCACTTAGTAACTGCGGGTGATCATCATAAAGGACCTCATATCTTATTAAGACTAAGGTAACGGAACAACTGTGCTATGCAGAGCAGGATTTTTTAGAAACCAGTGTACTCGGCGGAGCGAGGAGTGCAGAGAACTCTGCAAACTAGGTGCACGGAACGAGGTTCACCACCCAGGTCTACTGTAAGATGCATTCCCTTATCCTCTTATTTTTAGTTTCCAGAGGAGTTCCCTTATCCTCTATTTTAGTTTCCAGAGGAGTCAACTATAATACCTTTCATATAAACTTCTACATCTTGGGGTGCCCTCTCACAGGGAAAGCCAGGACGGGTTCCCCAGCGGTATACAGCGCCAGGACACCACGTAACGAGGTAACAGTGCGCTTTACAAGTATACATACATTACATTACATTACATTACATTACATTACATTAAGTATAGAATTCATGCAATAAATGCATGCTTTAATAAAAGATCCTCTTAAGTTAGGCTCGTTTGTTAATGCCGAAGGTTCCCCGTTATTAGGACTAAGGTAGCGTGGAGCTAATCTATAGGTATTTGAGCCACGAACCCTGATGTCAGCGACCTTTTGCGCTTATGTAGCCCATAATCACATAAGTCCGACGTAGCAAAAGAACGCCTAAAACCTTTCGCGGCCGTGTGACATGGACATTTCCAGATAGGCTTTTTTTGTTTGTGCAGAAAGTGGAAACTTCTTACCATGTTCGGCTTTCCCAAAGAACTGGGATGCGGGCTGGGTGCTAATCCGTGCATGCGATATTCGGATCTACCGTCCATCACTTTTTGTGTATTTTATTTAGATTATTCACTATCCCAGGCTCCGGAGAAAAAGGGGGGATGCGTAAATGACCACCCCGAGAGGAGCTCAGCAATGTTACACCCTGAAGTGAATGCTTCATTCACCTTCACTATACAAGATTTGCTTTACATGGTTTAACCTACCTTTGTTGCGCATGCAATCACTGGTTACTAAGGAGACTAATAAGTGACAACTATGGGACCCAGTACTTGGCCTGGCAAGCAATTATCACCGATTTATAGTGAACGGGATGGCCATGGGCCTATGGGTACTTAATGCGGAAATGCACAATGTCCGCTTGCAACCCACCCATATAATAACGACATTTAAGAACGTTGTTTAAGATATTAAGAAAAGGTCCAGAGCAATGTTTACCGATCATTATTTGTTAATGTAAGCCGTCTGAACGGGTCCTTCCGGAAGAGCCAATAGTGCGGAAGCATCAGGTCACGATATCTAACCTAATCTGATTTGCTGAGGAAAATTGCACGCCTATTCTATACCCTGCCTCCAAAGTACGCCTGACTGCTCTGTGCCGAGCTAACATAGGGTAAGAGCAGGTTAATTTGGAGTTACCTGCTTTTAACTGACTAGGAGTGTGGATGCTGCTTGCCTAGATCCCGGACAAGAAAGCCCATTACTCCATTGGCTTCCTTAATTTGTAAACTCTTTCATATATTGATTATCACTTAAAAACATCACTTATTCAAATACTCCCACATACATACGTAATCATTCTATTGCAGTGCCCGTACTCCCAGGGGCCTTTGTTTCACCTCCGGGCTGCTCAAATTAACTGCCTTCCAATCAACTGAGCCGTTGGTCAATAATCAATAGCTGCCACCACCTGTGGCCCCAACGGCTACCCAGGTATGGGTAGGGAGACCAGGACCACCAGCAGGTCAGCCCCAAAACTCCCGCCATCCCGGAGCCCTGATGACTTTTAATAGGATAGGTGAATACTACCCGGGTGAAATTATGTTGGTACTAATATTACATGCCACTTGACCATATTCAGGCGTAAAACTCCTGATTTCTGAATTCAAAATTCTATTCATTTTTTGCCTCTACTACCATAGCAAATAATTGTTTCCCTTTTTAAGCATGTTGGCATATATGAAACATTGTATTAAGGTGCAGGTCAGGAAGCCGTCAGCCATGATTCCTGTGCGACTCCACCCCCGAATACATTTGCTGTTTTAACCAAGGAAAGTCAGTGTGCTTTTGATTAATTGCTTTTTGCGTTTTACCCCTTTTCGCGACTCACAGGGGGACTGAGGAGTCTGTATAGAAGTATCTATTTCACCAGTAGCCCTTTAAAAGCAATTCTTTAGGGAACAGTTGTTCGACAGGGAGGTTGGCAATTGTCTTCGAATTGTATTTAATTGCAAATACCCCTTTATCATGCCACCATTGCATGTACTATGTTCCAAACTGGGCAATAAATGCCATATGCAAATTTGTGCGAATCTGAGATGCGTTTCTTATTCGCAGAAAACTGCGCAAACCAGCCGTTCTATTACAAAGTACAGCAAAGGGGTCTGTTTTCACCTTCTTCCTCTCGGCAGGCAGGGGTCACGGAGCAGCTCCGGGCTTGAGAATCGCCTCCATTAGGATGCGGGGATGGCTTTGATGGGCGCGCCTTTACCGGCTGTTTAGGATTTCTCGGCTAATCCACACAATTAATTCCACTATTTCACCCCCCGCAGAAGCACTGGAGCCCTGTGTAGGACCGTGCTGCCAAGACTGATGATTCTCATCAATATTCACTTTGGTTCCAGTGCAGAGCACGGCGCACTCTCCCGGCACAAGGCCATGTTTGATCTGCTGACTGTGACTTATTTTCAACATTGACTCAAAATGCCTGGTGTGTCTTACGCTTTATGGAAGTCGGTTTTCTTTTAACAGGACTCTTGAATTCCAGCTAATATTAGTAAGAAATAACCGGAATATACAGAATTTCGATTTGCCATTTGGAGACATGAGTGGATTCAAGATAATTAATTACATGGCAGATAACTTGCACTTAAATCTGCGCATAGACCAATTAATTCCGCCAATCCAGATACCGGTTGACTTTCTGCCTTTGCAATGCACATAGTACCTCGAGAGCTCTCCTAGTAAGAGTCTCGACAGACTGCATAGAATGCGTGCCTCTTCTGAGAGCCTTTTAAGACCATAGCTCGATGGGGCAGACGCTGGTCGTACCATGATAGTACATTTAGGCCCTCGTGCGGAGAACCGCCCTTTGTTTAGGTCTGATGAGTTACAATTAACCATCCAAAACCCTTCATAGGATTAATAGGGAGATGACAACGCGTACCTAGTAAAACTATGTGGAATGCTTAAGAGGACAGAAGGAGAATTCGGTGGCGCTGTTCATTCTTCACCTTTTCTCTCAAAATCAACGCTCTCTGGCCTCTCCCGTCCCCAAAACATCCAAATGCCCCAAAGGTAAATTACTGCTGAGCGTGACAGCAAAGAAATAAAACATTAGGCGCTGCCATGATTCCCCCAAGCAGTTACTGCTCCCTACGAGCTAGATAGAGTCTGGCGAAGCTCTCTAATGAGCAGTGAGGTAGTGGCTAAAGTCTGAGAAGTGCCGAGAGCCTGTGCTGACAAGAAACAAATCATACCTCCTGCCCAAATCCCCCGCTGATTGGTGCCTTAGCAAAGTGATGCTGCCTCAAATGATTTATGCACATACGGCGATACGAGATTGTTATAATCTCAGGGATAAGTATTTCCACGAGAATATTTATTTTACAAGACAGAGATCAAGCGCTTACTTAAAAAAGACATGAGTGAATGCAAATTTGATGGAACTTCATCAACATGTTATTTCTAAACATACCGGTGCTTTGTATTTATATTGCATTAATATCAAACAGAAGCAGAAATCGAGCATTTCGATATTGACATTTCTAGAAGCTGACAAGTGATGGCAGATGTATTAATTGTGCGTCTTGCATATTACAAACTCAGTTTATAATTCACGCACGATGCAGGTTAGTTAAGTGTGATATTTATTGGCCATACAATAAATATGCTTTTATAAACCATTAGAAGATTGGCTTCGCAACAAGTTTTGTAACCAAAGTAAAACTGAAAACCTCCCGAAGAATAGCAACCCGTGTGCTTTGCTGCAGAGCACTGCCAAGTGGAACTTCTTGGTAGTGCCTTTCCATTTAAAAGGGGTTTCTGTAGCAAGCTAATGTACTTTTTAGGTCTCGCCTGTCGATGCGCATGCGCATCGAGCAAGCGAGACTATAGGGGCTCATCCAGACTTTATCTAACTTGCAAGGAATCGTGGCGATTCCTTGCAGTGCCCGTGACTTTTAAGCTCAATGCGCATGTGCATTGAGCTTAAAAGCGCGTGCACAGCCGCCCGCATTCCTCCGACACCTTTGAAGTGAAGCTTAGCTTCACTTCAAAGGCCCGGCTTGTTCACACCCACATGCCGCTCTGCCCCGCTCCGCCCCCTCCCCTGAGTCATCCTGCCTGCCCCTTCCTGCCGTGTCGCATTTCTCCTCCCCCCTCCCCTCTCCCCTCTCTTCCCTCCGTCTTGTTTTCTTTGATGCTGGTATTTCCATATAGTTTAACCCGCTCCGCCCCCTCCCCTTTCCTCCGTGTCGCATTTCTCCTCCCCCTCCCCTCTCTTCCGTCCGTCCGTCTTGTTTTCTTTCTCTCCTGCCTCTCCTCGCCAATGTCTTTCTACTTGTAACCCCATTCCATCACTCGCCTCACTCTTCCCTTGTTTCTGTTTTAGTATCAAGAGATGTTGTAGCCTGCATTTTTTTTAGGTCTCGTCTAGGCGTGCATCCCGGCCGCCGAACGCATATTTAAACCTCCACTCTGCGCTTTCATACAGCAGCCCTGTATGCCTTTGAGCATTGTTCCGTCCCGGACTCAGCCCTCTCCGCCCCCACTGCTCAGCAGCAGACCCCAGGAGCAGCGATGAATGAAGAAGAGCAGTGGGCAACGGCAAGCAAGACAAATGGCACTGAGTAATGTTTTCTTTTTACGTTGCCATTCGGTTGTTTTTATTTACCACATTTCATTAACACGAAGCGCCGAACATACTTCCCAACTTCAGTTTACGGCAACAAAGCGGTGGCAGGTAGCTGCCAAAAGGCAATGCTTTTAAAGCCGTCTCTTTCAGATGGTTCTATTATAAACTTTGCACGCAGTGCTTTTCCTTGCATGTAATGCCTCCGACAACCAGAAACGCTTTTATTTTACATCACTGCTGGACGAGCTGAATGAATATAAGCGTTTACTATGCTAAATTGCATCTTGACTGATGCTCAAAAAGCTAACCCAATTCAGAACGCAATTGACTGGAAAAAAGAAATAAAACGCCAGCGTGTTCTTCACTGCTGATAATGATCTTTTTCTGTGGTTCAAGTTTTCGCCTCAAATGACATTCATTTTATTTACAGTTACTCAGCAAGTCAGGCGGCATTTTTCTGGCGGATCAACGCCAAGAGTTCAAAATTAAAACAGGTTGTCTTGTTTTGTGTCAAGCTGTCTTACAGAGGCCTGTAAGTAGCAACCGTGCTATTAGCTATAGGTGAAAAGACGATGCGCGAGACAGACTGCTGCATCCTATTTGGTCTTTCTATGGCAAGTTCAGACACAAAGGGGTGGAGAAAATAGGTTAAATGTTATTTTTCTGTAAGATAATTTTTTTTTTTTTTTTTATTATTAACCTGAACTGGCCACAAACATTATTAAGAGATGCGTATCTTTCGCTCCCTGCGTGGTTAACGAGCTCCCTCTCTGCTGCACACACACAGACGCTATGTCTCAAGCCTTGGTTAATGAAGCGCGCCTTAGGTCAGAAAACGAGCGGAACTCTGGAGGCAACCTTCGGTGACCCAGCTGTACATCAAGTGCCTCTGGCATGTCAACCCCTCTCTGTTTTCATTTCCCAGAGCTTCTCAGCGAGACTCTGGTGCTCTCGGGCCAGGGACAAGGAAGAAGGGAAGAGGTAGTCGCGTGCATTCTGCCTTTTATGTGCTTGAGTTTGTTTGGTTAAATCAATGGAAACTTTCTATAAAATACTTTAAAAAAAAGAAAAAAGGTAAACGGAATCATTTGTTTTGGAAAATGTTCGTACCCCCCCCGAACCGCCTCCTCCTCCCAAGGCATGCCTTTTATTGTACAAACAAACACAGTGGCTAGCGTATACACTAATTTGATGTCTTGGAGCCTGATTGACAGCAAAGGGCAGAACCAAAGTTTTACCCTGTGAAGTTTACAGGCTCTTCAGGTTTCAGAGCTACTTTTTTTTAACATGTTCATTAAAGTGTGTAAGTAAGGGGAACCGAACAGTGACTTAACAAGTTTACTGTGGGCTCTCAAGTCATGCAAGAATAATGGCTCATCTACCCATTGCTCTGTGGCACACAACAGCCATCATCGTGGTGAAGAGAGCTTCTCACAGTCGTAAACTTTGGAACCACTGCACCTGCTGCACTAATGATACCTGCGCCGGGGCCCTAGACCTTTAAATGCAAAACTATAAACTGAACCAGTTTATAGGCAGAGGCAAAGAAGGTTGGCTTAAAGCTGCGCTGAGCATGGCACGTTTAGAGCAAGACGTTCGAGAGGAAAACCAACACATTATTAAGCTGGGGACGGTGCCTGTGATTGATAACTTGTTAAATGTTGCACTTCCCCCTGGGTCCTATGATTACACCAGACCTCAACCACATGAGGAAGGACATGCTGGCCTAGACAAACGCAGTTAGCCGAAGGGCACCGACAACAAATCAGTTGGCTTGTTAAATCTGCCAACGTCTTTGGTGAGATGAGGGAAAAACAAAAACAGTTCTACAGCGCCTGGATTCGAAAAGAGTCTGGAAACCTTGAACAGTGCGGCTCTGCTAATCTGTCTCACTAAAAGCAACGCGCAAAATATTAGCGACCACAAGGTTCCACTTTTAATAACAAACCGGCCATCTTCTACTTTCTGGGACCTGCAATCTATGCTGAAAGCATAAATGATAATAACAGCCTGGCTGCCTGCTGCTTCTTGGGGCGTGAGCACTACGATGAGAGCACCCCAGCAGCATGCTGCCTTTTTGAGACAGGAGTTCTATGTGGAAAGCGTAAATAATAATGATGACTCGACTGTCGCGTGAGCTCTACGCTAACAACGTAAATAACAAAAATGCAATAGGTCTGACCTTTCATTAAGTTAAAGCCATTTGCGTTGCTATACAATACCATTAGCAAAGCAAATGGCTTCAACTTAATCAAAGGTGAGACCTATTGCATTTTCAATGCTTGTTGTATATGCAGTTCCATTGTTAGAACATGTTTCTTCATGAGAGCGCATTTTTTAAGACTACTTCAGTGTAGTGTATTTTTTTTTTGTGCACTTCAAAGCCACAGATCCAGTTTCTAATTCAAAGAGAAAATGTAGCTTTTTTTTTTTTTTTTTTTTTTTGTGCAGGTGGCGCTGTTCAATGTACTTACAATGGGAAGGAAGACATACAAAACCTGTTATATTACAAATCTGTCCCAAGCGGTGTATGAAACAAACCTATTGGCCAAGGAAACACCAAGGCTAGTACTGGGCAGAAGGGTAAATCTCTAACCGCGGGAAAAAAATGCATTCCCCTTACCTTATAAGGACAGACAGTAACCCGATTACTGGCAAAATCCTTCCCCGTAGCGATGTAACTCTTAAAGCTGGCAGAAATTAAAATATTAAAGGAGGAATAGCCATAGCCTTCCTTTTCAAAGCAACCCCACAATCATCGTAATCATCATTGTAATGTTCTGCAAACGGCACGGAGTACTGAAGTAACTTCCGGCACTACCGTATGTGCGTTGTGTTTGAAATGCAGTGCGTTTCACAGACGGGATCACGTTTTATGTTGTGGGTCAGCGGCTGTTAAGCCAGCGAGTGACACTGAAGTGGAGGTGGTGTATACAATTGAGTGTCCAGTCAGTTTTGTGTAACCTCTGCCCTTCAGCTACCTTTGGGCTTCATTTCTCATTATCGGCGAAGCCAACATCAGCACTGCTTCGTCCGAAGAACTCATTCTAAATCCCCGCCCCTCTCTCTCTGATAGGAGTGTCTTACTCTTAATCCAGTTTTCAGTGGAATAAACAGACCAGGTCAGAGGCTCCCAGACCCAACTTGGTTTTTAGCATGCACCAACTTCTTGATAACGTTTCTCTTCGCTTTAGGAGCATGCCTATCTGTATTTGTTAATTGGCGGTACCTAGGCGTCCCCGTGGAAAACAAGCGGTCGAGATTATCCAGAAAGTGAAAGCGCGCAGGGCGCACTGAAAGCAAACAAAGCACATCTTCCTGCCTAAAGTAGGACAAACCCAATAAACAATATACAGGTACATGCATCAAGGTAGACTTTTGCGATTCCTTAATTGCAATTATTAAGGAATCGCAATTAAGGAATCGCAAAAGGATATGAAAATAGAAATCGCTAAGAAATTCGCGATTTCTAAACATTCCTTAATTACGACTCGCAAATTGCGAGTCGCAATTAAGGAATGTCTTCCTATGGGCCTAGAGGCCCATAGGAATGAATGGGAATTGGATTCGCAATTTGCCCAATACCAATAGGTACTCGCAAATTGCGCATGCAATTTCAAGGGTGCAGGGGTGTCAAAAGGACACCCTGTTGCACCCCTGAAATCTGCATATGAGTACATCTTGCACACACACATGCCCCAAGGGCATGTGTGTGTAAGTTTTTGCAAATTACCATCAAGTACAAATTGATGGTAATTTGCTACTCCTATTAGCGAAATCGCAATTTTTTTTTACTTTGTTGCATTGCATTTAACCCCTTTGCTGCTAGGCCTTTTCCCCTCCTGTGCTAAGCCATTTTTTGCCTATTTGCGGTAGTTCATGCTTAGGCCCCTGTAACTTTTTGACCACATAAGGTATCCACGTCATTTTTGCGTCCTTTTCTTCCAACATCATGGGTATTCTAAAGGTACCCAGGGTTTGTGGATTCCCTTGGAGGGGTCCCAGAAATGAAGCAAAATACAGTGACATTTTTGTTTTTTTTCAGGAAAATGGGAAAAACGGGCGGCAAAGGAAGGTCTCTGGGTTTTTCCCTGCAAATGGTATCAAAAAAGGGTTTGTGGGGCTGTAATCACCATTTTCCCAGATTTTAGGGAATGACAGTCTTTTGTCAGAGAACAAACATTTTTCACACAGTTGTGGCATTTTTCTGGGACATAGCCTATTTTGCTATTTTTAGTGCTTCCAACCTCATTCCAGTTAATGGTATAAATGAGTATGAAAGCAATAATGGATCCTGGAAATCTATACGTTTTATTAAAGTAGACACAATTCTGAATTCAGAATGGGGTCATTTGTCTAAATCCATGAAGGTTTCTTTATTGAAACTAGCAGTTAAATATTGGAAAAAATGAAAATGTGTTGAAAAAAAACAGCCTTTTGTGTCAACTTTTTCACCTGTAACTTCTTATAATTATGACAGCTCTTTGCAAGCAATATACCGTTACATTTTCTGGAGCTTCCTGGTTGTGGGGATATATAGGACTTGTAGGTTTACCAAGAATCCGACGAACCCAGAGCCAAAAACTGCGCAGTAACTTGCAATGGAATTTTATTATGTACCGGGTTTAGAGCAATTATTCTTCGAAAATGTATACATGGAAAAATCGGTATGAAAGACACCTATGTATTTCTGAAATGGGTACAAATTATAGAGTTTAGAAACAGTACATATTTGAACATTTTTTAAAATTGGGAAAACTCATACTAGCTTGAGAATTATTGGTCATTTTTCAAAATGATTTCTTTTTTACACAATGCCTTTCATTTGGAAGGCAGAAATGCATCACAACTCAACAGGTAATAACAGTTGCTTTACAAATCTGAATTACCCCAAGTCTCCTGATAAAAATGGTACCTCACTTGTGTGGGTCGGCCTTGTGCCTGCAACAGGAAACTCTATAGAACAACATGTGTGCCAGGACTGAGACTCATTGAAAACACGCAAACTCCCAATGACCTTTATGAACGAAACATAAACGTCTGCTTAATCATTTGCATCATTTAATGATGTAGTTCACATTTTTTTCTTTCTAGGGTATTTTTAAAGAAATATTCTTTGTGCAAAATAACCTTACAAGACAAACTACAAATTGTCTATGCAAATATATACAAAATATACATGTATATTTTGTATATATTTGTATAGATAATTTGCAAAACGCAACGTGGTTGCACCTCAATTTCGCAGTGAAAAATTGCCCTTTTTTTGCAAAGTGCCTTCCTGTAGTTTTTTACCCCTAGCTCTGCCGGCACCTAGGGAAACCTAGCAAACCTATACATTTTTGAAAACTAGACACCCAGGGAAATTCAGGATGGGGTGACTCGACTGCCTCCCACCAGGTTCTGTTACCCAGAATCCCTTGCAAACCTAAGCAATTGACAAAAAAACGCATTTTCCTCACATTTCTGTGGTGGAAAGTTCTGGAATCTGCGTGGATCAACAAATTGCCACACACCCCGCGTTCCCCAAAATCTTCTGAGAAAAATGGTACCTCACTTGTGTGGGTCAGCCAAGTGCCTGCAACAGGAAACGGCACAAAACACAACATGGTCGCACCTCAATTTCGCAGTGAAAAATGGCCCTTTTTTGGCAAAGTGCCTACCTGTAGTTTTTTAACCCTAGCTCTGCCGGCACCTAGGGAAACCTAGCAAACCTATACATTTTTTAAAACTAGACACCCAGGGGAATTCAGGATGGGGTGACTAGTCTGCCTCCCACCAGGTTCTGTTACCCAGAATCCCTTGCAAACCTAAACAATTTACAAAAAAAACCACATTTTCCTCACATTTCTGTGGTGGAAAGTTTTGGAATCTGCGTGGATCAACAAATTTCCACCCAACCCGCGTTTCCCACAGTGTTCTGAGAAAAATGCTACCTCACTTGCGTGGGTCGGCCTAGTGCCTGCGACAGGAAACGGCGCAAAACGCAACGTGGTCGCACCTCAATTTTGCTGTGAAAAATGACCCTTTTTTGGCAAAGTGCCTACCTGTAGTTTTTTAAACCTAGCTCTGCCGGCACCTAGGGAAACCTAGCAAACCTATACATTTTTGAAAACTAAATACCCAGGGAAATTCAAGATGGGGTGACTTGACTGCCTCCCATCAGGTTCTGTTACCCAGAATCCCTTGCAAACCTAAAAAATTGACAAAAAAACGCATTTTCCTCACATTTCTGTGGTGGAAAGTTTTGGAATCTGCGTGGATCAACAAATTTCCACCCATCCCGAGTTCCCCCAGGTCTCCCGATAAAAAGTGTACCTCACTTGCGTGGGTGGCTCAAGGACCCGCAGCAGGCAAGGGCCCAAAACCTAATGAGGCAACATCAAAATAACCTATCACAAACCAACCTGGTTTTGCAAGGGGGTTCCCATGAGTTTTTAGCCAGGGGCTTGGC
The DNA here is from genome assembly GCF_964261635.1 of Lissotriton helveticus. Classification (NCBI taxonomy): domain Eukaryota; kingdom Metazoa; phylum Chordata; class Amphibia; order Caudata; family Salamandridae; genus Lissotriton; species Lissotriton helveticus. The sequence continues at coordinate 1,303,528,821 of NC_136065.1, read as the reverse complement.
GGCCATCTAGGGAAACCTACCTAACCCACACATTTCTGGAAACTAGACACCCGGGGGAGTCCAGCGAGGTATGGGTCCCTCATCATTCTCCTACCCAGAATGCACTGCAAACCTCAAATTTCGCTTACAATTTTACTTTTTTCTCACATTTCTGTGTGGTAAAGTTGTGGAATCTGCGTGGATCCCCAAATTTCCTCCCACCCAGCGTTCCCCCAGGTCCCCCGATAAAAATGGCCTCACTTGCGTGGGTAGGCATAGTGGCTGCAACAGGAAAAGGCCCAAATTGTACGGAGGAGACTTTAAAATTACCTATAGCAAAACTACCTGTTTTTTTGAGGTGGGGGACCTGAGTCTTTTGCCCCGGGCTCGATGGCCATCTTGGGAAACTACCAAAAACAAACATTTCTGAAACTAGACACCCGGGGGAGTCCAGCGAGGTATGGCATGCGTGGGTCCACCAACGTTTTCCTGCCCATAATTCCCTTCAAACCTCAAATTTAGGTAAAAAAAGTAAATTTTCCACATATTTATGTGTGGAATCACCTTGCCGGCACAAATTTCCAACCTCACAGCGTTTCCCTTAGTGTGCCGAGTAAAATGTTACCTCACTTTTGTGGGTGTCCAAAGCAGAACTGGTTAAAATTGTATTTTTAAAAAAGGTAGCGTTTAGAATTCTCGGTGCTTTGTTGTAAATACCACTGTCTTGTGGTCATCCTGGTCACAGGCCTTTGGCCAACCCACACAAGTGAGGTATCATTTTACTCGGGAGATCAAGGGGAACGCTGGGTGGTAGCACATTTGTGCCGGCACGGAGATCCCATGCAAAAATGTTTGTAAAAGTGCTTTTTTAACCTAAATTTGAGGTTTGCAGGGAATTCTGAGTGGGAAAACGTTGGGGGACCCACGCATGCCATACCTTGCTGGACTCCTCCGGGTGTCTAGTTTTCAGAAACATTTGGGTTTGGTAGTTTACAGAGATGGCCGCCGAGCATGGGGCAAAAAAACTCAGGTGCCCCCCCCAAAAACAGGTAGTTTTGCTATAGGTAATTTTAAAGTCTCCACCGTAAGATTTGGGCCTTTTCCTGTTTCAGCCACTATGCCTACCCACGCAAGTGAGGTACCATTTTTATCGGGAGACTTGGGGGAATGCTCGGTTGGAGGACATTTGAGGATCCACACAGATTCCACAACTTTACCACACAGAAATGTGAGAAAAAAGTGAATTTTTTTAGCAAAATATGAGGTTTGCAGTGCATTCTGGGTAGGAGAATGATGAGGGACCCACGCAAGCCATACCTCGCTGGACTCCCCCGGGTTGGTTTGTGAAAGGTAATTTCGACGTCGCCTCATTAGGTTTTGGGCCCTTGCCTGTTGCGGGTCCTAGAGCCACCCACGCAAGTGAGGTACATTGTTATCAGGAGACCTGGGGGAACGCTGGGTGGAATGAAATTTGTGTGAGCTCAGTGATGCCACGCTTACCCACACAAAAATGTGTGAAACAAAACTGAATTTTTCAGCTAAAATTGAGGTTTGCAAGGGATTCTGAGTAAGAGAACGTTGGAGGATTCGCGTAAGCCATACATCCTTGGAAGCCCCCGGGTGTCTACTATTCAGAAATGTGTGGGTTTGGTAGGTTTCCCTAGATGGCCGTCGAGCACGGGGCCAAAAACCCAGGTGACCCCCATGCAAAAGTAGGTGGTTTTAACATAGGCAATTTGGAAGTCGCCTCACTACGCTTTGGGCCCTTGCCTGTCGCGGGTACTTGGGCCTCCCACACAAGTGAGACACCATTTTTATCGGGAGACCTGGGGGAATGCTAGGTGGGAGGAAATTTGTGTGAGGCCAGTGATGCCACGCTTTCTAACACGAAAATGTGTGAAAACACAGATTTTTTCAGCAAAAATTGAGATTTGCAAGGGATTCTAGGTAAGGGAAGGTTGGGGGATTAATGCAAGCCATACCTCCATGGAAGCCCCCAGGTGTCTAGTTTTGAGAAATGTGTGGGTTTGATAGGTTTCCCTAGATGGCCGCCGAGCACAGGACCAAAAACCCAGGTGACCTCCCTTGCAAAAGCAAATTGTTTTGACTGAATTATGTTTTCAGTTCGATAGCGTGAGATTCTTGGGACAATATTGCATGGAAATTGTGACAGACATTTTCAAGTTTGCAGGACATTGTGGATAAAAAAATAACTTAGAATTCACAAGAAAGACATGACCATATACTCCCATGGTTTAACAATAATATCTACATTTAGTAAGTTATTTATAGCTGTAATGTACATCTTAACAGAGTTACTCAAAAGTCAAACATTCCAGCACAGTTATCTATTCCTCAAACACACACACATACTGGTTGGATTTGGCACGAGGGCGAGTGATGGTTCTGTACATAACATTTTATTAACAAGATATTTCACAGAAATTAATTGCTCTGTCAATAAATAAATGCATAAAAACCGAACCAGTGACTGGCAACTTGTGAGCTGTAAAGCCACGACAAGGCACCTAGAGTTTTACATGCCATTCACGCACCTTTCATACCTGATAAACATCAGACCATTCACACCATCCGGAAGGAAAAGCAACACATTACAACATTCACAAAAAGGGACAAGGTACACCCTGCGTCAGAAAGAAAAAAAAGACAAATATTACTGCACAGCCATCTAATCCGCAAGCACACACACATACTGGTTGGATTTGGCACGAGGGTGAGTGATGATTCAGTACATACAATTGTATTCACAAGTTATTTCACAAAAATGAAATGTACTGCTAATAATTGAAAGTATGAGAAACTGAACCACTGACTCACAGCTCGTGAGCTGTAAAGCCACGTCAAGGCACCAACATCTTTATAGGCCGTTCATACACCTTTCATATGTGTGACACATACAAAACATTCACACCGCCAGCCGCGGGCCCATCACATTACAACACTCACACCACCAGACAGCGCCATTCAAGGGCCCATCACTTTCACACACCCACATTCCTGACACAGAAACTACACAAAATGATGGACTGCGTGGAGTTTCGCTCAACTAGCAGTGTGTGTAGTGACCAACAGAAAGTAACTACTCACACACCGCCAGCCGAGCGCCAGTCCACCCACACCACCATCCAAGCACCAGGCCATGCACAACGCCAGCCAAGCACCACTCCACGCACACCACCAGCCAAGCGCCACTCCACGAACACCACCAGCCAAGCGCCACTCCACGCACACCGCCAGCCAAGCGCCACTCCTCGCATTCCACCAGCCAAGTGTCACTCCACACACACCGCCAGCCAAGCACCACTCCACGCACACCGCCAGCCAAGCGCCACTCCACGCACACCGTCAGCCAAGCGCCACTCCACGCACACCACCAGCCAAGCGCCACTTCACGCACACCACCAGCCAAGCGCCACTCCAAGCACACCGCCAGCCAAGCTCCACTCCACGCACACCGCAAGCCAAGCGCCACTCCACGCACACCGCCAGCCAAGCATCACTCCACCCACACCGCCAGCCAAGCGCCAGCCTACGCACACCGCCATCACATTTTAAATTTTATTAAACAAAACAAACACAAAATAATTGCAAATTGATAAAAATCTAGTAACACAAAATCTGTAACTAAATACATTGCACAAATGCCAACCTTAAAACAGAATACAAATTTTAAAAAAACACAGACCAGGCAGTTCATTTTACCACTCATGGATACTCCCAAAAATGATTTTGTGTGTGGTAAGCTCTATAACAAGCAGGCACACACAGCCCAGGGTTAGAAGGACACCCAGGGCAGTAAAGACAAGTCTCCTTCCGCAAACCTCTTCGCCAACAGACTCTACATCTCCTAGTGGGAAAGTCTTTTGTAGATGTGGGAGGAATGTAATCGGGAAAGTGATGATCTTTCCACGAGCCACATCCTCCACCACTCCAAATCTAGGAACACTTACTTGCTCCACAACAACAAGGCTAGATATCACAGAGTGCTGAAACTGAAGAAATGCCAACTTTGACCCAGGAGAACACTCCTTTAACACAATAAAAGCATTGAAAGTTGCTAAGTTGAAAAAATGGATGGTCAACTTCTTATACCAAACATAAGCCTTCCGAATAGCAGTGTAAGGTTCCAACCTCTGATCTACTCTGTCAACACAACCCATGTGCTTATTGTAGTCCAGAATACACACAGGTTTGTGGACTTCAGCAACCTGACCCCAAACTAGCAGAGGTGAAGTACTCTCATCATGGATGGTAGTCAGCATGTACGCATCCCTCCTGTCCACAAATTTCACAGCTAGTATTTCTCTACAACGTAAGGAACTGCACTGACCCCTCTGAAGTTTCTTGCAAACAAGCTCCTTCGGAAAACCTTTGCGGGTTAGAGCGGATTGTGCCACATGCAAAAGTGTCCACTTTAAACAATTCCTTAAACAATTGCACAGCAGTGTAGAAGTTATCAAGGTACAAATGGTGGCCTCTGTTGAACAGTCTTCTAGCAAGATCCCACACAATTTTCTCTGACACTCCAAAAGTGGACGGACAACCAGGGGGGTCAATAGTGGAATCTCTACCAGTGTACACACAAAAATTAAAAACATACCCTGTCTTACTCTCAGACAACATATACAGTTTAATTCCATAGCGTGCCCTCTTGCTAGGGATGTACTGCCTATAAACCAAACGACCCTTGAACAAAACCAAAAACACATCTATAGATATTTCTTTCCATGGAATGTAAATCTCTGAAAATCGATCAACAAAGTGATCAAGAACAGGCCGAATCTTAAAGATGGTCACAGTCAGGGTGACTACGTGGCAACGCCAAAGAATTATCCACAAAATGCAACATGCGTAGCAAAAGTAAATACAGTTCACGAGTCATAACAGCTGGAAATATGGCTGTTGCCATCAAGGGACTGGTAGACCAATATGAAGCCAGGTTCGGCTTCTTTAACAAACCCATCAATAAAGTCAAACCCAAAAACTTCTCCAGCTCTTCCAGATTTGTGGAAGTCCACCGGGTAGCTCTAGAGTGGGGCCTAAGTTTGTCACTGTTGACCCTCAAAAAGTGTTCAGCATACAAATTAGTCTGCTCAACAATCTCACCCCAAAACACATCATCCATAAATAACTGAAAATACTGTATAGGCAAAAAGTTTTCACAATCCACTCTACACCCTACATCACCGCTAAAGTCAGGCAACACCGGCTGCACCATGTTAGGATCAACCCAGAGTCCAACACTTCCAGTAGGAAGACTAGCAGCCTCAGGCTGTAATCCAGATGCCTCTTGCACCATCGGCACATCAGTGTCCTCCTCTAAAACAGGCCCTTCATCTGCACTAAGAGTACCTTCATCATCCGATGATTCCATGTGGATAGAAAACTCACTGCCAGAATCTTCCCCTCCCTCCTCTCCCTCAGACGCACTGTCAGTGTCATAATCCGGCTCAGAGGAAGACTCAAGAAGCATACCAACCACCTGCTGAGCAGTCATTCTATGGCTAGCCATAATGATTACTAATAAAAGTAACTTGTCACACAAGTCAACAACAACAATCACTATGTAAAATAAGCAATGAACAAAATTCACCTTTATCAAAAATACCTATACACTGCAAAACAAAACCACTCACTTGCCAGAAGCAGCTAAACTCACCACCATGTACTCTGCACAGACACAGTATGGATCAACAACATCCCACTAAAAAAGTTAGAGAAAACAAAAATACACATAAGACAATGCAAAACACATCACAAAGATTTTCATGCTCAAAATAGTAACTAAATGCCACTATGACACCACTTACAATTTTTTTTCATACATTGCAATATTACTCATTTAGAGTACATACAACAAAAATATTTGTCTTACCTAAAAAATGCAACTACACAAAACTGCAGAACAACCACTGTCGAAACCGCGAACAGGAAGCAAAAGCTTTACACTAGATTTAACCCCTTGGGTGCTCATGACGAGCTCAGCTCGTCATGAGCTACGGCGCTCCGGTGCTCATGACGAGCTGAGCTCGTCATGACCTCGCCCGTTCCGTGGAACGCTCGCACGCTGGGCTGATTCCCCTGCTGTGCTGAACGTTCCATGGGAACGGGTGTGACCATGACGAGCTCAGCTCGTCATGAGCACCGGAGCGCCGGAGCTCATGACGAGCTGACCTCGTCATGAGCACCGGGGCGCTGTACGCGCCCCCCGCCCCCCAGCACAGCAGGGGAATGTGCCTCGCAGCCAAAGGGGTTAAAAAGAAAAAAAATTAGAATCACATATTCAAAAAATGCACCAGTCCACCTGCCAAGCTAAGGGGTAGGTGGGCCTAACAGTATAAAATCTAAAGGGGAGCAACCCTTGCCCGTGAGGCCACCCCCACCAACATTTTTTTTTTAAAACTCTGGTGTCTAGTGGCTTCTTCCCCCCTTGGGGACAGATGGGACTAAACACATACTGCTACTCTACCACTCATAGAGGCAGTAAAGGCCACAATTATCCTCCCATAAAGGGGGAACGACCCATGTCCAAGGGGCAGATTCCCAACATAAAAATAAACCCTGGTGCCCTAGTGACCCATAAAAAAACCAGCAAAACTGCACTTCAAGGCGATACCAAAAGGAGGATGATGGACGGAGCCCTTGAGCAAATCTAACACTCACCCCCAGTCAACTGATCTTGGTTTAATCCATCATCATTATTTAGCTCAATTCACCAACCCAGTTCAGACATGGCCAAATGCAAATCAGACTGACACTTTGCGCTTTGATTGCCCTAAGTTGGCAGACGTGGGTCCCTTGCTCACTTTGCCACTGGACTCAAGCTAACCTGGCTGATAACGGCTGATTAGCCAGTAACCAGTCCCATTATGGTTGTTTCCGGGCCAGGTAAGATATGGCTTGGCAGTTCGGGCTGGACTGCTCCCACGAGGCATAGGGTCAGACTAATTTGCATATGGCCATGTCTGAACTGGGGTGCTGCAGTGAGCTACAACCTAACATCATGGGCATACCAAAATGGCAAGGCAAAATATTTGAGCCAAAAAAGGGTAGTGACCTTTGCCCAATGGGACACTCCCCACTACATTTACACAATTGGCACAGTGTATCAAATAAATTATTACAACTTTTATTTCCCCCCCAAGGGGGGCAAACAAAGCTAAAAGGATGGCCTCCAAAACAAAAACAAAAAAAGTGGGCGTCCAAAAAAGTCCCCCAAGGGGAGTGACCCTTACCCAAGGGGCCACTCCCCAGCACATCCCAAAATTTAAAATAAATTTGCCCTCAAGAGGGGAGCGCCCCTAGTCTTAGGTGGTCGCTCCCCTACACAAAAAAAATGTGGGCTACCTAAAATGGTCCCCAAGGGGAGTGACCCATGCAGAAGGGCCCACTCCCCAGCACATCCTTTTCATTTTCAAAACCTTTGACCCCCCCGGGGGGCAGCCAAAGGCTTACGAAATGCCCCCTAAAGGGGAGCGACCCTTGCCTAAGGGTTCGCTCTCCAAAACTGAATAAAACATTCCCCATTGCCCTAAAATGGCTCAGTACGAGTGGCCCTTGCCCAAGGGGCCACTCCCCAAAACAATGCCCGATTTTGCTTCTTTTTTTAAAATAAATAAAGTTGTGCCCCCTCCCGGGTGGCCAACAACTTAAAAAATATGCCTCCTAAAGGGGAGCGACCCTTGCCCAAGGGGCCGCTCCCCAAACCAACAAACTTTGCGAAAATCAAAAAGAAAAAAAAATCCCTGGTGTCTAGTGGGCATTCCTGCTGCACGATCGCATGATTGTGCAGCAGGAATGTTCTAAAGAGGCATCGAGGGAAAGGAAAACCCTTTCCTTTCCCCCAATGCCTCTTTAGTTTAAATCCCCCCCTCCCCAGCCCCCAAACTTCCGACGCGCAGGAAGCAAATGGTTTCCCTGCGCATCGGAGGAGAAAGGTCATGAGCACCCGAGCACTGTATGCCATGACGAGCTCAGCTCGTCATGAGCATACAAGGGGTTAAGGAATCTCAATTTGCGATTCCTTAAATGCAATCGCAATTTAAGTAATTGCAATTTAGAGATTACTTAAAGTGCGATTTTTGCATTAGGGATGATGCATCCCAAATGCAAAAATACTGGTCGCAAAGGGGCAGATTCTGAGAATCTGCCAGTTTGCAACCGTTTTTTCTTTTGATGCATGTGCCTGATAGTGCTTACGGTGTGAGAACCAAAGTAAAGGGGCCAGTAGCCATGGGAGGAATCAAATGACGATATTGACGTCTCTAAGGAGGGACTAAAAGCCTCTGAAGGAATCAGAAGCCAGCATTAAAGAATGACAAAGACACAAGCCAATAAAAAATATGGGTGGGTTAGTGGGCAGGGCTTCTCCCCTGTACTGAACTACCCCAGATCTTCCCTAAAGCAGCGCTTGCGCACTGACACTAGGCTTGACCTAATGACCCACCTAAGGAAAACTACCTGCAACTGCGTCAAGAAAACAAAAAAGATGCGTGAGGGGGAGGACAGGTAACACCTGAAGTGAAGAGTGAGAAATCTACCAACACGCAAAGTTGCTTGGCAACATGTAAGTGCAGATCTCAACTTCTTGTACTATCCCAGCTACCTGTGACCTGGAATAAGATCCTGCATGCCATCCTGGATTGGGCTGGTTCACTTTAGGGTTGGGCAGCACGTCCAAATCTCCCAAGCCCTAACCTCCACTTACTTGGATTCCAAGGACGCCATGTTGCAATACCATTCAGAGTTGTGACCCACTTCTCTCCCCCGAAAATGTAGACACCACGGATACTGGTAACATTGCCCCATGACTCCTCTGCAGCCTACTATGTGAACTTCTCTGTCAACCTGTCTCCCTCTTTTAGGTGTACCAGTGATGGGGCCTGATAGCAGCTGCAGCCTTAGAAGATGACCTTGCTTGATAGGTAATCAATGGTGGAAAGCATAAACAAGGCGTGGGGCGTCAACAAGGGAGAATGGTTCCCAAGAGCACTCTATCGGTCAATATCCATTCCAATCAATTAGATAATAAATGTGTCCAATGACTCTGCACAAGGTTAAAATAAAACGGATCTCATAATCAGCAACCTTTGGAGGATGAGGAGACTGAAGAGGAAGAGCAGGTGATGGTTTTATCAAGGAGACATGGAGTAATGGGTTAATGTGCCATGATTGGGAAATACTAGATGAACTGCTACAGGATTAATGGCTTAGGCCACGAGGAAAGGACTGACGAACCAAGGAGGGAATTCAACATGGCAACGCGTAGCTAAAGGTAATGTGGGGGGAGCCAGAGAGAATCGCCCACTTTATTCTCAAGAGCAGTGAGGGGGATTAACCTGTTCTTTTTAAGCCTTCTTTCTGATTTTCTGATGTTGAATGACTTGTTTACATATCAATTCAATGTAAGAGATAAGTGTTTTAGTAGGAAGGACAGAGCTTAATGGGACCTCAACGGGCAACATACTTGGATGGAATCCACTGGTGCAGTACAAAGGGGAGGACTGAGCTGGGTAGTATACAAATTCAACAAAATGCATGCGATGACTCAGTTATCTAGATATTTCATGATGAAACAGTGGATTTATAGTGCAATGGCTTGATATTCACACTCTCCGTCTCAAACTGTCTTAGACTCTCCGTCTCAAACTGTCTTAAACTGTCTTCCTTAACTTAACACACAATATGGCAGACTGGACTTTAGAAATAAACTGCTTTCCCTTATCTGACACAGTAGAAGGGGGCAAACCATGAATTGAAACATTCTTTTTCATGAAGTACTTTACTAATACATGAGCAGAGGGTAACATCTTTAAGGGTAGAAAATGCCCCCTTTGCGAAGGTGTCAATGATAACCGACAAATGTATACAAGCATTTGAATCAGGTAAATCTACAATAAGTTTCACGTATATGGAAGACTATAGATTGGGAGAGAGTAGGTAGCAGATAGAGGAGACCAGCTGCTTGCCCTCCAATGTCATGTTATGTTAGAAGGAATTTGCAGAGCACAACTAGCACCTATTAATATTATGCTGACAGAGATGAATCAGATGTATGTGTAGAGGTAGACTGTTACAGGATTTAGCTATGCGGGAGAAGAAAAATGATCCAAACTGCTTCATTTTCAATGTGAGAAAGCAAACTAAGTATAAATGTGGGAAGACCAAGATATAGATTGTAGCAGTAGTCATGGTCAGACATGACTACAGCCTGACCACGGACTGGCAGGCTGAACATTGCAAAAAAAGGAGTGTTTTTATATAGCAAGTGTACGAAAAGATTATTAGTTAAAAGGGCCGATAGCCCAACTCAGGTAATAAATAAAATTCCTGGTGGGGTGAACCATAAAAGTCACTAAATAAACATTTGCTGAACCCTCTGGTAGTTTGGCACAGAAGCATGCAGGCGTAACTTCGAGACAGTGTGTAACGTATTTGTGCAGCACTCAACCATTAATAGAGTTAAAACAAACACTTCAACCATTTAAAAAAAATAGAGTAAATTACAATAAATAAAATGATACCAAAACAAGAAAAAGCCAATAAGAAGAAACAGAATTATGAACTTTTAACTTTCAGGTAAAAATAGCAGTACAAAGTGCAATTGCTGTGATCTGGTCATGGTGTATCAGGTCAAAAGTTTAGGCAGACCAAAAAAAAGTGCAGGTCAGATACAGGGACCAGGGGCCATATTATCAAGAAAGGGCGATACATTATCACTACTTTTATCGGCATGAAACTGCTGCTAAAGCGGCGATAATGGGCTTGATAATATGCCCTTGTGAATTCCCATAGAAGCCCAGGCTCTGGTGTTAATATGGCCCCAGGTTTGTCCCTGTGGAAAGATTGCTTTTCTCACACAGTCCAATTCCACGCAAGGAGCCTCAGACAGAGCTTTGTGTTGACAGGTTCCACAATGAGGTTTTTATCGATATGAAGAGCAAGTTGCCGAAGAGCCCAGAACTTCTGGGGGGCTTATTTATGAGCCCCTGCGTCACTTCTGCGCCACTGGTGCCTCACTTTTTGTGACGCATCAGTGGCATAAAAAATGTGCCATGTTGCACCATATTTACGAAGTGACGCATCTAGGTAGATGCGTCACTTCGTAAAACCCTGCGCTACATTATACCTGCACCAGGTATAATGTATGCAGGGTGGGTGTTCCCCACAAGCGATGCGCCACTTCGCATAAATGAGGCCTGGGTTTTTACCTGACATCCAGTTTTTGCAGTTTTGAAGTAGGAGGTGCACACTTCAACATCAGCCTAGGTTCACATTAGAGGGAATGTATGGTTACAATGGCCAATGACCAATCAAGATGCGGTGGCCCCTCATCATTGTTAGCATTTCTTTCCTGGAATCCCAGATTGTGACAAGTTTCCAAGTCAGGAAAAGAAAATCCACTCTGTATGGGAAGCATAACACATTTCAAGATAAGTTAGACAATAGGAGATTCATTGTCATAGAAGTAATTTGCCCAGTACATGAGATCATCATTCAACCCCATCTCTCAAAGTAATTTCGAGAGCTTAAGAATGGAGAGTTGAGTAGTTAATTCCATAAAATCTAGAAAGTTCAATTGCTGTTCTGACCCCCTAGTGTCTAATATTTTCCGTAACTACTTTTACTCCTTCTAACTCTTCTATTCCTCTATGGATTCATAGAGGAGCATTTGGACTTACTAACCTTCAGGGTGGTTACTACTTCATATCTTTCAGTCATCTCATAGACTGGCAGAGCAAGTGTGTGGGGCCCACCAACGACCATCATATATTGTTTGCAGACAACAGTAATTTAAATTGGTGTCCCATTAGGATATATCTCTTATGTTTGCATCTTCCTTGATAACCCACACCAGGGTTTCATAGCCAAAGTAAGTGATAGCAGTGTTAGGGAATATCCTTAATGTGGGCCTCACATCAGGTTGAACCTATTCAGGCATGCCTCTTTTACTTGCACTCTTGTCATTGGGTAACCATGTAACTGTAACCAACATATGAATCTGGGTTTATGCCAAAGCCCATCCTACTCTATCAATCTATATATATGCCAAAGGTTAACGTTGGATGTAATGTTCAGTAACATTGTAATGTTTTAAACTCTAAACACCACAAACATTCAACAGTAATAGTTATCTCAAGGAACTATAACTTGTGCCCTAACTTAACCATAACTCACCCCAGCATGCACAGTGCACTAATCAATAATTTTGTTGCACATTTTGCATGCATTTCATCAATGATGTCATGAGTGATGTTGTATGTGGAGTAATTAGCTCTGCATGGCGAGGGTGCAAGTTATAGTTACCTTCCAGCCCGAGTTAAAGTTACTTGAGAGCTGGGGGTGGGCTCCCTGGGACTCAGTCTTTGAGCCGGGCATAGGGATTGGGTAGCCAGGGCCTTTAAAGGCTCAAGGGGGCTGCATGCCCACCCTTCCTTTTAATTAGTGCAAGACGCTCCAGGGGAATAGGTTCCCCAGGGCCTTTTTAGGGCGCGGAGAGGGGTCCACCCGTCTCCCTCTCTTTTTATTTTCATTTTAGCCCCACGGTATTGGGTCCCCAGGGCCTAATAAGGCACGCGAGTGAGGCGGCACCCCCCTCTCTTTATTTAATTACTTGGCCCTGAGGGATGGGATCCCCAAGGCCTTTTTAGGCTTGGGGAAGGGGGCTGCACACCTCCCTCCCTTCTTGGTTTCACAGTGGTCCTGGGAGATAGGGTCCCTGGTGCCTCTCAGAGGTATGGGAGGGAGGCAACATGCCTCCTCATCATACGTTAATGTTACCCTCTTGGACATGGCCCACCCAGGTAGGTACTTTTTTAAAAGATGTGCTTTTATATTTTAGTTTAAACAATCTTACCATAGCATCACACATGTAGCTCCTCCACCTGAAACATTGCAAATTCATTCCACTCTCCATAACAGAAGCTAAGTTAGTTCTGATTTGGGCACTATACCAAAATCAGTGCATTCCTACTCTAGATGAGCCCTTCACAAAATGCATTTCCTATCTCACCCCTTTTTCATGGCACTCCCATGCAAGGGGAAAGCCTGACCTGGAAGGATCTCTACTCCACCCTTTTTAGACTCATCTAATGCCAGTAGCACATGGTGAAACTCTGCCTCCATTATGTCAAACTCTCTTTTTCCGATGAAGTGGTTTTCATGGACGCACAGGATAGTTAAGATTCAGTTCGGGGAATTCCCTCCTTCTTAGAGACATCTTGACCAGAGAGTTAAGACCTCTAATGTTAAGCATACCAATCAGATCATATCTTTAACATGTCTATCGATTTTACATATATAGTACCTTCCATCCTAACTCTTTCTAAAATGGTAATGATCTCAAAGCAGGTTAGGTCAGGAACCAGGTTTGGTGGTGTCCTGCCAGACACCACCAAACCACCTTCATGGATAAAAAACAGAGAAAAGGCAAGAGGGAAAAATAGACATAGAGTACTAAGAGAGAAAAATCAATATCTTTTTTAGTTTCTTCAATTCTCAGTCAAATTGAAGGAAAGACATCCTATAAAACCATTATTAAACAGGAATCTTAAAAGTTACAATGCACCAGAGTACAAAAATAGGATGCCGCCTAAACAGAAAGGTCTTCAGGCTCTCCCTTTCCAGCTTTTGATGGTGTAGAAGACTCCACACCTCCCCCAATACCCTGGCTTAAAGATGTTAATTATTAGTCCTTTTTGGCCCTTCAAATTTAATCCCCATTCAGTCACTTTCAATTGTGAACCAGAACAACTGTGAGCTAAAATGAAACACACAAAAACATAAAAACATCCTCAAGTACGTAGGTAATTTAGCAAAAATCTTTTCACCCTCTCGTCATTAGTGTTAACATTTAAATAGAATCTGATCAGGCAATGTTCTTCTATACTTTTTCATCCTTTGTGATTTACTGTATTTACCTCCCAATCGCTGCCTTTTTTTGCTAGCTGAGCTTTTTGAGGGAGAGGGAGACTGGGGCCTAAATATCGCTCTGGCTCCCAGTGCCTCTGTTTTCCTTGACTCCCACTTTTTGAGCCAATCAAGGAAGAAGTCCTCCTGGACCCATTGACTATACAGTGATTACTGCAATGTCTCATACGGTTTATAAATAGTAGCTCTCTTCTTGATGTTTGAAAGGTAAGGAAATTAGAATTATTTTTTTATATCTGCAGCAGCGTTGGGACAGTCATAATGGATAAAAGGATGTTGTTCCAGATCCTGGGTGCATAGATAGAAAAGGCCTGTTGTCTTGTTTTCTTTTTTCTTTTTTATAGTTCTTAGACTGCACTAGTATGGTGTCCTAGCTGCGGTATGCCGATAACCACCAGTAATGGTGAACTTGTCTGCCAGATAAATTGGGGTGCTGTTCAAGGTGGCTTGGTAAATGATGCAGCTGGTTTTGAAGATGGTCTAGACCAGAAAGGGGAGGCATCAGGATGATGGTAATGACATCATATTTCTTTGGGGCCCTGGATGAGATGTTCTATGGCGTGAAGGATGCCCCTAAGAAGAGCTAGTGTGGAGTATGGGAGGCCATGGAATAAGGCAGTACCGTCATCCACATGCAAAAAGGCTTGAACTGCACTTCTGGAGTCATTTTCTGAAATAAACAGTTTGGCTTGCTTTAGAAGATAGATCTGGTACCAGGCCATGTTTATTTTTAGCAAAGCAAGGCATGAAATGAATGCAAGAATTTCACACTCCATTGGTTTGTTGAGTGTTTCCAAGCTGTAGAGTCTTTCCTAATCCACTTTGCATCTCTACTCCAGTGCTGAACCTGTCACTTCAGCCTGTATTAAACAAAGTTACTTTAGCAGGTTTCTGGTGTCCCTCCTGGATCCAGGTCTAGTCATATCACTTTACATGGCACCATTTCCAATGCCCCCAAGATATTCCCAAGATACAAAGTGGTCCCAGATCTACTGCTCACATCCTCACTCTGTGGCCAACAGGGGTCTCAATCACTGCCAATTTCAGCTCAGGAGCATTTTATGATATTCTTTCACTTATTATTGTTGATACTGTTTATGAAGAGAAAGTGACACTGGGGAGATGGACACAGAAAGAGAGAGCTATAGAGAGAGAGCTTGTGGAGGCTAGGAGAAGGAAATGTATAATTAAATAGATAATAATCTATTTCTTAAAACTGTATCTTCTTCCTAAGCTTAAAAGTTGTACATCAACGAAGCCAGTGTAAGTGTGAAGATCAATTTGGCATTTGTATTATAATACAATACCATCTCTAAATAATTCAAAAGTTTGAACTAGTTTACCAAATGAAATTGCTTGAAATATACCTTAAACAAAATACAGTTGGCCTAATTGGGAATATGATTCACAAAGTGAGCAGCTACCTTAGAACAGTGGCAGAACAAGCTCCACTGCAAATTGCCTTGGTTCCCAACTTTTGAATTCGAGGCTCCTGTGCCCCATTTAGAAGTGGAAACTACTGGGTTTCCAACGGCAGAACCCCAGCTAGATATGCTGTCTAAAACGTTTGACCTGGGGACCTGTCAGCCACTGGACTGCAAGGTAAAGTGGATTCAGATAAGGAAAACAAAGAATGGACAGTTTCAGTGTTTATTTTGTCTTTCAACAAGACCTCCTTTCGCCCTTCGACACAGAAAATTAATTTTATTCCATGGCTATTTTTGAAAAAATGTAACATTGTTCAGCTTTTTGAATCCACTGATTTTCCTAGTGCTATCCTTTGCTTGTACTCGGTAAGTGCACAGACAAACTCGCTTTTCTGGAGAAACTGAGCCTGCTGAATACTCAAGTTCAGAATTATAAAGCTTGTTCCTTTAATATCAAAGCATATTCTGTTCGCAAAACTTATCAGTTAACAAGTTCTCTTTTCTCTTTCAGCGGTGGGAATCCTGATACTCATGTTTCAGATCATTTTGAGCTGCTGGTCTTACACTCTCGTTGTTCAGATTACTTCAAATCATACATGAAGTGACTCACTTCACTGTACATAAATTGAGCTCAGCATATAAGCAGTGTTAGACTTGTCAACATTAGAGTGGTCTTCCCCCCCCCAACTTTTTGCCTTCCTCCTCCATTCTTTATCACCTCGTTTTTGCTGGCATTATGACTCTGAGCACTTTACTACTGCCAACCAGTGCGAAAATGCATGTGCTGTCTCCTCTGAACATGGTAATATTGGCTTATACCCAATTAGCATATTAGATTTACTCATGAGACTCCAGTAAAGTGGTACTATATGAACCCAGGGCCTGTAAACTAAATGCTACAGCTGCAGTGGGCCTGCAGCACCAATAGTGCCACCCAATCAGGTAGCCCTTTAAACATGTCTCAGGCCTGCCATTGCAGAGTCTGTGGGACTCATTTATGAGGCCCTACTGGCAGTTTTGCACCGCTGGACTGCCACTTTTTAGATGTTCGGTGGTGCAATGTGCCACTGGCATATTTATAAGGTCACGTAAAGCCATGAAATGTGGCTTTTCATGGCCTTATAAATATGACCCCCTTTCACACAGAAAACTGTGTGAAAGGGAATTCTATGGATGTTGCTGGGGGTGTTCCCAGCAACATCAATGGCTTTTTGACACTGCCCCAGATTTACGAGAAATTGTAAGTCTGAGGCATCACCAAAAACATATGCCTCCCGAGGCACAATGAGGAGAAATATCTTTATTTCTCCTTATTTGTCTTCTTTCTATGTGTGCTGCATTCTGCACACATAGAAAGAAGACAAACAAGGAGAAATAAAGATATTTCTCCTCATTGTGCCTCGGGAGGCATATGTTTTTGGTGCTGCCTCAGACTTACAATTTCTCGTATTCTGCAGCACACAAAGAAAGAGGAAAAGCCTGTTGTGATTGTTTGTGCAAAGGAGGGTTTCCGTTCCTGTACAAAAAAAATCATCCTCACAACGCAAGCACCCTTACACCATGGTGCAAAGGTGACTGCATTGGTGCACGGCAGCCCATTGTGCACTGGCCAAGGGGGAAAGGACAGAAATGCGCAGTATCTAATATATAAGACTCATTCCTGCCCATCTATTTTGCTGCAGGGCAGTGCAGCAGTAAGGCCTGCTGCGCTGCCCTATGGCAAAAAAAAACTAAATGAGGCCCTATGTGTTTTAAACTGCCATTTCGATCTACCAAAATAAACCTTTTGCCAGGTCCAAATGTTCCTTTTTCATACAAAAAAGTCATCCCTAGGGAAAGCCCTGGACAGCCTAGAGGGCATGGTGCAATGTATTTAAAAAGTAGGACGTGCACTTTTAAGTTGTACACGTCCTGGTAGTGAAAAACTCTTGCATTCTTTTTTTTACAACTGCAAGGCCTATCTCTTCCATTGGATAACATTGGAGTTCCCTTATTGCATTTTTTAAGTGTAATTTCCAAATGGGAAGAGATAACTAGTTAGTGTTTGGTGTCTCTGGAATCCTAATTTAAAATCCTAATTCATGGTGAAGTTGTATTTTAAATTACAATTCTGAAAATACCACCTTTCGAAAATTGGCATTTTCTTTCCTTAGCCAATTGTTTCATGCAGTCTGTCTCCGGTCCCATGACTGGGTGTAATTGGCAGCAGGGCTTTGTATAGTCCTCCAAGACAGCTGCACACAATGGGAGCTTAGGTGTGACTGGATGGGCTATCACTGGCAGGACGGGATGGAGGAGCTGGGGACAGCCTCACTTACATCTAAATATGCTGCGTCCTGTCTCCACACAGAGGGCTGCATACCCCTGTAGTTAGTTTGAACCCAGGGCAGAGAAGGCAGGGCATCTGTGCACCTCAAAGGCATGCCTCTAGAAACTTCTTCCCACTTCGAAGGCACAACTGGCACAACAATACTGGACCTTAGATATCACCTCTTCAGTCCACTTCTGGACCTGAGGATACTCTGCCAAGAAGAAGGACTGCTGAAGGGCTGCCAATCTGCTTGATTGCTCTCTGCTGCCCTCCTGCTTTGCTGTGCTGATCTGCAGCCTGCTGCCCTCTTGCCTTTGTGAGAAGGGCTGGACTTGCATCTCTTGAACCCAGAACCCAGAGTGACTCCATGGGTTACTGACTGACCTCCTGATCTGAAGCCTCAAGGAGAGGGTAGACTCTGCCATCTGTAAATCTACCCTGCGAAGTGGTGCCACCCCAGCCCTGGAGTGGGCTCAGGGTGCCTTGCTAGCTGCGGTAGCATGAGCAGAACCAATGCATTACCTCTACCGCACGGCGCAATCCCAAGCAAATCCAGCGCATCTCCAGTACTGCGTCGATTGAACTCATCGAAGGACTCTCAGCACCACCGCAGCCCGTATCGCCTTCGGAACCACCACTGCACAATGCATTCTCTTGTTGACTGCAGCCTCGACAACCATGCCAGACTCCACATCACAGCCTTTCAGCTCTTCCAAACCAACGCATTGTCCCGACTGCGTGCTGCATCCCCAATGCCTGCCTTTGCATCGCAAGCCCCGTCGACGGGATCCTTGACGTTGATGCAACAGGACCTCGCACTGCAGCATCGTCACATCTTGGAACTGACGCGTCACCTCGGCTGCGTGGAGCATCTTCAATGAGGATCCCCGCAATGCTCTGCATCCCAGGATTTAAGGTACTCTGTTCAGCGGGCCTACCTGGGTCCCTGTAACCGGCCTTTGCTCCACGGTGGTTGGCCTCAACATGTGACATTGGCACAGTCCAGTACGACCAGATATAACCACAGTTGACGTTTTACACCTTTTGGTGCTATTTTCTCCCAAAACTTTGAAATTCGATAGCTCTGCTTGTAGTCTTTGGATTTTTGTTGTTTTGGTCTAATTTTATTTATTAAGAACTACTCTATTTGTCTAATTCTGTTGTGGGTGGCTCCTTTTATGGTGTGTTATTACTGTGTCACTGTTGCACAAATACTTTACACAGTGCCTCTAAGTTAAGCTTGACTTCTCTGTGCCAAGCTACCAGCGGGTTGAGCACAGGATTATTTGTCGTTTTATTGTGTTTTACCCTGACAAGGATTGTGGTTGCTGCTTTTTTGTTAAGGGCTCACATCTCAGTCAACCAATAACCCAATATCTTACAAGCAATTAACACATAATTATTGTTCGGAATCTCAGAAAACTGATCAAGGAACAAAATAATACTAAATCTCCACTCCACAAACATAAAACACAGGATGGATGCCAACAGATTTAACCTTGACATAGTCTCAAACTGCACTGCTGCCTACTTGCTAAGAGCGAATTTGCTTCGTTTTGTTATAGTTATGAAGGATTTCACAAAATACACTTGCTGATAGCTGAGGTGAAAATTGAATGCAAGCGTCAACTTCATGTCTAAAAGACGTGAGGCACTGGGATGAGACTGATTCTAGAATAAAATTTCTCCCTCAAGAAATTTCTGCTCAAGCAAGTCTCCTAGTGCAAAAAATATGAAAAGGATGACAATCCTGAAATGTGTCTGAATTCACAAGATTTCCCATTCTTGAAATATAAATGTTTTCTGGCCAAATACTTGCTAGTTCAACTACATGACACCCCATTTCTCCCAAATCAACATCAAAGCCCTAAGAGATTTATTCCTCTCACAGATCAGCACGGCTAAATAAATTCCCCCGCCATTCAAAGCTGATAATATTTGTTTTTGTGAAAAGCTACAAAACATCATACAGAGAAAAGAAAGAGCCACACTTGCCAACTTTAAAAATAAGTCCATTGTGGGAGCATATGGAGCAAAGATGAGGTCCCTTGAAGGGGCATGGCCATTGAGAGGGTCAGATCTAAGGGCCAGCAACACCTGAGCAAGCAGCCCTACTCACCCTTAAAAAAGAAACAAGGATTCGTGACACCTCCTGCCATGTCCTGGGTTGCAAAACCTGTATTTGACTTACATACATGCAGTGCTTCTCCACACATTAGCTGGAAATCTTATCGTATATGGTGGTTTTACTGGCTCTACAATAGGGAACTATGTGGAGTGCTGATCTATTGTGTGACACAAGGTGGCACTACTTGAGATAACATTATGGCAGCGCTGGTATGGCAAAGGCATTATTTTAGGAGCAAAACCAGATCACAACAATATGATCGATTTCTCTCAAAAGAGCAAAAAAAAATCTCTATAAATGTTCTAGCTAACAAAATGTCTGCAAGTCTTGGATGCAACACCAAAACCAAAGTCCTTATGCTGGCTAAATGTATAGCTTGGGATGAAGTTTCAAAAATACAGACAGAGTTACAAAAAAACAAAGACATGCTCCCAACTACCTTCAGACAACCAGCCCTTTCAAATCCTCTTCCCATTAAAAAGTTGATTTCACAACACACCGTAAATAAGAGAGACAGATGTTGGGAGAGTGTGCTTCACCATACTGCTCAGAATCGGTTTGATAAAAACTATCTCAGTTTACAGAAGACAAAAAAATCATCTTTAAACTGTTGACGCTTTCTTTGATAACCTGATAATAAATAAAGTACCTATACAGGATCAAGGTGGTGTTCTCTTCGAGAACATATGAAGAAATATGGTTCATCATAAAGCAGATCTGTCTGAAATCAAATAACATAGCCAATGAAAGTGTAGAGACAAGATTAAATTAGAAACCGTGAAGGTTTATTAAAGATTTAAAGTCATTACAAAAGGCAAAATGTGGTTAGTCTCAAAATCTGTCAAAATGCACAGTAAATTGTGTACTAGCCCCTAAATGAATAATAAATAGTCCCCTTTTGGCCTGATGTCACTGGATGTGACAGTACAAATGTAGTTATACACACAACAATTACAAACTTTTTAAATGAAAAGACCCACATGTACAGGCAGAAAAGACCTTGAAAAGTTACAATGTAACTGAAACTTCCAGTTCACCAACAACACCACATGATAATAAAACATGTCGTTTATGCACATTTAGCTTCCTATGGAGTCAAAGAGAAATGAAAACACACTCATGGTTGAAGTTCAAGATGGAATCGGGCAAAACATGGTTCTGTAAAGTACAGTGTATACGTTTTAGTGCGAAACATTCATGACACTAAGCAAACATCACCTGTTTAATCAGAAATATCTCTTACAACCCTAAGAGCGACTAGTAAAGATTAAATTGTAAACTCACCCCACATTCACCAACATAAATTAGTAAGTAGTAAAAAAACAGATATAATACACAATTATAGATGGGTAATGACAAAAACAGTTGTTTCTTACCAAGGAGTTTAGAGGGTAATCAAATAGTTTATGATGTTACTTTGAATCCAGAGGTGGAGATCCCCTATCATTTAGTGTTCTTACAGTTTAATGTGTATATGGGACACACCATGGTCATCCACTTTTAGTTGATATTTTGGATCAGCAATGTAAGGAGAGAAGAGTCACGGTGGTCTCACCGGCACAATAACCTTCCTTAGCTCACTTCCATTTGCGGATGGTGGACCACAGCAACTCTAGTGGCCCAACGGTTTCCTCCCCCAGCACCTTGAGACCCTTACGGGTGAGTAGTCGTGCTTTACAAGTTACCTGATTGATTGATTGATTTGCCATAGGTTCTCTCCACTTCCTCCCCTTCCCTATCACTCTCAGGAACTATACCAAAATACACTGGCATAAACCAGGTGCCCTACACACCTCCCTCAGCAGAATCCTCCCCTTCCGAACTAGAGGCGGATGTAACTCGCTTATTTCAGTGTCGCGTAATCATGTGGAATTACATATTTATAATTACATGAGCAGAGTAATTCTGCATTTAGTATAATTTCTTAGTGCAAAAATGCCCCTTCATGAGGATGCATTTTGCGCTACGAAATAGGGCTAAAGACAACAGAGCATGAATAGTGAGCATGAGCAGCTGCTCGTGCTCGCTGAAAGTGCTCCTGGGCTATGATGTTCCCCCAACGTACTCCCTGCCTTTACCACTATTTTCTTTAGTGCAAAATGCACCCTTGTTTCCAAAATGGATACGAGGATGCTGTTGCGCGACGAAATAGGCTAAATGCAGCAGAACATGAATAGCAAGTGCGAGCAGCCTCTTGTGCTTGATAAATGTGCTCTTGCTTTAGGACATTTTCCCCCCAAAAATTACTCTTGATTACACAAGCAGGAGTAATCTCTTTTATAAGCAATTCAAAAAGTAATACAGGATTTGTGAAATTACTGTGATTACTCCGGTGTAATTGAAATTCTGCCAGAGCCTAATTCAAACAGTAAAAACTTGGTCATCCTGTCACTCTTCATGTTCAACCTCTGCAGCACCACCACTCACCTCTGCCGCCTAAAAATAAAAAACAAAAATAGCTGTCATACTGCAAACCTCCCTATTACTTTTCGCAATTCCATCCACTCTCACCATTGGTAATTCGCTCCCCGTCATGTCTAAATAAATATATTTTAAAGAAAAAACAATACTTGGCATCCTGCCTTTTTCCCCACGAAAGTCTGAATTTTTCATGCCTCTGCCCACCTGAGGGCCCTGCTTCTTTGCTTAATATGATCAGAGGTGAAGTCTCACCCTGCAGGCAGCCCTTCTCACTGATCTGTTCACCTGAGCAGAAAAATCTGCCAGCCAGGGGTTTGCACATACTGCAGCTGACAGGGGAGAACAACAGTTGCTGGTGCAAAAGTGCCACCTGCATTCCCTTGCCTCTCTTTGATCGGTGGAATTCTGAGAGAAGCAGCCAAGGCATGGGGCATGGTGGACCCTACCTTCCTTGGGTGTCTGGATACTTGCGGGAGATAGAGACTCAGGTAATTATTTACAAGCCCTGTGGCGCAAGACAGCACAGCTACCTTGCTGCACAGCCCAGCGCCACCGGGAAAGGGTAGAAATGCGCCATATCTAGATAGAGTACGTTTCTGTCCTCTCATCCTGTGCTGGTGCACAATGGGCAGTCTAGCGCCAACGGAGGCAGCCTTGCACCATGGTGCAAGGATGCCTGTGTCGCAGACAGGATTGTTTCTTAGCAGGAAGGGACACCTTCCTCACAAAAAGAGGAGGCTTTTTTCCTCTTTGTATAGCACACATACAAAGAGGAAAAACAAGAGGAAACAATATTTCTCCTCATTGCACCTCCCATGGGGTGGCATAAGATTTTGACCCATTCCCAGGTTTACAGATTATTGTAAATCTGGGAATGTGTAAATTGCCATGGGTGTTACGTGGGCACACCCACCGTAACACCCATGGCACGCTTCCCTATCACAGTGTGAGTTAATACACCGACTTCCAATCTGTTGCCTCACTCCATATCTACAAGGCCATAAAAAGCCACTCAGTATGGCTTTACATGGCCTTATAGATATGGCCAAGCCCAGTGTGCCACTGTAATATCGAAAAAAGGTGACTTTCTGGTGGCGCACAGTGCTTGTAAATAAGCCCCTGTTTCGCTAATGCATCTGCTTCAGACTCCAGATTGTCCCTGCTCTAACATAATAACAATGAAACTCGTTTTTTACAGCTCTGACGGTGAGCATGACTGCCCAGTGCTAGAAAGTAGGGGAAGCCTACCAGATCCTGGTTCCAACAGCTATTTCTGGACCGGATCCCCAGAGAAACATGCTGAATTTGTCCTAGTGTCATTTTCAGACATTGGGACATAATGCAGAATCACCCGTAGATTGCCTGCATTCCGTTCGGAACAGCAACCAGCAGGCAGCAAGGTGCTTTCTTATTTTTTCTTCCAACTGGTCCTAAAACAACGAATCAGCCTTTCTTTTGTTCAACTATCATCGTGGCTGGGAACTATTTGGAGACTAACACCTAAATCCCGAGGAAACAAAGACACACAGCTTATCACTTTGCAAGTACTCTAGAAAAATCAAATGACTTGGATGTATGTTTTTGACATTGTTCAACCCATTATGTGAGAGATATGCATGAAGTGTAAGAGTGTAATATATATTTGTGGGTATGAGAAATTACACAAATGATGTTTTAAAAGGTATCTATTTTTCTTTTATTAATTATTTCACAGCGCTACTCATCCCAGTGTATGGTGTTAGAGCACTTTACAGCACACACAGAGACACAATAAATCATACAAGTGTGTAAATCAATGTCCAGAAATGTAAGATAGAGCAATGAGGATTATAAGGTGTAGGAATCACATATCGTCCATAATTGTAGACATTGTATGTTAAGAGTGAATGGTTGGGCGAAACACATAGTCAAGATACAAAATGTAATACAGTGATTTTGGTTGTCTGTACTAAAAAATACTTTATTACTTCTCAAAAGAACTCTTTGCAATTTTAGACAAGAGATTGGGAAAATACAATATGGATTTAAAGCCATGACTTACAGTTTCCATGCAGCTCTTTGATGTTGGTAAATGGATTGAATTACCGAAAAATAATTACAACTCAATAGAGCTATACTTACAAATAGCCCTAATACCAATTACCAATAATCAGTCAGTTGGCAGCGTAGAAGGTTCAATCATTTATTAAACAAACAACTCTGCCAGAGGAGCCTCTCGCGACCTAACCCCTCGAGGTCCGCCGAGAAGACTGCTGGCACATTATCAACAGATCACATATATACTGTTGCAGTTCGAAACCGTTACCTAAGAAGGAAAAATACAAGTTGGTACAGGTTGTTGCAAAGGAAAGACCCTATATGGGACACAAAGCACCCTTAGTTTAGCTCAGCTCGTTATAGCAAGGTCGAGGAGGGTGACTCCCTTCTGCCAGCGCTAGGAGAGTCCGCACAGCACCTCCTGGAATGTGCTTATCCATCCTACCCCCACCTACAACCTTGACAGGCCTAACGGGCAGAAGCAGCAGTTGGCTACATTCGTCGGACTGTTTCTCAAGAGAACGACTCTTGCTAAACATGATGGTAGGTTTCCACTAAGGCCGTAAGCAGACTAGGCCACAAAATGGCGCTGGTCAGGTTAATCTATATTGCTCGTAAAGAGGGCAAATGACTAGCATAAGACATTTATTGGCCCTTCAACTACTATGTGTGTGTGGTTAGTAATACTCGAACATCTTTATTAAACTAACAGATACATCACGCTAATTAATAACTGTTACTATATGTTTTACTAAGCCTAATTCAGATTTCAGTTCCTCACACCCTCCTTTTAGCGTGATGTAGCTAACTAAGAAAAGTACTAATCCTGGAAAACGTCCTCATCGATGGCCATCAACTCACGAATCTCCTGCTGGAGCATCTGAGATTTAGAAGGGCTGGGAGAAGGGACGATCTTGGCTGTCAATTTGGTAGCACAATAGGAGCAACAGGCCGGACCACATTGCATGCAAAGGCAGCAAGTAAAGAGGATACCGGCAGCTCCAGCAACTATCATCATTAACTTCCAACCCCAGGTAGACAGAAGCCCCCAAAACCAGCTAGAGAGTGACCAGGACCCATTCTCAACATGCATTTCGGCAGCAATGCGATGCAATTTCTGGATAGCTAAGTGGACCGTGGGGGCGGAGTCTGGAATGTAAACACAACAGGAGCTGCCGATCACCCGGCATGCTCCTCGTCGATCGGCCAAGATGGCGTCAAGAACCATTCGGTTCTGAAGAGAAACGAGTCTCGTAGCCTCAAGCTCTTCAGTTATGTTAGTCATAATCTCAGTGGTGATATTAATGACATTCTCCACTATCCTGGACAATCGCCTTATTTCCCTACTATTGAATATCGGTCCCCAGAATGGGACCAAACCCGTAGTAAAATCCGTAAACTGCTGCAAGGAAGTGTCAGTTTGGTCATTCCGAGCTGTCTTCGCTGCCTATTGGAAACCACCTTTGTGTTATGAAGTTGATGAGTTTTTTGATAGTCTGATGGTGCTATATATACAGGGGGGTACAGAAAGGACAGATAACATCGGCCTGCCCAACCCCTTGTTAACCAAGTATAGGCATTTCCCCCATATTCAAAATACACATTCGGAGGCGTCAACAATGGAGGGCTGCTAAAAATCTTCATTCTATAGGTATAATTGCAAATGCTATTCCCAATCTGCACATACCCAATCCCCTGCACATAAAAGAGGGAGGAAGTATTCAGGATAGGGATGGGCAAGACACGCTCACTAGTAACATTCCTGGCAACGAACTGCTGGAAATACTGAGAATGGTTAAAATTAGAAAAATCATGATGTTCATCTTTCAACCAAGTACTGTTTTCGCTTGCCGTATATAAGTTCATACAGGCATCTGGATCCAATGATCCCTCCCCCCCATTTCCTGCTGGATCAAACCCCTGGTGTGTTTCAATATAAGCTAGGATAATGTTATAATCTCTTTCTGAATACTGTTTGGGGTTCTCCACATAATGGTTATACATGGCTGAGAACATTTGGAACCATGCCTCACAACTACCTAAATATGACAATGGTAAAGAGAGAAACAAATCGTGCTTATGCATAACAGATGGCAAAAGTCCACAAACCCAACTATCTGTCATATTAGTTGTGCTATGGGTTTGGTGGAGCATTTCTACAAATACATTCTTAGCGTAAGTCTGACGATGCCTTTCCTTATGTGGGGCTACGGTAAACATCAAATGCTCAGGTGGGGCAACGGTAGTTGGCATCATCGCTTGCATTGGGTGCTCATACTCCAAATATACGAATATACTCATAAAAATGGCTAATATAATGGCTATTACTAACACAAATGCTATTTTTACACGCATGGTCCAAGCAGAAACATTGGCTCATAAAATGGCAAGTATCGTGGTGCAAAAGGGCGTTCTTCTTCAGGTACAATACGACCAAAAGGGTACATTCCTAACTAAAAGTCCAAAGCTAAACTCGGGCAAAGCAGTCCGTCCTGCCAGAGGGTTCTTCTCCCTGTGTCCGTCTAGAGTCTCACAGGCAGACTCCTATCGTTTATCTCAAGAAAACAAAATGCTGTCATCGTGGAAATCCGATGCACAACCTGGCCTTTTACATGGAACAGTCGTTCTCTCTGAACAGAGCACAATACCAAAGTTCCAGCTCGCAACAAGTTCAGTCCAGTGTCTCGCTCAGTGCCTCAGACATAAATCTAGCAAACCCTATTTACTCAAGTCTTTCCTTATCTCCTAGCTGTGGTGTCTGAGGTACTGTGATGTTTTCTTGGCCGTAGGTTGTGACCCGGAGCTTCCTGATCAGTAAATAGCACAGAGGAAGGTACGTTTCCTTCATCAGAGCCCCTGCTTACTGGAGTATCGATGACAAGGTTAGGGGCAATTGCGGATTCAACTGGGGCCGTTTCGCTCGATCCCGTCATTCCTTTTTCTTGTCCTGGCTCTATTTCACAGGCGTCGGAAAAAGGAACAAATGCAGTGGCTCTCTCACTTTCCTGGGTCAAAATTCCATCCGGGTGCTGCTGATCATAAGGAAGCGGAAGCGGCAGCCGTTTAAGGTGTGAGACGTGGATCCAGTGCTTCTTTCCATCCACCTTTACAGCTGTCCGCGTGGCGAGGAGGATTTGATATGGCTTGGACCACCTCGGAGCCAAGCTGGTGTCTCGTTTGTACTTCTTGACTAGTACCCACTGGCCGGGTTCCAACCGATGTCCGGGGCCCTCTGGCAGGGGCTTCAGTACAGATGCTACCTGCTGATGAATAGAACGGAGGTCTTTAGTCAAGGTATACAAGTAATCAATCAACATAGGATATTCAACATCGGTAAAGGACTGTGGTCTAGGCACTCTCCATACATTAGCCGGTCGCCCAAAGATTACTTCATAAGGAGAGAGACCAGAACATGAGTAAGGGGTAACTTGTAATGACATAAGAGCTAGGGGTAAGGTGTCAGGCCACTTCAAACCAGTACTCTCTTGAATCTTAGCCATTTTTTGCTTCAAAATCCCATTATATTTTTATACTAATCCTGCTGACTGGGGGTGTCGAGCTGCATGGAATTTCTGTCGTATCTGCAGCCCGTCACAAATATGTTTGACAAGAGCCCCTTGGAAATGCCCCCCATTGTCACCAAATCAAACGGGGCACCCCATATCTGGGGATAAACTCTTTGATAAGAGCTTTTGCTGTAGCCAAAGCGGTGTTATCTTTAGTTGGGTAAGCCTCAACCCACTTGCTAAAGGCACAAACCACTACCAAAACATACTTTAAATTGTTGACGCGCTCCATATGGATATAGTCCATCTGAAGCACTTCAAATGGTAAAGTCAGAGGTGCGAAGTTCCCACTCAACACACTTTCCCCTATTCCTGGATTGTGTTGCAAACAAACCATACAATATTGAACTAGGTGGACAGCCGTCCGTTGGATATTGGGGTTATTCCATACCAGGTCCAGAAATGCACAAATACCTTTAGCCCCAATATGAGCTGGGCCGTGGGCCATAGTTACAACGGCCTGTACCAAAGCATTGAGCAGCAACCATCTTTGCTTTTCTGTTAAATTAATCCAACAATTATTTTCATCCAACCTTCCCACTTCTTGCTCCCATCGTATCAATTCAACTGGAGTAGCTTCCTTCTGTATTTCTTTCACGCTCTCTATAGTATTATTGAAGAAATCAGATTCTTCCACCCATCTTGCTGAGGTCGTTACATACATACTTGATAACATGGACTGAGCCGTCTGTTTAGCAATCTGGTCAGCAAAGGCATTCCCCTCTCCTACTTCATCCACCATCACCTTATGGGCGCTGCATTTTATTATGGCTAGTTTCTTAGGAGAGGTGAGGGCGGCAAGTAATTGCAACACCAAAGGGCCATTCTGTATTTTCTGACCATGGGAAGTGAGGAAACCCCGTTCCTTCCACAGCCGCCCAAACAAAGCTATGGGCAACACCGAAGGCATATTGGCTGTCTGTATATATGTTAACCTTGAGTCCCTCACTTTTTTTTTTTTTTGAAGACCTTTATTGCAAATGATACAAGTACACAGCAGCGTGCCTACAACCCACTGATAGGGCCGGCTGCAAGCAATTTGGTAGCAGTGAAAATTAAGCACACAGTCAACGACATTTGACAGCACCCACTTATATATTTTAAAGCAGACACCAATCGGTGCTCCAGGCTCCACTTGTATCTTACAATAGCATCGCATTCAGTAAATACGGTCTCATTTTGTGATTTTATACAACTAACTATTCAATACCCCAACAACCCTCCACCCCGTACCCCAGAAGTCAGGTCTTGGCAGCATTATGCAGTGCATAAGGTCGTGGAGCAATCAACAACCATTACTCAGCCGTACAGTATACCAGGGAAACGCCTCTCAAAACCCTTGATCGTCCAGATCTGCATTCAGAACCCGGCATTGGTGCATATACAACTCCACCACATGTCCATGCAGGTAGGCTGTACGAGATAATTTGTGGACGGGAGAAATCGTAGCACGCATCCAGTACCCCCTTGTAGTTGACCCCTCTTGCATCAAGTTACACTGAGCCTCCCTCCCCGGCCGACGAACCTCCATTTACACTGCTAGTGCTATCATCTTCAGCCAAAGAGAGCATCGTAATAGCAAACCAGTTGATCCCTGCAGTATGCCATGTCCTGTAGCCACAGCTGTACATCTGGCACACGCCTCCCCCCCCAGGCCATAGCCACTCTGCGTTTAGCAATCTGCAATGCCAATACTATCAACCGCCTCACACTCACAGGCACACTGGAGGCCAACCCCAACAAGCACAATCTGATGTCCAGCGCAACCTCAGCTGACGTCATTTTAGAGAGTGCCTCGTTCACAGCAACCCAGAAAGCATACACACGCGCGCAACCCCAGGCCAAGTGTACAAAGTCCGCATCATCCATCCCACACCGAACACATTGAGACGTCTCTCGGAGACCATACCTTACTAACTGTACTGGTGTGTAGTACCATTGGTGCAAAAATTTATAATGAATAAGGCGAAAGTTGCCGTTGGCCACAAACCCCCCGGTCATAGAGCAACACTCAGACCACTCATCGTCTGTTAGCGGGTCCGCTAAGCACGTGTCCCATCTAGCCTTCGCTGTCACTGCGCCTCCACCCTCGTCCTCCTGCGAGGCTCGGTATAACCTGGAGAGCAATTTTACTTTATCCGGTGCAGTGTAAAGTAATTGCAAGGCACCCAACGTCAATGGTTCCTCCGGATATGTAGGATATAAGGCGTGTATGGCAGCTCGGAGCCGGACATATATAAACGTGGACATAACAACGTTCGGGCAACGGTCCGTCATAGCCTGCAATGAGAGGAAAGAGGCACCTGGAAAAACGTTCCCAACCATGTTGAGCCCCGCACCTTGTAGGACCTGCAAAGCCCCAATTTCGCTGGAGACCGAAATCTCTGTGTGATACAGAAGTGGCATGGCAGAGGCATATAACGGCAGTCGGTTCGCTCGTCTACCCAATTCCCGCCAGGCATTAGCTGTGGAGCGCACCGCGTCCACTTCCCCCTTCTCAAACACAGAGTGTGTGTTGACTATCATTGCTTTCAGTGGAATAGGCATGACTGCACTGGCTTCAAGCGCTACATGTGGCGTATACGGCGGGGCCGACAGCCAATAAGCAGCAAACTGCGCCTGGGCGCATAAGTAGTATAGTTTCATGTCTGGGATGGCGAAGCCCCCCAAGTCATATGGCTTAGTGAGTAGGTCCCACTTCACTCTTGGTTTCTTACCGGCCCAGGTTAACGCTATCAGCAAAGACTGCAGTCTGGCAAAGAAATGCGACTTAAGCGGGAGAGGACTATTAACAAAAAGATATAAAAATTTCGGTAGAACCACCATTTTTATTAGAGACACACGATCAGCGAAGGTGAGCGGGAGCCGAATTCAACGTGCCACCTGGTCCTCTAATTTAGAGATAGCCACTCCATAATTAGCCCGAATGACTTCCTGACAGTCCCTATGCATCCAAATTCCAAGGTAACGCACTGGTTCCGCGGCCCACTCTAATGGGAACTCTAAGGGGAAGGGGGCCGCAATGTCAGTGAGTGGTAATATAACAGATTTCTCCCAATTTATGGAAAGACCCGAGTAACGGCCGAACCGAATAAATTCGCGCAGTATGGGTTCCAAATATTGCGCAGGCTCTCGCACATAGATGACCATATCATCGGCGTACATGGACACCGCCAGAGACCGAAGAGGAAACTTCAGGGCAGCGTCCCCATATCTCTGCCTCAGAACACACGCCAGTGGCTCCATCACAAGAGCAAATAGCAAAGGCGACAGGGGACAGCCCTGCCTGGTCCCTCGTCGCACAGGGAACGAAGCCGATACATGGCCGTTTACCCATACACTTGCTATTGGGTTCGTGTAGAGCAGAGTCACCAGTGACGTAAAAAAGAACGGGACTCCCATACGATGCAATATCGCGATCATATACCGCCATGCGACTGAGTCGAAGGCTTTCGCGGCGTCTAGCATGACAGCCACCGCAGCCAAGTCCGGTCTGAGGAGATGTAGCACCGCAAAGATGGCTCTCAAATTGTGAGTGGTAGATCGGAGGGGGATAAAGCCAGACTGATCCGGTAATACCATGACCGGGAGGAGCAGACGCAGCCGGGTCGCCAATACTTTAGCTATGATTTTAACATCGGTGTTCATGAGGGATAAGGGTCGATACGACTCGCACTTATTTTGCGGTTTACCCGGTTTCGGCAGTGCAACCAAAAGCGCCTCTCTCATTGTGGTCGGGAGTTGACCCTGTTCCACCGCCTCCTCTAGGACCATTGCCAGGTGTGGCAGCAAAAGATCCACATATTCTTTATAAAATTCGGATGCTAACCCATCGGTACCCGCCGCCTTGCCATTCGGTAAGGACGCTATCGCATCCCTAAACTCCCCCTCCGTGATATGATGCATAAGGAACTCCTGTTGACCCCTCGAAAGCCATACCAGCGCTATATCTTCAAAGTCATTTGCAATTTCTTCCTCCCCGCCGTCTCCTTATATTCATACATCTGTTCATAATATTTTGTAAAACAGTTCACAATGGCAGTCGCACTAGTGACAGTGGTGTCCCCATCCTCTATCTCCTGCACTGCACAATGTCTAGCCCAAGGATCTTTAATACAATCCGCCAATCCTCGCCCTGGCCGTCCCCCCTCACCATAATAACGTGCTTTAGTCTGTTTGGACAGGAATTTAACCTCCTGATCTGCTAGATCGTTGTATTCAGTGACTTTCAGTCGAATACTGGCCAGCAAGGACTCTTCAGAACGCTCCTCCAGTTGCCGTTCAAGCAACTACAAGTCTCCCTCCAACTTAGCCATAGCATCCCTCAATGATGTAAGCACACTCGATTGCAGGCCGATACATGCTCCTCTTATGGTCACTTTAAAGGCTTCCCACACCGTGCACATACTATCAACAGACCCAACATTCTTATCAAAGAACTCCTCAATAATCGTCCTCAGACGCTCACGCATCACCAAGTCAGTCAAGGTACCCGCCGGAAGTCTCCAGGAGAAAGGGGCCGGTGCATGCGACAGCATCCCCACCTCCATACAAACGGGCGCATGATCAGAAATCGTTCGAGGCAGATGCCCAACATTCATCACCCATCCGCTGACATCTCGGGTCACCAACCAATAGTCCAGCCTCGACCACGTGTCATGTGCTGATGTGTAACATGTGCCTTCCCTCCTCACAGGATATTTCAATCGCCACACATCCACCATGCCAAGCCCTCCCATTCCATCTCGCACTGCATCAGCCGCTCTCTTGTGTGCATAAGGCCTATCATGTTTCCTGTCCAGTGCTCCATCAAGAGTGACATTCAAATCCCCCCCACAAATTATAGCCGATGGAGGCAGCAGGTAGATCTTATTCCATAGATTAACATAAAAATCGGGGTCATCAGCATTGGGGCCATAGACATTAATCAGCGTAACCAGAGTGCCACACAGCTTACCATGTAATATGATATATCGACCATCCACGTCAATCGCGTCATGCAGCGATACAAACGGTACATTTTTTTTGATCAGAATCATAACTCCACGTGCATATGCCGAATAATTCGAGGCCAGCCGAGTGCCGGCCCATTGTTTACCCACAGTGTCAGCCGCCCTTCCCCTAAGATGCGTCTCCTGTATGAAAGCAACTTGTGCTCCGTGCCTGTTCAGAAATGCCAACATTTGTCTAGTTTTCTGCGGACGATTCAATCCTCTTACATTTTAGGTAATACAAGTAAGTTTACCCCCCCTATTCATTTATCCAAACCCTAAGTATACCCTGTAAACAATCGAACAGTTCCAATACCCCACAGATATCGCAGAGCATATAGTAAGCAAACAAACAAGAATCAGCAGGCAATGCTGCACATGTAAGGCCACCAAGTGACCAAGATCGACTTAATTTCTGTCCAGCCCAATCCAACCCCCCGCCATAAAGCACAAAACAGATCGCCCTGACCCAAAAACTCCGAAAGCCCAACATCCCCCCTCCACCCACTTCAGCAACCCAAACCTGCCAAAGCTGTCCCCTACCCCTCAAACGCCTAATCCCAAACAGTACAACCATTAGTGTGTGGGGAACTCCCATGTGTCGGGGGCGTAGTGACACACAGCCCTCGCTAGTAAACTAACGAAGAGCGGACCGTAGAAGCCATATGAACATCCCACTCCTCCCACCCCAACCCTGCAGCTGCTAGGATAGCAACAATTCAGTTGGCTACAGCGCTCGGCAAATGGCTTAGGGACAGCACCAGCATCACCACAATGCCTCTCTCATTACATGTCAAATAACCAGCGCCTCAGTGTAGTTTCCAGTATCCTTTGTACAGGTCATCAAAGGCCGTACCAATACAGCATAAACCCTCCCCAACATAGCCACCCCCGGTGCAGATTTTCCAGTGATACTTAGACAATTGGCAGAGCAACGTAATAAATGTACAACCAGAAATATCCCCGTGAATGTACCATACACAATAGTCAAAAGTGGCTGTCGACCAAGGCGTGTTCAGTGAAAACAGTGTTCCCTTAGGACAAAGTGTGTGATCAGAAGGCATTAGGAAGTCGAACATCCCGTATCCGGTTGGCATCCCCTCCCGCAGCATGTGGAACTCAGCTATTCGTTAAGAACAGCAGAGCGATCACTTAAACCGCCTCATCTTGCAATTCTTCCTCCCCGTCCTGCGCCACATTTGAACCCCTTTACGTTTTTTCTGCTTTTTGGCATAGTCCATGGCCGCCTTGGGAGAGGCAAAGATTTTGTTGTCCGAAGGAGGCCCAATCCGAAGCCTAGCCGGATACAGCATGGCGTACTGGATATTTTCGGCTCGAAGGAGCTGTTTCACCAAGGCGAATTCTTTCCGCGCCGTCTGCACCGCTACTGTGAAATCCGGATAGAATTCCAGTTTATTTCCCTGATACTCCACAGTACCTTTCTCCCTTGCTAGACGCAAGATGACATCGCGATCTCTATAGTTAAGAATGCGGGCAATGATGGGGCGAGGCTGCGCCCCAGGCACCGGTCTTTTCGCCAAAGAGCGATGGGCGCGCTCCACAATGAACACACGCGATAGCTGGTCAGCCCCAAATATGTCAACCAACATGCGTTCCATGAAGTCCTCCATCTTACCCACATTCGTAGATTCTGGCAGGCCCGTGACGCGGATGTTATTGCGTCTGGACCTACCTTCCAATTCCTCGTTCTTTGCCTGGATGACCGCCAAAACACGCTCCATGTTAAACACCTTAGTGGTCACCGTAGCCAGCCCATCCTCCGTGGCAGACACTCTCTGCTCAACCTCGCCCATCCTCTCATTTTGCCGGTCAAACTGTGTCTCCATGTGGTCGAGCCTGTGATTAACCGCTTCCATGGTGCCCTCTATGGATTGGAGTGTCTTTTGCATCGCTACCAGTGTGGCCTCCAGGTTAGGGGTACCACCAACCGCTCCAGAGGAGTCATTGTCTGGAGGGGCCTACGAAGAGGACATCGCTGTCTTTTTGGCATCAAAGTTAATTTTGGGCTGGTTCCTCTGAGGCCAGCCCATGTCGACTCACAAGTTCCACAGTCCGTCCCAACAGCAGTAGTCCGAGGGTAGATTGCCTCCCAGTGATCCTCTCAATGCAGGTCCAGCTAATGTTCACGAGCCGGCAAGGTCAAAATGCACCCGGCCTCCCCCGCCGTCTTATGAGCAACTGTCGAACAGGGAGAAAAGGCGCCAAATTCCGCAGGCCAGGGCTCCTCTCTCGTCCCGTGTGACAGCACAGCCGGTACTCCGCAGCATAAGCAGTGACCCCCCACGTGTGTCCAGCCGTCAGCTCTCCCACAGCACTGTCTCTCCGCCAGGGTGTGTGCCCCGCCCGCGTCCCCGCCAGGCGCAGCTCGCTCAGTGCAGCCTAGTGCGGCCCAGCGCCACCTCCGCAGCCCCGGGCTCGCCTGGAGCCCCACCCCACTCACCGCACGCAGCAGGGCCGAGCTCCGGGTCACAGGATCGACGCTCTCTCCCGCCTCGACGAGATTCGCCCTCGGCGTCACCAGCGCTCGCCTCAGTCCCCTTGTCAGCCTCCTTGACCCAGGGAAGGCGCAGCAGATCCACGAAGCAGCCGCTGGGGTCCAACTGCAGGGCCGCACACCTCCAGAGCCGGTCCCGGTGCAGCACGCCACCGCCAGGAAAGCAGGTCCGACGTCCCGCTCGGTGAAATAAAGGCGTCTCACTTTTCGCCGCAACGCTGTAGTTGTCAATCGCCGTCGGGTTGGTCAGTGTAAGCAGCAGGATTTACAGGATATTTAGAGTATATAAAACAGAGATTGCAATGATGGTCTATGAAGCTGAATCACATGCATGGATCAGTAAAAAGTAAGCTGAATTTCTTATAACTATGGACCCGAAAATACCTTTTTTCTATTCCCTTCCTAAAACACACAAAAACAAAGTCCCTCCTCCCGGACGTCCAATAGTATCAGGAATAGGTTCTGTACTAGAACCGCTTTCAAAATTCGCAGACCAATTTCTGCAACCACTTAAAGGATACAAGAGATCTGTTAAACCATCTTAAGGATAAACCGTTTGACCCCAATACAATGCTATTAGTGGGTCTGGACGTAGAATCCTTATACACTAGCTTACCACAAAAAGAGACCCTTGAAATGCTAGAGGATGTTCTTTTCATGGAAAACTGGAATTTTAAAACACCTAGACATTTTGTTCTTGAATGCTGCCGGCTGGCGCTAACCGAGAATTACTTTGAACATGATGGCCAGCTGTTCTTACAGAGCCATGGCACCTCCATGGGGAGTGCCTTTGCTCCTTCGGTGGCAGGAGTCTACGTCAGTAATTTTGAAACAAAACATGTCTTAACAACTGAAAATCCGTACGTTTCCAGTATTTTATACTGGAAACGTTACATAGATGATGTTTTACTAATCTGGCGTAATGACCAAGACCTGAATCAATTCATGAAGTGGCTCAATACACGAGATCGTTGGCTCCACTTCACACATACAGCTGACAAGGGAAGCATTGACTTCTTGGATTTGACCATCTATATAAAAGACAACATCATCGAGACGAAAACCTACAGAAAACCTAGTGCAAAGAATAGCTTTTTATCATATAAAAGCTTTCATCCCCAACCACTGAGAGACAATCTGCCCTATAGCCAGTTTCTTCGTCTCAAAAGGAACTGTAGCCAAGTAGCGGACTACCAAGACCAAGCCAAAGAACTGAGCGACAGACTTGTCAAAAGACATTACAAACCGTCCATGATATCTAAATGCCGCAAGAGAGCCATGAACCAACCGAGAGAAAATCTCTTAAAAACCTATGAGAAAACGACACCAAAAGATCTGATGACTTGTGTAACAACTTTCAGCCCTTTAACATATCAAATAAACAAACTTATCAACAAAAATTGGCATATCTTGAATACAGGCAAATTTGACTGGCCCAAACCCCGTTTTGCCAATAGGCGTTCAAAAAATCTACGTGATTTTCTGGTTCACACCCGACCACAAAATTTGAGAATTGAACATCCAATAAGGGATTCCCAAATGACGCCTGTGACAGGACATTATCCTTGCGGCTCATGTATAGCCTGTACTTCCACAAGCAAATCAAAAACCTTACAATTGACACCTACATTGAAATAGATTCAAAAACAACATAGCAATTGTAATTCGTCTCATCTGATATACATGGTGACCTGCCCATGCGAAAAGAAGTACATAGGCATGACATGCAGAAAGGTGAAACTCAGGATAGGAGAACATAAGAGCAACATCCGCCTTCAGAAAACCACAACTAAGCTCTGTTCCCACTTCGTTGAGTTCAAACACAGTATTGAAGAACTGAAATGGACAGTAATTGAAAGACTATCAGAGAGCATCCCCAACGTGGAAAAAGTACTGTATGAGAAGGAACAACGTTGGGTCGATCGTCTGATGACAAACAAAGAAGGATTGAATGATGACATTTCATGGCACCACTTCAGTAGATAATATTGATTATCCTTGAGTGGCAGTTCGAGACCACGACTACTAAGCATGAAATTGCAATCGTTCGTATTTTTCTTAAATAACCTGAACACTGATACTCTTATATAACCAAAACGCTTTTTATTTTAATTTTTATTTTTATTACATAATCTGGTTGAGGTTTAATTCCTTAGTTCGGTTCCTTAAGTAGTAGTTGTATTGTTTATCTCATGACCCAAAGTCTGCTGTTACGAAGTCGTGTCCTCTTTCTATACCAACTGTTTTCCGCTATAGTATCAGCGGAAATGCGTCCCCTGCGTTCCTAAGGCAGAGCCAGCACAAGACGCGGACATTGTTTCCGACGCGGGTATGATAGTTTCTCTTAGCGAATCCCGCCCAAACTTTTGGTGAGACCTTACCGGTAATGTTCTAATCCCACTTTTTTCATAGCCTACGACTATTTGTCTTAGACCATTTGAGTGGCGACTAAGGTAAGACCTCACACGAGGTATTTCTTTATTACCGGCATAAGTATCTGCTACCAACTCTGTATTAACTGCGGGCACTTTTATAATACAGGTTCAAGACACTCTTACCCAAATGAAAGGTACGAACCTTGTTTGTCAATATAAGATTGTTCCTACCTGTATTTAGATACTGTTACTTGGAAAACGTATTTCATGTCGAATAGTTTTGTTTGTGACCGCTATTTACACTCCTTTCTCACTTTTGTTATTTTCTTTACAATTCGCCATGAATGTTCCCCTATGAGTCCATCAAATGTATCTAATTTGATAATATTGGTGCAAGATATTGCACATTTCAGTGTAACAAGAGACACTTAGAGATTTCATATAAAGTATATGTTTACAGACCGCGCACAAATGCAACAAGCCAGAAATTGCCTTGCTCTTTCTTTCTTTTTCTTCCTTCTTAGGTGAATAAGCCTGATTCGCAGTGGGTAAGCACCCCAGGTTTCCAAACAAATGAATTACTTCACAAATAGTGAGAGTAAATTTTAATCTGTTTTGTCTTTTTGTTATTTGTCCTGACGAAAGCTCCATAGACCTTCGGGCCGCAGAGCTGAAACATGTCGACGTATGATTAAGTGATATGCATAGGACCCCTTACTTAGTCCTATTAGCAAACCCCAACATTATTTTATTATAGCCACTCAACTACATGAATAAAGTTAGTTTGTAGATTGAGACTATTTTTATCAGACTTTGTACATACCTACCAGTTGGTTACCACCTGATCTCTGGACACTGCCATGATACACCAGAGATTGCCTCGGGCGAGGCTGGCACTTTACTTTTGAGAAACCCTATGACTACTGCCACAACGCCTGTGTGGGTCGGATAACAAGATACACCGCTACTCGGAATACACAGCGTTTATGAGGGTTTCCCATTAATACATCTCCTGGCTAAGCGGTAACAAGTGTCCTATCCAATTTGATTTATAGTACTACGTTTTGGGGAACAGATAGGACCTCCTCTTCCCTCCTTTGTGATAAACAACTATATAAAACGGTCTCGGCAGAGCCTCACATATGTGCGGCCATCTTGCCTGGCGCCCTCTAGCGCCCCCAACCTCGAGTCCCTCACTTAATTCACAAGCTCGTAACAATGCCACTAGTTCAGCAGCCTGAGCTGATCGATAGGGAACTCAAGAGGTCTCAACTACCATTTTCAACGTAGTGATTGCATATGCAGCTGTCGTTGTGCCATGTGCTAACTTGAAACAAGACCCGTCCACATATAATTCCCCTTGGGGGTCAGATAGAGGAATGTCAGTAAGGTCAATCCTTCCCTTTGTTTCTTCTTCAGTCCGAAATATGCAATCATGTACATCATTTGTAATTTCATTCGAAGGGAGAGGTAACAATGTGGCAGGATTTAATGTGGCACATCGCATAATCGTAATATGCGGAGCAAACAATGTCAATTCATAGCCGGTGAGGCGTGCACTTGTGAGATGCTGCGTCTTTGTTTTATTTAGCAATGCATCCACTGCGTGCGGCACCATCACTGTGAGATTAGAATTTAGAACGAGCCCCTCCAACTGCCGGATGGCCACCGCAACAGCTGCAGTGGCCCTCAGACAGCTAGGAAGCGCTCAGGCAACATTATCCAATGTGGCCGAGAAATAAGCGCAAGGTCTTTGCTTACCACCAAATCCTTGCGTTAACACTGAAAGCGAGCACCGTCAACCTCATGCACATAAAGTACAAAGGGTTTATGGTAGTCGGGAGTACCCAAGACGGGTGCAGAACAAAGAGCAGATTTCAAAGAGTCAAAAGAATGCTGACATTCGTCAGTCACGGAAGAGGTTCATGCACATCTTTAGTGGTTAAATATAACAAAGGTTTAGCAAGAAGAGAAAAATTAGGTATCCATTGGCTACAGTAAGAAGTAATGCCAAGAAAAGCACGAACTTCACACTGGGTGCAAGGGACAGACATGTTAGAGATAGTAGTAATTCGTTCAGGAGTCAAACGCCTACCCTCCTTCGACAGTAGCTGACCTAAGTAGGTCACCTCCTGTCGACAGTATTTGGAATTTAGACAGGGCTACCGTATTACCTTTAGCCACCAGATGGTGCAATAGGGAAACATCACTTACAACGCAACTTTTACCACGCAGTGCCTTTACGACGCAACTTTTACAACGCAAACCATTACAACGCATTGCGCTGGGGGGCGCTCTATGATAGGGAATGTATTTAATATACTATCCAACACCTTCCCTACTATCCACGGGGACTGGAGTTGGAAAAGTAAATTAATTAAATCACTATCCAGCGCCTAAAAGCACTATGCGTTGTAATGGTATTCGTTGTAAATACCGCGTTGTAAAGGCATGCGATGTAAAAGTATGCATTGTAACATCATACATCCGGTGCAATAACTAAACAGTGGCATCCTTACAACCTTCCTCAGTGTCGGACGCTATCAACAAGTCATCCACATATTGCAATAGCACATTACCCGCGGGCAGAACTAAATCATCCAAAAGAGCCTTAAGGGCCTGACTATAAATACTCGGACTTTCAGTATAGCCTTGAGGTGCACGACAAAATCTAAAGCTTCGGCCAGATAACGAGAAGCCGAAGATCTGCCGGCTGTCTGGATGAATCGGGACACTGAAGAAAGCATTCTTCAGGTCAATGACCGAAAAATATTGGGCAGTCGGTGGGATCATTGTGAGGATAGTAGTGATATCAGTCACTACAGGATACTGAGGCACCACTATCTTATTCACCTCCCGCAGGTCAATTACAAAACGATATGCATCAATATTCCCGGGAGATCCAGACTCAGAGGAATCCTTCAAAATCGGGAGAATAGGGCTGTTAAAAATGTTGGCAGCTGTTTCCTCCACCACCCCTTTATCAATTAAATCATGAATGATTGAGAGTAAAGCTCGCTCGCCAGCCGGCGAGATCTTATACTGAGGTATACGTGGCAATTTCGCACCAGGTTTCAATGTAATATGGACGGGAGGGATGTCTAACTTACCGACATCCGCATCCCCTGTTGCCCACAATGTGCCAGGGATGTCATCAAACTCAGGGGGAAGAGGTTCATTTTTAGCAAAACACTGTTTCGTATTCTCAGTGTGGGGTTGTATCGTTAGGTAGACACCATCGGGGGAACAATATATTTTCGCGTTTAATTTCTTCAACATATCCAAACCTAATAAATTCTCACCACAATGTGAAGTCAACAAGAAGGGGGAATCAATTGTAGCAGGACCAATAGTGAATGGGAGGGGTTCAGAGATGGGGCTTACCACCGGAACTCCTGAAAATCCCACTGATACATTATTTTGCCCGGACAGAGCCGCCCCTGGGACCAATGATCGAGCAACAGAACTATTCATTGCTCCTGTGTCAATTAGAAAATTCTCGGAAGTTCCCATCAATTCCCCTTTCACATAGGGTCCTCGTTGATTGACTGGGATCGACACTTGGCCCCTACTCTGTCCCTGGCTGTCCTATGGATGAGCATACCCATCCTGATCTCCAAACACATAATCCTCATTAAAGTGTTGCCTACCTTGAGGGTTATCAAAGTGGTTTCGTTCAGACCTGCCCTGGGCAACTTCTTCCCTACGCATGTTACTTCGATCCGG
Source organism: Lissotriton helveticus (assembly GCF_964261635.1). NCBI lineage: Eukaryota > Metazoa > Chordata > Amphibia > Caudata > Salamandridae > Lissotriton > Lissotriton helveticus. The sequence continues at coordinate 1,303,487,395 of NC_136065.1, read as the reverse complement.
ACCACCTCGACCACGTCCCCGTCCTCGGACAGCTCCGTTCTGGGCGAGCAGTAACGGACACTGAGCTCTCCAATGTCCTTCCTGTTTACAATAAGCACACTGATTTATCGCTAATGGCTGGGCTGGGCCTGCACTTCTTCCTGTCCCCACCCCTCTTGATACTGAGCCTCGGACTCCTCTCCCCCCCCTTGTCTTTGAACAACTTGCTGTAATAACACCTGTGTTTTAAGAAACTTGGCCTTCTTCTCTACTTTATCCTTACTCTCATTTTCCCTGTGCTCATAATATTGGGCCATGCTTAGTATTACAGAGGGGGTAGAGGTAGTCCAGGTACTCTCAGCGGCCTGCAGCCGAGCAGAGACTTCAGGTATCAGATTGGTCACGAAACTATTTACAAACAGCCGGACCCCGCCTTCCGTGGCAAGATCCTGCCCGCTAAAATCAATGAAAGTGCCTTCAAATCGAGTGAAAAAATCAGGAACACTTTCGTCTTTCTTTTGTTTACAAGCAGTCAGTTTATCCCAGTCGACTTTACGTGGGGGAATCAATGCGTGCATGTAGGCAGTTATTTTTGCAGGGAGAGCAGTAATCTCATCTCTGGGCTTGTCTCCAGGCTTGAGGTCCCGGTCCCAGTCTTTCAACTGGTCCCCCCTAATTCCGCTGCATGGGCGGTGTCATGAACCTGTCGCCATATATCTACAGGAACCAACAACCCGAAAAACAATTCAACATCAGCTAAAGTCATTACAGCAGATGCTGTGGCTTCAGTTAGTTCTTTATAGTAAGCGGTGGTATTTTTACGCGGGTCAGGCAGCTGTGACTTTAAAGCAAGGACTTCACTTCGCTTCCATTGCTTATATACCCATTGTTCCTGAAACCGTGCATCCTCTTGGGCTCTTGGAACTTGATTAAGAGCATCACGTACCTCAGGTACCTCAGGATGAAAAATAGGATGCACTTCCCTCATGGAATGTTGAGAATCCCAGTTGGGGCATTTCACAAACATTCTGCCTCGGTATTTTACCAATGTTTCTACGTTTTTGTACACTTCCACCGGAGTCAGATCAAACTTATGAGCTCGGTCCAAAATGTCATACAATATTTGAGGGTCCAATACATCTTGAAAACATTGTTCCCATGCGTCAATAAGATAGCGGGACAATTGATGCAAAGCATGTTGCTGGATAACCGGTTCAAGGTCCCTTATGGTACTCCACAAATCAGCCACTGTATATAGATCTTTCCGCATCCACTTAACTGCCTTTTCTGATATAGCCTCCCTCTCACTATAGCCCAGTGATGCTCTCGTAAATAGATGCCTAGCGTTCATCCCACCCAGATCCCCCAATGGAGTACGATCCCTCTCTTCTGGGGTCGCACCGGGCGACTGAGAGGTCCATATGGGACTCTGTGCTGCCAGGACTACACGGGATATTCCCGGGGGCTGCCGTGTGTCAGGGATGAGGGTAGCCGTGTCTCTCAATGTGGTAGTCGTGGTACGAGCAGCACCCAAAGGGGTGAGAGACACGTCTGCCTCTGGGGCGGAGGCCGAAGAGGTTATAGGTGTGTGTAGGGGTACAGCGGGGTATATGCGCTGTGGCGCGTACGGTGGGGGAGGTCGAACGTTCAATAAATCCTCTATTTCATCTTCTGCTTCATTTCGAGTCACATAACTTTTGTCCACCTGTAGTCTAAATTGTCTATCTAAACATTCAATATTTTGTTCAGTTTGGTTTTTGTCATGAGCAATGGCTTTCTGAGTTATAGTCTGTCCTTGTTTTATCTTCACTAATTTCTCTGCCCTGATACGTCTCCGTTTTGCTTCTTTCTGCCACTTATTGAGGGTGTCAAACATGGCCTGCCTGCTGCGTTTAGCGAACAGACGGTCTTGCATATACTGGATCTTTTTCTCATCAAAGGAGCCTGTCAGCGGCCACTGTAACTCTACATTGTCTTTCGTGTACTTATGCCACAGAGTATTGAATAAGAGTGGGGCAATCCCATGCTTACAATACATATCGTGGCTAGGGCTTCCTTCCGGAGGGGCCGGTTGGCTTTCGTCCAATCTCGTACCACCCCGGCACACACAGCCGAAGCATAACTTACTAAAACACGGCATTGCCCCTCTGTATATATTCTAAATACTACTAGCTGAAAAGGAAAATGTTATTTACAACACTCTCATACACATGGCCATGTTTTACAATCAAATTCAATCGCAATACTCTGTTTAGTCTTTGCAGATAGTGAAGGATAGGTAACGCAGGCTTTTGCCCCCATTGTAATCCGTCGTGCCTATTTCTATCCCTCATTTGATTGATTGTTTGTCCGAACATTGACTGTTTGGAATTAGTTCTCTCTTTGGGTATTCCCTATTTGCGAATACTGTAGAATAGAAATATTCTGCCTAGTCTCCGCAAAGTAGTGAAGGATAGGTAGTGCAGACTTTTGTCCCCATTGTAACCCCTCATGCCTATCTTCTCCCCATTGTTCAGTAGTTGGTTCAGCCCGGACCGTTATTAGAGGTAGATCATCCGGCTCCACCGGGGGACACCCCTAATAAAAAGGACATATATATAAAAATACGGATTAGCCGCTGTATCGTGCTAGCAAACTATAACATAAAAATCGTTAGCAAAAACAAAAGGAATCGAGCAAAATCAGTAGGCCACTGATGGGATCTTTTGACCCTGCTAAAATAGAAACATTAGGAACAACCCCTCATGAGAAATATGAAACTAGTGAGAAGAACCGAGCTCGACGCCATGATGGCCGCAAAACAGCTCGGCTCCGCCGCCCACCCCGCCCAAATAACGACAAACCCTATGCAAATATTATAAATATATACAACACTCCAGCAAAGTAATATGTTAAAACGTTTTATTATACAAATATTTACATGGCAGCCGGCTGCAACATCAATCCCAATGCATTCGCCGTCTGCTTGACGCTGTTCCTGTCCCTCCTTCCTTAAAGTAGCAATGTTGGGCTACTTCGGGCTACTTTTTAGTTGCCTTTGGGCTATAGAAAGTTTACAAAAGCCATCAGCCGGCGAGGTAGCGTCGGTGGCGGCCTGGGGTGGAGGACCGTTGTGCGAATAGGCTGGAGGCAACACCACGCGCCGAGGCCCGTCCCCAGATCGTCCAGAGGTGGTGTCCAGCAAGTTGTGTGCGGGGATGCCCTGCTGATGGCTCCCCCCTTAGTTGCCTGGTTCAGCCATTTTGTATATCTATGCCAGGAGATGGCGTGGGGTGCCCGCGGAGAGGCGGCGCGGACGGCCCCCTCTCCCCCGCCCCCCCCCCAGGTGGAGGTTCCTCTCCCGCACTAAGACTGCCATTAGCGTTCCACTCAACGCCCCCGCGGTTGACTGGCCGGGGGACCCGCTCCGGTGGCTGTGGTGAAGGACAGCTGCGGGAGGGGGGGGGCTCTCAAGATGGCGGCCGGCACCCCGGATTTGGGCCTGGTCCACTAGGATGGCTCTGGGCTACCATGGAACTCGGGTGCTTGCCTGCTCGGGCATGAGCCCCACTCTTGAAGACATCCTCTCAGTTTTAAAGATTCTACGAGAGTCGTTGGCCCTCGACTCCCGCGGGCTTCCGGTGGGGGCAACCGCCACTGTTGCTCGACTATCCCCCATGGATATGCCGCTGCCCCGGGCGACCGCCGCCTTATCCACATCTGGTGCCGTAGGAAAGACTGATTCAACACATCTGTGGAGGGATACGCCTGCTGTCCCGCTCTCCGGAGTGGCCACAACGTTGTCACAAGATGGTGATGCTCTCATGCTGACACCAGCTTTTGTCCGAATTACTAAGAGACACTGTAGACTGCCAACTCGATCAGTTCCGGTGGGACCTCAGCGTGACCCGGTAGGGAAGATTTTGCCTTCCTCGCCTTTAAGTCGCGGTTCATGCCGCCTGTCCCTTCTGCTGGCGTTAACGGAATTTTTTTGAACTGCCGAAAGGGATTCTGGTCCGGCCGCTAGTTATTGGAGGCATTTGAACTATACTCTGGACCCGCCTGGCCTCGACCAAAATGGCGCCAGTATGGGCGGGACTTGCAACTCCTTATGACGATTCTAGTTACTTAGCCTTGATGTTATGGGGGATGTATGCGGTCTTTGTGCACATGGCGGGCGGGGAAGTGTACTGACTGGGCATGCGGACAACCCTATTGATGTCGGTTTTTTTTTACTATTGATTATTGTATTATTAAAAGCTCCGAAGTAATGTTACTCATGATACTCGCCCATGGTGTGCGTATGGACGATTTTATTGTAACTGATCCTGTTATACTTTCAATTATAAAATCAACCTTCACGGATCCTGCAACCGTTTGTCACGTTTAGTTTTTTCCAATTAAATGGCTCGCTCGTTTTGTACTCCTATACTACAGTGTAATCTCTCCTTACCTCATGCGTTTCCCGTCTGCCCCGTGGCCGGCCTGTATGGTTGGAGGCCCGTATTTGAATGCTGACATTTTTACAATCAAGGTTTTAAAAGAAAAATATATGGAACTAGCATCGTAACAGTCATTTAGATTGATAGGGTTGTTTTTTTAAATACCATGCTCTGCGAACAGGAACGACCCTATACCACCGTAAACCTTTTTCTTTTCCTCGAATGAAAACATGAATCCGTCACCCCCCCACCTTATACTGAATACCCCTGGCCTTTGACCCTCTCCTACACGCGGTCTGTACTACTGCCCTCGGGCGATCTATGTAATGAACAGACTACCATTGGTTATCTTTGCCGCACTACCAGTTCCTCTGGGCTTCAATGGCGAGACATAAGGGACTGCATCCATTCCCAGAGAGATAAGTCAAGTACGTGGTAGGTAAAAACATTTTCGTGTTTATGCGCGCTGATGTGCTTTGAACGCTGCCCCCCCCTCTTTTCTTTTTTTTGCAGGTTACATCGGAATTTCAGCTGAAGTATGGAGAAGACCTAAAACCGCATTGTGTTCCACGCGAGGAAAATAGGCTAGCTCTGTGAGACGGTACATTATATGTAGGAGCTATCTCTGGGAGCGTGAAAAATTGTATGGTATGAATGTGCGCATGGGCCCTGATTTGTACGGTATGAATGCGTATGTGTGGCGCACGTCTGGGTCAATAAAAGAATGCTTTTTGTATGATTGAGGCGTTGATCGAATGGTTAATGGGATAGGAAAATTAAGCCCGAACATGGTACCTGCATGTGAAAGACGAATAAAAATATAGCACTTACCTTACTTAGGAACGACTCTCTCTGGAGCTAGCGAATGGGAGAGTGGCCTACACCAGAAACTCGAAGGCTTATTTCAGTACGACGAACCCAACCCCAACCGATATCCCAAATGTACACCCAAAATAATGCGCACCAGTGAGTCAATTTATGTGCTGACTAAATAAGAAAAGTTAAGAGTACCCCGGGTTGGGGTTCATCCAAAATCCCCCTCAGCCCAGATATTAGGGATATTGTTATTTTTTTAGATTTACCCCTTCTTCTTCCACCCTCATAGAAAAGTCAGAACTGTACCACCGCACGTCCGACTGACACCCCTCCTTTACCTCAGCTTGGATCATCATTTGCTAGATGTTGGAAGACCCCACCGTGAGTATAAGTGCGACTGGACTAGTATCCGACCAATTAAAAAGCAGTAAGTATTTTTGAAGCGAGGTTACCAACAAAAATTGTCTACTATTAGGAAGGAAGGAGAACAAAGAGCTCGACCCCCAGAATGAATTAAAGGGAATACTGAGAATACGCAACATGCATGACCAAGTCCTTTTGCCCAAAATAGCTCTGTGTTCTGTCTTAGGTTTCCGTACTTGATGTATGTACTGTCACACCCTATCTGGTATTTGTGTGTACGTAAACTATGAATTTATGCTTTCCCTCAGCTTGTGTCTTTTTACGTGAAACCGACCCGTACTGTTCTATATGTGTGTGCACTGAATAACCTATTATTATACACGTTTCTCTCTCTCTCTTTATGTTGTACGTGTATTAATAGCCTATTTGGTGCACACGACGCTCTCTCCCTCTGAGGGCTCCCTTTTGAATAAATGACGACACTGTACCTCGCCGGCACAGGTATAATTGGCTTTAGACACAACAGTGTTTGAACAAATTGACAGAAACAAAACGATTGTATTTTGCCATATTACTACCTCTCCTTTCTGTAAAATGATGGAACTTAATTGGCTGAGAAAGAAAGGACAGGTAAGACGACTAATGTCCCCTAATCTGACCCTTAAAAGGGAACTATATGTCAGTGGCTTTTGTTTTAGTGCTTTAGTAACACCACCCTCATCATTTGGATTACCACCGCCCATTGCACAAAAGTAGAATGTCCGAAACGTCCCCGTTTTTCCAGAATGGTCCCAGTTCTGTAACCAGCCGTCCCAGAAAATCTTAAAGACTGTAGCTGATGACCTTGTTTTTAAAGATAAATCGTCCAAAAACTGATAAAAGTTAGCCATTGCTGTCAGAAAAGAAAAAAATTGCTTAACGTATGTCCTTCCCTGGAAAAAGTAGCTGTAAGCCCATGATAATAAGCACTTCACACTTTTTATGAATTAGCAGACCTTGAAGAAAAATATAGCTCAACAGGATTTGTTTTAGAAAAACACAAGTCTCTACTGGAGGAGCCGGTTTGAATTCGATGAACCATGTAATTGTTGGATATCAGACTTCTTGCCACGCTCGTGAATATAACAGGAATAAACACCAGACAGACAAGATGTTTGAAAATAGAAAGATACTTGCAGACCTGCACCACAGCAATGATGCATGAGTTAACAGCATACACCGATGTAAGGATTACTAAGCATCCACCCTATCGTGACCAATAAACGTTTCCCCAACTACTTGGGGTTGGGAGAGAAATTAAAGTGTGTAAACATCTTCCCCTGCCAGTTCTCTAAGACTTGTTTTTTTTTGTACTCATTTAAAGATAACGTGCGGTCGTCGGAAGAGAGGGGCCGGACGTGACGCACAGCCTGGCTGCAGATCGGGGAATATCTATGACCTCAACCAAGGTGGAGCCACAGAGCAAAGAGTTGCGGGACAAGGCACCATTCTCAACGTGGAAAGTGAAGGAAAGAAGGGCTGTCCAGAAGCCCCTACATGTTGATGAGCTCGTGCCGAAAGTCCCAGCCCATTGTGCCCGATTGATGGGCCCACTTGCTTGAAATTTCTGCCCTCCTTGGTCCGTTTCAGACCTGATCCCACTCCACCCTCTTTTCCCTCGGCCTCCCAAAGCACGCCCCCATCACCCCCTTTTTCCATATGGAGTTTTTGAACTTGACTTAAAGAAAAAAAAAAAACCCAGCACAAAAGATAGAATAGGGTTGGTCCCGAAAGAAGAACGGAATACGGGTACCCCGACTAAAGTACCTATGGTAGATTAGTTAGGTAACAGGACAAACAGGACTGTGGTCCGAGAGCAAAGAGTGGCCACACCCTACAACGCGAAATCTGAATCCGAGCTGGACGCATAGCTCCACCGCCGGTGCTCAACAGTGCCAACGAAAGAAGAAAAACAATGAGAGCCTACCAGTGATGGCTCGCTGTAATAAGACACTGGAAAGACGAACCCTTTTTTTGAACATTGCCACCCCTTGACTGTCCCTTGTATTAAGTTGAATTCCTCTCCCAACCGCTTTGTATTGATTACCACCCAATTGAGCTTTCGAAACCTTACAACGGTCACTTTCAACTGTACATGGATAACTAAGAAGGCGTTAACTCTGTATCTTGATGATTGTAGAACACCAGTTATGCACATGAACATGCTGTCTAGTTTTGACCCCCATGGAGTCCAGACCTCAAGTGATAATAGCCCTTATCCTGCCAGAACATTTTTTTGTATGACATCATGTTTGTATTCGGACGAATCTCCTACATCGTCTAAAGTAATGTCCCCGCCTCCAAGGTCTAACGTATGACGCAGCTAATGTAATTTTGTATGCACTGTCTCCCCGCCCATCACATTGACTACGTATGGTTATGAACGATTCTGTCTGCATTGATAGCAGAATTATTTCCATCTGCCTGTAATGCATATGGGCTACCAAAGCAAATTGTATAACTAATGTCAGCTTGTACATCCTCACCTATGACATGAACAGGAATGAACTAACTTATGATAAAAACTGGGGACTGTGGAAAATGACTAAAATTAGGTATATATAAGCGGCGTTCATTTATGTTCACCCCAGCCACTGTTGAAAGTAAAGTGAAAATCGTGAAACAGTGGCCACGCCATCTTGTCCCTTTTAGGCCCCATCATGCACGTAAGTGGCACCATTTTGTGTGTCGAGGCCTCTCTGCCCACTGCCAATAGCCTGCGCGCCTCTCCCCCTCACTCCCCGGCCTCGCAAGCATTCCCCTGCGCCCCGACAGCCCCCGGTCTCTCCTGCTTGGGCCATAAACGCACCTCTAACGCGACCCTGTCTCCGAGCCACATCCAGTGCTGAACCCCCTCGCTCTTTCACCTCATTCAAAGAACAGGCCCTTTTTGATAACCTCTTCCTCCCTGCCCGATTGTCCGGCCTGATCCCAGGCCATCACCTAGCCCAACAGATGCAGTTTATTGCCCCCTACAGTAGGACCTCGCCTCACATCAAAGGAGCGGGGATTAATCAATGCTTTTGCACCCCGAAGATCCGACTGATCACACACATCCCCGTTCCCAGCGGAATGTCCAGCTGCGCGATAACCACCACATGCTGAGATCGGGGTGGGAACTCTACTGTAGATGTGTGTGGGAACGGGCCTGGACCGGGGATTCCGAGGATGTCTTTTCTGTCCTTCAAAGAAACATTACGGATGCAGTGTATGTAATAAAGCCATAAACCTGTGTATAAGAGGCCAGGCCTCAGAAATGCGGTTAGAGCACCTCGAGAAGATACCCTGTTGTCGGATTTGACGTGTTCTGCTCCGTCGGAATAAACTCCTGTTTCCTGCCTTCCTGCCTCCAGCGCCTGCCTCTTTGTTTGGTAATATCGGATGGTATGAGAGGCGGCTAACGCCGGGCAAACACTGAACGTTCTTGGTCGACATCGGCTCTACCTTTTTACAAGGGTATCAGCGAGGGAGGAGGAAAACCAAATGCCAAGGTATTTTATTTTGGAAGGGCACCAGGCAAAGTCAGTGGAGTGAAACATGTATTTGTAGCAAATGGAATTGAGAGGCAGGACTTCTGTTTTGGAGAGATTAAGTTTGTAACCAGAGATGGAAGAATATAAACAAACTTCATCCATGAAATGTGGTAAAGAGGAAACTGGGTCAGCCAAATTAACAAGAATATCATCTGCATATGCAGATACCTTAGTTTCAATAGTATCGGATTTGAAACCATGAATATTGGAGTTAGTTCGAATACGTTCTAAAAAAGGTTCGAGACATAGGATAAACAATAATGGGGAAAGAGGACAACCCTGTCGTGTACCCCTATTCAAAGAAAAAAATCTAGAAAACTGGTTATTGACAAAGATACTAGCACGAGGAGAGGAATAAAGGAGTTTAACTAAGGAAATAAAAAAGGGGCCAAAACCAAACCACTGCAAAGACCGAAACATAAATTGCCAGTTGATCCGATCAAAGGCTTTCTCCGCATCCAAGGACAGGGCTGCAAGTGGAGATTTAAGTGATTTACCGTGTGAAATAATATTAGCGAACATACGAGCATTATCAGAGGCCAATCTACCTTTGACAAAGCCAACCTGGTCAGTTTTAATCAAGAGAGGGATGAGGACATCTAGGCGGGAAGCAAGAATTTTAGCAAAAATTTTACAGTCATAATTAATCAGGGAAATAGGGCGAAAATTTTTACATTGGGAGTGATCTTTGTCTGGTTTGGGAATTATGATAATGAGGGCTTCCAGGAAGGATCCAGAAGCTTTAGCAGAGGAAATAAAAGAATTAAAGAGGTGGTGTAATTGGGGTACAAATATGGTATGAAATGCAGAGTAAAATTCAATAGGTAATCCATCGGGACCTGGGGCCTTAGATTTTTTAAGGGAAGAGATGGCCTGGAGAATTTCTTGGAGTGAGATATCTTTCTCTAGTTGGGCAAATTCATCAGGGAGGGAAGGTGGAGAAGGGAGACCCTCAAAAAAAGACGTTAGGTTAGAATCAGAGGGATGAGTGTCATCAGTATAAAGGCTGTGATAATAATTATGAAAAACTTCTGCAATGTCTTCATCCGAGGAAACCAACTTATTAGTTTGGTCATTAAGAATAGGACCAATCGTTTTACGTTCAGATTTGATTTTGAGATAGTTGGCCAGCATTTTACCCGCCTTGTTTTGGCCCCCATGGTATTTGGATTTAATTTTCAAAAGGGTGTTACATGCTTCAACCGTGGCAATCTTATTTAACTCAGATTTAGCCTTGATTAGATTCTGAAGAGCATCTTTGGATTTCGAGGAAAAATACAAGTGTTCGAGAAATTTAATATGCTTAAGTTGGTCATCATATTTGAGTCTATTAAGTTTCTTCTTTTTTGTAACATATGAAATGGTAAATGCTCGGAAAGCAGCTTTGAAAGCGTCCCAATTATTAGGAATAGAGGTGTCAGAAGGGATAATGAGGAGAAAAAAATTCATTAATAAAGACCGTAGCTTCCTTGAGAAAAGTAGCATCAGACAGTAGGAATGTATTGAATTTCCATCGACTGAATTTGGAGGAAGTTACGGTGAGATCAATGGACGCATGGACAGGGGCATGGTCAGATAAAAAAATAGAACCAATATCTGACTTTTGGAGTGAGGGAAGGAGTGACTTACTAACCATAATATAGTCTATCCTAGAACGGGTATGATGCACATTGGAAAAAAATGTATATTCAAGGGAGTCAGGATTACATGTTTTCCATACATCATAAAGAGGACGCGAGGCAATGGCAGATTGGAAACATTTATGGGTTTTATCAGGTTGGAATTTACGAAAAGAAATTCTGTTAGCAAATGGGTCCAACCATTGATTAAAGTCTCCAGCAATTACAATATTGGGACAATCCATAGTAGAGATAAGAATTTTGATATTGTTCCAAAATGTGGGATCCGGCCGAACTGGACCATAAATGTTTAATAGAATTAAAGTTTTATGTTGCATCACAACCTTTGCCATTACCCAGCGTCCTTCCTCATCATTTTGAGACGATAAAATTTGAACTGACAACCCTTTATGAAATAGAATTGCAACCCCTCCTTTCTTGTTAACCGCAGGAGAAAACACCACTTGACCAACCCAGTTACGTTTTAACTTAGAAGATTCAACGTCTGTGCAATGAGTTTCTTGGAGAAAAACTACTTGAGAATTAATTTTGGACAAGTGAGACAATACCTTCTGACGCTTGACAGGATGACCAAGACCTCGAACATTCCATGTCACAAAGTTACACATGATGTGAGGGAAGGATGGGGCATACATGTGGGGTGGATACACTGCAGAAAAAACATCTACAAGAGGGGACAAAACAAAAAGACTCGTTACACCAGGATAAAATAAGCAATAAATATGAGAGATGAAAACACAATATGACCAAACACATCGTGGGAGACAACAAGCACCAAAGAAGCCAAAGGACAAATAACAGAGAGTGTGCACGGAAAAAGAAGGAGGAGAAAGTCAGGAATAAAATCACTGTGAGTGAGAACAAAAACCAAAGAAGCCATAAAACAAGAAGTGTAGACTATCCAGAGAGAAAAAAACGGAAGATAGCCCAAGTCAGAGGGAAAATTAGGAAGAGGGGAGAGCAAGAAGGAAAAGAGGTAAAAAAGAAAGAAGGAACACAAAAGAGAAAAGAAGACAGATCAAGGCTTAAAAGCCAGGTCTGAGAGGACAGAAACAGCCGAGACATTGAGGGTAGGAAACGCCGGAGAGGAGACGGATCCCGTTGAGCAGAAGAAGAGCAAGAACGGGCATAAAATGAAGAAAAGTATGAAACCTCAAAGGAGAGGAAGACACAAGGCAAGAATCATGGCAAAGTTAAAGTAAACAATGAATCATCACCAATACAACACATTTCAGGCCTGCAGGAGAAAATATTAAACATTAGTGTCCATGTCAGGAGAAGAAGCAGATTGTAGGTAGGCGTGTAGCTTCTGGGGGTCGTCAAAGGAGCGAGTGTGACCATTATGTATGATCTTGCAGAAGCAGGGATGAAGAATACCATACTGTATATTCAGTTGTCGCATCAGAGGACGAAGATTCAAAAACTCTTTTCGTCGGGCATTAGTTGCATTGGAAAGGTCTTGTGAAATAAAAATATTATGCCCCGACCAAACAAGACGACGCTTAAGCCTGGCAGATTTTAGCACAGTCATTAGTTCAGTAAATTCAAGAAATAGAACAATAATACCACGAGGCTTAGAGGCATTTGAAGTGAGGCGCCCTAGACGGTGTGCTCGTTGGATATTAAGGGGGTGAGAGTGAGACGCAGGCTGGAGGTCCAAAATTTCGTGAAGGAAGGTGCGAATAAAGGAGACCATATCAGACCCCTCAACATTTTCCGGAACACCATATAAGCGCAGGTTATTTCTTCGACTGCGATTTTCAAGGTCCTCTGCGTGGAGTTGAAGCATTTTAATCTCTTTTTCCAGTTGGGGAATCTTAGATGAGAGATCCTGCACATCACTGACGCGTTGTTCAAGGTTGAGGACTTTACCCTCCATAATGACCCATCTCTCCTCAATGTGTTTAAGTCTCAAGTCCTCATTGGTAGTAGACATGAAAGGTTGAAGACCCCGTACTTCTTCAAGGATGGTATCCAATACGGGGTTATGAGATGTATGAATAGGAGAGGGGGGGTCCTTTTTGGGTCTCTTAGGTTTTGTGCCTGTAGGAGTAGACTTGATGCCATTTGCGTCATGAGACATTGCGACGGCTGAATTGCAGTGGAAAAGACAAAGAAATAGTAAGACTGCTGGCGGGAGTGGTGGTATATTTTCCAGGTACACAGGTAAAAAGACTCTGCAGCCAAAATTAAAGGACACACCAAGCAGAAAAGGAGTGGCAGCTGCAACGTAGAATTACATAAAAAGCTGAAAATTCACGATAAGTGTAAAAATACCCGCACCTGACGTCCAAAATACTCACAAAACCATGGACTGTGTCAAAAACCAAAGGAAATGTGAGAGAAAAGGAGGTGGAAGGCAGTCAGGAGAATAAAACACAGTCATTGCCATAGGTGTCGCAGAAAGAAATGCCTGTGGAAACGAGCACTTAAAATGGCCGCCATAACCATGAAAACGAGTAATTAGAGGAGATAAGTCACTGAAAGCACTGCCATGAGGAGAAAGGCTGAAGCATACCTTGTAAATAGGGCTCCCGGTTTTATGGCATTTTTTTTTTTTCCATTTCCGTCTGTATTTATCCATATTTATTTTTGGGGCATTTTATCTGTATTTATCCACATTTATTTTTGCAACAATCAAAAGGCAGCGCTGCAGCTAGTATTTTTCCACATTTAAGTGGACAATGTACACCGTCCTGCTTCATGTGTGTGCTATTGTCTTCTACTTGGAGCTCCTGCCCTCTGGAATTATGATAAACTAGAGTTATCATTGAACCACAGTTACTTGAAGCCATGGTTCATTTTTCATGTGTTACTATATTAGGTACTGAACATGCAAACTGCAGACCAGCATTGCTGCGTCAATTAATTCATTCTCTCGTAGTGCATCCTGAAAAAAGAAATACTTCTAGGTGCTCTCGGTTTTATGATGCACACTAGGCCATCAGCCTGTACCATCCACATACCAACTGCTAATGCAGATTAGCATCCCCTCTAGGCCAACAGCTCCTAACATCTTGGGAAAAGCTATGAAGGAATACGGAAATACACGCTTCCTTAGTGATGTTCACTTGGCCATCAGTCTAGTAATTGCCACCCATGAAACGCTAGCACACCCCAGTCAGGTCAGGGCACCCCATATATATCATGTCACCTAGGAGAAATCAGCGCTTCCTATAGAATGCCAGAAAATACAGGTCTTCACCAACAGACTGTGAGACCATGCAAAATCAGGATGAATATCCAGATATTTATAAGCTTGGCTTCCACCAGGCCAGGGGAATCTTCGAAAGGCGCATTTCTGGATCATTTCATATTGAGTTAAGAGGTTCTGTTGGCTGGATATGAGAAAGCCAATCTCATCCTGTGGAACTTGTGTCATTGACACCAGACTGCAGCCATGTGTATGAAGGGACCAAAGCGAACACATGAGCAGCAGGGCAAAGATGCAGACACACTGCTGGCAACTTGGGTAAGGATCCTCATTGCATTTTGGTGGCTGCAGTTCATGATAAACTCAGTAACTCAAAAGTAAGGCGGTATTGTGAACACCTAATGACACCCAGCTCCAGGATTAATCATGAACTGCACCTGGCAGATTGGAACGTTTGCTTAGTTAGGAGCAGAGGGCTTCCCCTCCCCCCACACACACACCTTCGTATACCTGCCTAACTTCATCCCAGGACTACTGCATCATATGACGACGAATAAACATAAACACATGAAACGGGGGCATTTGCAGCATCCATATTCATCCAGAGGGATATTGCGCTATTGACAAACAACTGATGCTTTTTGTTACCCAACTCAACAATACTGATCAACCTTGGAAGGAAGAAACGTCACGTGAATCTGTTGCAATTTCAACCCATGTCAACACGGCTCCGCACACATTTCATATTAGGGCACATTCATTTTTGCCAGTCACGGGGAGATTACCTGACAGTACACAGTACACTGCACTGCAAGAGCAACCTGCCACACGCACATAAAGATTCCAGCCCCAACCACGATTGGCTCAGGGGCACGGCAGCAGGTCAAAAAATACCCTTATTAGAACGAAGGAATCTCTAGCAAATCACAAGCCCTGCAGCCAGCGGTGCAGCTACAGCCAAATTTAGTGGGGGGTGGGGGGCTGGGAAAACATTTCGGGGGGAGAGGGGAGCAGACTCTCCCAGCAATAGTTAGATTGGCGAATCAGAGGCTCTAGAAGTGGTGACAAAACAACAAAGCCTCATTAACAAGTTAGAGGGCTTTGAAAGAGCTGTGAAGTACTCGGGTGCGGCTGTGCCCGGGAAGCTGATTCAGCCCAGGTAACCACACACGACGGGGGCCTGTCTGCAGCTGAGGGACGTGACAAGTCACCTCGGCTGGAGCACGGCAGCACGCACAATTTACAAGTATTTAACCGCATCTACATATAAATACAGACAAAGGAAAAATAGTTTTCCGTCTGTATTTATGTGTAAATATCCGTTTAAACGGAAAACTGAGAGCCCTACTTGTAAAGGACACATGGAGGCAAGCATCGTAAGGCAGGCACGTGGAGAAGAATTAGTAAACTGCAGGGAGCATCCTGAGAGCAAAACTGAAAGTCACGGGCTCAGCGGCTCAAAATGGCGGCCGCCCGCGACCCTACGGTGAGGAGGAAGTCCGAGATGCAGAAGAAGCGAAAAACGGCATCAAACTCGCCAAAACAGCACCCAGGAGCCTCAGGGCATTATCCGCCACGGGTGCCTTGTCAATTCAGGCAGCCGTCGGCAAGGTAGAGGTGAAATTGCGGCATGGAAGCCCGTAGCTCAGCGGAGCTCGCGGGAAAGCCGTCCGACCTCTACGGCGCGTAAGCCACGCCCCCGTTTTTTTTAAAAACTCTTTTTATTGACAGATCGCACAAAAGACACAGCACTCCGTACCCCGGAGGAACTGCAACAAACATATCATAGCATAATCAGCGATCCATAAAACATCTTAAGACAGAACCCCTAGCCCCCCGCCCACCGCCCCCCCTTTGGCCCCCAACTTCCCCCCCACCCCCCCGGCACAATGTCTCTTTTTTCCCGTAGAAAGAATTGCATACATATATCAGTGTGTATGATATCGTCACCATCACATCAGCCCCTCTGCGTCTCTTAACTGTGCGGGCAGTTCCAGCCATAGACCCCTGTAGTCCGCCCATCATTTCCATATTTTGTAGTGTTTCCTAGGGCAGCCCCTGGCTTCAAAAACTGGCCGCTCCAACCCCATACAAAAATCAAGGCCCTTTTCCCATACCACCACCTTGGGAGCCCGGGGGTCTTTCCAAGCCTGAGCCACATACCTCTTTGCAACTGTAAGACCCAGCAAGAGTAAATGTCTCTTATATATGTTGCCACCTACTCCTTCGAGGACGTGAAGAAGCCCTAATTTGGGGGTACGAGGGAGGTCCCAGCCCAGCACTTCAGATAAGCAGTCCCACAACCCAGTCCAAAATACAGCCAAACTACCACAGCCCCACACCGTATGTAGGAAAGTGCCCACCTCATGACCACATCTCAAGCATGCTGGGGACTCAATCAGACCAGCCCGCCACAATCTCTCCCTGGTGTAGTAAGCCCTATGTAGGTACTTGAACTGGATAAAGCGCAGGCGCATAGCAATAGTCGCTCCTCTAGGGGCCTCGAGGGCTTCTCGCCAATCTTCCTCCTCTAGCTCCCCCACATCCCTTACCCATGAGTCCCGCAGAGTCTGTAGAGAGGAGGAGCAATGCGTGACCAGTGTTTGGTAGATACGGGATAGTTTCTTCTCCTCTAGGTCTCCCATGAACACCTTCGCCTCTATCAGACTAAACTCAGGCAAGGAGTCCAGTCCCTCCAATGTGGGTGCAAGGGCATGGCGGAATTGTAAGTACTTAAAGAACTGCGTTCGGGGCATACAAAATTCTCCACTGAGCTCTTGAAAGGATTTAGGTGACGTGCCCTTCAGGACGTACCCTAGTGTGGAGATTCCAATAGAACCCCAGCCTCGGAATCCCCGCAGTGACGCCAGCGCCGGCAGCCGCCCATTGTGCCAGAGCAGGGTCTCCTCTGTAAGCCTACCCCACCATCCCATGCGACGCAGCGACTGTCGCCAAACCTGAAAGACCACCTGGGTAGCCCTGGGCAGCCCCTTCCTTGACCGTGCCGAGTATAAAATATCATGTAGTGTATCAGGGTCCATTAGGTATCTCTCAAGGGCATATGCTGAGTCCCCCTGTCTCCATAGCACCATTAATTTAGGACCAGGAGGTGGGACGCCTGATAGTAGCACAGAATATCCGATGTCGCCAGCCCTCCGCAGTATGTTGACAAAAAGAAGGTGCGCAAGGCCACTCGCACCGCCCCCCCTGCCCACAGGAACTGACCCAGAGCCGAATTTACCTGCCGAAACCATTGCGGCGAGATCGAATATGGGTGATTCTGTAACTGGTACAGAAGGCGTGGAAGGGCAACCATCTTAAAGATAGCCGACCCGCCGTAAAGGTTGAGGGGCATACGAGACGAAGACTTCATCTCAGTCTGAACCCGGTCCCAGACCGGCACTATGTTGTGTTCCCATGCAATAGCGGGCGAAACCGCCAGAAACACCCCCAAATACTTGAGGCCCCCAGTTGCTACCTGCAGTGTCGATGCCCATGTTCCAATCCCCACGCGGTCACCTAGCACCCAAAGAGTGGATTTACGCGGGTTCAGGTACAATCCCGACACCTCACCGAATATTCTCATGATTTCCAGGACTCTAGGCCCCGACCTATTCACATCCGTAAGGAAAAACAGGACGTCGTCTGCATACAATGCGATTCTGTCCGACAGTCCCGCCTCCCATTCAAAGCCCCATAGTTGTGCGTCTATCCAGACCCACGCAGAAAGCGGCTCCATAGCAAGAGCGAACAGGTACGGCGAGAGGGGGCACCCCTGTCGGGTGCCTCGCCCTATGGGGAAGGCCACAGACGTGGCTCCTGCCACCCTCACTGAGGCCGTCAAATCAGTATACAACAGCTTCAGATATGACAGAAAATGCGAAGTTAAGACGTGGGAGGAGTGCAAAGAGGTAGACCCAACTCAGGGAGTCTTAGGCCCATTCAATGTCAGCTAGCGACAGTGCCGCCTGGACCCCAGTTCTCCGAATCGCCTCCACTGCTACATGTGCGCGTCTGATGTTATGTCTCGTCACCCTACGGGGCATAAACCCGGCCTGATCCGGGTGGATCAGTTCCACGATATAGGGGAGGAGCCGGTTCGCAAGTGCCTTGGCCAGTATTTTGGCCTCAATGTTGAGAAGGGAGATCGGTCGATATGACTCGTGCTTATCTGGGGGTCGTCCGGGTTTGCAGAACACAACAAATTCAGCATGTCTCCAGTCCGCCGGCAGGAGTCTGTGTTCTCTCACCGCCTCCAAGGCTTTCTTATAGTGTGACCCTAACTGGAGATGGTATTTCTTGAAGAACTCGCTCGAAAACCCATTGGGCCCAGGGGCCTTACCAGTATTAAGCTCCCCCAGGGCCGTGCCCAGTTCCTCGGCCGACAGCAGAATCTCGAGGCGTTCTCCACGTCCTCTGGGAGTGCGCGGGGTGGGAGGTCCGCAATAAAGCTATCAATGTCCGGCGCAGGGAGATACTCCTGCATAGCAAATTGGGCTGCGTAATACTGGGCGAAGCTGTCCGCCAGCACCTTTGGGGCCGAGATCGAGGTCCCTGCATCATCCCTGAGGCCCGGCAGTACCTGCGCATGAAATGTGTTTTGGCAGAGTCTATGTAGCATTGTACTTGATTTGTCGCCCCATTGATAAATTCTGCTCCGTGTCGCCAGCCATACTTGCCGAGCCTCGTCGAGCAGCAGGGACGCATAAGACTGCTGTGCCAGGAGTAGCTGTCCCACCTCCCTACCATCCCGAGCAACTCCGCGCTGAGTCTCCAGCAATTCCACCACCGCTGCAGCCTTCACAAACTCCTCCTTTCGTTTCCGACGAGCCACCGCGCACCAGGCAATATCCACTCCACGGAGCGTGGGCTTTAGGGCTTCCCATAGCGTCCCCACATCCGTCACTGTGCCTATATTACCCTCCCAGTAGTGAGCTATGGCCTCCCCCATATGATGCTGATAATCTTCCTGTTGCAGATTCCAAGCTGAGAGGCGCCACCGAAACAGCTGTCTACCCCTATCTAAAGTAACATCAACCGTGACGGGAGAGTGATCTGATAGCCCACGCGGTAAGATAGATGAAGAGTCAACCCTCCCTATCGCGGCATTGGGGACAAAGATGTAGTCATGTCTAGAAAATGATTTATGTACCGCTGAAACATATGTATACTCCCGACTATGTGCATGGAGATAACGCCACGTGTCCTCCCATCCCATTCCCTGCACCATGTTTCCCAGTTTGGTGGGTGTGTCTGCAACTTGCCCACCCCCGGGTCTACAGCCGTCCAGTCGGCATTAGATAACCTCATTCCAATCACCCCCTATCACTGCCAGTCCCTCAGGAATCTCCGCCCACACTGTATACTACTCTGGTCGGGTTGTTTTGCGGCCTGTTCCTTCCTTTGTTCCCTGGATTCCTTCCATGTTTCACTGATTGGAGGATCTGCTTTTTGCCTACGGCCCTTCCACCCTGACTGCACTTGATCTTGTCTGCACTCTGTGGTTAAGCAGGGTCGTGTCTGGTCAGTACCTAAATGGGAGACTGGCTGGGAATGCTAGGTGCTGTAAGCTTTACCCTGTTTTTTTGTCCAGATCCTCTTCTGGGGTTCTGGTGCGGCTGCTCTGATTGGCCGTTGGGCGGCCTCTGGAGGTGTGCTTCCTTCGTGCTGTGCCTTTTTATGGGGTGGTTTCCTTTTTGTGTCCTTTGGGCTGGATGGTCTAGGTCTAATGCCTTCTGGGGATGCTCTCTGTCGGTGGCTGCGTTGGCTGTGTTTGCGGCTTGTGGTGTGTTGGTGCCTGGGTCGGTTCATGGGTGTTCGACTTGGGGGGTGGCTGCGTCCTGTGCTTGCTTCTGGGGGGCTTCTGTGGCAGAGCTCTGTGGGTTTGCTGCTTGGTGTTCTCCTCACCCTTTTTTGTCCCATACTCATTCAGTGATGGGTGGGACTGTGTCTCCTGGGTTTGGTTATGCGGTGTTGCGTTCTGCTAAGGTTGTGTGACTTTCTACTTCTGCTACTGAAGTCTGTTTTTGCTACTGAGTGAAGCCGATTCTTGCTTTGGTATCTGCTCATTTGGTTAGGACTGGGACAGGGAGGGCTGATGAGGAGGTAATGTCCAGTTACTTACCGGTAATTATCATTACTCCGAGTCGTAGCCGTCCCCGTCCCAGTCCAGGTTCCCATCCCCCCTCCCAGTTCGGCTACTTGTGCTTGGTGGTACTGGTTGTGGATAGGCGGGTCACTTGCTTATATGCCTCAGGGTGTGGGTGTGGCCTGGAGGGAAGGGATGGGTCTTTAGTTGCTTGGGAGTTTCTGGTGGGAGGAGCTATGCTCATTTGGTTAGGACT
Source organism: Lissotriton helveticus (assembly GCF_964261635.1). Taxonomy (NCBI): domain Eukaryota; kingdom Metazoa; phylum Chordata; class Amphibia; order Caudata; family Salamandridae; genus Lissotriton; species Lissotriton helveticus. Next base: position 1,303,467,106 of record NC_136065.1, on the reverse strand, counting down.
GGGATGGGTAGGGCTACTACTCGGTAAGTAACCGGACATTCTCAATGTCAAGGTAAAATCATTACAGGTTCAGGGGCTGATAGGTGCACACAAATATATATATTGGCAAGAGTTATCCATGTATGCACAGAACCACCTCAGAATTAGGACTGAAATGCTAGGGCCCAGTATTACAGGTCAATCGCAGCCTCCATGTACTCAGGTAAAGGATCGTATGCAGCTACATACGTCACATCCTTGTATGCTTGTATGCTCTGTGAAGCACAGGAGTGGCCTGAAATGCACAGTGCAGCCTCACAATGTGCAGCTCACAATGTGGAGCTAGCCTTAGTTTCCCAATGCACTTCATAATAACTTCAGGCCAATTTCACAATTACCGTTTCTGGCTAAAGTGCTTGAACAACATGTGCTAAAGTCCCTGACCGACCACATTGAAAATAACCACCTCTTGCAATCAAATCAGGCAGGCTTCAGGGCGCACCACAGCACGGAGTTGGTGATGCTATCGGTCCTAGATGAACTCAGACTAAGGGGCGACAAGAAAAAACCATGTGCCCTGGTCCTATTGGACCTTTCCACGGCATTTGACACGGTCAATTATGACCAACTAGTGTCGCGGATTTCAGAGCTAGTGATTCAGGGCACGGCCCTGGCTTGGCTGACCTCCTTTCTCAAGGGGCGTTCGCAGAGAACACAATTGAATGACCTCATGTCCGATTCAGGATCACTCTCATGTGGTGTACCACAGGGTTCGGCATTATCCCCACTCCTTTTTAATGCCTACCTCCATCCCTTAATAGCGGCACTAAACAATATGGAGTGTCAAATCTACAACTATGCTGATGACACTCAAATAATTATTCAGATAGACAATGCCTCATCAGCCCATTCAAGATTTCAAAACATCTTAAAATTCCCGGTGAGTTGGATGTCGGCCAACTCCCTGAAAATTAACCCAGACAAAACGGAGGTACTGGCCGTCACTGCAGACTCCAACCCGTGGAAGAAGCTCTTCTGGCCACAACAGCTGGGTACATATCCGGAGCCTGCTAGGGTTGTAAAAAGCCTGGGGATCAAAATTGATGCCAAGCTCACCATGACCCAGCAGGTCTCGGCTGTGGTGGGAACATGCACAAGCATGCTGAGACTGCTGCGCAAACTTGCCCCGATTCTCACATTCAATACACTCCGAATGGCAGTTTCCACTCTGATATTATCACGCCTCGACTACGGCAACTCCCTATACATCGGCCTCCCGGAGAACCTTGTGTCCAGACTACAGGTGATTATGAACAACGCCACAAGGCTCATTTTCAAAGCAACCAGGTGAGCACATGCATTGCCCCACCTCAAACAGCTGCATTGGCTCCCCATCAGACAGAGAGCTAAATTCAAGGGCCTCTATATTGCACACAAGGCCCTCTACGGCCGAGCCCCTAGCTACATCAAGGACCATCTCGCCAAATACATCCCCAGCAGGGCATTACGGTCCACAGATGCCAGCCTTTTGGCTTGCCCAAGATTTAACATGTACACAAAAGGAGGCAGAGCCTTCTCATCATCTATCCCCTCCATTTGGAACAACCTGCCGGAGAGTCTTCGTGAGGAACAAGCCCTCCTTCCATTTAGGAAAAAATTTAAAACAGTCCTTTTTGCAGAAGACAGGATATAATCTAATCCCTCGGGCTAGGTTGGACCTCTCTGACAGCGCTTAGAGACCAGCTGGTGATAATGCGCTCAACAAATACAAATACAAATACAAATACAAAATAATGCAAATGTACATGTTCAAAGGCATGTGGCTATAGAACCTCAAATGTCCAGTGCAACCTCACAACATCCAGATATCAGGCATCATTAATAAAAAATAACTAGGGCCATAAAAGTGTGCGTAAACTACTTAAAACACATAAGAAATATCTGAAACCCGGAGTACTCGCTTTAAAACAGCAGATTCATACATAATGAGAGAAATCATGTCAGTAGCATCGCTGTGTTGTTGGCGGATTGAAGATCGTGAGACAAATTGTTCCTTTTCTTTTCCTCCAGTCACCAGTTTGACTTCTTACAAGGACAAATGTGAGGGGAGAAGCGGAATCAGCACCGGTGCACACCTGCGTTGGGAAGCGGCGCTTCTGCCTAGGACACAGTTTGTGCTTAGGTCTGTCCTTCCGCCAAGCACCGTCACTGAGCGTGATGTGTTTCGTTTGCACCGTTTGCAATATGCGCATAAAAAAATCCCCAAAAATAGTATTAATTACAACGCACTTCCTGGAGTTCATGCTGACCAGCCTTCAAGAGCAATTCTAATTTATATATATGAATCCTTTGCAGATTCTGTTCATAGTACACACACACCTTCACTTTATCAAAGCAATATGTCGTTTCTAGGCCTGCAGATTAACTGCTCTACTCTCATGGTATGCTTTGGTGCAAGTAACTCCAGAGAACCCGCTTCTTAAGTTTGCTTGTACGTCTCTGCATCACTCCCATTTCCGGTTCAGATTGGTGCCTCAAGGCAACAAGCTGACAAAACAATAAAAGAGCACACATATCCATAATTCTTGTTCTGAACTTGGCCATCTCTTCAGGTTCAACCCCAAACTTTTAGACTTTACCGCTACTATTTTGAGGAATTTGTTTTTGATGGTTGTACGGTCCTGTGCACTCCAGCACTACTAACCAGTGCTAAAGTGATTGTGCTCACTCGTTAAAACATGGTAAAATTGGCTTACACCTGATTGACATGTTCAATTTACTTATAAGCCCCTAATAAATCAGTATACCATCTACCCAGAGCCTGTAAAATAAATGCTACTAATGGGCCTGCAGCACTTACTGTGCCACCCACTTAAGTAGCTCCTTAAAACATGTCCCAGATCTGTCATTGCAGCCTAAATGCAGTTTTGAATGGCCAATTCACCAAGGCAATATAAGCCCCCTAAGTTTTCACAACATTTAGGATTAATTTTGTATACTTTGAGATGTGCTACTCCCCTTTTTGCAATATAACCCCCTCACCAACCCTTAAAGTCCCCTTTTGGTGCAGATAAGTCATCCCTAAGGGAGGCCCTAGGTAGCCTATATGGAAGGGTGCATTTTAATTAAAAGGTTGGACATGTGCTTTTAAGTTGTACAACTCCTAAATTAATTCGTCACTATTATAAGGCATATCTCTTAGCTGGATAACATTGTATAGCCTTATTACATTAAATAAGTGCTACATTTGATTGGGGCAGGTAAACATTTCATGTTGGGTGTCTGAGAAATTGTACTTTTACACACTCTTTAATTGTAAAGTCAGATTTGTAATGACAATTTAGAAAATACCACATTTTGAAAGCTATAGCATCAAAAAAGATGATTGACAGAATGTTAAACAATGTCAAATACTGACCCCCAGTCACAGATCTGAGTTAAATCCATCATTGTTTTGCTTACCGTGTCCCTTCAGTTTGGACCCAACCTTAGGCAAATAAGTCTTGACCCTCCTCCCCATGGGAATAGTCCAGCCCGAACTTCCAGTCCAGGTTCCCCATGGACCAGGATACAAGCTTCCTGGGACCTGTTATGAGGGTGTAACACCTCATCAGCCAGGCTAGCCAGAATCCAGTGGCATAACAAGCACAGGACCCACCCACCGGTCCCAGGATGCTTTTTTCCGGTCCAAGGAGGACCTAGCCTCTTCAGGATGTTCTTCTTCCCAGTTTCTGTTCCCCTCTTTCATGGCAGGTAGCATGAAAGTGGGAGCTATAAATTGCCAATGGCCAGTAGCGGCTGGGAAGAAATGTAGGTGGAGGGGCTGGGCAGGGGGGTAGCGGGGGGATATATTAAATAATAAATACCTCTTACCTCTTCCGCCGGCAGGCTCGCCTTGCTTCTCCGGAGACCAGGAAGCACCCAGGCTCCCCATAGACAATCACAATGCTGCAAAGCAGCTTTGTGATTGCTCTGAGAACCATGGATCAGTGCTCATATAGAGACTGGGGGCCTGGGTATGTTGCCCACCAGGCTGTGTAATGGAGCCTGGTGGGGAACATGCTAAGTGAGCATTACTGTTTGGCCCGTCCGAGGCAGCTGGCTAAGCATTCATGTGCACTTAGTGTGTACAAACACTCCTCCCTCTGTGCCTCCAGCCCTGCCCTGTCCTAAGCCAGCCCCAAACCTGCTCAAAGAGCATTTGAATGGTGCTCTTCCACCTTAGCAGTGAAGCCATCCCTGCCAATGGCCAAGGAGACTTCTTTTTACATTTTGTCCCCTTTCTCTCATGAGCAGGGAGTTGTGCAAGATCAGGGATGATCAGGCAAAGGATAGATCCACCCCAGTTTACTCCAAATTCCGCAAGGCCCTTAAGACCTTTCTGTTCTCCCAAGCGTACTCCTGTTGATTCCCATCTCAGCAGATTTCTGTGCTCATCAGTCCTTAACTCTAGCGCCAGGAAGCCGCTTGGTCACAGTGCGCTGTATCAAGTATTTTTTAACTAACTAACTAACTAACTTCTGTGAGTAGTTCCTTCTTGGGACCAGCAGCCTTGGTTCTCATTACTTCTTCTACTAGAATTCTAACCCACTTGGATTTTCCCAGTGGTTCCCTCATCTGTGCGGTCCCCTTAATTGCCAGAGAAGTCAGTGCAATAGCTCACTCTGGGGTAGTGGAATTTGAGAGGTGGAAACTAGAAGCAGGAGAACGCTCCTCTGACATTATCATCTTCATTCAAAATTATAGAAAGGATAGGACATCGCAGTTACATGAAAAGCATTTTTTAGAAATCTAACTTGAGAGGTTTTCTTCCTTTGTCTTGCCTGGGGGTGAAGATTTGAGAGTTCCTTAGAGATGACTTTCTGTTAGGATTGTAAGTTTCAATTTTGTGCAGCCAATGGGCAGCCTTCAAAACCATCAAGTGTCTGACAATTGGTCAGCTTGATCCTTATACTTCATGATACTTAAAATGTTTTAACCTGGACAAGCGGCCATTCATTTACCGTCCGCCTCCCACCGTACAAGTCAGAGGCATCCGAAGTCATCTGCGGCGTCCCTCAAGGATCCTCTCTGAGCCCCACCCTCTTCAACGTCTACATGAGCCCCCTCGCGGCCATCGCACGCCAACACAACCTCAGCATAATCTCCTACGCCGACGACACCCAGTTGATCGTCTCCCTGACCAACGACCCAGCCGCCGCCAGAGCCGACCTGCACGAAGGGATGAAAGAGGTAGCCGAGTGGATGACGACCAGCCGCCTGAAACTGAACTCCGACAAGACGGAGGTCCTCATCCTGGGCTCTTCACCCTCCGCCTGGGACGACTCCTGGTGGCCTCCCGCCCTGGGCACCGCACTCAAGCCAACGGACCATGCACGCAACCTGGGCTTCATCCTGGACTCCTCCCTCTCCATGACCAGGCAAGTCAACAACGTCTCCTCGGCATGCTTCAACATCCTACGCATGCTACGGAAGATCTTCTGGTGGATCCCCACCGAGACCAGGAAGACCGTTACCCAGGCCCTCGTCACCAGCCGACTGCACTACGGCAACGCCCTCTACGCCGGTAGCACCGCCAAGCTCCAGAAGAGACTCCAGAGGATCCAGAACGCCTCTGCCAGACTCATCCTCGACATCCCACGCACCAGCCACATCTCCGGACACCTGAGAGACCTTCACTGGCTCCCCGTCAACAAAAGAATCACCTTCCGCCTCCTCACCCACGCACACAAAGCCCTACACGACCAAGGCCCGAGCTACCTCAACAGCCGAATCAACTTCTACGCTCCCAAACGCCACCTCCGATCAGCCAACCACGCCCTCGCCGCCGTCCCCCGCATCCGAAGAGCGACTACAGGAGGAAGGTCCTTCTCCCACCTGGCCGCCAAAACCTGGAACTCCCTCCCGACCGACCTGCGCCTGACCCAAGACCACCTCTCCTTCAGAAAGAAGCTGAAGACCTGGCTGTTCGAGCAGTAGCGGCACCCCCCCTCCCCCAGCGCCTTGAGACCCCACGGGTATGTAGTGCGCTCTATAAATGCCAGTGATTGATTGATTGATGGGATTTTCAGCTAGTACTCAATATTCTTCAGGATTTCTGTTAAACCTGGAACCATTAGCGTGCGTCTCCCTTCCATTTTTCGCTGTTGTCTCCTCTGTTTTTGCTGGTTTCCATGCTTTGGGCACTGTGCCACTGCTATTCAGTGCCTTAGTGCAAGTGCTCCCTATTGTAAATTGTTGTAATGGATTAGTGACTCCACAATTGGCTTATTTGATTTACCTATCAGACCCTAGTTCAGTGCACCATGTGTGCCCAGGGCCTGTAGATCAAATGCTGCTTGTGGGCTTGCAACACTGATTGTGCCACCCACAGAAGCAGTTTGTAAAGTGTGTCTCAGACCTGCCATTGCAGAGCCTGTGTGTCTAGTACTGCCATGTCGACTTGGTAAGTGCCCCCACTTACCAGTCCCTACACCTTCCCTTTTCTACATGTTAGCCACCCCTAAGGTAGGCCCAAGGACAGGGTGCATTGTAAGTAAAAGGTAGGACATGCCCTGGTGTGTTTGGCATGTCCTGATAGTGAATTACAGCCCATTTAGTTTTTCACTATTGCAAGGCTACCTGTCCCTTTAGGCCAGAAAGGGCAGTTTGATTATAACAGCTTATAATCCTAACTGACCCTGGGAACGTGGTAGAAAAACGAATTTAGTATGCCTAAACTCAGAATGATAAAATACAATTTTTAGTGAAGGTGATTTTTACATTCTGTGTTTGAAAATACCACTTTCAGAAAGTAGGTATTTTCTTACCTAACTATCCAGCCTGCCTCTGCTAGGTTGTGTATTGCATGTCTGGTTTGTGAGTGACAGGGGGGCTTGCACTCCAGCAGTCTGATGAGTCAGGGTTGGGCTGAATAGGACCTTGGCTGAATAGAGAGTAGGGGGCGGAGATTTACTTTCACTCCCCTGAGCTCTCTGCCTTCAGGGAACAAAGAAATTACTGGTATAAATATTGGGGCCCAGACCCCAAGACTTGGGATCACTTCTGGGAATCAAGACGAACCTTTGCCAAGGAGAGGAAACAAAGAAGCTGAAGGATTTGACTGCCCCTGTGCCATTTTGCTATTTTCTGGGGTTGGCCTGCAGTGGTGACTTATTTGCCAAGGGAAGGAGAAGGAGCTTTAATGAACTTTCAGCATCTTGAAGAAGAATCTACAAGGGCTTGAAGTGTGCTTGCCTCCTGCTAAAGTCTCAGGGATACAAGACTTCACCACCAGCTCCCCCTGAATTTCCTTGCTGGGAATTCTGTCTGCAGAAGCCTGCGTATTGTTGGGAGCTGGATGCGCGACTCAACGAGAAGCGTGTCGGTGCCGCATCACCAGAGAAGTGTGTTGCTGCCGCAGAGGTCGCCGTCGCATCACCAGAGAAGTGCGTCTCCGTCGCAGCTGTTTGTTGTTGCATCACCGGAGAAGCATGTCGTCACTGCAAGGGTCGTCGTCGCTTCACCGTAAAAGCGTGTCGCCGGGCCTGTCGCGGCTCAAAAGTTCCCCAGTTCGCAGCACGGCCGTCTGGCGTGCACGCATCACCTTAACGTCATCGCATTGCATCAAAGGCGCTAACTTGTCGCATCGCACTGGATCGGCGCATCACGGCACCATCTCGTCGCATCACTAACCGGAAGGCAGTATGAGTTCGACGCATCACCTCCTCTCCGGTAGGGAACAGACGCATCGCCTACTTTGCGCAAGCACTGGGGAATAGACGCATTGCCTCCTCTGAAGCAAGTAACCGAAGCATCGCCCTCCCTGTGAACCTTTTGTTTATCTTGCATTATGCATCCAAAGGTACTTTGTGAGAAACGTGTTGCATTTACCATCAACTTTAAACTAAGCTATTTTTACCATTTAAAATTCATTTTCCTAATACTGTATTGTGGTTTTATGTTGTTTGGGTCTTGTGTTAAGTCTATATAAAGAATATTTATTTTTATAAAACCTGTGTGGTGTCCATCTGCAGTGCTCTCACTGTATTACTGTATGTGTTCACAAATGCTTTACACACTGCCTCTGAGATCAGCCTACCTGCTCGTGCCAAGCTACCACAGGGTTGAGCAGGGGTTATTTTAGGAGTGTAGCCCCCTTACCCTGACTAGAAGCAAGGGTCCCTATTTGGACAAAGGTGCAAACCATTGCCAACTAGAGACCTCCAGTTCTAACATTGGTGGTCAGCGGTGAGGATTCTGGACTTGCATTTGTGACTCATATACAGTGATTGGTGTACGGTACTAGTGAGTGCAGACCAAAGCCAACCACATACATTTTAGTAGAATTTGTTATCTTGGAACTGTTATTTTTGCTAAAGACTGCCAATTCTTATTGCCATGAGCAAACCAGCATCCAACGCATCTATGGATCTAGATTTTGAGAATGATAGGTTGGATACCTACACTGTAAAACAGTTTAAATACTTCTGTAGAAAGTTTAAAGTTGCTACTCCAGGCCTCACCAAGAAGGATGAGTTCCACAAGGTGCTGAGGGCCTGGTTGGAAGCTAGAAATGCCTCTAAGCATGTGGACAGGAGAGCTGGAGGACAGGGAGACAAATAGAGTGCATAAAATAGAGCTAGCCAAGCTCAATATGGTGGGTCAAAAAGACCTAGATAATAAGAAGATGGAGTTTGAAAATAAAAAGTTAGCATTGGAAAGAGAGAGAATGCAATTTGAACATGAAAGAATGTTGAGGAAGTTGGAGATCAAAACTAAAAGCTTAGAAACGAATCCCTCTGGTGGCAGCGCACCATCTGTGCCTGCAGAAGGAAGAGTATATTTCCCCAAGGATGTAATTAAGGATTTTCATAAGCATGAAGATATTGGCCAGTGGTTTGCAGCCTATGAAAAGGCAATGTTGGCCCACCTGGTCCCTGAGAAGGATTGGGGAGCGGGGTTGTGGGCCGCTTTGTTAGTGATGGGAGGGATACTTTCTTAGACCTGCCCAGTGAGAATAGGATGCTTTATGCCCACATGAAGGAAGCCCTGATGACCAGGTATGGGTTGACCCCAGAACGCTATAGACAGAGATTCAGGTACTGTAAGAAACTGAAGGTAACTACCTGAGTAGAATATGTATCTTTCTTTTGCAGAGCTATGGATGGTTGGTTGAAGGGTAGCAAAGTGAATACTTTTAGTATTAAATCTGTTTTTATTAACAGAACACAATCAGAGGAACATGAGCAGAGTGCCTACAACCCAGCGGGCCGGCTAGCTGCGAATGGGATACACTGGCAAGGCCATGATCAAAATAGACTACTCAATATTAAACACAGCAAGCCGCCTACAACCCAACCGGGCAGGCCACGTCAAAAGGGGAGTAAAGCCTGATAAGTAGTATCATGCGCAGGCAAGGATGCCTATAAAGAAGCCAAGAGTTCATGACAGTGAGAATGGGATTCACTGAAGTCCGTAGGCTCAAGGAAGTGTTCTGACTTTAAACAATAAACACAACATAAAAAGGAAACCCCAAGAACCCATCCCACCCCCACCCCTTCTCCCCAGTGAGCTAAAAAGGGAGATAAGAGTGTGTGTCTTCCCTCAGGCCCCAAATATTGTAATGGGGTCAGTGCACCACAGTGGAATGAAGAGCCGAGAATGCTCATAGTTATGGGGTAGCTACAGTGTCATCTGGTATGAGTTTCAGGATACGAAGGTAGCGCGTGCAGGACAGTTAGTGGAATTCAGTGGAAAGAATAGTTAGGAAGGGGGCCAGGTTTTAGTATAATCTTTGCCCTTCCCTGCCACTACCATAGAAAGCCTCTCCATGACAAGCAGATTCCATAGTTGGAGTAACCAGTGTGTGTGGTCAGGGTCTTTATCGGATTTCCATCTAGCAATATTACCCTATGTGCAGCGTTCAGTGCAAGCGCCATCTGTCGCTCCTGGTCCAGCGTAAGGGAAAGGTTATCGCATTAGGGAGGCCTAGGAGTGTGTAAGCGGGGAGCCGAGCTATAGAAGTGTTGAAGGCCCGGTCAATGTCATCTAGAATCTGTTCCCAATAGCGGGTTAGTTTTGGGCAATGCCAGAGATGAGGAATCAGTGTCCCGGAGTTCCCGCATCCCCTCCATCAAAGGCCGTCACATTGGGGTTCCCATTTGGAGAGTCTATTGGGGGTATAGTACCAATACGTAGCAATTTTAAAGGCTGTTTCAGAATGGCTCGAGGAGTACGTAATGTGGTATGCCCGATAGAAAACGTCTTCCCATTCCTTATCGGATAGTGTACACTCTAATTCCGCTTCCCATCGTTTCTGTCCGGCAGTGCGGGTCCCCTGGAGAGCGGGGGTAAGGAAGGAGTAGATTTTAGAGATGAGACTTTTATAATTGTTTTTGGTAACTAACCATTTCTCTAATGGCTTTATTGGTCGGAAGGCCAAGGGACGGGTCCTGGGTTCCAAGACCCAGTGTACCATCAGGGAGTGTAAATACATATCAGTGGCAGGTAGGTTGTAATCCAATTGCAATTCTTTAAAGGGAATAAGGCCCTTAATGTCAAATAAATGCCCCAAGCGTCTACAACCCTTCTCCACCGATCGCGCTGCATATTTGGCAGTTTCTCCTGGTGGGAACATATTTTACAGCAGTTGATCAATAAGAATCGTCCGAAGCCTGTTGCTCAGCTTCTGTTGTACATTAAAAATGAAACAATTTTAAGATAGCCAACAATAACACTTAGTACTAGGGCAAAGGGATTTGATGTATTGACATTTGGCGGCTTACAATTCATAAAAACCAAACAAATTTAAGAGAGTGAACTACTTGTGCAAAAACTCAGTCCAAATGGATAGGTCGCTAGTCAGTAACACAGATATGATGAAAAGCCACTAGTTGTAAACAATTTTGTTTTTTCTGTTTTTATAAAACTTGAGGCTAAAGTGCAGCTTAAATTAGACAGCTAGACAGGGGAGAGCAGGGATTACTGGTCCTACCGCCTTGACCATAAAGGTGCGGTATGCATGCCGAATGTAGATTGTAAAGGCAATGTTTAGAGCTGTATTTTCGGGGCACAAGGAGGTAATGATTGCCTGTCTACAGGTCCGAACGCCCAACCTGTTCCACTCTGCTTTGAGATTGCGTCTACGTTGGGACATGAGGGTGGGAAATAAGCAAACCACGTGCTCTAGTGTTTCGGTTGCCTTGCCGCACCCTCTGCATGTTACATCTTCCGTGATGCGCAGCCGTGTGGGCAAATCTTTTAAGAATCACCAAACCTCCAATCTAATGGCCAGAAAACTGCGTTTTAAATGCAGTGAGTAGGTGCAGGAGAGATAGTTAGCGGGGGATATGCGCCCATAGGAGTTCATGACTGACCATGCGTGACTTCGTTTACAGAGGTGCGCTTTGTCAATATTGAGTGAGCACATTCTGACACTTTTTTTGATACAGGTTTTAAAAGCGGTCGTGCTAGGGTTGAGGGCCCATAGGTCGCCCGCCGACATTTCACGAATAGAATCTGTGAAAAGGCGGCCGTACGAGCCCCCTGGGTTTTTCTGGCTAATCTCGGACCAAACTAATGACTCAAAAGCACCTGTATCTGCTTTTCTGAGTTTGTGACAGAGATTTAGATATGTGCCAGTGTTGGAGGCCTCGTAATTTAATAAGCCCAGTTCTAGCCTGATCTGGGCAGCAGAGGCAGATTGAGGCAAGTGGAGGACTGTTTTATAGATCTTGGTCACAAGTTGGTTTAAGGTTGTGTTTAGTTTTCCCCTAAATATCTCGATGCCGTACGCTAAGGTAGGCCCACTTTTTGCTCTCAGGATTTCCAGTAGGAATGAGAGTGTTGGGCCGGACAGTTCTTTAGCGAGCTTAGATAAAGTAACTTGTAGGGTCGTGGCTTTTACCGCGACCTCGTCGCGCTGTTTGGAAAAGTTACCCCTAGAGTCAAAATGAACCCCCAGGTATTTATATGTGCGTCCTGTTGTTAAGCTTTTGTTGTTATATGACCACACACCACCGCCGTTACGTTTTCTCCCGAAGGTCACAACTTGTGTTTTCTTTAAGTTTACCTCGAGTTGGTTCTTAATTGTGTAACTGTATAGCTTGTCCAAGAGCTTTTGGAGCCCAACCCGTGTAAGACTGAAGAGAACCAGGTCGTCGGCGTAGAGAAGATTGCTTATTGCAGAGCCTCCGACCGTAGGGGGGTGACTGTTTATTTCGTCGAGTGTGACTGACAGATCTGCTATAAACATATTGAAGAGCAGGGGGGCCAGCACACATCCCTGTTTGACACCTCTGGTTGTCATAATTTTCCGTGAAAGATGCGTGCCAGACCCCAACTTCACCTGGACCCAAGTGTGTGAGTACAGTTGGATTATCATGTCCAAAAGCTTTTCAGGAATCCCCCATTTTTTAGTTTTTCCCATAGCGCTGCCCTTGGTACCCGATCAAACGCGGCTTTGAAGTCAACAAAACAGCAGTACACAGACCTGGATGAAGAAAGCGTTTTGTCAATAATTATGGACAATGTAAATAGATTGGTCATGGTCCCTGAATTGGCAGTAAAGCCTGTTTGGTTCATTGGAATCAGTTTGCGCAGCTCCGCCCATGCCCTCAGCTCCTTCAGTAGAATTCCTGCATAATGCTTGGCCTCGATGTCTAGGAGGGCAATTAATCTATAGTTGCTAGAGGTGGCGCGGGAGCCTGATTTATGAATTGGGTGGATTATTGCCCCACGCCAGGAGTCCGGAACAGTTGAAGTTCTCAGAGCAAAGTTGAACAAGTTGGATAGGTGCCCCGACCAAAGAGCTATGTTGGATTTAAACAGACTCTGGGGTAAGCCATTCGGGCCCAGGGCCCCGTCGGATTTTCCTTTTGACACAGCCTTGGTGACCATTTCTTGAGTGATCTGGAGATCTTCGCTGCGAGAGTCTATAGTGTTTGTGTTCTTGCGCATGCAGGTGCTTGGGGGAGCTTCTGCCTCCATTAGAGAGTGGCTTCCTGTTGGCGCTATGCTCTCCGGGGACCTAAAGTGTTCGGTCAGAAAGGCGGCCCAGTTTGATTCCTGTATATTTGCCGGCCCGGCATTTGATGGCCCCGAATTAGAGCGGTTGATTAAGGCCCAGAATTTTCTCGTATTGCGTTTTTTGCTTTCCCAAAGAAGTTTGGCCCAGAATTGATTTTGATGCAGTCGTTTGTCTTTTTGTGCGGCCATTCTGAATGATTTTTGTACTGATTTGTAGACGTGCCTGAGATCCTTATTTCCTGAATTTTTAGTGAGTGCCCGCAAGGCGTTGTTCCTGGCTTTCTTCAGCGCCCTTGAATGGGTTGAGAGTGAAAACTGCCGGGTGGAGCTTGCATTGTGCTGATGTTGTTTGGCGGGAAAGAGTGTGACCAATTGTGAGCAGAGTGTCGTCCATACGGCAATCGGGGAGGGCGTCTGATCTGTATCGCCATTGATTAAAGCCAGGCTTGCCTTCGTGATGTTGGGGTTTATGTCGTCGCTCCATCGTAGGCGCTTCAGGTTCTCAGTGTAGATCCCAGTGCAGGTGGTTAGAGCAGATATATGATACTCAGGCTTTATGTTGAGGGTGATAACCTGTGGATGATGATCACTTTCCCGTCGCGGTTGGATGCTAAAGCTGGCCAGATGATGGAACAAGGCTGAATTACAGATGGTATAGTCCAGATAAGATTGCTTATGCCCATTTGTCCAGGTCCATTTTGGGGGGTGTCATCCGACGATCTTCCATTCATTACCAGGTATCCGGCGCTATAGAATTGCAGCACGTAGAGTTCACCCAAGGCGCAATGGGCCTGGTTTGGGGGCTTAGATTGGACTGGCACATCGGATAGTATAAATGGGGAAAGCCCGTCGTGATCAGCAGGCTTGCCCTGGAAGAGGTTGGTGTTGAAATCCCCTGACACAATGCAGTCCGAATCGGGATGGTCCCCGGCAAGATCGCTCATGATTATAGATAAACGTGCCAGGTGGTCCTTTTTTGTGCGTGTGCTTGGGTTGATGTAAACATTGAGAAGTAGGAGCGAGCGTTGCTTGGGCCATGATTTAATTTTAACCCCGAGTAGCCAGTCCTCCTCAAAACTTAGCGGGACAATCGGACCTTTTAGGTTATTTGAAACGTAGATTGACAGGCCCCCTTTTGCGTGGCCATAGCGGTGGGCTCTGATTCCTGGTTTCCATAGTTCGATAAACCCTGTGACTGGACTGCTTTGGGTGGCCCACGTTTCTTGCAGGGCTATAAGTGTGTGCCCGTATATAAAGGAGTGTGTCTCTAGGTTGGTTATTTTATGCTGGAGGCCACTGATGTTCCATGAGCACAATGTGAAAATGGGATCTGCCTGGGTACTTGTTGCGGTAGCCGGTCGTGGTGTTTGATGGCTTGCTTGTACCTGTGCTTTGTGGTTTTGGTCCGCTAGGAGAACACCCTTTGGTCAGTGTGTTTTACCGCTTACCAGGGCAGCCGGAAGCCATCCCCATCCTTGAGTATTGTCACGGCCAAGTTCCCCGGTTGTGGAGCTTGTCATTGATTCTGTAGTGCCCAGCGCGTTTTTTAAAATAGAGTAGGGTTTGGCTTTGGGCCCGGTTGAGGGGCTTTCTGCTTTTGTTCCTGGACCTGGCTGTTTTAATAACACTGTGGGGTAGCCTGGGGTAGAATAGGGGTGGATTCTGATGCCCCAGTCTCGGAAGGTGGCTTTGTGGTCTAAAAACACACCTGCCCAAGAGGGCGATCTAAATGACACAAGGGTTACCTCGGATGGTTGTGTGCCTCTTGGGGGAAGGAATTCAATCGAGTCTATGTCATCCGATGATAGTGCTTCAAAACCCGAGGTGCCTTTTACTAGTTTTATTATATTTGACCTGTTGAGTGTGTCGTGCCTCCCCTTTGATTTATATTCGGGGACTAATAAGATCGAAGTATGTTTTGCGTCGCTTTTAATCCCCGTGGAGCGTTGGCTTTGGTTTGCATGGGGGACATTGTCGGCTGAGGAGCCTAAGTCTGGTCCTCGTGGGGTTAGGGGCTGATGTCGCAGCCCTGGCCTCAGAGTCTGCCTACTTGATGGAGGGGTTAGCTTGTGGTTGAGGATTGTTTTTGGAGGCATTATATCAGTGTTGAGTTTTTCCAGCGTTGGCAGGGGAGGTTGCAGGGCCGATTGGGGTTGTGATGCCGAACCTGTACATCTCAGGATGAAGGGTTCATTGGGATGTGGCCTTGGTTTTTCTGTGGCAAGCTGTGGCTCAGATCCCGCTATTTGTGCGGGTGCCACTATTGGACCAGTTGACCTGTTTGAGTCGTACCCATAATTAGAGGGCTTTTAGCAGAGACTTGGGGGTGTGTCCCCTTTTAAATCACTGTGACTGACGTTTATAGTGGTTGGAGGTGGTGATGGAACGCTTATGGCTTCCTTTTTGACTGCCGTTAAAAAGACAGGAAATAATTTCGGGGGAGCGGATGTTTGATTTACTTTTAGTTTATTTCTGTGTTTGCGCTGGCGTTTGCGCTCTCTCTTGCTGCGGGGTGGCATGGGGGCAGGCAGTGTTTCTAGATTGGAGGGTTCAGGAGCGGCCTGGATGACCGGCAGCCCTGGCGCGTTAGGGCTGATGTGATTTGCTTGCCCGTTTGAAGCCGAGGCTATGGCCGGCACTAGTGTCCTTGTGGGCGTTTGGGGTTGGAGGGGTTTTGTTTGATTGTTGCACTGGGCTATTTTGGGATCTTGTTCCCCACTTGCCTGGGGCACAGTTGCAAAGGGTATCGAAGGGATGTCTGGTTCTGAGGACAAGTTTGCGGGGATTGCGGTTGGTTGTAAGGGGTTGTGGGTGGACCGCCGTCCTTCAACAGCTTAATCTCATTTATTATAGTGGATAGGAAATCTGGCAATAAAGAGAGCAAATCGATAATGGGAGAGCAGCAGCAAACCGACTGTACCAGTTTTGAGGATGATTGTGCATCTATGATTAAATTGTTCAGTTTGTCTAGTTTGTTATCAATCCCTGCTGTGAATACTGCTAGCGTGTTCAAGAGGTCGACCTGCATGTCAAGTTTGTCAGAGTGATAATTTAATGCTGTGACTGTCAGTTGGAAGGTTTGAAGTAATTGAGGTCAGAGGCTCGATGTTGTGGAGGCTTCTTGATGTTGGGAAACTTTTGGAGTGGGGTTTGGGGTATTTTGCGGGTTTTGCGGGTTTTTGAAGAAAAAGGACAGGTCCGCTAGGAGTTGGTAATTTGAGTTGGGTTTTTGGGGGGATCTTGATGGGGTTATTATTGCTGTTAGTGGTGAGAGTAAGCATTGTTGGTGGCTGGGCAGAACCGGGCTTCCCTTTGGGGGACTGTGGGTGTGC
Source organism: Lissotriton helveticus (assembly GCF_964261635.1). Classification (NCBI taxonomy): domain Eukaryota; kingdom Metazoa; phylum Chordata; class Amphibia; order Caudata; family Salamandridae; genus Lissotriton; species Lissotriton helveticus. The sequence continues at coordinate 1,303,450,787 of NC_136065.1, read as the reverse complement.
GGTGGAGGGGCATTGACTGTGTCGTTGTTAAGAACCTGGTGATTTTGCTTGTGAATTTGTGGAAAAATTAATTGGCTGTGAGGCGCTGGAGTGACCTCCTTTAATACAGCAGAATGTTGCGCTGACGGGGGTGATGGGGTCGCTGACTGCAATGCTAGGGGGGAGAGTCGTGGGTAGGAGTAGGAGACACTAAGGAGGGTTGGGTGCAGCCTGCCTCTTGTTTTTTGGGGGTGTGTGGTAGCTATCGCTGTCTCGGGGAGGGTTGGTCGCTTGGGAATAGATCTTCCGGCATCCTCCCGCTACCCTCCCGGGTTAGTCTCTGGTCATTGAATGCGGACCCGAAGATGTAGACTTCCGTAGCAGAGGCCAGCATTTTAGTTGTTGTTGTAAACAGCGTTTGCGGTAATTGCGTGTTTGACTTTACCGGTTTTACCGGTTGTCCTGTGGTGCGGGGACTCGTGGCCTCCACTTGTTGAGGAGGGTAAGTAGTCGTTGGCGTGCCCGGGGCTTTTTTAAAGTAGTCCAAAAGGGACCGGGGTTTTAATCCATTCGGGGCTAATGCCTGGGAAAAGAGCTTGCTGTTATTGGTAAAATATTGGGGGGCGAATTTAAGAACTTTAGTGAATCCTGAGGACTCATGTGAGTGGTCTGGGGTGGGCCTTCGTGGGTTGCCTCCGGTTTTGACTTCTTCCTTTTTGTTGCGGTGGTGATTTTTCTTACTCTCCCCGATCTCATTGCTTCTGTTGGATGGCCGGATTGCCGGATTGCAGGGGTCTGCTGGTGGAGGGACCAATGAGGAGGAGGCTTCTTCCGGGACCTCTGAAGTTTCTACTGGCCCCTGGCTTGGTCGTGAGGGACGGAGGGATGCAGGGACCCCTGTTGTCTCCCTGGCGGATTTTCTGGCCTTTACTTGTCCGTCTCTCGTCTCGCGTCAGGGAGGTCGAATAGCCAAGATATCTAGTATCCAGTATCCAGCCCAGTGCAGCTGCTGTTCTTGTTCCTGTTACTATGGCGGATGAGCATTATGGCTGCCCCCTACTCGCTTTGTCCTCCCTCAGTCCCCCCGCCTGGAGCCACCCGGTGACTTAGCCAACCACACCAGAGGCCGAGGGACAGTGCCTGGCGCCGCGACTTGCACAGAGACACGGACCCCCCAATGTGGAAGCTCCGGCCATGTGGGGGGGTGCGTCCGCTCACAGCCTGATCTCCGGCGGGTGGAAAATGCCAACCGAGTGTCCGCAGGGCAGGGGGGTCAATGGGGAGGGGGTAAGGAGAGCGAGGGGGACGGTGCCATAGCTGGAGAGCTGGAGAACCGGAGGAAATCACCAAGAGCGCCCTGACGGCTGACCTAGCAGGGGGCAGGCCGCCGCGAGAGAGGCGAACCCAGCTGAGCCAAGCAGAGATAGAACCTAGGAGTGGGAATGATACCTTTTGCGCCACCAAGGCTTGGGAGCTGCTTGGGAGTGCCCTTAGCGACGGTGGCCCAGGGGGGTGTGCCGGGCAGTGTTAGACAGAGTTAGGCAGTGTTGGGCGGCTAAGCAAGCACCATGCGAAACCAGGGGAGCGCGGTCGGCAGAGCTCGGCCGGGGCTTAACCTGCCTGCCCTCGACTGTGTAGCACCGCTGTGAAGCACCGCCGCTCCTACCCCTCGACTTACTTGGCTGCCGTCGCAGTCGCCGCCTCGTTTTGCCTCGCCCTCATCCACAAGCCCCCGGTCGCCAGTCGCGGCTGTCCCGATATAAAAGTGCGGAGCTCGAACGCGGCTCCGACAGAGCCTCCGCTGTTCGCCTGCTCGCTCAGCTCGCCCGCCCACGGCCGGCCACGCCCCACCACGTCAGCACGGCAGTACGGCAGCGAATCCTCCGTTCTCTGCTCTCTGCTCCCAGTAACATGCGAGGAACTGCAATCCAGCACTGAAGCCATCTGGCCCAGGGGCCTTTTGCAACTTCAGGCGAGAGATCGCAGAGATAACTTCCTCAGCGCGTATGGGCACCTCCAGGGCGGCGGCCACGCCCTCGGAGAGAGGCGTCACTGCAGCGTCCTTCAGGTAGACAGTTGGGTCAGGTAGTAAGGAGAGATCGGTCTCGTAAAGGAAGTGGTAAAATGATGGAAAGGCCGAGATGATTGAGGTACTGAAATTCTGAACCTTGTTATGAAAGTCGTCGTATCATGACGATTTTGGTATCAGCAGACCGAATATGGCGAGTGCAAGATGTATGAGTATTTTCGTCCTATTCGAGTGACGAGGTCACCATGAAATCAGGGAGTCCGTTCTGAACCCTCGGGTTCCATCTTGCGTACGGAAGCCATTTTGTGGTTACCCTCACATAGGCCGGTGACAGTGGCCGAACAAGTCTCCAAGCACACGTACACTTCAGCTGTCTTTTGAATGACCTGAGCGAGCGACCCTCTTGCCTGAAGCCAAACTTGTTAAACCAGTCCCTTTCCCGGTAGCTGATCAAGATTACGGATCGAGACACAAAACATCATCAAACCTTTTATTGCGCATAACTATGTCTTATCTTGCTCACACCTGTCTCTGCTCCTTTCTTTATGATCCGTTTACGATGGGGATGTGCCCGTTTTTATGGTGGGTTCGATCGACCTGTCTGATGAAGAATGTTGGGTTTGACCAATAATTGCTTATGGGCTGGACAAACTGAAAATGGGCTTGTCATCATGATCCTGCCTTTTCTTTTTGTGAAAACATGTGAGTGGTCAACTGTAAATTAGGAATATTTGCCTGAAGCATAATATTTGGTATAAAAAGGGATGACTGGTTTTTGTAAGTGAGCAGTCTCCTGAGAACATACACCGTGTTGTACTTCTAGGATCTCTGTTACAGGCTGCAGCTAATAAAATTGATCTTTGACGTCACCAAGGAGTACCCCGTGTCTCTGTACTCTAAGACAGGTGGACCCGGAGACTAGGGCGTTTCCCCTGGCGCCGCTGGGTCTTAAATAACCTGGTTCTTCATTTAGCGCCCAACGTGGGGCGACTTCAGCGGTACCGGTCCAAGCCTGAGGTTCGTGAGGAGCTTCGCGTGAAAATTCTGGAGGAAGGCCTGCCACTTCATCGACCCCTGTATGTCGTCGTGGTCCGAAAGTCTTTGCTGCGAGGTTCCCCGCTTTCCGACGGCTACGAAGGACTGCTGCCCTGACTGTCGCCCTGTCTTGGAGCCTTCAATGATTTGTAAAGCGAGACGATAGACGGGTCTCCTGGGGCCGACATCGATACCTCAGTTAAGTATGAGTGGAGCGTCTCCCGGTCCTTAGTTTTTGGGTATCCCCTTGGGATCTTTGAGTTGGGACTTGCAAGTACCAAAGCCGAGGGACTTGTGTATTCACGAGACTATCATATTCGATATTCCCTTGAAGTTTGAAGCTAGACTAGTGAGCGAAGATGCCTGGTCTTAGCAGACTTGGAAGAATATTTTGTTGTGGTCGAAATAGGGATTCCCGATTGGAGGACTCGTGTCCAGTTCCTCCGATTGGAACTCCAACCTGTGAGCTCTATGTGAAACATGGCGTGGGCCCCATCACATATAACGAAGTATGGATTCGTTACACGAAAAAGGACGGTGTCCTACAATGGCCCCAATATGGTAGTTTTGACACGGAAATTTTAGACAATCTAGAGGTTAGACTTTTTAAGAAGAAAGCCCGGCCGGCGATGTTTGACTCTTTCCGCCTATGGCGAAAGGAAGCCAAACAGAAAGAAATTAAATTAGCAAAGAAAAATAAAAGAGTAAGGGGTATCTCGATAATGCAAGCTGCAATGCAGTATAAAGATAACGAAGAAGAACAAGCGAGTGAGCAGTTGCACAGGCAACGTAAAATGGCGACTGATAAATGCTATCCAGTTTTGCCGCTTCTTCAGCAAGATGCAGCGAAGGAACTTGAGAAAGACCCTTTAGTGTCACATTTGTTGAGCTCGCCACCCCCTTATGCGCAGAGTGCTACAGTACCTCCGCAACCTTTAGTTGCGCAGCAACCTCTGGTTGCTTTGCCTCTTGCTATTGCACAGCCGCCAGCTCCTCTTCAGTTGGCTCCTACTCCTCTGGTGGAGCCTCCTCAAGGGCCGCCGACTTTGCTACCTGTTCCGCCTTTAATTCCTATGACTCTTCCGCCTGTTCTTACTGCCTCTTCTGCTACTGCTCCTACACTAGCTCTTACTCAGTCCGCTCTATCTCCTGTTCTGTCAACTTCTCCTTCTGTCCGACAGAGAATGACGGATACTGTTACTAGTCTCTTTTCTCCTTTCTTTGGGTCATTGAGCACGACCCCCAATTCAGAGCGTAAACAGTTGCGTAGCCAACTGCCTGATTCTAGAGAGAAGGGAGTATTGGATCATTTGGCGCATAAGTGGGTTACTGACCCTACAAGATAGGAGTTAGAGTCTGTTATGGATGTCTTCCGCCAATGGGAAGCACCGAAGCAGAGGTATGTTTTTGACAAAATGTGTGATTTTCTTTATGAAGAATTGGAAGATGGTGATCTGGGACAAACTCCGCCTGAGTTGTGCCGTGCACGGTTCGAGTTTGCAAAAGGCACGATTGTGGGTCCTGACGTTGAAAGAGCGGTAGCAATGCTACTTTCGTTTAGGAACGAGTTTTGTTTGAGCCTGATCCTTCTGTTAGGAGGAAAGTGAGACAATACCCAATGAGAGAAGTTCCTCCTGTATGGAAGGAAGCAGTTCAGGCTGATGCCGCTCATAATATTGCTGCTGTACCAGCACACTTTCAGCGTGTTTGGGTACATGTTCCGTGGAAGCGAGCTGAAGTTCTGGCTCTTAAACAGACTTTGCCTGATCCTCGTAAAAATCCTGCAGGGTACTATAAAGAATTATCACAGACTGCAGACTCATGTGTCATGAATCTAGCTGATATAGACATGTTGTTTGGAAATGTGGTCCCACAACCTTTATGGGGTTTGATTCGGCACACGGACCATGCGCAGGAGTTAGGTGATACCTGGGTCAATATTAGTGCTGCGGATACGCGACAAGTTGGTGGTGCTAAACCGGAGCCTGTAGTTGCAGAACTTTCTGGTAGGATCATTACTTACATGAAGACTTTAATGCCTGCTATGCGAGTGAACTGGGACAAATTGTCTGCATGTAAGCAAAAGAAAGATGAAACTGTGTCTGATTTCTTCACTAGGTTTGAAGAAACATTTATTGACCACAGTGGTCAAGACATGAGTACTGAAGGTGGTCAACGGTTGTTTGTTGATAAGTTCGTGGATAATTTGCTTCCCGAGTTATGTACCAAGTTGAAGGATTCCGAGAGTTCGTGGGCTGTTTCCTCATTGGCACAGATATTTGCTACTGCACAATACTATGAAAATAGGGATAAGGATGAGAAGGATAGGGCAGACAAAAAGACTAAAGAGCTAAATACGAAGGTTCTTTTACAGCAAGCGTATCTGCCCCGTAGTAACCAGCGTGACTATCAGCAGCCTCAGCAGGTTCAGCGAAACTCGCAAAGGTTCGAGCCTCTTCAACAACGTTTTCCTGTAGGCCCTAATCAATGTGCATATTGCAAAGAAGAGGGTCATTTTAAGAGTAGTTGCCCTGTTTTGTCGCAGCGTATGAATGGTGTTACTAGCGTAACAGGTCGGAATGTTCCACAAGCTCCTAGAGGTAGAGGACGTGGAGAAGTGTGGCTCACTGGTTAGAAGCGGCAGACCCTGAAGCAGAGGTCGGCCCGGGACCAGGGTTCAATTCCCGACGCGGCAGGGTCTTGGGTCAAAGTCCGCGGACTCGATAATTCTCGCTGAGGTGCCTACGTTAACCATGGGTCCCACTCTGCAACTCTGGGCAATAGCTTGCTTAATCTCCACAACGGCCCCAGCAACGCCGGGGATGCCTGGCTTCACCTTGGGGTGCCCTCTCACAGGGAAAGCCAGGACGGGTTCCCCAGCGGTATACAGCGCCAGGACGCCACGTAACGAGGTAACAGTGCGCTTTACAAGTATACATACATTACATTACATTACAGGGTTCCCCCAGAACGCACGTTACTTTCCTCCACAAAATTCAGTGAATCAGCAGAATCACACGTCTGGTAGGACGACTCAGTACTATGCTGACGACTACTATGTCGAAGGTGGGAATATGGAGTGTAATGATTGCTAGGACAGCCATAGACAAAGAGAGGGAGTCGTTTCAGTTCCAGTAGATCAGAGTGGACCTTATGTTGAGGTGATTACATCAGGTGTGTCAGAGCCTTTTCTGTTGGATACTGGTGCTACAAAGAGTTCTATTATGCACTCTAAACTCCCTGGCGCACCTTTGTCTGGCGAGACGAATGTTTCAGTAGGTTTTTCTGGCACCCCGGTTAGGAACCCGATTTCTAGTCCTATATCTCTTTCTGTTGGACCTTGTGAATTCGAAGCACCACTTATTCTGACGACAGGTTGTGGTGAGAACTTGTTGGGACTATATCTGTTGAAAAGATTGTACGCGACATTGTATTGCTCTCCTTCGGGAGTACAACTTACATTAGGTAAGAAAGTGGTCTCCCCGATGTATTTGTCAAAGGATAAACTTCCGACAGAATTGTCTTCTCTCCCTGATATTCTTTGGGCTACTGGTCCTAATGATGTGGGTCTGTTGGAGATACCGCCATATGTTGTGACGTTGAAAGCAAATGTTAAAATGCCACGTATTCCCCAATACAAGATCTCTAGTGAAGGTGAAAGAGCGTTGCTAGCGATCATTCATGACCTGATTGAGAAAGATGTAATTGAAGAAACGAGAGGTAATGTGTGCAATAGTCCGGTTTTGCCTGTTCTAAAAAGGACTGATTCCTCACAACCCACCTGTATATAGGTTCGTGATCGTTCTTCGCGAGGTGAATAAGATTGTAGTTCCGCAATTTCCTGTTGTTCCAGATATTACTGCCTTACTGACCATGATTCCAGCTTCAGCCACGTGGTTTTCGGTGATTGATTTGAAGAATGCTTTCTCCAGCATCCCGATTGCCGAGGAGAGTAGGGATATCTTTGGCTTCTCTTTAGGAGGCCGAAGTTTCCGGTTTAAGAGAGCTCCTCAAGGCTATTGCGAGAGTCCTTCTATCTATAGTCAGGCTTTAAAAACACAGCTTGATACGATTGCTTTACCTAATGGTGCTGCTCTTCTCCAGTACGTTGACGATTTATTAGTCGCTGCCGATACTGAGGAGATTTGTAAGGAAGCTACCTTGTTGTTGTTGCGTTATTTGTCTGATTTCCATCACAAAGTGTCTCTTTTGAAGTTGCAGTATTCTCGACAAGAAGTGACCTACTTAGGTCATCTCTTATCGAAGGAGGGAAGAAGACTGACTCCAGAACGAATTCAAGCAATTGCGAAAATGAGTGTGCCTACTACACAAAGAGAAGTGCGTGCTTTTTTGGGTATTACGTCATATTGCAGACAATGGATACCGAATTTTTCTTTGCTGGCCAAACCTCTGGTGGCATTGACTTGTAAAGATACACCGGATCCCCTCCCGTGGTCTGACGACTGTCAGAAAAGTTTTTCTGAATTGTGCGATGCATTGTGTTCAGCTCCTGTGTTGGGTACTCCCGACTACAGTAAGCCTTTTACGCTTTATGTCCACGAGAGAGAGGGATGCGCGTTGTCAGTGTTGACACAGTCTTTTGGGGACAAGCAACATTCATGCGCGTATTTCTCGTCGACCTTGGATCCGGTAGCTAGAGCGTTGCCGAGTTGTTTGAGAGCCACAGCGGCAGCAGCTGTTTCTATTCGACAGTCTGCTGGTTTGGTGATGAATAATATGTTGACTGTAATGGTTCCACATGCAGTGGATACCTTGTTAAATAAGACTAAGACACAGCACTTAACTAGTGCTCGATTGTCCGGTTATGAATTGATACTTTTAGCGAGTCATGTGCACATAAAGAGATGCAGCACGTTGAATCCAGCTACGTAGTTGCCGATTGTAGCAGAGACAGATGTTTCTAACAACATGATTGCTTTCTCAGGACAGAGGAGGAAACGAAAGGGAGAGTGGATCTTAGGGACACTCCTCTTGAGAAATGTGATGGTACCTTATGGGTGGATGGTTCATGCTTCAAGCTTCCAAATGGTGATACGACTGCGGCATATGCTGTCACGACTTTACAGACGGTTGTTGAAGCTGCACGTATCCCACATAATTCAGCTCAAGCAGCAGAGTTAATTGCACTTACGAGAGTGTGTGTATTATCAAAAGGAAAGAAAGTGACCATATATACTGACAGCCAGTATGCGTTTGGTGTGGCTCATAGTTTTGGACGATTGTGGAAGGAACGTGGGTTCCTCACTTCTCATGGAACCAAAATTCAGCATGGTCAGTTGGTGAATGAGCTTCTTGAGTCACTCACCTTGCCGTTGCAAGTTGCGATTGTGAAATGCAGTGCACATAAGAAGGTTACTGACGACGTTGGTCGTGGTGATGCGTTTGCTGATGAAGTTGCGAAAGAAACAGCGAGGGATGTGATGAGTCGAATGTATGTTGCGGGCCCTGCAAGATGAATTGGTGACGTTGGAATGTGCAAAGATACAATAGAGAGTGTAAAGTCTGTCCAAGCTGAAGCCACAGAGAAAGAGTTGAGTGTGTGGAGAGAGAGTACAGGTAAATTAGACGCGAAAGGTTGTTGGGTTAAGTTGTCGGAGCATCAGCGATGGTTGTTACCCGATGCGTACGTGCTTGCAGTGGTTACAATGGCGCATGAAATGGCTCATATCAGTGTGAAAGGGATCTGTAAGTTGTTAGCTCCAGTATGGCAAAATACTGGAATTCCTAAGTGTGCAGAGAATGTGGTCAAGAATTGTATGGTTTGCCTGAAATACAATCCTGGCAAAGGAACTCCCACTCCAGCTGGTCATTTTGCGCCTCCGACGTATCCGTTCGAGGTTTTGCAGCTAGATTTCATCCACATGGAGAGATGCAACAACCTGAAATACGTACTCGTGGTTGTTTGTGCCTTCTCAAGATGGGTAGAAGCATACCCCCTAAAAGATAATACTGCCTTGTCCACAGCCAAAGCACTTGTCAAGGAGTTTTTCCCTAGGTATGGTTTGCCGAGAATGGTTTGGAGTGATAATGGGAGTGAATTTGTGGGTCAAGTGATGAAGAGAGTGTGTGAAGGGTTAGGAATCCGCCAAAAGTTCCACGCTGCAAATCGCCCCCAATCAGCTGGTCTAGTGGAGTGCTATAATGGCACCCTCAAACTGAAGTTGGCCAAGATACAAGCGAGCTCTGGTCTTAAATGGCCTGATGCTTTGCCATTAGCACTCTTGTCGACTAGGATGACTGTGCATTCACGAGTGGGACTTAGTCCTTATAAAATAATTTTTGGTCGCCCGGCAAACATATGGGGAGTACTGAGGCCAACGAAATTTAGCGAGATTGAACACCCTGTATTGCTTGATTATCTGCATGATTTGACGGCTAAATTGCGTGTCTTACACCAACAGGTTCATGATACACTGCCTCAGGCTTCTGAAGATCCAGGACATGCAATCGATCCCGGATCGTGGGTGCTGATCAAGAACTTTCAACGGACAAAGAACGATCAGCCCAGCTGGACCGGTCCATACTTGGTGCTTTTATCTACGAGAACTGCAGTACGAGTGCAAGGGAAGAAAAACTGGATCCACGGCGTACATTGTAAGAGGTTCCTCTGCCTCTACCGTACGACCAGTGGGTCTAGGAGGGCATTCCTGATTCTGAGACCGAAACTGTGCCTCGTTTTCTGCCTTTTAGCGATGCACGTTTAATTGGGACAAGTTCTGAGCGTGAAGGTGACGATCTTTTGCAAGAAGCCGTGCCACCATCAGTGCGGCTGGACACTACCGAACCTGAACTCTTATTCTGCGATCACACAACGCCCGGCAAAAAACGTTATAATTTGCTACCAAGAGTCATGGGACTAATAAAATAAAAATCCTTTTCTTTTCTATTTTTGAAAGATCAGCTCTCCCATCTGATAAACTGTTTTGACCGATTTTTGTTTCTCGAACCGCCATCCGGGTTCAGCTGTAGGGTCGCGGCGCCAAGTCTTTGGAGTGCAAGCCGAAGACACAAGGTCGACGGTTCTGATTGGTCCTAGGGCGTTCCCTGGACTGACAGACGCATTCCTTAGCACGGAACCCCCTACCTCCGCGAGCAGCAAGGTTAGAGGATGGAGTTTTTCGAGATGGAGAGACCAGTTGAAGAAACAAACTTTAGAGCCAAAATATGTGAAATATTGAGTAGAAAATGTTTTTTTAATATTGTGCCTTTTCATGTTGCTTAGCTTAATGATGTTTTTAATGGGATATGTTATAATCTCTTTTCAAGTGACATTTGCACCCACTACACAACCCATACCTTCTTCTACTGTTTCTTCGCATTTTTTTCATCCTCTGCCTGAACATGACACCGTTAGAAGATTGGAGTTCGTTAATAACTCTTTCGTTCAGCTTCTGCACCAACACCAATTAGTAGTGAACACGACTAAATGTTGGGTGTGTGGTCTTATGCCTCATACTACTGATAAAGGTATTCCTTATCTAGTCCTGCCATTTAGCTACAATGGTTCTGTATGGGCGTACAGAACGATGTTCATCTACGCTCGCGAAGTCCACCCCCTACGTTCTGTGAAGGATAATCCAAAGAATAGTGCTCTAGTTAAGGGAATAGTCGATATGATTAAGGGAGCTAGTTCCTATGAGACTATCCCGAGAGATGAGACACTAGCGTATATTGGATGGAACGTGACCGGATATGGAGCTAGTCTGAGTAAGAACCAGCAAGCGAAAAGATCCTCTCCGATTTGGATTGTACCCAATCAGGATCATCTTTGTCTGCAAGGTAATGGAAAGAATCCGAGAGCTCAGTTAGGGAGTAGTATCTGCACTGAGACGTATGTTTTTGCGTCCCAGACTTCCCCATCGTTCCTAGCAGCTAAGGGTACCTATTTCATCTGTTATGATAGAGCATACACATGGCTGCCCCCTGATTTCTCTGGCACATGTTTTGTCTCGTTCCTGTTGCCTCCCACCTACACAGCCGCGGCAGATTACCACAAGACAAGAGTAGTCAGAGGTGTCTTCAGTAAGGAAGATACTGCAGGACAAGAATTGGGAGATTTCTTGAAGGGTTTTCTGCCGTTTTGGGGACCTATGGTGAACAGCAGGAACATACGACAACTGACGAGAGTGGTTGAGTCCACCGTAGTTGAAACTGCCGGTGCCCTTAGTAACTTGACTGCTGAGCTCCAGTCGGATCGTCTTATGACTCTCCAGAACAGAGTTGCGTTAGATGTCATACTTGCAGATCGAGGAGGGGTATGTAAAGTGATCCAATCAAGTTGCTGTGTTTTCATTTCAGACAATGCTCCGACAGTGTACGAGGCCATTTCCAAACTGCATAAAATCTCCGAATCTATACACGTGGATAAAGGAGATTGGTCGTTGATGGGATGGTTCTGGGAACTGTTATCCACGTGGGGATGGAAGACTCTGATGGTAATTGGGGTGATCTTAGCCATCCTTTTCCTGCTCTGTCTTTGTGTACAGTGTACTCCTGCTATATGTGGTCTCTGTGCTACATCGTGTGTAAGGAAACCTCTATCAAGAGACGTGCTAAGTAATAGGATGATGCTACAGCAACATCTTGATGATCTGATGAGTATAGACCTGGACTCAGACTGACATGGGTTTAGGTTATTGCCTATGTAAGGGCAAAAGGAGGTCTGAGGTACTGAAATTCTGAACCTTGTTATGAAAGTCGTCGTATCATGCCGATTTTGGTATCAGCAGACCGAATATGGCGAGTGCAAGATGTATGAGTATTTTCGTCCTATTCGAGTGACGAGATCACCATGAAATCAGGGAGTCCGTTCTGAACCCTCGGGTTCCATCTTGCGTACGGCAGCCATTTTGTGGTTGCCCTCACATAGGCCGGTGACAGTGGCCGAACGAGTCTCCAAGCACACGTACACTTCAGCTGTCTTCTGAATGACCTGAGCGAGCAACCCTCTTGCCTGAAGCCAAACTTGTTAAACCAGTCCCTTTCCCGGTAGCTGATCAAGATTACGGATCGAGACACAAAACATCATCAAACCTTTTATTGCGCATAACTATGTCTTATCTTGCTCACACCTGTCTCTGCTCCTTTCTTTATGATCCGTTTAAGATGGGGATGTGCCCGTTTTTATGGTGGGTTCGATCGACCTGTCTGATGAAGAATGTTGGGTTTGACCAATAATTGATTATGGGCTGGACAAACTGAAAATGGGCTTGTCATCATGATCCTGCCTTTTCTTTTTGTGAAAACATGTGAGTGGTCAACTGTAAATTAGGAATATTTGCCTGAAGCATAATATTTGGTATAAAAAGGGTTGACTGGTTTTTGTAAGCGAGCAGTCTCCTGAGAACATACACCGTGTTGTACTTCTAGGATCTCTGTTACAGGCTGCAGCTAATAAAATTGATCTTTGACGTCACCAAGGACTACCCCGTGTCTCTGTACTCTAAGACAGGTGGACCAGGAGACTAGGGCGTTTCCCCTGGCGCCGCTGGGTCTTAAATAACCCGGTTCTTCATTATTTGGGTGTCCTCAGTTAGGAGTCGACCAGACTAGTCATGCAGCAACTGGACAGAATGTGCTTCTTGTTGGCTGCGTAGGCAGTGTGCCAACATGCGTCCCCCATTATTAGAGCCAACAAAATAAATGTGCTTCAGACGGATCATGGCATGCTCGGCTTGATCGAGATTTAAACGGCGGAGCTGAAGGCGTTCCTTTTCCAGCCATCGCCAAATTCGGGGGGCACCGGTGCGCTTATGCATGGCTTCTAACTCCTTAACGGTGGCCTCAAGCTCTGCACGCTTCGTCCGTCTGGTCTGATTTTCAAAGGCGGCCTTAGCAATAAGTGCTCCTCGAACTACCAGCTTAAGTGCCTCCCATATCAAGGAGAGTGGTGTGTCAGCTCTATAATTAATTGCTATAAAGTCCGTAATGTCAGTAACCATGTCCGGGGACCGGAGCAGGGAGTTGCGCAGGCGCTAGCGCGGTGTGAAAGCAGAACGCACAGCATGAAAGGGTAAAGCTAGGGTAATGGGTGCATGGTCAGAGAGGGCACGTGCTTCAATCGTAGATTCCGTAACAAGGGCCCAGGCAGCTGGGGTTACAAGGAAGTGGTATAGCCGGGCGTACATTTTATGGGTAGCCGAGTAACGTAAAAAATCCATTTCGTGTGGGTGTAAACAGAGCAAAGCGTCCCTGATCCCGGCATCGCACAGCCATTCCCCCACTTTTGTTGACAGTGCACTGACGTCTCCAGAGCAGGAGCCAGAACGATCTTGGTGGCTATTCATCATGAGGTTAAGGTCACCCCCCACTATCACTGCCGGGTCTGGGGAGCGTAGTACCTCTGCACAAGCCTCCAACACAAACTTCTCTGGGCAGTCGTTAGGGGAATAAATGGAAGCCAGAGTGCAGGAGGAGGAACCCACGTGGAGGTGTAGCGCCAAAAGGCGGCCTTTAATTTCTGAGATTGGCCCAATTACAGAACCCCTAAAGTGTTTGGCTACTAGGACGGCCACACCACCCCTTTTACTACAGGCTGAGGACCAAAACTGGTGAGAATATGGCTATGGCGCATGCGGTAGGTGTCAGACTGCAACAGATGGGTTTCATGGATGAGGCATATGTCCCCCCTAGAGTTTTCTAAGAAAGACTAAATTGCCCGTCGCTTAATTGGGTTGTTGAGATCCCGGACATTAAGACAGACTATTTTAAGATCCAGAGGGTAAGTAAGGTGAGGGGAAAGCTACGTGGGAATGCCTGCCAGTTTGTGATAGAGGGAAGGTAGCAAAGGGCCACGAGCGCGCAGCTGCTTCGATGGTATCAAAAGGGTAGCACACTGAGGAGAGAACCCACCCAAACCCACAAACAAAGGGGCAAAACATCAAAACCAGCAAAAAGGGAGAAATATCAAAGAGGGACGTATAATCAAAAAATGAAACATGACTAGTGTCTGTCAGAGTACAGAGAGTCCAGGGGGACAAGGCGGGCACCACGACTCAGCTCAGGAGAGATCCAGTACTGAGCTGTCTTCCTGCAGGGGGACTGTCTATAAGTTCCATGGGACAGTCCGAGTCGTCCCCCCGGCACCCGTCTAGGTGTCCGTTCCAGAGCCATCAGAATCACAACTCATGGAGTAGCTAGACGAGCTTTTGTTTGCGACAGGGTGGAAAGTACAGCCTCTTGCTCTCTGTCTTGTGTGACCTGATCAGGCTTTTTGGCGGGTGCTGCCCTTCCCACCTGCTGCCATCCTCCAGAGCGGGGGGCTCATGGTGCGCTAGGTTGCTCTACCTCCTCCATCGCGTCACTGCCCTCAAGGCCAAGAATCTGCAGGGTCTCAGCAAGAGAGTGAATCTGTAAGAGCTTGCCTCCGTGTTTAAAGATGAGGCGAAAGGGGTGACCCCAGGAGTAAGGAATATTGTGCTCGCGAAGATGATTGGAAACCATCATGAAATCACGGCGCTTGGCGAGAGTGGAAGCTGCTAAATCTTGGAAAATTGCAGGAGTGTGTCCTCGGAACTGTATGGGCTGGGCATCCCTCGCTTTCCTTATGATGCGCTCCTTTAATTGAAAATCGTGTACACACACAAGTATGTCTGGCGGGGAGCTGTGTTATCCCGAGGGAGGCCTACTCTATGGACTCTATCCATTTGCATGGTCGCTGTACCGTCCTCCCCAAGATTTGCTGGAACAGAGCCCTGACAGAGGCCCAGAGGTCCTCCACCTCTTCCTTTCCACAGTGTGCCTCTTATCCTCACATTATTCCGCCGGGAACGATTTTCAAAATCTTCGGCGTGGGCCTGTAAATCGATAGTCTGCTTCTGGAGGCGCAGCATATCTTGTTGCAAGTGGTGGAGCTCTTCATCCCTACTGACATTGTGCTCCTCAAGGGTCGCTACCCTCTCCCCAAATTCATAGCGACGCATCTCTTTCAGATCTGCTGCGAACTGGATCTTGAGGTCCTGGATGTCGTCTTTTAAGGCCGTAAAAAGTTCCACCATAAAAGCTTTTGTGGCGGGGGAGTCATCACCATCTATCGTCCCGGAGATTTTCTCACCCGGCGCTGAGGACTGTCCAGGCTGCTTCAGGAGGAGTTCCTTCAGAGACTTCACCCTCCTAGCACGTGCAGCCGCTATGGCACGCACCACCTGCAGGTAACGGTCGTGGCCCACCCCCTCCTTAGACGAAGGTCTGCAGGAGGTAAGAATTGCTGTGTGAAGGGGTGCTATGGGATCGGGGACAGCACCCCACACGGGTCCTCATGGTGGCAGGCAGTGCCGCGGTCTCCGCAGCCCCAGACAGGTCCGGGGAACATTAGGAGCACAGCGCGCACCGACCGCCAAGATGCGGCCGGATGGTGGCGCGCACCTGAGCAACTCAACGCGCTACTGGCCGCAGCTCTCAGGGACAGCAGGGCAAGGCACGTTTCAAATGAGGTGGCCCAAAGTAGCCTGGGCCAACTGGGTACTGCGTTTCTGGTTCAGCTTGGGGGGGGCAGGTCTCACCGCAGCGTGTCGACCGGACTCAGGCTCCGCAGCACAGCTATGTGATGGCGAACTACGTTGGCACCTCAGACCGTCACCCACCGCACGGCAGTCACCAGCCTGCCTGAGGAATACACCGTCCGGTGAACCGCAGACCACCAGGGCTCCCGAGGTTGGCCCGCCACACCAGCGCGGGCTGCAAAGCACTCCGCCACTCATCGCCAGCTGATGATAAGGGTCCCGGAGGGCTCAACTCGGCTCATCTGGCGGTAGTACCTCGGTTGCTTCAGTCTTGCCGCCCGTGCAGGGATCCGCGCTGGTGCTGAAGGAGATAGGTATATTCCCCCGCACAAAGGTAGCACGGCGATCTCCCCCGATGACCCGCACTCCCAGTGCAGGCCAGTGCCACAGTCATCCACAAGGCCGCCGAGGCCCGTGCCACCCGGAGGCTCCATGGCCCACGGCTACAGCGCCTGCAGGAGCGCCACTCGCTCCAGAGGAGCTCCGCAGTCTACCAATGGCCCTCTGATTAAGTGCGGGACCGAAGGCAGCAGTAATGGGTCATATTACAAGGCTAAAGATCGGCGTTGCCTCAGGGACACGATCTTGCGCCCTACCGCGCCGAGATCTTGGCCACACCCCCAAAAAGTGAATACTTTTGAGGAGGTCTATGATTTGTTTACATGGGAGCACTTGTCTGGTAACTGTTTTCCAGAGCTATGCCTGCACCTTATTGATAGCAAGCTAACTACCCCTAGGAAGCTTGCTGAGGAGGTGGACCTCTGGGACAATACCCGGGTCCACAAGGGTCATGTGGGAGACTCCGCCAAAGGTGGGCAGGGTCCCCAGCAGAAGAGTGGCGGGTACAAGAGTTAGCAGAGGGAGTTCCAGAAAGGGCCCCAAAATATTTTCCAAGGGAACCAAGGAACGGGTTCCCAGCCTCCCCCTTTGAAGAAGCCAGAGGCACCGAGAGATAAACCTGTTTGTAAGGAACCCCTACATGTTTTAAGTGTGGTCTAATTGGCCACTGTTGGTATGATCCCAAGTGTCCCCAGAGGCTTCCCAATGTACCACCTCGTGCACCACCCGTCAGATGGCAACTGTAGCCCAAGGGGGAGAAGATGGGTCCCCAAAGTGGGCGGGGTCCCATAAAAATGTCCCTTGTCTCTTTAGGAGATTTTGAGATAGTCCCTAGGACTCAGCTGCCTGATAAGAAAAAGAAGTACAGGCAGTGGGTGACCATCAATGGCCATAGGGTGGAGGCTATGAGAGACACCGGAGCCAGTGTGGCAGCTGTCAATTGTCGGCTGGTGTCTAAGGAGCAGGTGACCCCCATGCATTCTTCCCTGGAGTTGCCGCGGACAACTCAGAGAGCCAATGTGAGGTGGCTCAGGTTCCCTTTGAGTGGAGGGGGTCTCAGGTACCCTTCAAGTAGCTGTGAGGCCAGCCATGCCTGTGGTTTGTCTGTTATGCAACGATTTAGAGAACTCCCCTTGGGATAAGGTGGAGAGAAGGTCTCATTTAGAGATGTTGGGTCTGCCTGAGTGGGCGTGACCACTCAGTCTATGGCAGCCAGTGAGTGTGTTAAAGAGGACCTGGAGCCTGAATGTATGGGCCTAAAGAGAAGCGGGAGCGAGCGTGGGAAACCAGCCCCAACAGTTCCCACAGTCCAGAAGGAGGCAGACCTTGAGGGGGATGCCCTGAAACCCACAGGGGAGCAAGTGGCTGAACTGGGGGACCTGCCTGAGCTGACCCATTGGCAACAAGAAGGAGGACCCTCCAGGGAGGAATGCTGTGAGGAGCAGAAGAAGTGCCCTTCTCTTGTGGGTTTGCAGCAACAGACCACAAACCAGGCAGCAGGTGATCCATCTGGATCACATTGGATCTACTGGGAGAATGTTCTCCTGTATAGCGAGCGTAAGGTTGCTGAGCCTGGGTCAGCCCGTGTGCTGGTGGTACCCCAGTGCTTAAGAGCCTTCCTACTGGGTTTGGCTCATGATGTACCTTTAGCTGGACATCTGGGGCAGGACAAGACCTTTGACAGGCTTGTAACCCAATTTTACTGGCCCCACATGCGCAGAGTTCAGACACTCATTGTAGGACTTGTCAGACTTGCCAGGCAAGTGGTAAAAGAGGAAGGAAGCACAAGGTTCCTCTCCAACCTTTTCATGTGGTCAGTACCCCCTTTGAATTGGTGGGCATTGACATTGTGGGGCCTTTGGACCCCAAGACAACCATGGGAAACAGGTTTATACTGGTTTGGTGGACCATGCTACCTGGTACCCGGAAGCCATCCCTCTCAGGACAACAACGGCCCCCATGGTGGGATGTGCATTGATGGGGATTTTCTCGCGTGTGGGGTTCCCCAGAGAGGTGGTGTCAGACCGTGATACCAACTTCATATCCAAATATATGAAGTCCCTGCGGCAGGAGTGCGGTGTAACATAGAAGTTCACCACTCCTCACCACCCCCAAGGCAATGGGCTGGTTGAGAGATTCAACCGGACCCTGAAGGGCATGATAATGGGTCTTGAGGAACCCTTGAGGCATAAGTGGGAGGTCCTCTTGCCATGCCTTTTTTTTTGCTTACCGTGAGGTGCCACAGAAGCCCTTAGGGTTCAGTCTCTTTGAACTGCTGTATGGTCACCTGGTAAGAGGACCTCTGTGTCTGGTGAAAGAAGGCTGGGAGAAAGCTCCCAGTAAACCTCCCCAGGATGTATACAGATACATGCTGGCCTTCAGGAACCAGACTAGGCATTTCAGACAGCTCGCTCAGGCGAATCTGGAAGCCAACCAGGAAGAGATGAAACAGTGGTATGATCAGAATGCCCCTTTAATTGAGTTTCAGCCTGGACAGAAAGTTTGGGTCATGGCCCCATTGGAGCCCTGTGCGCCCCAGGATAAGTAGACCTGACCATTTGAGGTGGTGGCCTGCAAGAGTAATGTCACCTACCTGGTGGACTTGCGGTCTCCTAGGAACCCTTTGTGGGTCCTTCACGTTAACGGCCTAAAGCCCCACTTGGAGAAGTCCAAAGTGGGCATGCTTCTAGCAACAGATGCTGGAATGGAGGAGGAGACTGAGCCTCGTCCTGACCTCCTGCCTACAACAGAGCCAGATGGGTCAGTGGATGGTGTACGCCTCACTACCACCATGACCCCCAAGCATCAGAATGACTGTCGCCAACTGTTGGGACAATTCTCTGATCTGTTCTTATTTATTTAATGCATTTCTAAAGCGCACTGTCACCTAACAGGAATCCTGGCGCTAACAATTACAGAGTCACCCCAGTATTGAGCCACACTGCCGACGGCCACCTAAAGCTTCGGAAACAGCCATGGTTTTAGTCTTCTCCTAAAAGGGAGGAGATCACTGACTTGTCTCAGATCCAGGGGCAAAGCATTCCAAAGCTTCGCAGCTGAGACCCCAAAGGATCTACTACCTGCTCTCACCTTCCTAAATCTAGGAATCTTTACTAGCTTCGCCCCTGGTTCCAGGTGTCACTGAGTGGTGTGTCCATGATGTGGACACTGGGGAAAGTCCTCCTGTTAAGCACAAAGCTTACAGAATGACTGACAGGGTCAGAGCTTACATCAAGGAGGAGGTCTCCAAGATGTTTGCCTTAGGGGTGATTGAGTCCTCTAACAGCCCTTGGGCCAACCCAGTGGTCTTGGTCCCAAAGGCTGCCATGCCTGGTGCCACACCCGAACACCGGGGACACAATTCAGTCACCAAGACTGACGTGCACCCCATCCCCAGAGCTGATGAGCTCATTGATCGGCTAGGGGCGGCACTGTAACCCAGTGCGTTTGACTGGATGCCTGGGTACTGGCAGATCGCCTTAACTGATGGGGCCAAAGAGAGGTCAGCTTTCTCCACACCAGATGGGCACTACCAATTCTGGGTTATGCCCTTTGGGACTAACAAAGCCCCTGCCACCTTTCAGAGGTTGGTCAACCAGGTGTTGGCTGGACTGGAAGATTTCAGTGCAGCCTACCTGGATGACATTGCAGTGTTCAGCGCCAGTTGGGAAGAACATCTGCACCACCTCTGGGAAGTGTTGATGGCGCTGCGGAGAGCAGGCCTCACGATCAAGGTGAGTAAGTGCCAGATCAGGCAGGGTTCCATGGTGTACTTGGGGCACCATGTAGGAAGCGGCCAGGTGGCGCCCCTACAACCCATGATTGATACCATCCTGGCATGGGAACCTACCAAAACCCAGACACAGGTGAGAGCCCTTTTAGGTCTCACAGGGTGCTACAGGAGGTTTGTCAAGGGTTATGACAACATTGTTGCGCCCTTGACTGAGCTGACTTCCAGGAAGCAGCCCAAGAAAGTGAACTGGACTGACACCTGTCAGAACACTTTTGACGCCCTGAAGACTGCCATGTGAACAGCACCCGTGCTTCAGGCACACAACTTCTCAAAACCATTAATTGTTCAGACAGATGCTTCAGAGCATGGTGTGGGGGTTGTTCTTTCACAGATGAATGAGGAGGGCATAGACCAACCCGTAGCCTTCATCAGTAGAAGGTTACTTCCACTGGAACAGAAGTGGAGTGCAATTGAGCATCAGGCATTTGCTGTGGTCTGGGCACTGAAGAAGTTGAGACCATACCTGTTTGGGACTCACTTCCTGGTTCAGACCGACTACAGGAACCTCAGATGGTTGATGCAGATGAGGGGTGAGAATCCAAAGTTGTTGAGGTAGTCCATTTCCCTACAGGGGATGGACTTCACGATGGAACACCGCACTGGTACAGAACACGCCAATGCTGATGGCCTATCCAGATTTTACCGCCTTAGTGAAGCGAACTCCCTAGAGGATGGGTAGTTCCCCCCACATTTCAGCTGAAGGGGACATGTGTTAGACCTGGTACCATTGGCGTGAGTCTCCCTTCCATTTTTCGCTGTTGTCACCTCTGTTTTTTATATGTTTTTGCTGGTTTACATGCTTTGGGCACTGTGCCACTGCTATTCAGTTCCACAGTGCAAGTGCTCCCTATTGTAAATTGTTGTAAGGGATTAGTGACTCCATGATTGGCTTATTTGATTTGCTTGTCAGACCCTAGTACAGTGCACCAATAGGGCCCAGGGCCTGTAGATCAAATGCTGCTAGTGGGCTTGTTTGCCTATTAATGTTCAGGAAATTTCTTCCTATTCTACAGCATTCAAAGGTACCTCCTTGAAAGGCAGTTGTACAACAGCAACCTGATATTCCCATCATAACTTCATTTCCCACTTTAGGTTAAGAATTGGGGGATGTTCGGTCTTCTTCTTTTGTGTCTGCAGTTCTGTCAGCAGTCTATTAATGGATATAGTTTTCTTATCTCTTTTGTATGAATAAATACATACTGGTGTGGCATTTCATTTCCTCTGTGGTTTCCAGAATGGCATTTTTTCTTAAATAGCTTGGGCATATGCTCATTACGTTAGGATTGGGGCTATAAAGACACACAAGGTAGTTAATGACTTGGTTAGTTACTGGTAATTTTCATTGCTCTGAGTCATAGTCTTCCTCATTCCATTTCCATTCTTCACTCCCTTTCCTCCCCAGGGAACATGAGGAAAAATGTGATTGTTTATATATTTCTTGTAAATTCAGAAGTGCACATGTGTTGGCCCTTCCTATATGGGTCACACTAGAGGAACTTCCTATGGTCTCCATGATGAAAGGGGCGTATACATAAAGTTTTCTGCTTCTAGAGGTGAATACTGTGCGTGTGAGTCAGAGTGTTCATTATTTTAGGACTGTGACATGGAAGACTGTGACTAGGATGAGAAACAGCTTTTACAACACTGTCATTACATCGCTTTACCATTACAACACGGTTGTTACAACCACAGCGTTGTTAGTACGCGATGCATTTACATCGCAAGTCATTACAGCGACTTGCACTAGGGGGCGCTGAGGTATTTGAAATTAATTCCAACACTTTCCTTACTGTTGGACAAACTGGAGTAGGAATAGTAATTACGATTCCTAAGTCCAGCGTGCCCCCTAATGCAAGTTGTTGTAATGACTTGCGATGTAAATGCATTGCGTACTAACAACACAGTCGTTGTAACAACCACTTTGTAAAAGCACGTAATGTAATACATTGCGTTGCAATGCACCATATTCGACTAGGAGTAATGAAGAGTACCGGTTGGTAACCAAGTAATTTCCCCATCTTCTTGTGTAGCTCAGCTCTGCTGTGTCTAATCTTCCTGAACCTTAACAGTTATGTGTTGTGTTATATGTTGATATGTATAGTGCAGTAACGACCCAAGATAGTATGCAGGCACTTGGGAAGGTGTGTAGGTGTGTGGTACCCAAGGTGCTTATCCAAATAGCGAAGTCTTCAGCTTCTTGAGAAACTCAAGAGGGAATAGGAGGCTCTGATGCGTTAAGGGAGGTCATTCCATGTCTGGGGTGCGATGTAGGAGAATGAGCAACCTCCAGTTTTGCTTTTTCGGATGCAAAATGTGCTGTGAAAAATAAAAAAATCTAGTAAAACAATATAAAGTCATAATTATAAACATATAAGCTAGGTCAAATTTTTTCGAAAACGTCAGAGGAGGAAACCCATCACAAATTGAGCAGCAAGAGCTCTTCGTAATCGTGTTTCCATTTGTTCTATACGGTCTGGAACGGAGCTCTTTCTCTGCTGCTGGGGGACCGGCGCGGCCAGCAGCTTCACTAACGCGCCGTGAGGGCAATGGCTACGGAGAAGACCACAACCCCCAGGTGCCCCGGGACCCGCGTCGCACTTCCGACGCCAGCAACAGCGCCCGGAGGCGCTACAAATCGCCGGAGCGGCCGGCGCTCCAGGGAGGGACCCACCTAAGGTCCAGCTGCTTGTTTCCAGCCGTGATGGCAACGGCTTGTTGAACGGAGCTCTTTCTCTGCTGCTGGGGGACGGGCGCAGCCAGCGGCTTCACTAACGCGCCGTGAGGGCAACGGCTCGGAGAAGACCACAACCCCCAGGTGCCCCGGGACCTGCGTCGCACTTCCGACGCCAGCAACAGTGCCCGGAGGCGCTACAAATCACCAGAGCGACTCTCGTCCCGCGGGACGCGCGCGGGCAGCGCCGGGCTAAGCCCGGGCATAGGTCGGGCCCTCTGTGGCCCTCCGAGGCCAGAAGAGGCTGGGCTGGGCCACCCCCTCTTGGCAGTCCCTCTCATCATTCCTGGGACCTACACCAGGTCAGTGATAAAGTATATTATATTGATTAACCAACAGCTTAGAACCATGGGGAAAAGGATACTGGCAGCACCCAGGCCAAAAGACGTGCACAAACTGGCTCAGCCAACTACTACCACCCCGCGGCCAACCCTGACCGCAATTGACAAAATGCTCCAAAAGACAATTGATGTTGTTGCTACTGCCATTCAGAACACTGAAAGGCGTTTTTCGCTTCCATCAAGTTTGCCCCCTCTTCTTCTGAACCAAGATAACTCAGTGGACTCCTTACCTGCTGCTTCCTATGCAGGACTCCCAGGTACAGACTCTAATGAGAACTGCATAATTGTGGACACGGCCCCATTGGCACGAATCATCCCAGGTAGTAGGTTATCATCAACACCCACCCTGCTCAGGCCTGACATGAATATCAGTCAAGATTCCTGCGCCCTACTGGTAAATGATCACCTACATTTAGATGTGAACGATTCATATGTGGACCCTGATATATCATATACTGAGGAAGACAAAAGTGATAGCATACCTGTGCGAACTCGGGGCCAAGAAGCTAAAAGAAAACTGAAACATCTAGACACTGAGTCATCACCAAAAAAAACATAGAAACAAGGGTGGGCGTAAGCGAAATTGGAGGATTCCTACCCCCGCAGAGCGGAAAAGGGACAAGGGAGAAGACGAACTTATGGCAACCAAAACTCCCCCCGTAGAAGCTAGCACAGCATCGGGAAATGAAGCATTCTGGGGGAGGATGGAGACATTATTGTCCACCCTCTTAGGTCCAATTAACCAACAAATCTTAAATTTGGATAAGAGGTTGAGAGTGCTGGACGACCATGTATCAAAATTGCGCATAGAGCAGACTTTAATAAACAAACCTAATGGTGGGACACTAGGTGGCACTAAGGCTAAATATAGTGGTGCTAATACTAACTTAAAAACAGCTGGTCATAATAAATTAACTCTGACTACGCCCGCACCTAGCACAAGTAAAACCCAACCCTTAGTTAAACATGCCCCTACTTCAAATACGATTAAGGCAGCCAGTGTGGCAAGGACGGATCCCAACGCTGATAAAAGCAAAAGGGTCTTAACGAATCAATCTAAGAATGATCCCCAAACCCGCCCTATAGTTCAATCTGAACTTAACATGGCGAACAATATGAGGGAGATCCCTTCCCGCATCAATCTGCCGCTTGAATGTGGGGCATATGTGCTTATTCTGGTTAATGTGCCTAAATTAAAGAATGACCAAGAGGAAAATCATACAACTCTCAAAAATAGGACTCTCCATTGGTTATCCACAAATTGTAATTTCCCAATGGAAGGAGCAAAGGAGATCATTCAAACACAAAGAGTTGGGTGGGTGGGCCCACTGAGAAAAAAATTCGAGGGAGACTGTGTAGTCATAAACTTCAGGTCCCCCCAATGGGCTAAAAAAACCCTTGCCAATGCGCCATTACCCTCACCATGGGAATTTAATACGACCTTGCTTCCCCTGGGTTATTTTTATAGACATTTAGCCCCAATCCCTAACTCCATGACTAACCCGGCTGCGCGGCATCAGGAGCAAAATCTTGGCATCAGGGACTTATATCCATCTTTTCAACTGAACCAAGATTTTGACTTCATGAACGGCCCAGCCCAGCGCTATGAGGCTAAATTTATGGGACACCCCATGCAACACCCACATTTCCCTATTATGCCTCCGCATAATCATAGTGAGAGGCCACATTTCAGTTCTAATTCAAATAAAAATTTTGGTCAGAATGAGTTGAGGCCCTTATATAATATTCCAACCTACAATCGGTTTGAATATGCCTTCTCAAACCTAGAAGATCAGGACTGACTGGGGATAAGGGGACGTAGCAGTGGATCCCAAGATGAAAGTGTTGATAATGAGGAACATTTACCCTTAATATCAATCATACCGACTCAGGAAACATTAACACAACACCATATTATCACATCTGCAACTATTCAAGAGGTTATATTTCCTACCCCAATTAACCTTACGCAGAGTACAGCTAAGAATGTCAGAAGCAAACCAATTAGACAGAGTAATCACTGTGACTTGTCCATTCTTAGCTGGAACGTGGCAGGGTTAGAGTCAAGATTGTCAAACCCAGAATGGGTTCGGTTACTGGATGGTAAAGACATTATTATGTTCCAGGAGACATGGGCTGTGGGGAACTTACACATTGAGGGCTATCATTGCTTCAGCGTGACAGCACCCAAGCCTGATTCAGGACGTGCAGTGGGAGGCTTGTTCATCGGTATTGGGATATTGGCCGGTGGTATAATTACAGACCTTTCAAGAGGAAATCCAAATATACAGATTTTAGAGTTCAAGCGAAAGACCCGGATTTATTTAATTAACTTTTACAACAATGACTTTTATTCTGTACCTAACAAAAACTTTGAAGCACTCTCTAAGACTTTACGGAACCTTGAAACCAGCTCTAAAATTGGGGAGGAAATAGGTATTCTAATTGGGGGGGGATTTTAATGCGAAAAATCCTAAGAATCGTAGGACTGAGGATAGAAATCACCCAGATCAAGCTGAACGAAGGGGCATTGAACTTGCTAACATATTAACTGAGTATACTCTGAGCAACGCAATGGACACAAGCTACACTCGTAGTGTACCCCATGCTCCTACATTCAGAGGGAGGGATTGTTCCTCCACAATTGATTTCATTTTTCTGTCTCCCCACTTATTAGACTGTGTGATAAAATGTACAGTGGTAGAAACCTCGTTTGGCGATCATAACCCCCTCACTGTGACCCTAAAATTAGGCCCTAACAAAGTATACGTCAACTTAAAAGGGGCAAGAGATATTACACCCACAGGTGATAGTTTGCGCCTGAAATGGAGGGGAGTCAACAGTGGGGCAATATTAGAAAATGTAAATAGGGATCATCCCAAACTATTTAGTTCTTGTCTAACTATGGATGGGAACTGCCACAGGATAATCGACGATTTTAGTAAATTGTGTTTAGCAATAAAAACCTCCCTGTCGGTTCCATTACCAAAAGAGCGGAAAGAACCCAGATGGTTTGACTCTGCCTGCTCATTAGCAAATAGGGAACTGCGCAGGGTACTAACTATTAAACCAAGGTGCTCATTAGAGGTACAGGCAGCCAGGAAATTCTAAAAACTTAAAATAACTGAAAGGAAGGCCGCATTACTAACAGAACAATGGGAGTCGCTGGTTGGGAGCGCTAACCTGAAAAACAGCAGCCTTTTCTGGTCAGCTGTTTGGAAAATGCGCAAAATGGGCAAACAACTAACCCCAATCAGTTGCAACATAACCAGCAACTCTTGGGAGGCCCATTTCTCCAAAATATACGCCGCCCCACCTGAAGAATCATCTGGCTTTCCCCGTGGTCAGCCTCACGGCTTAGAGATAGATCTCTATGAGGTGGAGATAGCCATCAAAGAGAGCCTTGGAAACAAGGCTCCAGGCCCTGATGGCCTGCCTATAGATATAATGGTATACAACCTTTACCACGCAACTTTTACAACGACCTACCATTACCACGCATTTTTTACAACGCAGGATCCATTACAACGAAGTACCATTACCACGCATGTATTTACAACGCAGGTACCTTTACAACGCATACCATTACAACGTAAGTATTGGTAAGTATATCATTTTATTAAAAATATTATAAGTTTGCGTTTTTGGGTAAAGGGGTATTTTTAGGGTTCAGGGTCAGTTTTGGGTTTTTGGGTAAAGGGGTATTTTTAGGGTTCAGGGTCAGTTTTGGGTTTTTGGGTAAAGGGGTATTTTTAGAGTTCAGGGTCAGTTTTGGGTTTTTGGGTAAAGGGGTATTTTTAGGGTTCAGGGTCAGTTTTGGGTTTTTGGGTAAAGAGGTATTTTTAGGGTTCAGGGTCAGTTTTGGGTTTTTGGGTAAAGGGGTATTTTTAGGGTTCAGGCTCAGTTTTGGGTTTTTGGGTAAAGGGGTATTTTTAGGGTTCAGGGTCAGTTTTCAGTTTTTGGGTAAAGGGGTATTTTTAGGGTTTAGGGTCAGTTTTCAGTTTTTGGGTAAAGAGGTATTTTTAGGGTTTAGGATCAGTTTTCAGTTTTTGGGTAAAGGAGAATTTTTAGGGTTTAGGGTCAGTTTTCAGTTTTTGGGTAAAGGGGTATTTTTAGGGTTTAGGGTCAGTTTTCAGTTTTTGGGTAAAGGGGTATTTTTAGGGTTCAGGGTCAGTTTTGGGTTTTTGGGTAAAGGGGTATTTTTAGGGTTCAGGGTCAGTTTTCAGTTTTTGGGTAAAGGGTATTTTTAGGGTTCAAGGTCAGTTTTCAGTTTTTGGGTAAAGGGGTATTTTTAGGGTTCAGGGTCAGTTTTCAGTTTTTGGGTAAAGGGGTATTTTTAGGGTTCAGGGTCAGTTTTTAGTTTTTGGGTAAAGGGGTATTTTTAGGGTTCAGGGTCAGTTTGGGGTTTTTGGGTAAAGGGGTTTTTTTAGGGTTCAGGGTCAGTTTTGGGTTTTTGGGTAAAAGGGGCATTTTTAGGGTTTAGGGTCAGTTTTGAGTTTTTGGGTAAAGGGGTATTTTTAGGGTTCAGGGTCAGTTTTGGGTTTTTGGGTAAAGGGGTATTTTTAGGGTTCAGGGTCAGTTTTGGGTTTTTGGGTAAAAGGGTACAGGGTAAAAATGAAATATAATTACATTTAAATTACATTAAATTAAATTGATTAAATTAAATTAAATTAAATTAAATTAATTAAATTAAATTACATTAAATTAAATTAAATTAAATTAATTAAATTAAATTAAATTACATTATATTAATTTTAATTAAATTACATTTAAAAAAATATTATATACTTACCAATACTTACGTTGTAATTGTATGCGTTGTAAAGGTATATGCGTTGTAAATACATGCGTGGTAATGGTACTTCGTTGTAATGGATCCTGCGTTGTAAAAATTGCGTGGTAATGGTAGGCGTGGTAAAAATATGCGTTGTAACGTCATACATCCAGATATAATTAAGCACAGCCCGGACCTATGGGCACCAATCCGGCTCAATGTTTTTACCAGCCTCCCCACAGTACCCATGCCCACTACTTGGGCTACTAGCACCATAGTTCCAATTTTTAAAAAGGGTAAGAGATCAGACCCAGTGAACTATCGTCCGATTTCTCTTTTGGATAATACCTTAAAAAATTTTGGGCGAATAATCTATAATAGGGTGGTAGAGTGGACTGAAGATACGGGACCCGTGCCAGATGGGATTCAGAAGCAGGGTGGGGACGGTCGAGCAATGTTTGAACCTGAAATTGATTATTGACAAGTATAGCATTGCCCGATCGTCCCCTATCTACCTCGCGTTCATGGATCTCTCATCCGCTTTCGATCTAGTGAATAGATCCAAATTGTGGGCAATTCTTTGGAATTATGGACTGGATGAGGCTCTTGTTAATTTCCTGGCATACCTCCACACTGACCTCAAAGCACAAGTCAGGATTGGGGCGGGTGGAGAAGTATCTGGACCCAATAATATTGGCAGAGGAGTAAGACAGGGGTGCGTTTTAGCACCCCTGCTGTTCATTATTTATATTAATGGCCTGGCCAAAGCTCTAAAACAAGTAACTAGTGATGTACCAATTATCCAGGGGCAACCATTGCCAGTTTTATTATACTCTGACGACGCGGTCTTGATGGGACGAACAC
The DNA here is from genome assembly GCF_964261635.1 of Lissotriton helveticus. NCBI lineage: Eukaryota > Metazoa > Chordata > Amphibia > Caudata > Salamandridae > Lissotriton > Lissotriton helveticus. Next base: position 1,303,422,381 of record NC_136065.1, on the reverse strand, counting down.
CAAATGCCCTTCACCTACTTGTTAAAGGTTTTGTCCAACACATGGAGGGCTTAGACCTGCTCATCAATTAAAAAAAATCTTTTATTATGCCTTGTGGTCCTGGGAAACGCAAGCTCAATACTATACACATAGGGACAGATAAACTAGAATCTGTAACTACATTTCCATATCTTGGCTTGGTTTTCGCTGCGAACGGCTCATGGAGTGGGCACGTGGCCCACGCCATGGGCAAGTTCTCGAAAGCCAACAATTCCATTTTGAGTTTGTCCCAACCAAAGAAAATAGGTGCCACTAGAGCTATTTTAAATTTTTTTAAGCTACAGTGCCTACCAGTAGTCACATACGGGGCTGAGGTTTGGGGATTGAGAAAAAGCCCTAGTATCCAGCGAGAAGAAGGTTGATTTTGTAGGAAAATACTGGGTGCTCCAATTTCATCCTCCGAATCGATCTGCCATGAGGAACTTAACCTCCCCTACGTATGCGATTTTATTAGATCTAGACCAGCTCTTTTCTGGATTAGGATCTGGAGGAATAATTCAGTATCTTAATGCAAAACATCATAAAAGACTGTCTTAAATGCGATCACGGCATGTCAATCCCCTGGCTCGCGGGAGTTCTAAAAACACTGAGCAACGTGAACAGGAATGATCTAAGTAGGAGAAATCTCGCACAATACCTCACCCTACCCATGACTAACTGGGAGAGATCATTGCTGTTCCGGCTAAGGGCAGGCTCAATAAAATTTTTGTTGGGCTTTCCCCTGGGCTATCAGCATACAACAGATCACAATCCATGCCCATGTGATGGTATCAGTAAACAGAACGATTTGCACTTTCTATTTTTCTGTAAATGTTATTTAAAATATATTAACTGGTTTTTAACTCCGTATTTTAGGAAACATAGACTCCTTTCCTTAGGGGAGTCCTATTCAATGTTACTTTCCCTGGATACAGATGAATTAATTTACCGCACTAGCACTTTTTTGAGAGTCATAACACGAGTACGAAAAACAATGGAAAACCCTTGAAAGCAGTCTTATGAGAATGTATTAGATTTTAACAACTCATGAATTTTGTAATCTTGTATTTGTTGTGTAAATGCATTGTTTTATTGTGGTACTTTTATGAATTTTACGAAATTCGAATAAAGGTCTTTTGAACTTGAACTTGATATGGTCTGATATTTCTATTCCAAGCGTTGATGTTTCTGATTTTGGTTTGACAGTTACATTCAGACTATGTTTTCATTCAAATAGGTTCCGATGAGGCAATGTAGTTCACAATACTATATGTGGTTGAACATTCTCTCAGCATGGGCGTCTTTGTTCTCCTCACCCTCGCGTCCGCCCACCCACTTCCCACAACCACCCTACTGGGGGAATGAGCGATAATAATGCCGTTCACAGACCGCAGCACTGCCGGCTCGTGCCGTGCTGACGGAAGTCGCCGATGCTGCACGCACCCGGCGTGTCACGTCCTTGCAGATGCACTGCTGAGTGCTTCAGGGGAGGGGGCGGGGATCGATGCATTCTATTTATAGACTGCAGCATGATTTATAGTCCTGAAAAACTGCTGCACTGTTTTCCTTCGCAACAATGGTGCCTGGGCTGTACACCGTTTCCCAACTGCACTAGATGACACATTGGGTCAAAGGGCAGACAGACAAGGGGATAACTGACCATGCACTTGTCTCCACACTGCATGTAGCCGAGACGCTGAGCAATAGAAACAGCCGCAGTGCCTATCCCGGGTATTGCTGCGCGTGCCAGTTGGGGATTGTAGGGTGAGCAGCACCTGCTTGGTATGCAACACTGCGCGCGCTGACAGAGGCTATTAGTCGGACCCGTCCAGTACATTGATACTGATGAATTTGTTGTACCATGTCCAGCAGATAGAAATTGGCGAGTCTTTGGCCCGCCGCGGCGGTGAGGCCTGCGCGCCCTAATGGGATCCACTCGGCTGGAAGCTCCGCGAGGCGCTAATCAAGATCGATCTTGGGCTGGAGAAATCCCTGGGCGATGACGGCAGCAAGCGACTGGAGGCGCAGACTCAGATGAGTTAGCCGAGGCAGCATCTGGGCAATTACACTGCTCTGGCCATCAATTTCAATGAAGGCTGCTTCACCCCTGTCCACAGGGGTAGCTCTCAACTGTGAAATCATATATACAGAAAATGTTATTTTACTTCCTGGCTCTGCGCCAAGCAGGAGTGTTAACGGGAACAATCCACTGGGCATTGAAATCTTGCACCGAGAATAAACGTAGCAAGCGCATTGGTCGGCAGCAGCAGGGCACGTCCTGTTATCTATCAGTGGAGCAGGCTGATGTGCATTTCTTCTGAGTGTCTCAAGCTTCGTGCTCGAGCCTTACAATGTTGTTGATCCTTCAAATGCAGATCAGATATCAAATGTGCACCTTGCCGGTGTTGAACTATTTTTGGGTGTTATTTTTCATGTGATCTGGTGCTGTGAGTGTGTCAGGACGAGCACTTGTATGGGACACTGCTTCCAGACAAGATAAAAAAAAAACCTTTGGAATTCACTTCTGCATAGCAACACAGGCACTAATAATATGCAGAGGGGATTACAGTATCCCTATGCTGTCTCCACCTTCTAAAAATAGACGACTTCCCTTATAGATGTGCAAAACATAAAGGACCTTGTCTGATGTTAGGCCCTGGCCTTTACGATGACATCCCTTCCAATCGCGATATTAAAATTATAAGACTAAACAGAAAAAAACAAGTAAACCCAAGGTATGTCATAATCTCCTTGAATATCATAGAACTGCATTGGTACAAGCTGCTGATTGGCCTCCTCCATGTGTGACACCTTCAGCCACCCCTGGGTTCTCAGTCCAGAACACACTGCATCGTGCAATACTTTCAGCCCATTCCAAACTGTTAATTGTGAAGAAAGCCACAGAAATGCAATTTCCGGGTGCTAAAAACTCAAGACTGGCAGAGGCATCCGACACGACTTGGTGTTACTCCCCAGCTATGCACAGTTTGGCGGCCTTCTCTGGTCTAGCAAGCGCCTAGCTGTCCCATCTACAAGGACCCCTCAGCCGTGCATTGAGCCTGGCATTTGGTGTACAATTGACATCTTCCGAACCATGCACGAGCTTCACCTGGCTCCTTGTTGATAAGTATTTGACTGGTGGGCACTGGGCTAATGTGTGAACCTTTTCATGTCCAGCTCCTGTGTGACTGGCCACGTGCTATGCTTCAATACCCAACCATGCCCTTATATTCTACATTAGATCGGAAACTCGTTGCTTTAAGCTATAAAAGACAACACAAGGGGACGGGGGTAAATAACTACCAATTAACGATGCAGAACTCATAGGAACGTTAAACCCTCCATTTTCAGAGCTACAAGAATAAAGTTAAATCCTCCCATAAGTAGCTTATCGCCCTTTGAAACTCGGCGGTCTGCTATTGTCCCATTATGTAGCATTTCTCTGTTATTTATTTGTGATCTAGTTATTGTTGTATAGTTCTATTTTGCATTCTCATCAGAGCCCCAAAGGTGTTTTGTGTGATTTTGACTCCAGTTCAGGAGACTTCAAACTGTTTCAATTCCAGCCCTGCCCTCTTCTTTGCACTAAAGAATTTAGTTTGCATCCTCTCCCCATCAATTGCCACAATATCTTTTTCTCACGATTATTATGAAAAATACCATATGTTGCAAATAAACTAAACCACAGTAGTAAGGGAAAGTATGTCTTTTAATTTTTCCACACAATTATTCATCCTGCAAAACACTGCACGTTGGCATAACATTTCAATTGAGAAGAGACAAGAGCATGTTAAAAGGCCAAGACTATATTTGGGGCAGGCGATGTGGACATCACCTTTCCAATTCCTCCATCTTGAGATGGCAGGAATTAACCAATCAGGGATAGGGTAGTGCCCCTTCCTACAGGAAGTGGTCACTGAGAGGGTGTACACACCCTGAAGGTAAGTTGCCCAATAGCTACTACCTGTCTCTCCCTTTAACATCCCTAAATTTAGAATTTAGGTGGCATCCCTGGACCCTGAATAATGGATGCAAAGAAGACACAGACAAAGAAGAGCTGCTGCCCAGAGAACCGAAGTCCTGCTGCAGAATTTTGGTGCAAAATCTTCCCTGCTGCTCCTAGGACTCAACCCTCATGGTATGCTGTCTTGTCCTGCAACTGTGAGGCCTCCAAGTACCCCAGAACACCTCCAGTCTGCAGAGTCCGGTTTCCCGGCTTACTGCTGTCCAGCGACTCCAACGCAGCATCTAAGCAAAAAGAGGCAAATCAGTTCCTGATGGTCAGATCTGCCTCCCCATAAAGTATGAAGACACCAGGACCTACCAGAGCTGTGCCTCACCAATCACCGGGGTACCAGACCCCCTGCAAGCTAAACAGAGATGAAAAGTCCAATCCGTACTCCAACTGCCCAGGAAGCAAGCACCCGTCGAGGGACATCATGACCTGAGACCCTCTTAACCTGCCTGCCCCTGACTGCGAAGACATCTTGACTCATGCCGCCCAGTGGACCAATCTTCTCTGCACCCAGACCGCCTAGCCTGGGTACCGACGAATCAGCTATGCTCCGTGGTCCTGAGGCATTTGCAACCTGCTCCCTCGAGAGGGACCCCTCGGACTTACCTTTTGTTTTCCGTGTGTTTTCTGGTAACCCCCTTCTCTCTAGCGCCTCCTACCAGCGACCTTAGCACCCTGCTCCTGGCCAAATCCGGGATGCTCCCGACAACCCGCTGGTGGAACATTAGACCTAGCCTTGCTGCTTACCTAAATCCAGAAGGAGAACCTCGAGATCCAACGGTATGATTTTATATGCATATTCCTATTTTCTCCTATAGACTTCTATGGTGAGTAATTACACACAAGAGTGTTATTTTGTGAACTTTGAAAATTAATTTCTTAACAAGTAGTTACTTTAGAATGAAGGTCTTTGTCTTAAAAATGAAAGAAATATCGTAGTTATTTTTACAAATTTGTCTTGGATTTATTCTTGAGGGTGTGTATCATTTATTTCCTCTTTGAGTATAACAAATGCTTAGCACTGCCCTCTGATAAGCTTAACTGCTCACCCACACTACCACAAATAGAGCATCAGTATTATTTACTTTTGCTTCTGTATACCAATCTGGAATCCACTGGTCTCTCTGCACAGTCTACTTCGTCTTAGTGCACTATAGAGAGAGCCAGCTTCCTACACTCCCCCAATGTACGAGGTCATAATCTCCTCATCGCCGTCGCTGGTGCTCTGATCTGATTGGCTGGGGTGGGGGGGGGGTGCTTATTGGCGGGTGTTAGCTGGCTTGCTCTCTATCGACAGTTGCCTCAGGGTAAAGATGGCTTTGGGGCATGTTGTGTTTTTCGTTCCCTTACTGCAGCATACCCTGGCAAAGTGGTTTGGCTTACCACATTTGGAGCACAAGCAGCCGTGTGCTGGGCACATGTCAGGGGCGTGTTGGTCATGGACCCAGTTGTTGCATCCTTTGGTTGGTGCTTTCGGGGCCTGGGGTCATGACTGTCGTCGAAAAAACCCATCTGCTACCTCTCCCATGACTTTTGGGCCAGCGTGTGCTCTACAGCCTCCGCCACACTGTTCACCATCAGAATGTTCTCCAGCTTGATCTACAGATGGCAGGGAATAAGATGGTACAGGGCAGTGGAGCGATAACCTTAGATGAGCTTCGTGCAAATATTCTTGTGCTATTCATCATCGACAAAGGTACTAGCCGGGGCCATAAGGCGCATATGGAAACCATCAATTGTTTCATCTTCTTGCTGGCGGGCGTTGCACAGTTTAAAGCATTCATAGTCAGAATTAAGTTGGGGGTCAAAGTGAGCATTCAGGTGTGCCAAGGCAGTGGTCATAGTCCTGGTCATCCCCCATATTAGCAGTAGTGGCTCGTATCAGGGCAGAGTGGCAGGGTGAGGGGAAACTGAAAACGACAATACAAAAAACAAAAAGAGAACTTACCTGCTGCCCACTGCATCGCCACTCTTCTGCTCCTCACTACAGCACAGGCTCCCAGTCTCCCCACCGTCCAATCCAGACGCTGCTCTCATGCATGAGGGCAGTGTCAAGATTAGCCTGAGCACCCTGGATTTCTGCTCCCAGAGAAACTGGGAGCCTGTGCCTCTGTGTCCAAACTGGCAACGCAGCACAGGTTAGAGACAGCTCAGTGCGCATGTCAGTTTGGCTGTCCTGAGACAGCCAGCCAAACCAAAGCACTGATAGCAGTACCCATCACTACCCCTCGTCACTGCCCCACCAATGGGCTTTCCCCATGACTCGTTCTGGCCCTTAGAACATGAAAAATAAAATGATAATAAACCTGTTTTGTTATCGTTTTATTTTTCGAGTTTTGAAGCTGCTGGCAGTGGGGGCAACACTCCTCCACAAGGAACTCTTTACCATGCTGTCAGTCTTGCATGTTGCGCAAAAAGTTGTTGAGTCTGCCGACACACGTTTTCCATCGTGGCGCTGCAGCGGCCGGGTCAATGAGTTCACTAAACAGCTTCAGGACTGGTAGTGCTGAATGGGCAGCAGGGTCAGGAGGGGGCGAGCCAGTCGCTGATCATCAGCAATGAGGAGATTGCACTGTCACCCTTGCCAGGAGCTTGCTAAGCATTGAGTAGCTTGGGCGTGCAGGGACATCATCGGCACCAGCAGGAAGAGGGTCTGGGCCAGTGGAGCACTGGTGCCCCAATCACCAAAAAATGCGTCCTAGATCACACCCTAATGTGGGGCTGCATGAAGAATAACATTGTTGCCCAGGGAGACGACTTCCTGAGGGGTCTCTCACACAGGTGCTGCAATGTAGACTGCGTCGCTGACCTCTGCTGCACCTCAATCCCATTGCATGTGGTCAACGGGAGGCTGGATACCACCAAGAGTCTGGAGGCTGTAGCAGGTGGCGCAACACAGAGCAGGCTCACTCCAACGAGGATGGCTGCAGGCATCAGGGCTCCAAGCTACAGAAGCACGGTCACCACCGTGTGGTGGCAGGCTCATGGGAGGTGGTACAACAGGAAAATGTGCAGTAGGCAGCACGGCATCGGACATGGCAAAAGTATGGTGGTTGTGCCCGCCCCTGACGACCATAGAGGTGGTCCTAACGCGCACAGTAGTGACGCGACAGGCGCGCCTCGTCGCGACTGGTCAATGGTCCTAAACGTGAACCAGAAGTGATTATGATCACTTCCGGGTCACGCGTTGGGACAACGCCAGGCCGATTAGAACTGGCCTGGCGTGAAAAGGGGGTTAAAAGCTGGTGAGCGGAGGAGTCGTCCTTTTTGCTCTTCACTCCCCCAGCCTGCCACATCAGCCTCACTAGGAGGCTGTCATTTTATTTTCCTACCCACCATCCCCTAAAGCAAATATTTTATTGGTGTATGCTTTGTTTTTGTTCACAGCTGGACATGAATAGGTGTGATGTGTTATCAAATTTTCTGTCTGTGTTTAGGAGAAGTGTTTTCCTTTTACATGTCATCTATCGTCGTATTTACTGTAAATCCTTGGTCAGGCGGTAAGGTCATGATTGGTAAGCAGTAAATTTAAGGTCCTTAGAGGGCGCGCTATTCTTGAATGAGGTCACCCAAGGTGAAGGGACAAGTGGTCTCTCCTAGAACTCCAGGGGCTGTTACAGCCGGTTGGCTGGGTGGATGCAGGGGAGTGGGGACTTACGCTTTACCTAGGCTGGTTGGCCACCCAGCATGTGCACAATGTGCAAGTAAAGGGCGCAGAACTGCAAGGGTCCCTTATGGAGATAATATACAGAGCGTACGAGGGTAACCGAGGGGGGGGAAGTACCCTCTTGGTGAACGCGCCCTCTGCACATGCGCACTCCTGTGTGAGGTGGGCATAATTTGATAAGGATCTGACACCAGTTATTGACCTTGCCGTAGGCTCAAATAGGGATACGCAGAAAAGTAACTGCTATTATGATTATTGATGATGATATGTTTAGATTCGGATAGGAATAACTTGTATTAGAGTTATGTTAAGGTTAGCTATCTGACATCTGTACTTATCAATGTAATCAATGTCATTCTATGTTTTCTGCGTATTTTGTAAATATTGTAAATATTAATTTTGTTTGAATTTTTTATGTTAATAAATACAGCCGGGGGTTATTTACGACCCCCTCATCCGCGACTCTTGTTATGATATTATCTGGGTCTTGACAAGAGAGGAGGGGGTATAGGTAGTACCAGGCCACATAGCAATACGCACCGCTCTAGGTGAGGCGGATGGAAAGGACTCACGCCTTAGGCGTGGCACACATAGCACGGTGGGTGGGCTCCACCTCATTGCCAGTTGTTGGGACCTCTCAATGCTGCAGGCCAGAGGCTTTGATAGGCGTGGGGGACTAGGTCTCTAAGGGCCAGATGTAGGTAGGGAAAATGTACCGATTCTTATTTACCGAATTTTACCGATTCGGTAAATAAGAATCGGTAAATAAGAAGGGGGGAGATGTAGGAACATCCAGATGTTCCTTTTACCGAATCGGTAAAAATCGGTATTTACCGATTCGGTAAATACCGACCGGTAATGCCCATTCATTCCTATGGGCTTTGAAGCCCATAGGAATGAATGGGCATTACCGGTCGGTATTTACCGAATCGGTAAATACCGATTTTGACAAGGGTGCAGTGGGTGTCACTTTGACACCCTCTAGCACCCCCAAAAAAGGTTTGGGGGCCATGTGGCAGGCATACCTGCCCTAAGGGCAGGTCTGCCTGTCATATGGCACAGGTGTGCATGCACACATGTGCATGCACACCTGAATCGGTATTTTACCATCAAATTGAATTTGATGGTAAAATACCGAATTTGTAGGGCTTGTGGGACTCAGAAGACTCCCACCTACATCTCAATTTTACCGATTCTGTAAAAATACCGGTCGGTAAATTTACCGACTGGTATATTTACCGATTCGGTAAAATTACCGAATTGGCCTGTTTCCTTCCCCCTACATGTCAAAAGCCAAATACCGGTCGGTAACGGCCGAATTCGGCCGTTACCGACCGGTATTTGGCTACCTACATCTGGCCCTAAATAGCTTGCGTCTCAGCACATACATGCCCAAGCACAGTGGGTGGGCTTTACCTCGTTGCCAGTTGCTGCGACCTCGGTGCTGCAGTCCATAGGGCCTGATAGGTGTGAGGGACTGGGCCTCTAAATAGATTGTGTCTTAGCACATACATGACCACGCACACTGGGCATTTGTGTCAGCAGAAGCCCCATGCAACATCACACCCTTTCATTTATACTCTCACACACGCCCAGCGAAGAGGTGCGTTACTTCACTACCCTGCCTGCCTGCATGGCCCGGGTGGCTCTCTACACCTCACAAGTATCACTGCAAACCCACTTCTCTTCTGTACCCTCGGATTTTGTGCCCCCCCCTTATTTTTTATTATAGCTTACCCCAGTGCCACGTTTCTTTGTAGCTAAGTTTGTGCTTCATAAATCACATACACCCGTCAACACATACATGCTGGAACACCCGCTTTTCTAGCCTCCCTGTGTCCACGGTACTCACAGCTAGCCCCACAGCACCTGTGGAAAAGGTAATTCATCTGGCCACCCATTGCTAATCTTCTTCTCACCTCCCAGAACCCTTGCAAATGAGTTTCTAGTATCCCATAGTCCTGCAGCAATAAGAACGATATATGCATATTTCCCAGCCTCGACACGCTCTTAATAATTAAAACCTGGTTTCTCTAAATGCATCACGAAAGGACGACTATTCCTCCGGGTCACCACTTAATGTTCCAAGGCTTCCGAAGCATTTGTAAAGTGGGTAATAAACAGGCTTTGTCGATATCACTGAAAGATGCTTGGACCTGTTTTTAGAACTCAGGCACACTCAAGGATCACAAGGCCACGCTCTGTCACGAGTGTGCATGTTCACACCTGAGCGCAAAGGATATCATGCATTTACATTGCAATTTATGTTTGTAATGAATGAAATTGTCTTAAAAATAATACTCCATTGCCGCAATTGGATGAACGTAATGAAGCAATCACAAAAAAAGCGAAATACAGAATAATATAAATATAAGAAAAATGGAAAGCATTCCATATTCAGCAATATGACTATTCAGGGTGTACTGTTTACATAAAGTAAATGTATCCCCTCACAGCTGATTCGATGGTAAAATACAGCAATAATCAGTGTTCAGGAGCCGACTGTCTTAAACATTTCACAGACGCAATGAGTCACTCTAGGTTATATGATCGCCAAGTGGAATATTGCCTAGCTGTGGGGAGCGGAACAGCCCCCTCCTTGGAAAGATGGGAAAACAATTTAGATTGGTGTATGTTCAGGGAGAAAACTACGTACCTTGCGAGGGGACGCCCTCGAAAATGGTCTTTGATCTGGGGGCCTTAGAACAGTTACAGAGGAGAAATATGCAAACCACCCATGAATGCTGTCCCCGATGATTCCCCCTCTCCGTGAAGTTCTGATATGTTTTTGAGGTTTATTTATCCTGTGACCCCAAGATGTATACTCGGCTGCGGTACCTGACCCTCTGTAATGTACATTTTCTGCTGATGTTTGTTTAAAAAAGAAATATAAAAAAAATAATCCGCGTTCAGTGGTCCTCTCTGGGCCTAGTGCCACTGCTCCTGCTACCCCGGCACTCTTTGCAGGCCACCAGTAGCCGCAGGTGTCAGGAAAAAGTGGTGAGCAATGCAGGGGTAGGGGGCTGGACGACAATAACAACACACAAAAAAGAAAAAAAAGGAACTTACGTGCTACCCACCGCATAGCCATGCTTCTGCTCCTCTGTCTCCACTGCAACACAAGTTGAGGCTCCCAATCCCTCCTACAGCCAATCCAGATGCTGCAGATGAACAAGAGAAGCACAGGATTGGCCTAAGCATGCTAGATTTGCGCTACCACGGGGCCTTGGAGCCTGTGCCTGCTATCTCCAACCCGGCATGGCAGCTCTGGTTGGAGGGATCTCAGTGCGCATGTCGGTTTGGCAGTCCTAAAATGGCTGACCAAACCCACATGGCAACATCCAGCAGTACCCAGCACTCCCCCTCCATGCTTGTCATCACGATGGCTCCTCCCTAGGACTTGGCCCTTTTATAACAAAATAGAATAATAACAAGCCTGTTTATTATCATTTTATTTTTTATGATTTGCATCTGCTGTCCGGGGGCGACGCTCCTCCGCCATAATGGGGGAGCCGCTCCTGAAAGGCCACTCTGCAGGACTAGCCCCCCGAAACCTAAGCTAGTTGATGACTAAAAATTTGACAACTTCTTACCATAGAAAAATTATTTTGGATTACATATTTTTAGGCCTCACATAATCCATCTTATTTTATTTACCTCTAAAATGAACCCAACAGTGAGAAATGGGAATTTTTTGATTCTGAGCTCAATTGCATTTACTAGCACCTTTCATCGTTGCTTAAGGTGAGTGAAAGGGAGTGTGAGGAGCCTACTATTCGTATAAAGCTGGTTATGTCGTCTCTTATCCATGCCAAGGTCTTAGTATTATGGAACCAAACACGTTGGGAGTTATTTACTAATTGTTGTCAGATAGCTTGCCCTGTTCTGAACATTTTTGCTTTGCACCTGGCCAGTGCTTAATTTGAGTCGTGGCTGTAGGTGAGGCTCACTGACACTCAGGAGCTGGAATCAAGATTAGACAGCCGTAGTATTTGCAAACCATGACATTCAGCAGTGCTGGCTGCGGGCTTCTGACAAAAAAACGCTGGGCACCAGCACTTATCATTTTACAAATGAATCACTGGCTTTTGGGCTTTTATCATGGTAAGTAGCTTGACGCCAGTTCCTGTGCATAAACTTAGTAACAACCCCGACACTCAGACTGTCTTTCCAGAGACTATGGTCCTCATCCCCGGCCCCAAAATCAGATTTCAATAAAGTTAAGTAATTGTTTTACAGAACATCTGGAGATCTTTGATGTTACATGGGGGGGCAGACAATTATGTGTCTCTTTTCCAGGTGCATTGTATCTCTGAAACCTCTCTGTAGGTGTCATTTCTATTTAACCATAGTCTTATTTCGAATGAGCAGAGGTGATAACCACAATATGCTTTTCCCTGAGTCCTAGCCTTAAATTAATAGGTGAAATAGCTCTTAGAAGATATAACAAACTTTTATAAAACACTTATTTTAACGGGAAGCAACGGGTGAAATGAAAAAAGGACACCATATTAGTGCTATGCATTTGCTGATACAGGACAGTTGAAATATACTATCTCTAAATGCAGTACTTCAATAACTGGTATGTTACTTATTATGAGCGTGTTAGTCCAGAGACTGTCAGACTCACAGTGGCAGTCTCCCGACCACCCTATTATGATCAGGGCGGTCGGGCCGCCCTAGGACCACCGCAACTGTCGAAACCGCCAGGGAACCATCATTCCCTGGCAGTTGTGAGGCACTCCTGGGCTTCAATATGCTTGCTGGGCTGCCGTAAGGCATACTTAGGTGTGACATATTAATATTTAATGGGTGTTTAGATCTATCAAATGGGATTATTTTGACAGGTCGAATTTGCAGTTTAAACATGCACAGCCGGCCTACTGTTGGCAGTCCTGCAGTTATTTTTTGCATTGGCACTGTAGTGTGTGGCACAATGAATGCTGCAGCCCACTGGTAACATTTAACTTATAGTCCCTGAGTACCTTGTGGTTACCATGTACTAGCGACTTATAGGTAATTTAAATATACCAGTCCAGGGAATGCAAATTTCATCATGTTGAAAGTAGGGGCACAAGCAATTTACTCCTGGGTAGCAGGGGTAATGTTCACAGATTTCTATAGCCAGAAAAAATTAGGGTCAATAAATGAGGTAAAAAATGCTGATTTTCCCTGCAGAAAGGACAAATTACCAACAGTTACATTACATTTCTAACTGTCCTCATTTTTTCTTGAAAACAATTGTTTATTGTGTTTTCAAAAGAAACAATTGATGGACGGAATGCTGGACAATACAAACATTCACTCCCAGTCACAAGGATCTGGGTTTAATCCATCATTCTTTTGCTCACCACCCCAGTTTGGAACCCGCCATATGCAAATCAGTCTTGAACCTGTTCCTTGTGTAAACAGTTCAGCCCGAACTGCCAAGCCAGGTCATCTCTGGACCGGAAACAAGCATCCTGGGACCAGTTTCAGGGCATCACCCTCTGTACTTCTGTACTCGGGTGAATGTATGACATTGTTCTGAATGTGCATTCAGTCCAAAAGGTCAAGACTGATTTGCATGTGGCTGTATTCAAACTGGAATGGCATGGGGAGCAAACAAATGATGATTTAGGCCCAGATCTCAGTACTGGGGCATGGTTCTGCATTCTGTTCATCAATTGTTCTTTTTACATTTGTCACCCTGAGTGGGACAGGTATGCCCAAACGTAGGTCCCGTGCTCCCCATGCCACTGGAGTCAAGCTTTCCTGGCTGATGAGCGGTGAAACCCCAAAACCAGTCCTGGGATGTTTGTTTCCAGTCCAGGGAGGACCTGGCCTGGCAGTTCGGGCTGGACTGTCCCCATTGGGCGCAGGGTCAAGACTGATTTGCATATGGCTGAGTTCAAACTGGAATGGCATGGGGAGCAAAAAACTATGGATTTAGGTCCCGATCTCTGTATTGGGGCGAATGTATGACATTGTTCTGCATTGTGTCCATCAATTGTTCTTTTTGCATTTTTTATTGTGTTTTCAAATCAAATATGAAATACAATCAAGAAATGACTTATTGTCAGCCAACCGGGAGGAGATGCAATGGCCATCACGTGTAAAGATTACAAAGATATAGTGGAGGAGGCGGCCAGGGCCAGACATCAGGTGACCCAACACCGCCTGTACAAAGTGGGAGATAGAGCGGGTAAACTCCTGGCATGGCTAGACAGAAAATAAATGGTGTTGAGATGGGTGTTTGAGGTGCTCACTGAGGAGAGGGCATGGGTGTGAGATAGGCAGGGTTTAGGGGATGCTTTTGCGGTCTATTATACAAAGCTTTACTCTACTACTGCAACAACCACTATTGATGAAGCACATGAGTTTGTACCTACCCTGGTGGTGCCGCATCTTGCACTGTCTTATAGAGACTGACTTGAACAGGACCTCACTGACATTGAAATGGTACAAGCCATTCAGGTGTTAAATGCCGGAAAGGCAATGGGTCCAAACAGGCTTCCCATTTGGCTATACAAGCAGTCAGAATTACTCCCTTCCTGGTGAAGATGTTTAAAGACAGTTGTGAAGTTGGGACAATGCCAGCAGATCAGAGACTAACTAAGAACGTATTGATGCTCAAGGCTGGGAAACAGGCTGCCCTCTGTACATCCTATAGATCAATCTCCCGACTGAACGCAGAGAAAATCCTTGCAAAATTATTAGCAACCCGATTGTCTGAGGTAACAGGTACACAGGTCCATCCAGATCAGTCTGCCCTTATGACAGGTAGGAATACTGCACTTAAGCTGATGCATCTGCATGGGGTGTTGGGGCGGGTGACTTTTCTCCAAGAGGCGGCAGTGGTGGTGTCATTAGATGGCCTTCAACACCATAGAATGGCCGTTTCTGCATGCAGATCTAGAAAGAAAATGATGGGAGATGGGCAACATACCAGTTACAACGTCCCCTTTCCTCATTGATTTTGACCATTAGGGCTTTGACAAATGGGATTTAATAGGCCTGTCATGAGTGGGACGCCTATGGATAAAGGATGAGGTAAAGTCGTTCAGCAACCTGTAAAGGGGCTACCAATTGGCATCCTCTGAAACCTTCCGCTACCTCCAAATCAAGGCATGCGTTGATGTGGGCAAAAGCAAGAGGTGAGACCTCTCTGAGTTCTCGCCATTAGAAGATAGGCTGCTAAATGAATAAATGCATGAAAAGGCAAGCTCTCTGACCTACCTAAAAATCATATATAATTCCCCTGATCTCTTGGTGAGGCTTCTTGGGAAGTGGGAGGAGGACCTGGGACAGTGGGAGGATGACGAATGGCAAGAGGTACTGATGTTCATGAGAGAAGTAGCCATCCATTTACGATTTAGGTTAGTGCAACTTAAGATCCCACATAGGGCATATTATGCATGCACAACATTGGCTGGCATGAGCAGCACTGAGTCATCTCTATGCCCTAAAGTTTGTGGGCAGGAGGGCACCCTCTTACACATGTTATGGGACGGCCTGGTTATCAGGCGAACTAGACGGAAGTAGTATCCTGTATTATGTTGTTGTGTAAAGAGTATATAACGGCTTCAGCAAAGTGGTGCATATTGAATATATGGGAAGCAGCTGATCTGACTGGTATGGATCGGCTCTGGGTTACACTAGGCCTATGGTGGCCAATCAAAACATCGCCAGGTTGTGGAATCGTTAATAGGGTCAGAATACTGGGGGCTCAACTGCTCCTATATTGTCTCTCCTTATTTCCTATGCAGAAAATGACTGCCATTGCTGTTTTATGTTAATTATTGCAATAAAAAGAGAAAGAAAAAAAAGATTCAATTCCCTGGCATCCCCATCCTAACACCCTTTTCAACATTCTTATAGGATCCTGATCTGAGTTATCCTGTGGGTGCTTCAGGGCATGGGCAGTGAGTGGTTGCATTCTGCTTATGTATACATATCTAGATATTGACATATCAGGACATAATTGATGAAATAAAGAGTTCAAAGTGACTGCTAGCCTTGGTATTGCCATGCAAACCCAATATTGTACTGAGGATGTGCATGGACCTGCCTGACCTCAATGCTAACATTTGGATGGATCACCACCCCCTCTCTAACTTATCAGAAATATAGACAATGATGGAGGGAGCAATGTGTTTACCACCTTGTACATATCCTTGGCATTCCAGTAAATTGAACTCAATAATGCATCAAGGCATCTCACCTCTTTTTTGTAACTCTAAAGGGAGCTAAAGGTTAAAAAAGATGTCATTTGTATTGATGTTGGCTTTGACTGTCTTACTGGGTGCAGTGCACACCATTTTTTTAAAGATGTGTGAGGGTTAACTATATCCAAGATGTTATTTTATGTTATAAGTAGTTTTATAGCACGCTCAAATACTCCAGAGTGCCCAGGCGCGTGCACATGCAGAAGGGCAGTAAGCAGAAAATGGAAAAGTTACATTGTCATTTTAAAAAGGTGAGTTTTAAGTAATTTTTTAAAAATATTGAAGTCCTGAGTAGCACGAAGCTTCACGGGGAGGGTATTCCATGCAGCGGCTGCTTTCACGGAGATAGATTGGCCGCCTAGACGTGCCGGTCGAAATCGTGGAATAACCAGCCGGCATTGAGTGGCCGACCGGAGGGGGCGATTAGGTGCATACAAAGTGAAGCGTCTCCTCAAGTATAGAGGCCCTTGACCGTGGATGGCTCTATAAGAGAGGATAAGGGTCTTAAACAATACCCGTTGAGCCACTGGAAGCCAATGCAGACTACTCAGATGCTGCCGAACACTAGACCTCCACGAGATGTTAAAGAGAAGTCTAGCCACAGTATTCTGTATAATCTGTAGGCGATTGGCAAAGTAGGCTGGAATACCAATAAACAGGGCATTGGCGTAATTGAGGCGAGTGAGAATGAGGGCACGTGCCACTGTTTCTTTGGCCTCCCTCGGGAGCAAGGGGAAAAATCTTTGGAGGGCTTTGAGGGTACCGAAGCATACACTGGTTAATTTCTTAATGTGTTCATCAAATTTTAGATTTTCCCCGAACCATACCCCCAGATTTTTTGCCGGGTTTCCCACCGAATTAGGACAAGGTACATCAAAAGGCCACAATGATTCCCTGAAGTTGGCAGTGAACTGTCCATAGAGGAGAATTTCCGATTTTTCCTCATTGCACTTTAATTGGGCAAATGCAAGCCAGCGAAAGACCGATGAGAGGCAAGTCTGGACAGATGAGGTATCCAGATCGGAGCCCGGCCAAGTAAATAGTAGTTGGATGTCATCCGCGTAGGCTATAATTTTTGCACCAATTTTTTCAGCCAAAAAGATCAGGGGGGTCAGGTAAATGTTAAACAACAGGGGACTTAAAGTAGACCCCTGTGGCACCCCAGTGGAAAGTAGCCTGGCCGAGGACGAATAGGGAGGCATCCACACCTGCTGAGTCCGATTGTCCAGGAACGATGTCAACCACTCCAAAGCAGGACAGGTGATGCGAATGGAAGACAACCGGGTAAGAAGGAGCTGATGGGGTACCGTGTCGAAGGCCGCAGAGAGGTCTAATAATATCAGCGCCGCTCTGCCGCCTCCGTCCAGGCACTCCCTGATAGCCTCTGACATTTCACCAGATCTGCTTCAGTGCTGTAAGCAGCACGAAACCAGATTGAGCAGGGTGCAAAGCATAAGAAGCCTCCACAAAGGCATCCAGCTGGCGAAATGCCATATTTTCACAGACTTTGGCCAATGCTGGCAGCAGGGAAATGGGTCGGTAGTAAGATGGAACCAAGGGATCCAATTCTGATTTTTTAAGAAGCGGCAAAAGTTTGGCCTGCTTCCAGCAGGTAGGAACTGTAGTTGTCAGGAAGGAGAGATTAATAATCTCAGTAACCTCAGAGCAGACCACCTCCGCAACCCCTCCTAATACACGAGCAGGACAAGGATCAGTGGGAGACCCGGACTTCATGGATTTCAAGACAGCCAGAATGTCGGCTTCATCTGGTAGTGAAAATTCCCTAAACAGGTAGATGGGGGGCTAAGGGATGGAGGCGATGCCAAGGAAGCGTCCCTCTGATTAAGACAGGCAGTGCGCAGGCTATCCTGAACCCCAGCTATTTTATCAACAAAGAAGGAGGACAGGTCCTAGCACCACTGCTCTGAGGATGGCAGCGTTGGTTGTTCAGCACAAGGGGAAAGAAAGCTCTTAACAATAGCAAAAATGACCTTGCTGTTGTTATTGGCCTTAAATATCCTGCCCGCATAGTAGTTGCTTTTTGCCGCCCTAATGGCAGCATAGTATTCCCTTTGGGCTGCACGGAGAGCCACCTTGGCCGTAGGGCAGTAGACACGTCTCCAGCAGCGTTCCAGTTTTTTAATACCCCACTTCATTTCTCTCAAAGCATGTGAAAACCAAGGCTTAGAAGGGGAGGGGCGTTTTTTGGAACTAGCACCCAGCTTCACAGAAGACCCAACCCCCCAGCCAATCCAGGAATTAAAGCACTGCACAGCCTCAGATAGCTCTGAGCCCAAAACCTGAAGTAGAGCGTCAGACAGAGCATGGAGATTGATCTTCTGGGGGCATATGCTAGGAGAAGGGGCAGAAGCACAAGACGGCTTCTCTGAAGAACAGGAGAACCTGATCAAATGGTGATCGGACCAGGTAACATATTCTGGATCCGCTAAAGATACGTCAAAGTTGGAACAGACTTAATCCAGTAGGTGGCCCCCCGAATGCGTAGGCGTTTTAACCCACTTGTTAGCTGGGCTAACTTTAAGGAGTCAAGCAAACTTCTTGAGTCAGGTGTATTAGAAGCATCCAGATGGACATTGAAGTCACCCAAAAGAAGGAACCTAGGAAACCTCAAGGCAGGTGGCACAATAACATCATCCAAGGCATTGAAGAAAGGCCCCGGTGGACCAGGGGGGCGATATACCAACATGCCTCCCAACGTAAAATGGGGGGTAAGAACGAGAGAGAAGTGAAGAACCTCCGCTTCGCCCAGTTCTTCCGATGCCTCACTAGTAAAGGACCAAATGTCCCTGAACACCACAGCAGCAGATGATGTCCTATAGTTTGGCACATGCAAAAGGAAACAAGACATTGGCTTAACTCGAGTGTTGAGCCTTTTAAACAAAACAGATAGATGCAAGGATGCCTAAGATGGCGTTGATTACCTGGAGTATCATATCCCAGGCAAAATAATTGAGCCTAAGGAGAATCTAACCACAGCTATCAGGGATACACCAGAGCCACAACATACGATCTGTGCAAGAGCGTTTATATGCTTAGCAGAGTTCCTTACATTTGTGACTCCCATTATTGTAAAGCAAATCTGCTGTGCGGACTTTTCAACAAAATGATCAGTTAGTGTGGAGTGAGGAGTGTAAAGAGGCATATGTGCAGGTGAAGGAACAGATTGCGAGTATAGTGCCACTGAAGACATTTGGTACCCATTAAAATGGATTTTGGTTACAGGTGCGATTGGGTGTGACTTCGGAGCTTTATTCGTGCAGAAAAGAGAAGGTCATGAAGAGCCACAGCCTTTTGTATAAAGGACACATAAAATGGCGAAATGCAGATATTAAAATAAAAGAAATCGAAGGTTTCACATGTTGCTGAGATATTCATCACTTCACGAAATATTTGAGAGTGAGTTCATTAGAAGGAGTGACTACAAACCATTGGCCGAATTATTCAGCACCAAGTGAGCTATAAAGGCAGCACCAATGATAGGAAAGTGGCAGAACACCTAACAGGAGTATCGTTACATGCTAGGGTATGTGGCTGGATTAAGGAATGTCACCGTAGATTTCTTGTCTTGTTTGCCACTGAAATTGGATTAATATCACAAGGAAGGTGAGCTTGATGGGCAGGAAGGGGAAGAGCAGGTTATAGTGAATCTTGTGAGTACAGTGTAGCATTAACATGTGAGGAGTCGTTTTGAGGGAGAAGATGAAATATTTTCTAAGGTTTTGCAGATGGGTCACACATGTTGGCCTAAATGAGATTACCTTACAGAGGAAGAGGGAGCATATTTCAATGTAGCAGATGGCATAGTGTGTAAACTGGATTTGCTGTTGGTTCCTGAAGTTATGAGGAAATTGGTGCTAGAATTGGCTCATGATGGGTATATTGGTAAGCAGGCTATGGAAAGACATATGTCAGGTTTGTTGTTGGGCAGATTTGGTAAAAAGTCTGGAACACTTTGTGAGAGAGTGCAGTGCATGTACTATGATTGATTAGTTGAAGGAGATATATCCTAGTTCTGTTAAACTGGTAGAGATGCCCAATTGGCCTTGGGGTAAATTGGCATTGGATGTGTCCTACTTGTGTGTTCTTTTATAAGGGACCCTGGTATACCAGTGCCATGGTGGATTCCAAATGATCCGAAGTGAAGTTGATAAATGACATGAGCACCACAGCAGTCATTAAAATCATAAAGGATGTGTTCATTCATTGAGATATTCCTAAGGAATTAGTAATGAAAAATGTTTTTACACTAATTCTGAGGAAATTAACCATCTCTCAAGTCAGTGAGCGTTAATCAGTTGACAACTTTGTACCATGTCATAAATGAGCCCCTGGTTGAATGCTTTAACAGACTTACCATAGATCATCTGCAATTGGCAATGATTAATCAAACCAGTTTGAAAGAGACAATAGTGAGCAGTTCTAGGCCATGCAAACCACACCTCATGTGAGTACAACAGGGACACCATTCCACTTTTGGGGAGAAGAGGTGCTAGCATTCTGCTCAGCAAGGACTGGAAACAAAGGAAAAGTCTGGACAGGAAATTATTGGAAGAAATCAGTGATTTGAGGATGAGGGAACAAGTAAAATCTAAGAAGTGGTGATGTGGATTTTGTGTAGTGAAGATGAGCGTATGAGATATGATTCAACAAGAATGACGCACAAAGGGAAAAGCAATTTCTATGTGCCTAGGAAAACTGTCAATTTAGAGATGTGGTAGCTCTGGATAATGGGCCAAAAGTTAGCCACATAGCCACATGCTATGAGGAGAGGTGTGTGTGCAAAAGTAAATGAGGAGATGGCTATGGAAAATGAGCAATTTCCTGAGAACAGGCATAAAAGAGTTTGTTTTATGCCAAGATACTTGAAGGTCTATGTAATAGTTGAATCTGTGTTCATCCTAGTGCAATAGTGTGATGTTTTTTCCATACTAGATGTGTTGTATATGGTTGAGTTTGCGTCTAATTGTTAACATTTTTTAACCCATTATTCTGGAATCCGCTAATAAAGTCTTGGGTACTTTGGAGTGGCACTGAGGGTATGTTTGTATGTGACAGTTGTTCCCTGTTGGGAGCACCTGTGTGCCCTCTTGCTTATAAATAAGGCTCCCGGTTTTAAGTTTAAACTGATTTTTACATATAAATACAGACGGAAAACTTTTTGGTTTTTGTCTGTATTTATTTTAAAAAATGGGAAAATACTTACAAAACAAATGCTGGTGCTGCCTCTGTGCTCCTCTGTAAAATCCGAGTCAGAGGTGCACAGGGGCTGCCAAAAGAAACGGGAAACTGCTGCCCTGAAACTGCACCATAGATGGGGGAACAAGTGCAGCTGGGAGCACCCTGTCTGCAGAGACCCTCCAGCACCCCTCACAGCGGTAGTCACGCAAGATAATTGTTGGAGCAGTGCAAGCAGCCGATGTCCATTAAGAGGTGTGAAAACAGCCCAGAACATCAGCTGCAGCCCCAGCAACCTTTTGTTTTTTTGTTGAAGGGGAGGGTGAAGGAGATTGATGTGACAAGGCACAGGGGGCAGGGGCAGACATGCCTCCAACAACTATTAGCATAAAGCCTGGCTGCATCTCTCAGTGACTAAGCATGCTGTAGGGCAGTGAGGCCGAGTGAGAGGTGAGCAAGTCAGTTAGCATGACTTCATTTTTCTTAGCAATAACAGCCAGACTCTGGAAAATTAGTAGCACTTAAATAAAAATAAAAGCAGAAATGGCTGTTGCACCACATATGCTCTACATTTTATCCATACTGTCCATATCAGAACACTATTGTGTACAGATGAAGATGCAGGTTTCTTGAGATATTTTGGTGATTTACAATGCCTCATGGGATATGTCATCTTCTAATGCACACTAAGAATGATCTGATATTCTTCGAGCAGACACTCTCTGTGATGGCTAATTAAATGTGAGTAAAAGAGGGAGTAATACGTTGACATTTTGTCATACAGCTGTGCAAACGAGACATAATCAAAATCACTAATTCATGCATCTTTTCTTAGAGGCCAGGGAAGAAATTTGCTCCCAATATGTACAGTGCACTTAGCATTCGCTCCAATAAAAAAAAAACAGCTATAACAAACCTAGTGCAAGTGTGCATGCCAATTTAAATAAATGTGGAAAAATACTAGCTTCAGCCTTTTTCTTCATTCTACACAAAAAAATATGGATAAATACAGATAAAATGACCAAAAAATAAATATGGATAAATACAGATGGAAATGCTAAAAAAACATAAATACCATAAAACGGGGAGCCTTACTTATACAGGAACTTGTTCTTAACGATACAAGTCACCCGACCATCATTTCAGCAGCCAACGAAAAGAGTGGGCACTTTGAACACTGGACAAAGTTAAGCTATAATTAGAGTCTACCATCTCTTCCATCTGCCACTACACACAAATGCTTATTGATTAATTTTCATCCCCTGCCCCTCGCACACACTCCTTGTCTATGTAATATTTCCACTTCTTAAACCCTTCATATCCCTCACAGAACCTGCATCCGCTTTAGCCACCCTATCTCTCTCTTCAGTTCTTCACTGCATTCACCTATTCTGAAACTATCTTGGAAAAGTGCCTATTATTGGTCCTCACTCTCTGACTAATGCCTTCATATATATCCTATCCCCTGATTTCCCTCATATCTATTCCAAGTATAACCCTGCCAAATTCCTACTTGCCATCCTTGGTTAACAGATGTGGCCCAAAATAAACCTGACATATCAACCTCCAAAACCTTTGGTACACGATCAATCACTGCAACTGTCTTCAGTAAACCTCTTGGTCAAACCCTGCCACCTAAAACTTATCTCAAAGCCCTACTCTTCATCGTTTGCCAACCAGATGTGACCTGGACAACACATTGAAGAAGAACTCCGCTGCTATACCATCCTGAGAAACCATCATACGAACAGTAATCAAACAAGATGTACCATCAATCTCACACCCTCTGGGGTCATATTGGTCAGAGCAAACACTAATGCAACTGTGACAGCAACTATTTGTCACTGCTAACTGCATCAATGGTCAGAGATGCCAGAGTAAGCACCTGATCAACTACCCAAAAAGTTGACTCACCTCTACGTTCAGATTGCTGACTGTCATACCTGATCAGCAATCATCAGATTGATCAACTGTCCGCTGGCAAAGAAAAACATTTGTAACTGTATCCATGGCAGTCCCTCATCCAGAATTCTACCGTCCCATCTGCGAGAGAAAGCATTAAACTAAAGTAGTTCACCGCCACTATCTCACATTCCAGTCACCCCTAACAAGTATCTATATAGCATCCCAACCAATGAAGGCTCCTTAAGCAACGTGACAGTCCACAGATATGGCCATTTGCCACATTCCAAACCAGACATCTTGTTTATAACAGAAGACAACATTGCTTGTCTTTCTCTGGCAGCAGCACAGATAGGAGGAGGGCAGCCATAAGAAATAAATTGCAGCCCCAGCACTTTCTCCTTCCATCATGAACTTTAGATATCAGAAGCAGATTTGTGTTTTAGAGCATAGCGGAGGTACCCCCCACTTGGTCGACCTCCTGGCTTTCACAAACTCAGACCACACTGGTTAATCTTTTTATGGAAGAATTGAGGCCGCAGTTTATTTAGGCAATTTCCAACTTACAGCAATCCTTACATACCATTTATTTTCTTCACTCAATGAGCCTGTGCCTTCCTTAACATACCCATGAGCACTGCACCCTATATTTAGTGCTCCTAACCATACCCATAAGCACTGTGCCATATATTCAGTGCTTTGTAATTGCCTCGGACCATAGGCAAGCATATCATCTACCTCCAGCCTAGCATGGTGACCTTTTACTTTCAGTGTAACCTTTTTACCATCTACTTACGAGTATGCAACTGCTTCCAACCCGCCGGGTGACCATTCACTCTAGTGCACCATTTTCCTTTTACTACTAGGCAGGCATCCGCTTCCAGCCTGCTGGGTGCCCATGCACTTCCAGCGAACCATTTTACATTCTTGTTTCCTTCCAGTTCAACACCGTATGTTGAGTAGTATACTGCCAGTGCCCCATTGACTCTAACAGTTCGCTGCTGCAGGTCTGTTTCCCTCTGACTACCTGTCTCTTTTTCCTAGGATCGCCTTGTAAGTACCACTATGCACTGCTGGCAGATTTTGCCACCAGCAAGGCCCTTCTCACCATAGCTGTGCCACAATTCTTCCACCTGTACCCTAGTGAAATCAAGTACATTCCATGCATTCTTTAGCTCGTTCAATTACCAACCCGGGCTCTGCTCCCTGGCGGTGGCCTACACTAAGACCCTTGGTCTGGCCATATCCCCTCCCCTTTAGGAAGGGAGCAGTATAGGAAGTCTAGGGCTACACTAATCTACGTGGATTTTTAGGTTTGGCTTGACAGTGCAACTATTGACTGAGCGTATGTGATCAACAAAAAAGTACTTTCATAGTACTACTGAGAGGGGGGTTTATGCCCCATCCACATGTTGATTCTTCTGAGTACAGGATTTGATTGGTTCAATTTGTGTGCTTTCACTAAAAAGATTGCTTGCATGACACTTTTTGGCTTGCGATAAAACCTATGCTTGATACTACAGAACTGCCTTAGTTATGGTGGTAAGCCAAAGATTGTGGCTATAGGCTTGATCTTTTTTATTATGACATATTATGATAAAGCCACTAGGTCTGACACATGTATTGTAAAAAGCATATGTTAAAGCTAAGTATGTATTGGTGTTACTCTATATTAAAGCCTAAATGTAGTTATTTTGTCATATGTAATTCACAGATTACTGTGGTAGTCAAGGGTTTCGCCGTTGACCTCCCAGTTACACAAACCATGGGATTTTCACTATAAAGAGGCCCTGTTGAGTGGGGTTGGATATTGTTTTCCAAGCTGTATTTCTCAACAGATTTGTAATTTTATAACTGTATTCATGATGGTTGCCAGTTTAGGTCTTGAATAGGTGAGTGTTGAATAAGGTGTAAAGCCAATAGTAAAAGGGGAATGGTTCAACGGTTCATTTGGAAAGGCTATGCCTTATTTCAGAGGTGTGATCTAATTAATATGAAATGTCAAAACAAAACCAGTAGGCCTGACCTACTTATTGTGATAACATGTATAAAGGCAACAGCTTTTTAAGGATCGATTGTTATGACACTAGCCTGAAGCCTGTAGTCAGGTATTTATTTACGGTACACCGTCAAAATATCGAGTTGTAAATATCGACCTACCAAAATATCGTGTTTGAAATTTCGAAGGTCATGAATATCGATGTCTAGAATATCGTTGGACAGAATATCGATCCTAAGGTAAGTAATATCGAATTTATTTATATCGATGTAAGTAATATCGAAGTTAGTAATATCGATAGCATATATATCGATGTAACTAATTTCGATGTCACTAATATCGATGTAACTAATTTCGATGTCACTAATATCGATATTAGTATTATTTTTATGTTTTTTATTATGTATGTGTTATATGTATTTGTTAAGTATTTAAATTAATTTATATTATATGTGTATTTTTTTTATATATTAATAAATTAATTTTTAAGTAAATTATATGTTTTAGTACCGGAGCGGGTTGTGGGTTTATAGGGGAATAGGGTGGGAAGTAATTTAATTGTAAATAATTAATGATATTTTTATGTGTAATTAATTTTTATTTTAATTATTAATTGGCAATTAATTATTTTAATTGATAAATTAATTATTTAATTTGTATTTAATGTGAAATTTTATTAAATGTTATGTTTTAGTACCGGAGCGGGTTGTGGGTTTATAGGGGAATAGGGTGGGAAGTAATTTAATTGGAAATAATTAATGATTTATTCATGTGTAAATAATTTTTAATTTAATTATTAATTGGCAACGAATTATTTTAATTGATAAATTAATTATTTAATTTGTAATTAATGTTAATTTTTATTAAATGTAATTTTTTAGTATCAGAGCGGGTTGTGGGTTTATAAGGGAATAGGGTGGGAAGTGATTTTATTGTAATTAATTAATTATTTTTCTGTATAATTAAATTAGCAATTATTCATTAATTGGCAATTAATTATTGTAATTGATAAATTAATTTATTAATTGGTAATTAATGTTAATGTTTATTAAATGTTATGTTTTAGTACCAGAGTGGGTTGTGGGTTTATAGGGGAATAGGGTCGGAAGTAATTTAATTGTAAATAATTAATTTATTTGATGTATAATGTATTTTGTAATTATTTATTATTTGGAAATTAATTATTTTAATTGATAAATTAATTATTTCATTGGTAATTATTGTTAATTTTTATTAAATGTTATGTTTTAGTATTGGAGCGTGTTGTTGTTTTATAGGGGTAATGGGTGGGAAGTAATTTAATTGTAAATATTTAATTATTTAAACAAATTTTTTACTGATAATTAATGTATTAATTAATTATTAAATGGCAAATAATTATTTTTAAACATAATAAATTTATTTAATTGGGAATTAATATTTTTAAATCGTAATTAGTTTTTAATAACTAGAAAAAATCATTAATTAATTGGTAAACTTCTTTACAATTTTTGTATATATTGTATATTGTTTCTTAAATTTTATTTGTAAAAACATATTTTTTATTTTTATGATAAATAGTTATTTTTATTATTTTCATTATTTGGTGAGTAATATTTAATTATTATTATTTAATGGTGTTTGTTGTTAATTTATTGTCAATTAATTTTTTTAATTTTTTGGTTTTATTAATTAGTAATTGTATTTTATTGATGTTGATGTATTAAAAAAATATTTATACATTATTTCAAATATAAGAATAATTATAAGTATGTTAAAATAAAATTATACGCTATTAAACGCTTTCCCTGGTGTTGCACCCTCGGGAGTGGGAATAGTAATTTTTACCCACCCGCTATCCAACGTTTTCCCTACTGTTGCACTCTCTGGAGTGTAAATAGTAATTTTTCCCCCTACGCTATCCAAATGTTTCCCTACTGTTGCACTCTTAGGAGTTGGAATAGTAATTTTACCCCTATGCTATCCAACGCTTTCCCTACTGTTGCACTCACTGGTGTGGAAATAGTAATTTTTACCCACCCGCTATCCAACACTTTCCCTACTGTTGCACTCTCTGGAGTGGGAATAGTAATTTTTACCCACCCGCTATCCAACGCTTTCCCTACTGTTGCACTCTATGGAGTGGGAATAGTAATTGTTCCCCCTACGCTATCCAACTCTTTCCCTACTGTTGCCTTCATTGGAGTTGGAATAGTAATTTTTACCTGTACGCTATCAAACGCTTTCCCTACTGTTGCACTCACTGGAGTGGGAATAGTAATTTTTACCCACCCGCTATCCAACGCTTTCCCTACTGTTGCACCCACTGGAGTGGGAATAGTAATTTTTACCCACTTGCTATCCAACGTTTTCCCTACTTTTGCACTCACTGGAGTGGGAATAGTAATTTTTACCCACCCGCTATCCAACGCTTTCCCTACTGTTGCACTCTTTGGAGTGGGAATAGTAATTTTTACCCACCCGCTATCCAACGCTTTCCCTACTGTTGCACTCTCTGGAGTGGGAATAGTAATTTTTCCCCCTACGCTATCCAACTCTTTCCTTACTGTTGCACTCTTTGGAGTTGGAATAGTAATTTTACCCCTACGCTATCCAACGCTTTCCCTACTGTTGCACCCACTGGAGTGGGAATAGTAATTTTTATCCACCCGCTATCCAACGCTTTCCCTACTGTTGCACTCTTTGGAGTGGGAATAGTAATTTTTCCCCCTACGCTATCCAACTCTTTCCCTACTGTTCCACTCTTTGGAGTTGGAATAGTAATTTTATCCCTACGCTATCCAACGCTTTCACTACTGTTGCACTCTTTGGAGTTGGAATAGTAAATTTTACCCACCCGCTATCCAACGCTTTCCCTACTGTTGCACTCTCTGGAGTGGGAATAGTAATTTTTCCCCCTACGCTATCCAACTCTTTCCCTACTGTTCCACTCTTTGGATTTGGAATGGTAATTTTACCCCTACGCTATCCAACTCTTTCCCTACTGTTGCACCCTCTGGAGTTGGAATAGTAATTTTTACCCGTACGCTATCCAACGCTTTCCCTACTGTTGCACTCTCTGGAGTGGGAATAGTAATTTTTACCCACCTGCTATCCAACGCTTTCCCTACCGTTGCACTCACTGGAGTGGGAATAGTAATTTTTACCCACCCGCTATCCAACGCTTTCCCTATTGTTGCACTCTCTGGAGTGGGAATAGTAATTTTTCACCCTACGCTATCCAACTGTTTCCCTACTGTTGCACTCTTTGGAGTTTAAATAGTAATTTTACCCCTATGCTATCCAAAGATTTCCCTACTGTTGCACCCTCTGGAGTTGGAATAGTAATTTCTACCCGTACGCTATCCAACGCTTTCCCTATTGTTGCACTCACTGGAGTGGGAATAGTAATTTTTACCCACCCGCTATCCAACGCTTTCCCTACTGTTGCAATCTCTGGAGTGGGAATAGTAATTTTTCCCCCTACGCTATCCAACGCTTTCCCTACTATTGCAGTTACTGGAGTGGGAATAGTCATTTTTACCCACCTGCTATCCAACGCTTTCCCTACTGTTGCACCCTTTGGAGTTTGAATAGTAATTTTTACCCTTACGCTATCCAATATTATTTATATTTATTTATGTATTTAATATGTTACATAATGTTGTATTTAATACATTTTTAAAATATTGAAAGTATATTTAATTGTTGTTATTTATTAAATATAATTATTTATTATTATTTATGTTATTATTTTATGAGTGTTGATGTATTTTTAATTTATAGTATTTGTTAATATTTTTAAATAATGTAATAAATATATATATCTTATTTAAGTATATATTATATATTGTATGTTTGATTTTAATTAAATGTTTAATATTAAATATGTATTATTTATTCATTTTAAACATTATAATACATTTTTAAATACGTTTAAATGATATATAAGTATTATTTATTTAATTTAATATTTTCTTTTTTACTGGGAAAAAAACGATATTTTTAATTACGATAAACATCGATATTTTATTTTCGATATTTTTGTACTTACCATGTTGTAGATAGGGTGTCGATATACTTGCCTTCGATATTCCAGCACCGATATTTTGTCGGTCGATATTTGCATTCTCGATATTCTGTCATAGATTCTTTATTTACATGTAATTTCACAGATTCACTGTAGTCAAGGAGCTTGGTGTTGGTGATTGACGCAAACACAATGGGGTCGATTCCGATTCGGGGAAAAAAACGTCCGTACGATTTGTATCCGGAGCCTTCTCCGTACAAATCGTACCCGTCCGTCCGAGTCACGAAGTACAATCCGTATTCCGTGAATCCGTCCGAATCGTCGCGATCCGTATGTATTGCAAGGCTGAAACCGTGAACCGTACGACTCGTACACATGCCGTATGACCCGACGAGTACGGTCCGGACCGGGGTATGAGGACGCGATTCGTACGGTCCACGTCAGGTAAGGGCGAGTCGTACGGAAAAGCACACAAACACATACACACCGTACGGTCCGTACCCCCCATAATCACAGGGGTACGCACTGTACCCCTGCGATCATGGGGTGTACAAGCCGTACCCCCATTGTACGATCGGTGTACGAGCCGTACCCCATTGTACGATCGGTGTACGAGCCGTACACCCATCGTACGATCGGTGTACGAGCCATACCCCCATTGTACGATCGGTGTACGAGCCGTACACCCATCGTACATGGGGTATGGCTCGTACACCGATCGTACAAGGGGTACGGCTCGCACACTGATCGTACAATGGGGGTACGGCTCGTACACCGATCGTACAATGGGGAGACGGCTCGTACACCCATCGTACATGGGGTACGGCTCGTACACCGATCTTACAATGGGGGTACGACTCATACACCCCATGATCGTAGGTGTACGGTGCGTACCCCTGCGATCATGGGCTGTACGCACCGTAACCGGGGGGGCCGTTCCATACCTGTTTCGGCGCGAACTCTGCTTTTACGGCTATTTTCAGCTTCCGTAGAAAAAGGGTCGTACGGTGCGTACCCGACACGTATCGTACTTGCTGGGTCGTAAAAACCAGCTGCGAACCGTAAAGATGTCGCGTACAGCGGGTTCCGAGGGAGAATCGTACGGAGATTAGAGTCGTACGTACGGGACGTTTACAGGTACGATTCGTACAGGGAAAAAATGCTCCGTATGATGATTCGGAGCGCTTTTTACCGGATCGGAATCGACCCCATTGTGGGATAGAAGATATGCACTACAACAATCCTTTTTAGGCTCTCCTTGGAGAGAAAGTATTTTTCTTTTCTAACTGTAATTTTGTATACTTTTCTGTCTGTATGCTGGATGGTTGCATTGTAGAAAGTTTACGCTCATTACAGTTAGCTTGAGTTGGTTTTCATGACATGCCAGTGATGAATGCTAAAGGACTGATTGTTTATTGTAAAAAGTTGTGATAAAGGCATTAGCTTGTCTCATTGATTGTGAAAAGCATATGTGAATGTCAATAGACATTTAAGGGTGGTTTGTTATTACTCTGAATTAAAACTGATAAATGGGTATTTTGTAACATGGAATCTCAAAGACTACTTTAGTAGACAAGGGTTTGGGTGTTGCTAAACCATGGGTAAAGAAGATTTTTAGTGTGAGACTCATTGGTACGCCCTGATAGCAGAGGTAATATGTTGCTGTGCCAACTTTAATTTGATATAAATGTGCAATTTTTGGACTGTATGCTTGGTGGTTGCCTTGTGGGAAAGCTCACGCTCAGTACAGTAGGCCTGAGTTGGTTTTGGTTACAAGCCACTGATAGCAGCTATAGGCTTGATTTGTGTGCAGGAAAATGTTATTCCATATGCCATAGGTTTGGCATTTTGTTAGACCTGGCATCTTTGGCGTGGTTTCCCCTGACTTTTTGCCTCTACCTCCTGTATTTTGGATTTCGTTTTTGCTGGTTTAGATGCTTTGGGCACTTTGCCACTGCTGATCAGTGTCAAAGTGCAAGTGCTCCCTAGGTAAATTGTTATTGTGATTGGTTATCCATGATTGGCATATCTGTGTTACCAGGAAGTCCCTAGTAAAGTGCACTGAGTGTGCCAGGGCTGGTGATTCAAATGCTACTAGTGGGCCTGCAGCACTGATTGTGCCACCCACATGAGTAGCCCTAAAATGGTGTCTCAGGCCTGCCACTGCAGTGCCTGTGGGCAGTTGCTAACTGCCATGCTGACCTGGCCAGCGCCCACACTGACCAGGCCTAATCCTTCCCTTTATATACACATTGGTCACCCCTATGGAAGGCCAAAGGTACCCCATGGGCAGGGTGTAGTGTATGTGAAAGGTAGAACATGTACTAGTGTGTGTAACATGCTCTGGTAGTGAATTACAGCTATTTTTGGTTTTCACTATTGAGAGGGCCCATAGGCAATAATGGGGAATGCTGTGTATAATGTTTACTTGCATTTCTTCCCATAGGAGCAAGA
This sequence comes from Lissotriton helveticus, assembly GCF_964261635.1. Lineage (NCBI taxonomy): Eukaryota > Metazoa > Chordata > Amphibia > Caudata > Salamandridae > Lissotriton > Lissotriton helveticus. The sequence goes on along the minus strand of NC_136065.1, from coordinate 1,303,390,914 downwards.
TAGAAAATTAAAGTCTGGTATCCCTGAACTCAGAATTTAATATCCTTTCTTTTAGGAAGGATGGTTTTTAAATCCTGTGTTTGAAAACAGCACTTTTAGAAAGTGGCTGTTCTCTTTTCTGACCTTTATGTGTGCCTTGGCCTGTTTGTGAATTGACTGTCTGGTTTGTGAGTGACAGGGGCTGAGGTGCCCCCTGAAGGCTGGTTGAGTCAGCCCTAGGCTGAATAGCTGCATCTGCATCTTGAGTGGTGGGAGGGGATAGCACCTGTGCCTGAGTAGGGCTGTGCCTGCCTTCCACAATCCTGGCTCCACCTCCTGCTGGGCGGCTGACAACCCTGTCCCTCTCTCTGAAAGGAAAGAAGAAGTCAGGAAAACAAAGTGCTCCAGGACTGACCAGAACTGGTTCTGACTAAACCAAGGCCTCTCTGCCTCCAGGAACAAAGGAAAGACTGGTATAAAAAGGGCTACCTAGACTACAGAAAATAAGATCATCCTGGAATCAAGAAGGAACCTCTGCCAAGGAGAAAGCGGGAAGTCTGAAGAGGAAGGACTGTCCTGCTGTTTACTTGTAGACTGACCTGCAGTTGTTTTGCTGCCAAGGAGAGGGGAAGGACTTTGCTGTGTGCTGTGTCCCCTTGCTTGAAGAGATCTCCAAGGGCCTGAGGAGAGCTGGCCTCCTGTTAAGAAGTCCTAGGAACAAAAGGACTTCACCCCCAGCTTCCCCCTGAACTCTGCTGAGTGAGTTTTGCCCTTCCTAGAATGCTTGATCCAATTGTGGTGCCTCTGGAAGTTGTTGCCTGCTGTTTGAAAAGCTGGAGAAGGAGAAAAGACAATCTGCAATTTTCACGCATCGCTCACTTGCGGAGCGCATCGTCGACAGTGCAAGGAAATTCCCGTCGCCGCGAGGATCGATATCGTTGCAGCACCTGTTGCTGTTGCGAGAACCGATGCACCGTTCACTTGCGGAACGCATCACACTGGTGCGGGAAGATTCCTGTCGCTGCGAGTATTGTCGCAGAGCCTGTCATCACTGGGTGAGATCGCTGAATCGCTTGCTTGCGGACCAGATCACGTTGCTGCGAACATCGTCGCAGAACCATCGCATCGAGGGGCCGCAAGAGGAGAAGATCGACGCTGCGCCGTGCATCGCCGCCGCACCTGAGATCGTCGCCGTACCGAAGATCGTCGCTTTGTGCCTGTGCGAGACGCTTCCTACCGAACCTGCGCACCCGAATCCATACAAGGTATCGCATCCCTACCCATACAGACCGGATTCGTCGCAACACGCCCGCTGCATCCAGCAGGGCTGTCGCATCGCCTCCCCAGGGTCTCAGAAGTGACACATCGCTTGTTTTTCAACGCTGCAGCTTCTATTTGGAACTTTTGTCGCATCTACCGGTACTTTGGGCTAAACGTGACGCAACTGTGGATTCTTTTAACGTAGAACTCTTTTAAAATCATATTCTTGAACTGTGTATGTGTATGTCATTTTGGTCTTGTGTAGTTTAGATAAAGATACTTTATTTTTCTAAACTGGTGTGGAGTCCATTTGTGGTATTTTCACTGTGTTACTGTGAGTGTTGGTACAAATACCTTACACATTGCCTTGATAAGCCTGTCTACTCGTGCCAAGCTACCAAGGGGGTAAGCAGGGGTTATCTAAAGAGTGTATCCCCCTTACCCTAACTAGAAGCAAGTGCCCCTATTTGGACATTGGTACCTACCTCTGCCAATTAGAGACCCCCAGATCTAACACATGTGTATTATGAAAAGCTATTACAAATGCAATAGTCCTGGCTTATTTATCATGAAACCCATTTGGTAAATCCAGCAGGCCTCTAACAGTGGATTGTTGCTACATTATGTTACAGGCCATAGAAAAGTATTTGGTTACATGTATTCATAGAGATTATCATTGCAGGCAAGGGTTTTCATGTTGGTCACCCACTCTGACAAACCCAGGGAGCAGTATTTACTCATGTTGATTTTTGTTAGGCCTGTTGAAAGGAGTTGTATGTTGTTTTTCAACTGTAAGTGTGTACATATTTGTAATTTTATAAGTGTATGCATGATGGGTGCCAGTTTTTGCGCACTTCGGTAGGCATGTGTTGTTTGCATTGTAAACCCTTTGGTAAAGACTAGATGCTCTACCGGTACACTGGGAAAGTTATATTGGACTTCTTAGGTTTGATCTGTTTATAAGGAAAATTTAGGACTAATTCGGCAGGCCTTACTTATTGTGAAAAGTATGTGTAAAAGTCAATAGGCTTTAAAAGGTGAATTTTTAATACACTGTGCTAAAGCCTGTAGGCAACTATTTTGTTACTTGAAATCTCGTAGATTTCCTTAGAAGGCAGTGGTTTTGGTGTTAGTTAGTCACTCAAAGAAATCATGAGGATAGATGATTTGCATTTACATTTACTATTTAGTAAGGGTATTATATTGTTTTAACAACAGCATTGTGTACATGTTTGCAATTATATTATAGTATACCTGATGGTAGCCTTGTGGGAAGGTCAACTTAGTAGATCTGAGTTGTTTATAGTGACAAGTCAATGATAAAAGCTAGAGGCCTTGTTGGTTCACTAGGAATTTCTTTTCCAATGCCATAGATTTAATCTGTTTAGTATGGAACGTTATGATAAAGGCAATTGGCCTGACACTGATTGTAAAAATAATTTGTTAAAGTCAGAAGGCATTTGAGGGTAGATTGTTATTTATCTGTATTTTGTTGAATGAAATATAACTGATTACCTTTGTAGGGAAGCAATTTGATGTTGGTTACCGCCTCTGACAAACCATAGTAGGAAAATATTTGCACTGTAATAATTTTTGCTAGAATTTGTGCTTAGCAGTTTGCCAGGATTTTAAAACAAAGAAAATCATTAAATACATATATCCATTTTTATAAATAAATATCCATATAAATAGATAGTGGGCCTTTGATTTGTCTCTGTTCTGACATTTGTCTGTTTAAGCGTCATTTACACTCTGCTTCTATCAATGATAGCATACTGCATGCGGAAATGGTACAGTACACATCATTTATTGGCCCTCTTGCCCCGCAAATTATGATTTTTTCTGATCACATGTGTACATCAACTTGAAAATTAGTGCATTTCAGTAACAGGGCTAGTTATCCAGTCGTTTACTTTTCAATTTTCTCCTTTTAAAGCCCCCTTTCCTTTCTTTGCTTCCCCTCTTTTTGTTTTAAAGTTTTGTAAGGTGATATTACACCTCTCCACGCAGTGCTAACAGGTCACTCTCTTGTCATTCATTTAATCTTCAATGCTCTGCATCCAACATGGAGACTTCCTCCGAATCAGGAGACAATAATAGAATGATGTTGTCCATAGTGTATCATTGTTTTACCATTCCAAGACAGCCAACACATTGGTTTTAAGTGTTGCGTCCATGCTGGAACTTTAGAACAATGATAGACTATTTACAATACCTCTGGAGGACAGACACCATTGCTATGTTCACTTTTATTATTACCAGCATATGCCCATCGTGTTTAGACAGGCGCATGTTTTCTTTTTTCTATAGTTGTAATTTATTAAGCATATGTTGAATTTTTGTGTGTTTTTTATTGAGGCTAAACAGAGGTTGAATGTAAGAATGAGTCCGTGTATAGATGAATGGATGCATGAGTACACAGATGAGAGCAGGGTACATGTATGAGGGCTTAAATCTATCAGTGACACAAGAACTGCACTTTTATTCATAAGTCAGACCTATTGGCATTCCCAATGCTAATGTATCTGTCTGTGCATGTAATCCATTCACAAATATACCATTTATACAGACCATCAGGAGAAACTGCCTCCTAAGTAGGGTAGTACCATGCCTCACATGGAGCTAGAGTTGGGCAGGCCTTGTAGTCACACATTCATCAAATAAAATGTCACCGTCCGCTATCAACCTAATTTTGGACTCTAGCTTTCCATCTAGATACAGGCCATAACAAGATACAGGATCTGAAGTCGATGATTGAGTGGATCGAGGACAGAGACCCTTGACGAATGTGTGACTACAAACTCTACCTGACTCTAGCGCCCTGTAGGGCACAGATGTACATATATTGATGATCTAGGAGACAATTCCTCCTGATGGTCCCTATGAATGGCATGTGTGTAAATGGACTGGATGCACAGACAGATAAAAAAGTAAATTCCACGTAATAGTTTATAACTAGAGTAAGCAATACAAATATGGGATCTGAGATTGGTCCTGAGGAAACCTCATGACCCAGACGGGTGGTATCTGTGGCTGAAACATGTAGACCCATAGACACTGGAGTAGTTATACCACCAGAAAGGTGTCCCTTGCCAAAGATCCTCCAAATAAACAAATTCAGAGGCATTCCACAGGAAATTTTAATATTCTTAGATCCCCTTGCCTTAATGTAAGTGGTCACGGTAGAGCCCTCGCTGATAAGCAAGGGTATCGAGGCAATGACTCAATTATGAAGTATGCTTCTAGAAACATCTAGAGGGTGAGAGTCCTTTTAAAGCACATTTCGGGTGTTTTTTCAGTCAAGCAGACAGAGATTTTAGGATTCTGTTGAGGCTGCTTCTATTTTGATACTTACATCTACCAACCACTTCAATACAATACTTCTTTCTAAGATGCACCACTGGATCTGTTTTGGACATTACAATTAAGCAAAATCTATCTACCTTGGGTGATCAGAACACCTGTTTGGACAATTCTGTACGGTGGCAAACTTCATCTCTCATAATCAATACTGAAGATCTTGACATTCACCTACTAGTCTTTGGATCCCCTCACGATGCTGGCCACACTCTCAATGCAATTATGGTCTCAGAAGGACCGCTCTCTGTCTGAAGAAATAACCTGGCCATGAGGAGTGATCATCCCTTCATTAACTTCAACTTGAGCCTGCCCATTGCACCCACCTTGGTAACACCATCCTACACAAATACACTACCAAGTTATGGAAGAACATCCAACTTGGATTGGTAAGAACTGTCTGCAGCAGAGCCACTGGACCCTCTCTCTGAAGATGATCAACCAAATCCACATATGCATCTCAGAGATCTTCAACAAACTGGTTATCCACAAAGTCTCATGAAACTTACAACACTATTGGAGGTGTGTCGGATTCATTCTGGCCAATAAATTACAAAAAATATGAAAAGAACTCCTGAAAGAGAGTCGCAGAAAGCACATGGCCAGAATGTGAAAAACCAGGTCTATTGACAGTAAATAATATATACAACAACCTTCAAGAAAGACAAATGATCTGACCATTCACAATATATTTCGGCTGCATTTTTGCTAAACCACTCTTCAAAATCATCTCTGAATGAACAGTAAATCAAACTGTAGGAAACACTCTAGGGAGGTTTCCAACTCATTGACAAATCACTTCATTGAAAAAGATAACAGACTGGAGGTTCATTTACATTCAAGCTAAGTTCTGTCTCCCTGATTCCTGGCAAACACACAGAGAGCATTTCCCTTGTCGTGCCTATCTGAGTTGGTGTCTGTGAGTATTTACAATTGCTTTATATGTGTATTTTTTTATCATTTCAGCTGTTACCAAACCTCACTATCTCCAAACAATACCATTACCAATTAACCAAATATTCCTCCAATCACAGGCGGCCACTGAAAGCACATCTTTTTAAAACGGAAAACAAAATAAAAGACAGACCAACGTAGTGGTCTAAAGTTGGCTTCATTAAAAAATATATCTGCGCTTCATTTCTATACATGCATTTCCAACAGTGAACTAAGTATGAATCATGGTGTATGGTCCCTCTTCAGAAGGATGTTGCATATCAATATTTCTTTGTGTCTTGTTTGTGGACTGGGCCAGCTGCGCAGTCATTATCTTCTAAGCTGATAATGTGTCTGCGGGCAAGCAATGGCTAGTCATTATTTTGGGGCATTAACTGAAGTTGCAGGGATAGTATACGCCTGTGGAGCTCATGGTGGGGGAGCTCTCACTACTTGCTGGTATAGGAAAACAATGCTTTTTCAAGTTGGGGGTGCGTTGAATCGCCGTTAGTAGCCGGAATCTTTTTTCTGGAATGCTGGTGACTCTCTCTTCTGAGAGGCATAATATGAAGGACTAACAAGTTATCATTCATTGTACATTATTCAGCAGTTACTAAAGTGATTTTCATGAAAGATCTGGACTGAGTTGCAATTTCCTCAGGGATGGAGCACTTTAGGAGTGTTTGGGATTACCTGTTGAGTCCATTGGCTTTCATTATGTCGCCCATTGTCTTAGATTGCTAAATTTGTTTGTTACAAAGATTACAAATTCTAAACTGGCCTGAGCCCAGGCCGTCACATACCAACGAGTCTGACAACTCTCCCTAACCTGGGCTGGGCAGTTTATTATTCGTATTGCCTGAGGTAGCAGCCACGGGATGTGCGGCTTTGGTTGCTTTGTATGGTATGTTATTTAACACTTAAAGAGCACCAAAATTGCCCCTAAGGGGCATCTTGGTTCTAAAATCCACAATTTAAATACCGTTAATCCGGCCCTAAAAAGGCGTCAGATTATACCTGAGAGGAAAGCCAGATTTTAAAATGCTTACTAAAGATGGTTTAATTTTCAGCTTGTTTAAAGGAGAAAGGAAGCTGATTCTAGGCGTTAGCAGCAAGCGCTGAAAAGGATCTCCCTCCTGTAGACTTCAACCTGAACCTGGGAATTAGTACAAGTTTGGCATTGGCCGATCTCAAAACTCGGGGGTGGGGGATGTAATGTAAAACATTCTGAGATTAATTTAGGCCCAGTCTGAAAGATGACTCGAAAAACTGTTAAGGATTTTAAAAAGATCTGCTTTTCCAGTGGAAGCCAGTGGAGTTTCCTACACCATTTGTTTATGAATGTCCTGCGAGGCAGTTTTAATACAAGTCAGACTGCGGCATTTTGTATTACTTGGAGTTTCTCAATCTGATACTTAGCTACTCCAAGGAAAAGGCTATTGCAGTAGTCAAACATGTAGGTGATCAACACAAAAGCTACTATTTTCCTAGATTCTAAAGCGAGAAATTCGAATAACCTTCCGAGTGCTTTGATCAAGGAGGAACAAGTTCCTGCACTCGCAACAATTTGATGATGGAAAGATAAGTCTGAATTAAGTTTAACTCCCAAATTCTGGCCCAAACCGTAGGAGGAGGAGGCTTAGTGAAATCTTCTGGCCACCAGTCGGAACCAAAGAATTGATTATTCTTACCAAAACATAGGACGTATATTTCCTGTATTACATTTCAGGTGATTCCAGTTCATCCATTTAATAACTTGGCCAAAACAGCTTTCAAAATTCAATTCAGAACTTGAGGAGTTCCTTTCCAAAGACAAAAAAGTGATTAAATGAGACTTGGTACAACTGCTAAAACTGGAAAAGCCAATAGACATGGACATGTTAGGATTCATCCAGTGCCAACAAGCAGCAGAAAGTGTAGTGTAGTTCCTATATTCCCAATAGGCTCTGCTCATTGGAATAATATAAACAGCAGTGTAGACGTAGGACTGAGGTCGACTAGGTCTCTACTGACTATATTAGACTTAATTAGTTTTGCCAGCTAGCTCAGAGGTCACTAGAAACTTTCTCGAATGTTCAGGAAAGAGTTAACTCTCCTGATTTAGACAAGAAGGGATTAGCTTCTGACAACTGCATAAACATGACAACTTTGCTCCCTCAGAATAAGAGTGTATCTCTAGAGTCGTGTGAAAACAATAGACAGCTATTTTACTCAGTCAGTCGTGCGTACTTAGTTTCACCAGAGTGCAGAGAAGTAGAGAGACGGGCGTTTTCAATAAAAGGTGTTATTTATTGAGCAGTCTTCTTTCTCATGCAAGAGAAATGAATTGCCACAATTGCAATACTTATCATAAAGTAAAGTGCGTACAGTAAAAGGAGTATTATAAAATAATACTGTAAAAGCATTGATATGGTTTCTTAGCCATATGATACTTTAAGATAGATCAAATATATACATACATAAAAACATTGACTAACGTACTCAACTGGTGCTTCTAACTATGCCTACCCCGGTGTACTTGACCTAAGCCTAATACGTTGGAAGGAGTAAGTAAGTAGCAGTTTAAGTTAGGTTGGTTTTTGCCAAGGAATCTGAATCGAGAATTCTCTTAAGGGTTTAGTCAGCTCCGTACCTTGGTAATAGAATGTGGGAGGTCTTGTATCTCTCGCTTAGGACTCGATCTCCCAGTAACCCGCAAGGGTGACTGGAAACACCGGAGCTGGATTTTCTCGGCTGGAGAAAAAGACAGCGTCTTTCTCAGTGCGTCAAAAGGGAGAGGGGCGGCTTCCTTCGGCTCCTCGCATCAGCTGGGCTTCCGGGCAAGTAGATAGCCGCTCTGCTCCAAACCACTGTGTGTTTGCTTAAGGCAGCGTTGGTATATTTATACCTGAAAGGTGCCGGGTTTGACGTAAGGTTGAACATAAGACGTCACTAAGGACTGACAGTTCTTTCTGGACTCTAGGAGTTCTTGTGCAAATCAAAACAAGAGCAGGGGGATTTCCCGGGCTGCTGAAGGCTTGGTTTGTTTAAAGAACGCGTTGTACTTTCTAGGAGTCTAGGGGAGTAGCCATGCCGTATTTGGACTGCATGGGCTATTACTAAATATGGATATGATTCTTATGCCTCTATAAGGATATTATTTATTATAACATAAGGGCATAAATCGGGAATATCGAATTAGGGTCCTAGATAGAAACACAACAAAAGTAGGGCTCAAAGAGGATGCGTGTGGAACACCATATTTTATTATTATTACCTTGACCTCAAAGGGCCCATTGTAACCAATTGTTTCCTGCCTGTGAGGAAGGATTGGAACTATGCTAAAACTTTTCCTTGTATTCCAATATCAGCTAGTCACTGTATTACAATGTGATGAGATATAGTGCCGAAAGCGGCTGATAAATCACAGAGAATTAGAACAGCATTATTACCATTAAGTCCGAATGAGGTCGCACACTGCTCGTCCCATCAGCGTGTGACCCCGGAGCATGATGGTCGATGTGGTCGGTAGCAGCGGGTGCGCTTCTACCCGAGTTTAGAGTCTTGAGGGTGTTCACTGGTGTGCTTGCCATCCCTGGACACGTGTTTCGCGTTCATTAACGCTCATCAGCAGGGATTAGGCGTGTGCACGGGGTTGCTGCGTGGGCTGCCGAAAATATTCATAGGTCCAGATACCTCTTAAGGCGCGCAGGTGCGTTGTCTCGAGGTCGTCACATCCTACCATTGTCAGGTATAAATATTATGGTTTCCGATACTTCCAAAAGGGCTGATTTTGTGGAGTGTTGTGGTCGAAAGCTGGCATGGTGAGGGTGTAGGAAAATGTGGGTTTCCAAATAATTCACTAGTTGGGAATCAACTAATTTCCCAACATTTTTGAAGGAGCAGGGAAAGGGGTCTGAAATTGGTTAAATCTTAGGCTAGGAGTTTGATTTCTTTAGTAATGATTTTACCATTACTAACTTCCACTTGTCAGGTATAGAGGCTTGAAGCAGCGTCTGGTTAAAATAGAATTTAAAATAGGGTTGATAGGTTCAATAGCCCTCCTAAAAATGGACGGAGGATAAGGGTCAATCAGCGAGCCTGATTTACAGGACAGAACGACAGATTGTGATTGTTGTAGAATAATGGATTCAAACTCAGTGAAAATAGCAATAGGGAAAGACTTGGTAGAGGTCCACTGTAACTCTTCTCCCATGTGCTTATTTAGACTAAAACTTCCATGAATAGCCTCTATATTTTTGCTTACAGTAGTCAGCGAGATTATAGCACAATTTGTGCGAGGTTTCTTATTCCAAAGCGCTCATCAATTTTTTCATGTATGCTTGATGAAACTGCCATAACTGGAAAAGCCAATAGACACTGACATGTTAGGATTAAACCAGTGCCTTCAAGCAGCAGAAATCTGTATTTAACAGAACCACTTTGCTCCACTCATCAGAAGCAGTGCAAAGTTTGGGTGTTAATGACAAGGCTGTGAAGGGCAGGAGAACCAGGACAATGGGCAAAATCTTGAAAGATTGAATAAGACAGAGATTGAAACTTGTGGTGAAGTAGGAAACGTGAAGAACCAGAGTAAAATTCAGGGAAGGACTTGTAGAAGAAGGTGCATCATGTGTCTAAGGATGAAGCTGGGCTGAGTAGACTGGAAAAATCAAAAGAAAGGGGCTAAGGTGAAGAAGAGGGTTGGATGCAGAGAGCCAAGTGTGAATAGGAAACACTGTGCACAAAGAGGGAATAGGTGTAGAGAGATTGGGAAGAGATGAACACAGGGAGAGGTTCAGGTCGTTTTTGGATGAGAGTTGATGGTACAGAGCTAATGTTAGTATGAGGAGAAATGAATGTCAAGATAGGGACTTGATGGACACATAAAATGGGGTGGTCAAATTTGCTAGGCCGAATTGCATGAAAGGGAAATCAGGGCAGCACCATATCTACAAGCATTGGCCTGCTGCTGTTACATCTTTTTCTATCCATCCATCCCTCATCTCTCCCACATTGTCCAACCACTGGGATGGTTGAAGGATTAACATTTTTTCTGAAAGTAGTACCTGGCTCACCCTTGGTAGCCTGCATAAAGCACGATGGCTTTCCTCCGAGAAATGAATATGGTGCATCTGCAGCAACAACGAAAATACATTTACTGCACAAAGAACAAATAAAGGATGAAAATCGGACATAGAAATCAGGAGTCATAGAAATGAAAAATGATGAGTGAAAAAACAATGTAAGTATATGCATGTGGTTGACCCGTACTCTGTATCCAACTGACACGACAGACCAAAGAACAGTTGTAGTGGGCGGTTCTTTCATATCAAAACTTTTAACTTCAAAATTAAAAAACCTTTCTGTGAGTGATAAATCTTCTCTACGACAAGGTTGTAAGCTGTAGCCAATACAGACTCAGTGAAGGCTGACCGCTCATCTGTGGTTTGTAAGTGGGAATAGTACATCAGGCCCACAGTTTGCAGTTAGAAAATGACAAAGAAGAAAACAGACTTCCCCAGATGATTGCTTAATTTTCTGAAGAAAATAACAAAACAAAAACCAAGCACTGGCGTTGCCAATAGGTCTCGCAGTAGGAAAGTTGGAGCTATTACAATTGCAAATAACAATGCCTTTTATTTTTGTTTTCATTTTAAAAACATAAAGGGCTTTGTCATTTACAAAACCAATAGCTCCAACTTTCCTACTGCGAGGCCTATTGGCAACGCCAGTGCTTGTTTTATTTATGTGTTGGTTTTGAAAATAGCAAAATTAATAGCTTTGTCAGTTACAATGTCAATAGTTTTAACTTTCTCAAATGTGACACCTATAGCATTTGTAATGCAATGTGTGTTGTATTTACGTGACTTAGATGTATTGATATTACAAATAACAATGGCTTTTAATTTTGTAAATAATTAATACTTAAATAAAAGTTATTGTAATTTATAATGGCAATAGCTTAAACGTTTGTAAATAACTTTTGTGAAGATTATGTTCAGTGTATTTTATTGTGACGAAAATCCAAGAACATTGCATTTGCACCTACACACACACAGAGCCACACACACACACACACACACACACACACACACACACACACACACACACACACACACACACACACACACACACACACACACACACACACACACACACACACACACACACACACACACACACACACACACACACACACACACACACACACACACACACACACACACACACACACACACACACACACACACACACACACACACACACACACACACACACACACACACACACACACACACACACACACACACACACACACACACACACACACACACACACACACACACACACACACACACACACACACACACACACACACACACACACACACACACACACACACACACACACACACACACACACACACACACACACACACACACACACACACACACACACACACACACACACGTGGTGGTGGTGGATCTGGGGGATATGGTGGTGGTGGATGTGGTGGTGGATGTGGTGGTGGTGGTGGTGATGGTGGATATGGTGGTGATGGTGGTGGATGTGGGGGTGGATGTGGTGGTGGTGGTGGTGGATGTGGTGGTTGTGGAGGTGGTGGATGTGGTGGTGGTGGATGTGGTGGAGGTGGTGGATGTGGTGGATGTGGTGGTGGTGGATGCGGTGGTGGTGGTGGATGTGGTGGTGGTGGATGCGGTGGTGGATGTGGTGGTGGTGGTGGATGCGGTGGTGGTGGAAGTGGTGGTGGATGTGTTGGATGTGGTGGTGGATGTGGTGGTGGATGTAGTGGTGGTGGGTGTGGTGGTGGTGGGTGTGGTGGAGGTGGTGGATGTGGTGGATGTGGTGGTGGTGGATGCGGTGGTGGTGGTGGATGTGGTGGTGGTGGATGCGGTGGTGGATGTGGTGGTGGTGGTGGATGCGGTGGTGGTGGAAGTGGTGGTGGATGTGTTGGATGTGGTGGTGGATGTGGTGGTGGATGTAGTGGTGGTGGGTGTGGTGGTGGATGTAGTGGTGGTGGATGTGGTGGTGGTGGATGTGGTGGAGGTGGTGGATGTGGTGGATGTGGTGGTGGTGGATGCGGTGGTGGTGGTGGATGTGGTGGTGGTGGATGCGGTGGTGGATGTGGTGGTGGTGGTGGATGCGGTGGTGGTGGAAGTGGTGGTGGATGTGTTGGATGTGGTGGTGGATGTGGTGGTGGATGTAGTGGTGGTGGGTGTGGTGGTGGTGGGTGTGGTGGTGGATGTGGTGGTGGATGTGGTGGTGGTGGATGCAGTGGATGTGGATGTGGTGGATGTGGTGGTGGATGTCATGGTGGATGTGGAGGTGATGGTGGATGTGGTGGTGGATGTGGTGGTGATGGTGGATGTGGTGGTGGATGAGGTGGTGGTGGTGGATGCGGTGGTGGTGGTGGATGCAGTGGTGGTGGTGGATAAGTACGTATACATACATGTATGAAAGTGTGCTAAACGAATAATGAGCGTTTACGTCTACACAGACATTCGTTTTACTACACACGCGCACAGGGGCTTGTAGCGACAGTATCAGTGCGATATATTTCATAAATATATACAAAGTACATAAGTGCCTCTGACCTATAAATGTTTCATTGTTATAACAGACAAAATGTCCATCTGGACTTGTCTTGAGAACCAGTCATTAAATATGAATCTAGGCAGCGCTTAATTTGTCTTTTTAGTCCGCTAACGGCAAAAGATGTAGGCACACACACAAACTATATTAATGCGTACACGTTTTCCTCACACGCACACACATGTGGGGTAAGGGAAGGTAGAGTGTGCCTATATATATTTTATTCTGATCTAGGTTTTCCCTTTTCTGTGCAACTGCAAACTGTACTTTCCTTTAAAAAGAAGAGCAGGCGAATATCTTAAGAAAACAAAGTATTTGATTATAAATCAAGCCGGGTTTCATCAGGTCTTCCCGGTGCTCTGTCTGGGGATCAGCCCCCACTGCCCACCGAACGAACACCTAGACCTCCGAATCGGGCATGCAACCTTTGTAATGGTCCACACTAGCCTAGACTCCAGACCACCCTCTCAGAAACAAGATCGCCGAGGCAGGTTAATACTTAAAAGCAGATGATATGAAGGACCGCTGTTAGCGCCAAGCGGCTCTAGTCGGAGCGCTTGGGAAGCGCACCTGAAAGGGGCCGCTACTTACGGTAGGGAAGGGCATTCCCGCTGAAGCCGGGTATTTAAATGTGTACATTTATATGATAAATGTTATGAAGGTTAGCAAAATAAATAAAAATGGTAGGTCTTATTATAGGTTCCATGATGCTCACGTATATCAACTTGCATTGTAGTCGTAATGTTGTTTTGTAAACCATGGACAACATTAGCAAACAAACAAAACATAATAGTGTATCAAAACGTAACATAGAGTATGTTATCTAACGTAACGCATGTTTCAGACGCATCAGATCATATCTTTTTACAAAGCCATCTTCTTGCTAAGACCAGGTGCTGCGTTTACCCATCTTGATGGTACACAGTCGTACCTACGACATAACCGAACTTCCGAACACTAAAAGAGCGTGCCATAAAGTGGGTTGAGATACATCACACACAAAACAGTACAACTTAACAATACTAAATATATTGTAAAAAACACAAAACGCTCGATTTCAAAGTGCTGTTGTTTCAGCTGCTGTATTGTAAATAGTTTAAGAATCGTCTAATAAACAACTAACGACCAAGTAAAACGGTTAAAAGGAAATGTAAAGAAAAAGAAAAGAAAGGGAAAACAAGGCAGTGCTGGGAGGGGGGCTGCGCACCAACTGAAGTGCTCTGGTTGCACGGCCTGCGGCCGTGTGAAGTGATAAGCCTTTGAAGTATGTCACGGCGCCTGAGGGGAGAGCAGAGTTAGGGGAGGAGAAGTAAAGGCTGTGTTTGCGAGGGGAGGTGCTGGTGTGGGAGGAGTGCTGCTACGGCCTGGGGGAAGCTGGCTATGCAAGTTTATGGCCCAAAAGCGCGTGCATGTGGCCACGTGAACTTAATGAAAACCGAAGCAAAAAGCCAGTGGTTTCACGAGAATTATGAGCACTTGAATTCTCGCTCCCTCAATGCGCTTGCGAGACCTAATAAGCGGCATACATAATAAATATTGGACTTATCAATACTAGTTAAGTATAACTACACACAGTGCTTTCAGCGTAAAAACATAAACACTAAATAAGTAGGTACATCTATCAATGCATAGATAAAACATCTACCTTGGAAAGAAGCATCTCTCAGATTCATATTGTCATTTTAATTGTTCTGCACAAGAACCGGCGCCATGCTTGAAAGCTTATGCCAATCTTCTGTCTAGTTAATGGTCTCAACAGACACACATTCAGTCATTTCCTGCCTATTGATATTAATGTGGTACTCCTACGCGTCCGGTCAACCTATCTGGAATCTGCCTTTCAACAACAGCGATCGGTGCACAGATGTGGGAAACCTGTCAAGTAAAGGTAGAAGTGCACATCTATTACCTGCAAAGGATTTTTATGCGTGATATTTCACAAAAACATCTGCCAAAGCACCTTGCTTATAATTAACACTGAGCTGGTAAAACAAGTATATTTGTGTGTTACTGTGCTCGCATAGGCACAAGAATGGTGTACTATGACTCCATTATGATATTACCCCCAGCAGTGTTTTTGCTCTGTCTGATCCTTTTCACTTTGGCAAATGATTATGTTACTCTTGTGTTCATAGATGTCTACCAGATGAATGTCGCAGCTCTATGAAAATTACATTAAGGCTCTCATTACAAGTTGGGTAGAATTGGGTGGAGTATTTTCAGCGAAGTGGGGTAGGGAACACACTGGCTGGTATACCAGCACTCAGGGGCAGATTTACAAGCCCCCTGCGCCACCAGTACATCACATATTGTGACGTACTGGAGGCACATTTCACTTATCCATATTTGCAAGGGGAGGAAAAGCCACCCTGCGTGACTTTTCCTCTCCGGTGAATATGGCCCCTTCTCACTCAGCACTTTGCGTGGAAGGGCGGTCCATGCGTGTTGCTGTGGGTGTTCCCACGCAACACCCATGGAACGAGACACATTTCCAGATTTTACGAGGAATTGTAAATCTGTAAATGCGTGTCAATGCTACGCCTCCCCAGAAGAGGAGTAGCAAGGCACAATGAGGAGAAATGTTTTAATTTCTCCTCGTTTTTCCTCTTTCAATGCATGCTGAATTCTACAGCACACATTGAAAGAGGAAAATGCCTGTAGTGATTATTTTTGTGCAGGAAGGTGCCCCTTCCTGCACAAAAACAATCTCCCCATGGCGCAGGCACCCTAGCACCATGGTGCTAGGGTGCGTGAGCAGGCGCATGGCTGCAGTTTGTGCGCCAACCCAGGGGGAAGCAAAGCAATGTGACATAATTTTGTAAATATGCCACATTTGTGTGCCTCGGTAGTGCCGCAGCGTGACACAGCCAAAGGGCTGGCGTTGCCGCACTGCAGCACTTACTTGTAGATCTGCCCCTCAGTTGGCTCAGTTGCATTATGGTAATTGCGGTGCATGATAACACTTACTTCAGTTTAAACTTCTCCATTGTCATAGGCATTGCCCTCTCCACAGACTTTGAAACTGCCATAACTAATATTGAGAACAGCTCTGGGTTCAAATCATAGGAATCTGTGACTTACTCAAACTGGCCATAGCCATGGTTGTCAGGTCCCGGGCCAAGCACTGTAAGGTATTATAACTATAAGGCAATCTAACAATATACTCTCCTTCAGACTACTCCCCAGGTTATACAAGATGACTATTGTCCGTGACTAGCTATGGTATCTTGTATCAGAAAATAGAATGTTCAATCAATCAATCAAAGACATTTATAGAGCGCACTACTTACCCGTAGGGTCTCAAGGCGCTGGGGGGAGGGGGGTGCCGCTACTGCTCGAACAGCCAGGTCTTCAGCTTCTTCCTGAAGGAGAGGTGGTCTTGGGTCAGGCGCAGGTCGGTCGGGAGGGAGTTCCAGGTCTTGGCGGCCAGGTAGGAGAAGGACCTTCCTCCTGTAGTCGCTCTTCGGATGCGGGGGACGGCGGCGAGGGCGTGGTTGGCTGATCGGAGGTGGCGTTTGGGAGCGTAGAAGTTGACTCGGTTGTTGAGGTAGCTCGGGCCTTGGTCGTGTAGGGCTTTGTGTGCGTGGGTGAGGAGGCGGAAGGTGATTCTTTTGTTGACGGGGAGCCAGTGCAGGTCTCTCAGATGTCCGGAGATGTGGCTGGTTCGTGGGATGTCGAGGATGAGTCTGGCTGAGGCGTTCTGGATCCGCTGGAGTCTCTTCTGGAGCTTGGCGGTGGTACCGGCGTAGAGGGCGTTGCCGTAGTCCAGTCGACTGGTGACGAGGGCCTGGGTGACGGTCTTCCTGGTCTCGGTGGGGATCCACCAGAAGATTTTCCGTAGCATGCGTAGGATGTTGAAGCACGCCGAGGAGACGTTGTTGACTTGCCTGGTCATGGAGAGGGAGGAGTCCAGGATGAAGCCCAGGTTGCGTGCGTGGTCTGTCGGTTTGGGTGCGGTGCCCAGGGCGGGAGGCCACCAGGAGTCGTCCCAGGCGGAGGGAGAAGAGCCCAGGATGAGGACCTCCGTCTTGTCTGAGTTCAGTTTCAGGCGGCTGGTCGTCATCCACTCGGCTACCTCTTTCATCCCTTCGTGCAGGTTGGCTCTGGCGTCGTTGGTCAGGGAGAGGATCAGCTGGGTGTCATCGGCGTAGGAGATTATGCTGAGGTTGTGTTGGCGTGCGATGGCCGCGAGGGGGCTCATGTAGACGTTGAAGAGGGTGGGGCTCAGCGAGGATCCTTGAGGGACGCCGCAGATGACTTCGGTGGCCTCTGACTTGTACGGTGGTAGGCGGACTCTCTGTGTTCTTCCGTCGAGGAAGGAGATGATCCATTCCAGAGCCTTCTCCTGGATTCCGACGTTGCTGAGGCGCTGTACTAGGGTGCGGTGGCAGACAGTGTCGAATGCCGCGGAGAGGTCTAGGAGGATGAGGGCCGCTGTTTCTCCGTTGTCCATCAGGGCTCGGATGTCATCGGTGGCGACGATGAGGGCGGTCTCAGTGCTGTGGTTGGCTCGGAAGCCAGACTGTGAGGGGTCGAGGGATCCATTCGTCTCCAGGAAGGCGGCCAGCTGCTTGTTGACGGTCTTCTCGATGACTTTGGCTGGAAACGGGAGGAGCGAGATGGGGCGGTAATTCTTGAGTTCGGTGGGGTCCGCTGTGGGTTTCTTGAGTAGAGCGCTGAGTTCGGCGTGCTTCCAGCTCTCGGGGAAGGTGGCGGTGTCGAAGGACGTGTTGATGATGTCTCGTAGGTGGGGTGCGATGACAGCGTCGGCCTTGTTGAAGACGTGGTGAGGGCAGGGGTCGGTCGGAGATCCGGAGTGGATGGAGTTCATCGTGCGGATGGTGTCTTCGGTGCTGATCGGAGTCCAGGCGTGGAGGGTGGTGGTGGGGGGTGGTTGTTCGGTCGTGGTGTGCGTTGGTTGGTTGTTGAAGCTGTTGTGTATGTCCGCGATCTTGTTGTGGAAGTATGAGGCGAGGGAGTTGCAGAGGTCTTGCGATGGGGCGATGTCGTTGTTTCCTGCGCTGGGGTTGGATAGCTCTTTCACGATGTTGAAGAGTTCCTTGCAGTTGTGTGCGTTGTTGTCCAGTCGGTCCTTGAATGCAGTTTTCTTGGCGGCGCGGATCAGCTGGTGGTGCTTCCGGGTGGCCAGCTTGAGGGTGGTCATGTTGTCCGGTGTTGGTTCCCTTCTCCAGACTTTCTCGAGGTCTCGGCAGTTCTTCTTGGAGCTCTTGAGTTCGTCGGTGAACCATGGGGCTTTCTTGCTGCCGGGTCTGCTGGGCGGGGTCCTCAGCGGGGCGAGCTCGTCCGCGCAGTTGCTGATCCACTTCGTGAGGTTGTCGGCGGCCTGGCTGGGGTTTGCTGAGCTGGCAGGAGGGTGCTGGCTCAGGGAGGTGGCGAGCTGGTCGGCTGTGATCTTGTTCCAGCTTCTGCGGGCAGCCTGTTGCTGGTGGTGGTGGGTCGTCGTTCTTTTGAAGGTGAAGTGGACGCAGCTGTGGTCCGTCCATTGAAGCTCTGTGGCGTGGCTGAAGGCGATGTCTGTGCTGGAAGAGAAGACTGCGTCGAGTGTGTGTCCGGCGAGGTGGGTGGGGGTGGACACCAGCTGCTTGAGTCCGAGATTGGCGAGGTTGTCGAGCAGGGTGCTGGTGTTGCGGTCGTTGTTGTTCTCCAGGTGGAAGTTGAGGTCCCCCAGGAGGATGTAGTCAGCGGAGGGGAGGGCATGCGGGCTGACGAAGTCGGCGATGTCCTCGCTGAATTGGGTGCGTGGTCCCGGAGGTCGGTAGATCAGGGTGCCTCTGAGGGTGGTCTTCGGGTCGGTGTGGATCTGGAAATGCAGGTGTTCGGCGGTGTTCAGGGTGTTGTCGGTGCTGGTCGTGAGACGGATGGTGTTCCTGTGGATGATGGCGATGCCTCCTCCCATCTGGTTGGCGGTGCGATCCCTCCGGGTAATCTTGTAGCCCTCTGGGATGGCGATGGCGATGTCGGGAGCTGAAGAGGCGTTCATCCAGGTCTCCGTGAGGAAGGCAACGTCTGGAGCTGTGGTGTCGAGGAGGTTCCAGAGTTCGAAGGCGTGTCTGTGGACGGAGCGGGTGTTGAGCAGGATGCACTTGAGGTGGGTGCTGCTGGTGTTCGACTTGGCGGGTGCTGGTGCGAGGCAGGTCCGGATGCAGGTGAACTTGCAGGCGTGGCAGCTGAAGGGTCCGTGGGTTCGTTTCGGGGTGGCTTGGTAGCATCCTGGGGGTCGACCGGCGTTGAGGGCGCTGAGGTTGGCGGCGGTGTACGTCAGGCGGGTCGGTTGGGGTCCTCGAGGGCCAGGGATCCTGGCACTGGGCGTGGTCCAGGCGCGGACGGGCGTAGACGGGCTTACCTTTGGCACGCCTTCGGCGCACAATCGGCGCGCCCGCTGTGCGTGACCGCTGCACGTTCGCACGGTCGCCATATATGGCGAAGTGCGCGGGGGGGCGGAGCAGCTGGGAGGCGGGAGTGGGGAGGGTACAGAATGAAGAAAGGGGCAGGGCTAAGCGGCAGTGGCGGGAAGCGGGGAGGGAAGAGACGGGGCGAGCAAAGATAAACTACAGGCAAGCAGGAAAAAAGGTGAAAAGGAATACAAATTACAGGTTACAACAGAGTGCAATTTACAAACACTATACGACAGATACGGTGGCGCAAGGCAGGAAGCGAGCACGGACCACGCTGCTCGAGGCAGGGGGCGTGGTCACGTGTCGGCAGCCAGAACAGAGAGGCAGGCAGTCGGGGGGCACACGCAGCAGCTGGTGGCCGTGCGGCGCGGGGGGTGACCTAGACTAGGTCACACTCACCTGCGTCGCACGGTCGCCATATATGGCCAAGTGCGCGGGGGGCGGAGCAGCTGGGAGGCGGGAGCGGGGAGGGTACAGAATGAAGAAAGGGGCGGGGCTAAGCGGCAGTGGCGGGAAGCGGGGAGGGAAGAGACGGGGCGAGCAAAGATAAACTACAGGCAAGCAGGAAAAAAGGTGAAAAGGAATACAAATTACAGGTTACAACAGAGTGCAATTTACAAACACTATACGACAGATACGGTGGCGCAAGGCAGGAAGCGAGCACGGACCACGCTGCTCGAGGCAGGGGGCGTGGTCACGTGTCGGCAGCCAGAGCAGAGAGGCAGGCAGTCGGGGGGCACACGCAGCAGCTGGTGGCCGTGCGGCGCGGGGGGTGACCTAGACTAGGTCACACTCACCTGCGTCGCACGGTCGCCATATATGGCCAAGTGCGCGGGGGCGCAGAGCAGCTGGGAGGCGGGAGCGGGGAGGGTACAGAATGAAGAAAGGGGCGGGGCTAAGCGGCAGTGGCAGGAAGCGGGGAGGGAAGAGACGGGGCGAGCAAAGATAAACTACAGGCAAGCAGGAAAAAAGGTGAAAAGGAATACAAATACAGGTTACAACAGAGTGCAATTTACAAACACTATACGACAGATACGGTGGCGCAAGGTAGAAAGCGAGCACGGACCACGCTGCTCGAGGCAGGGGGCGTGGTCACGTGTCGGCAGCCAGAGCAGAGAGGCAGGCAGTCGGGGGGCACACGCAGCAGCTGGTGGCTGTGCGGCGCGGGGGGTGACCTAGACTAGGTCACACTCACCTGCGTCGCACGGTCGCCATATATGGCCAAGTGCGCGGGGGGCGGAGCAGCTGGGAGGCGGGAGCGTACAGAATGAAGAAAGGGGCGGGGCTAAGCGGCAGTGGCGGGAAGCGGGGAGGGAAGAGACGGGGCGAGCAAAGATAAACTACAGGCAAGCAGGAAAAAAGGTGAAAAGGAATACAAATTACAGGTTACAACAGAGTGCAATGTTAAGCGATTCATTTGCCCCAGTACGGAATAACAGCAATGACAGGACTCTGGGCAATTGATCAAAAGAGCACAGTGGCCGAAATTCAAAATACCCTATGTGACTCTGTGAGACCTATGCAGTCACACACTGATTGCTCAATGTGCTCTGCCTGCTACAGCCGATCTAACCTCCGAGTGCCGCTGCACACTACTCCCAGAGGCTGAGCTGCTTTTGATATTAGTTGCACCGGGGGATGGGGGGGCTCCATTTCACTTCATTCACCAAGGAGGTATAAGAGGTAATATACCTTGGGCTTCATTCTTCCAATGGAGCCACATACACATCAAAAGAGCCAGCAATGTGCAATCTCCTTTCCGATTTCCTCAGACAGAGTTATCTCTGGGAACTGCAAGGCTCTCATCCACAAAAAAATGTGGCATGCTTCATCATCGGCTTCCCACACCCTATATCTGTGTGAGCCCAAGGTGGGCTCTACCACTGTAAGTGGGAGCAATGATTTTTTTAGGTGAAGCCTAAGTCATTGCGCATGTGCTGCTCTGGCGAGCTACTGTAGTGGAGTATGGAAGAGAAGCCCTGCCCACTCTCCACCCATTTTTGTCATTGGCTTCTGTCTTTGTCCTTCGTCATTGCAGGCGTCTGATTCAGTAATTGCTTTAGCACCCAAGCCAATGTGCTGCATAGCGTATGTACGTTGTTACAACGCATGCTTTTACCACGCATGCTGTAACAACGCAAGTTTTAAGACGCATTCCATTACAACGCATTACACTGGGGGTGCTGGATAGTGAATAGTTTAATTTACTATTCCAACACCAGTCCCCGTGGACACTAGGGAAGGTGTTGGATAGTAAATTAAAACTATTCCCTATCCTAGAGCGCCCCCCAGTGTAATGCGTTGTAATGGTTTTCATTTTAAAGTCTGCGTTGTAATAGCACTGCGTGCTAAAAGTTGCGTTATAAAGGTTGTTCACCTGCATAGCTAAATACATATAAGACCCCAAAGGCGAGACCGATTGCATTGCAAATGCTTGCTTATTTCGTTTTGGAATAAGCACTCCACACTTTCAAACGAGAGATAAAAATAGCTGAACTGTTAAAACTATCTAGGACTGTACTAAATCAATGTTATATTGAATGCCCCGTTAGAATTAAAAACATAAGTGAATGATATCAAGGGGATGCCAGTTACGCAAACAACCTATACTACTAGCGTCAACATGTTTTGGCTGAAGACAAAGTGTCCAGTCGGTGTGCGGCCTTCATCAGGACAAGGAGTCTCTGTGTCTAATTATAGTCCCTTAACATTGAAGCACATGTTTTTCAATGTTCAGTCCTAATTGGGATACTAAATGATCTGTCTGTGTCATATATTCCTATATCCATATCCTAGATCAATATGCACACCTAAATGTGCCAAATGTATTATGCTCACATTGATGTACTCTGGAGATCATTACTCTGCAAGGAAAACAGACAAACAGAAATAATAAGGAGACATAGACATTTCTCACAAAAGTATATATACCAACACATAACAGAAACATTGAACTTAAAAAAGAATGGTCGGGGGGAGGAGCCAAAATGGCGATCGGGATGGCTGCATAACCGCTTGGCTCCGTGAGCCCTCCCGCCCCGCACATATATCCTGGCGATAAACCTGAGCAGTATTTGCCAATTTAAGTAGGTGAAGGAACGCATTCACTTACCATCTGCTTTTGATGCTCCACCACGCAGCAGACCCGACGAAATGTCCCCGTCTCTTTGGCGGCCTTCGAGGTGCTGAGACCGGGATCTCAAGTGAGGAGAGTGTCCGGCCGTGATTGCAACACCAGCGGCCTCTAGCTGCGATGGGAAGCCGATTGGAGAGAACCTGAGATCTGCGAGCCGGAAGAGATGATACCAACCCACTCCCAATAGTGGGTTGCCCTGCGGGAGGTGCGCAATAGCTGGGACGGAGAGAGTCCATGATGCCCCGTTCCCCTTCGGTGTGACACCCGGCTATGTTAACAGCCCCCCCCCCCGGGAACCCGGTGGGTGACTCCCGGGCAGCGGGGAGCTTGTTTAGCCTTTCGGTGACTCTCCTTTCTGCTGCCTGCCCAACTATTAAGATCCCGCTGTGGATCCTGCTGATTCCGGGGGTCGGACCTGATCCTGAGGTGCGGTGGGGGGGAAAGAGAACGTGACGGCTGAAATGGCGGATGATATTTTCCCGTGCACCCCTCACCCGGGCAGAGAAACCGGTGTACAAGAGAATCCCGGGGTCTGGCTATGCGAGAAAACGTCCACGCCCGAACTTATACTGGCTGCACTAACAACCCTGCAGACAGCTCTGATCCGGGAGGCCCGAGATGTGGGACAAAGAATGGCCGCCATTGTTGTCCCGCCATCTTGTAACGGCGCGGATCGCTCTCAAGGAGGCGCCGATGTGTCTGCTTCTGCTTCATCGACGTATTCCCCGGATGAGTCTACATATCGCATGGTACCTAATTATCTGATATATCCTGGATGTTACTCAGCTTTTGAACTCCGGACCGATGTGTGTTTTAATACTGCATTATTTGTTCCTCGATTTGTATAGCGGCCGGCCGGAGTGGTTGTGGGCCCATGTTTGTATCTCCGTACTATAACAATAAAGGTTCTTTAAAAAAAAAAAGAATGGTCAAGCATCATAGACTTAGTCATATCCACCACTGAAATACAAGAGTGCACCACACTCAAAGTTGAATTACGAGATTATCAGTATCCTATGTGAGTGACCATTGTTTTTCTGTTGTTGACACTGCATGCAGATCATGCGTTTGTATTCATGCTTATGCTATATGAGCTTCAATCTTACCCGGGTGATGAAGGAGCCTTTCAGAACGCGGGGAACCCAAATTGAGCATCGGCCTATAGTCACACAATGTGGTAATACATAACGCAGCTCTTTACTCCCAATACCATAGTGAATGTTTGCATTGATCCATTTAATTTCTCTAGCATATAGAGGGCCTGTGGTCCATCCAATCATTATCTTCCATTCCACTAAGTATCTTAATCTAATGTGCACCTACTAGACGGTGCGTACTGTTAGCTAATCACATGATTAGATTACGAGTAGTGTGTTCCTGGAACCTCTTCCCCATAGGCAAAGTATATAGGAACTTTAGCTCAATTGCTAGCAAAACATGGCTTCAGTAAAGTCAGCTATATCTAACAGAAATACCTCCAAAAGCATATGAGATTGCTCCTTACACACAAGTCAAGTCGCAATCTAGCAGAATGAACTGAGAGCAAAATCCTCTCAGCTACAGGATAGAACATTTCTACTTACTACTCCACTCCATTAAACATGTATACACTTGATTGGGTTCCTTTAATTCTTCTATCCTAGATTATCTAATTTGCACTTTAGATTTGTTCACGAAATTATTATCCATTCAGTATACACACGAAAGTGATCATGCAAATATAACCATACGAATTGATATTTTTACACTGTCCACATCCCCGTGGTCCTTACGCACCTTAGAAGGCCGGGCAGTTATAAATAAAAAAACAGAAAGGAATCACTGGAACTCCAAAGCAATCAATGAAATAAACTCCACAATTTCTATTCTTCTGCTAGCCTCTACAAACAGAGAAGGCGATCCCATCTCCAGATATGAGGGCACAATACATTCCGTATTAGCTTCCCTTAAGGCAAATACAACAAGACGAGGAAACGGCAAAATCCATTAAAAAGGAAAACAAATTGATCATCTTTCTCGACAATTAAATAAATTGACAAGAACGCACTTTCTATCTTTCTGTGCTGCAAGACAAGGAGAAATAGGAAAGCTGAAAAACTCCACCATCGAAGAAAAGAGAAAGACAAGCAAGATCAAAGAGATAGAATCTGGGTTGACATCCAAATCACAGAAACAATAAAATATTCTGGAACATAATTGCTGCACAAATGGGGACAAGAAAGTCAGCCCAAGCAACTCCAGTATCATCATCTGAGTGGGAAAAGCACATCCTCAGACTTTACAAATCTAATTCCCATAACCAGCTTTCTCCCGGCCAGTGTTCCACCCAGAAGGGCCAATTTGAGCAGGACTTGTTGAAAATCTCAGCTACAAAGATCTTCATAAACTCAGCTAGATCATCTGTAGCGATGGACCCGGACAATATTCCAATCAAAGTCCTACAAAAAAATACCAATGACTGGAGTACATTTCTAGCCCCACTCTTCCAACACTGTTTTGAGTGTGGGAAAATACCAAAATCTTGGCGGGGGAGAATATTGGTCCCTCTCCTAAAAAAAGTCTCAACATCAAATCCATCCAACTATAGACACATAGCCCTCCTTAATGCCACAAGGAAGATCTTCGTAGCTTGCGTTTTGGAGCATCTAAAAGACTGGGCATTCTCGAATTATATGATTCTCATGACACAGGCCAGCTTCCACCCAAAACACTCAACTTTGGATAACATTGCCATTCTTCAGACTGTGCTTGATAAATATGTTATGTTAAACTGACAAATATTATACTGTGATTTTAGCGATTTTTCAACCGCTTTTGATAGTGTGGACTGACCGACATTATGGAGCGAACTGCAGTGTTTAGGCATTCCTACAGATCTTACAGTAATTATCTACCTGCACACGGCAATGTGGTGTAGAATTCAAATGGGGGAAAAAGGGCTTAATCAGTACAATCCCTACGATGAATGACTTGAAACAGGGATGCCTACTAGCACCCATATTATTTTCCATTAACATAAGTGACCTACTTGGGCGCTTTTCCCTAATTAAGAACTTTCCCCCAAAATTAGCACAGCTTGATATCCATTGCTTAATGTACGCTGGTGATATTGTCATATCCCCAATTGGCTTGCAAAGAAATTTAAATGAACTAAACCAATATGCAAAAGAAAACTTCTTGGTCCCAAACATATTTAAAACCAAAATGTTACCTTTTAGTGGAAGGAGGAAATCTCTACCTTTCACATAGACATTGGGAGGTAACCCAATTGAGACAGTGAAAGAATATGTCTACTTGGGCTGTATCTTTATGCATTACTTAAAAGACACTCCCCATCTCCAACATCTAGGGAGAAAAGCAGATTCCCATGTCGGGGAACTACATAGACTTAATCGCTCAACGGGCAATAGACATTTTAAATCTTTGCTGGAGGTGCCATGGAACATATACAAATTAAAACATGTCAATCAATAAAAGTAAAGGAAGGGATTATCCTTCGGAATCTGTTAAAAGTATCCCAATCAGTCCTCGTACAAGCTTTACATCTTGAGCTCTCTCTAACGAGCATGTTTGCTCGAGTCGTCTCCAATATTATAAGGCGGGCCTATAATCTCTTTCATGCAGCTCCAGGCACATTAAGATATATATTAAAATTGGAGACTTTAAGAGACGAAGCATTTCGGTACACCTTCAATAGGAACCTTTTAAAAGCCCTTGAGGTGTCACAATGCACTTTTGCAGGTCTGGTCTCCAGCGCACCTAAAGCTCTTTTTAAATCATATAACTCAGAGAATAAGCTATGAAATGGACAAAGAATACCGTATCCAAATAAAGCATTACAAAACTCTTTCGGAAATCATAGTATTTAAAACCCCCGAACATTATGTAGAGTTTCAGTTAGAGTACAGTTTAAGGCACTGTATCCTTCTTTTGCGATTGGGTATTCTCCATAAAAACATATTCAGTCAGATGGTACGCCCCAAATAATTATCTAGGCAAATATGACTTGGATAATGGTGGACCACAAGATCTGTACCATGCATTACTAATTTGTCCTAACCTGATATTGGTAGAGGCTCGGCGTCGATATATAAAGCCAATCCGTTTAAGACATAACGCTATTTTAGCTCATGATCTAATCATGGTGTGTAAGTCTCCCCCTAATAAATTTGTTTGTTATAACTTGTTTAAGTTTCTAAAGAGATTCTTAAAGTTATTTTAAAGAAAAAGTGCACATATCTAATAGTTTTAACTATTGTATGTTGCTTTGCGGACCACAACCTATTATTACTTGTCTCTTCTTATAAAGAGTTTTTAAAATATTTTTAATAACACAATTTAACACTTTCTATTTTATGTATTTGTATTTGTTGACCTTAGTTGAGGTCTGAATCAAATAAAAGTATTTGTCATTTGTCACAAGTCAAGTCGCAATGTAGCAGAATGAACTGAGAGCAAAATCCTCTCAGCTACAGGA
The DNA here is from genome assembly GCF_964261635.1 of Lissotriton helveticus. Lineage (NCBI taxonomy): Eukaryota > Metazoa > Chordata > Amphibia > Caudata > Salamandridae > Lissotriton > Lissotriton helveticus. Next base: position 1,303,363,760 of record NC_136065.1, on the reverse strand, counting down.
TAGAACATTTCTACTTACTACTCAACTCCGGTAAACCTCCCCAAACTCTCCTAGTATCCCAAGCTGCACTTGGGAGTGCTTGTGATTCTGTAGGCCACACAGCCTCCACTACACTTTGCCCCTCAGCGGTAACATGAGACTCTTGTGCTAGCGATTTCACAGCACGTGGAGTACCATGATATTGGCAAGCATTTCACCCAAAAGGTATGCATTCAAATGCTAATTCTAGGATGAAGAGCACTCATCTGAGCTTGCTGTAAACAGCAAAGAAAGAGGACAATGAGAGGATGACATGCTTATATATACTATTGTGGACATTACTATTAGTTGCTGAGGTCATGTGTTGTTTGACATGATTATGTAAACATGCAATTAAAAGTTTTTTTTATTGGCTCTGTGACATTTCATTAAAGAAAGTTAACATATTTAGAGCCTCCAGTCCTGACATAGAATCCCGACCAGAGCTCACCTTCAAAGCGCCATCTTGAAGCTCCTCTCCACTATCCTCTGGCACTGAGTCCATTTCCTGACACTGGGCAAATTCAGGACAAACACCACCAGAGGATTCCCAACTGAGTTTGTTTTTAGTTATGCTATAATGGAAAAGCTATATCTATGAGCTGTAACTGTTTGTGGGTTTCTAAAATAATTATAGAAGGCAAAAGTAATATTCAGAAAAACTGAAAAAACACAGATAGGGAGTAGCGTGTATTTTTGCAAACCAGGATAAGCTAACCCTGATCCAGTGCTGAAAAATGCAAGGAAAACCTTCATGATGCTAATTAAACAGTCAACTAATTTTTGGATGGTCAAAGTAAAAGTATTAAATTCACACATTTTTTAACATCTAAATAAATAATCGAGGTTAGAAAACTACATTAGGAGCACAAAATACAAGAGCACACTACATAGAAAAGTAAGTAATTTATCATATCTTTAGTAAAAGATAAAAGTGCTGCACGAATGGCAAACCCAACTCATTTGTTTTTTTTGTTAATGTTTATCTGCTGAAAAATAAACCTTCCCCGAATTGATGATTAACTGGACAGTGGCAGGGGATGCTTGAAAATATAGTTATTTTAATCAGAGAACTAGAACCGCAACAGCTGGGCCTTCAACCTCTTTCTACATGGGCTGCAGAATGCAAAATCCAGCACACGTAAACAAAGGTAAAATGAGAGGAAATAAACATATTTCTTCTCTTTGTGCCCCGCCTGGGGAGGCGTAGCATTTTGACGCATTCCCAGGTCTGCCACTAATGGTAAATATGGGAATGCATCAAAATCCATGGGTGGATATGTGGGAACACCCAGGCTCCACCCATGGAACGTCTTCTGAGGACAGAGTAATGCAAGGCATTGATTTGCAACACAAAGCATGATAAATACGGGCCTTAGTGTTTTTTGGGTTCTGCTTGTCGAGGAAAAGGTTTGGCGAGGTATTTGATGTAGTCACAAGGAGTACAAAAATGACCACTTTTAGACTTTAAGCACATTGCATCACCAGTACTAGATTTGCTGGTGACATCTTTATTACAATTCAACAGCCTTGCGTATAGGGGCAGCTTGTGGGATCAGATGTAATGGGATGAGCTCTATGACTCTCACTTTGGTGCTTAAATGAAACAAAAACAAACACAAAACCAGGAGAGATGACAACATATTGGCAAAATCACCAGTTGTTTGACTTTAAATCCACACAGTGTCACCATCCTAATAATCTGAGAGATGAGAGTGAACGGAGCCTGCTTCCATGATGATGTGAGCATCAGCCAATGATGATCCATGTTTTGAAGCTGATAGTTCTGGTGGTGACATGCAAAACATAGTGGCACAATTGTCACAGTAGAAAGGAAGAAGCAAGACCTGGTCTTTTCTGATACTTCTATTGATGTGGCCCTTATGACACTTAGCAGGTGTCCTTCGCTTCCTCATCTCTCACCTGCATCAAGAAAAAGAGAATTTCAACTACTGGAGAAGAAGAGGATTAAAGAGGAAGAGATCGGAGCCGGACGACCATGTCTGGGTTACTTAGTGAATGGCAGTCTTGAGGAGAATAGAGTAACACCCAACTCTATCTTCTCAAAATCAAACCAGTGTGATACTTAGTCCTCAGTACGCCATCTATGGAAGAAGTGTCAGAATGCTTGGTGCAGCCACTGGTGACATCATGTCCAGGATAGCTACCTCACCAATTAGTGAAACAATTATCTGCAACTAAAATGCAGAGACATGGAGTCAAACACTATAGAATAGTGCAATAACATCACCCAAACAGATCAGCATTTGATCCTAAGGGACGTTCAGTGGATCCTGCCAGAACAAGTTGTTAGACATCAGCTACAAAATGGATGTTGGACTGTAGGAAGCTGGCTCTGTATATACTATACCACAATAAGGTATACTGTGTACAGAGTCCAGTGGAACACCAAAGGTAGGCAGAGGTAAAAGTAGATCTCACCTTACTAGCTATTTGTGGTAGTGTTGGCGAGCAGTAAGGCTTTATCAGAGGTTAGTGTTAAGCATTTGTTGTACACACTCAGGTAGCAAATGCTGTCACACGCTCAAAGACTGAGCTCAGACCAATTTGTTTGTCTAAAAATATTATTTCTGTATATTTATTTCTAGAACCAAGCAAGCCTGGTACAGGTAAGTGTAATTGGTACTTTTCAAGTCAGGTTGAACAATACAAGCAAGATGAATGAAAATGACTTCGTTACAGTGAAAATTACTGTTAGATTACTTTTGATTGCTTTTTGGATTACTTTATGGATGACTTTTTCTACTCATTGTGATATGCCTAGATATCACACTGGGACATTTCCTAGAGAAAAGGTAAGTAAAGCAGTTTTCAGTTATTTGCAGTTTTTCAAGTTCTCATACGAAACCAACTCCACACAACAATTTTCAAGGAAAAACAGTCAATGTATTCCTATGGAGAAACTGTGGTTATTGGTTAACAGGTAAGTACTTGGTTGTGGGAGTTGGTATTCTGAGGTTAGAACCAGGGTTCCCCCAGGGTCAAGAATGCACTCTCAAAGCACCCTCAGAGGCTCTAGGGTGGCTGGGTGCAGAGTGCTGAGGCACAATGTTATCCAATAGGGATAGGGGGCCTCCGGTTGGTGGCTGCTCATGAGCAGATCATAAGGTTGTGGGAGCAACGCTCCTGGTGTTAGGCTCAGGGCAAAGGAGGATCCGAGTTAGTACCCAAAGTACACCCACAGTGACGCGGGGCGGCTGGGTGCAGGGAGCTGTTTTGGCGTTGGGTGCCCTGTTGATTTCAATGGGGATTCTCCAGTTGCCACAAAGACTGTAGGTTTAGGGACGAAGATCTTCTGGAGTTGACCACTGGTTGGAGAGGTAGGTTGGGTTGCCTGGGGATGCTGGAACACCATCAGTTGGGCCACCCAAGGTTGTGGGACATCGAGTGCAGGGGTGTTTTCAAACATAGGGTTTTCTTACCAGCTCCGATCGCGGTCAGGGGGATCCTCCAGAAAGAGGCTGCAGGCTTATCTTGGAGATTCGAGGCAGGTCAGAGATCACCAGATCTCAGATCAAGATCACCAGGGAGACCTCCTCGTGGTGTTGGGCCACTCAAACTCGGTCCGTAGGCGTCGGGTTCAGTGTGGTGCAGACTCGCTGATTTGGCTGGAGCCAGAGCCTGTGTTGAGCTTTTTTGGTGCACACGGGAGACAAAGTCTTGAGATTGGAAGGCAGGGCAGGTACTTCGGGTTCTTGAGGCTGCTGGCTGCAGGACACACCAGAATTTTGCCATTGCAGGTTCGAGGTTTGGACAGGCCGGTAGGGCTGAGGTCATGTCCGTGGGCGTGCACCTCTTCATAGTTTCAGCACGGATTCGTTGGTCCTTTCTTCTTGTTTGGTTCTTGTCTGAGGAGGCAAGGTTCAGGGCTGCCCCTAAATACTGGAGTTAGGGGCGTTATAGGTAGGTAGAGGTTGAGACCAATGGGTCCTTCCTTGGGGTGGTTACACCCCCTATTATACCACCCTCCAGTGGGAGGAGGCATATGGCTCACTCTAGTTGGCTGGGTCCCCCCATCTGCAATATGGCGGGGACTGAGAGTTGTGCTTCACCTCACCTCCCCCACCTGAGGGGTGGGGTTGGCAAAGGTGGGAACACCTCTCATCCTCACTTGGCTTTCCTGCTGATTCTCCTACCCAAAGTGGGGGGCAGTTGCTTGAAGCAGCAAGGGCCTAAGGTAGCTCACAAAGGCGGCAAGCCTTTGAAGCTTCCCCTTCATGGACCCTGCTCATCCTGGGGAAGGAGGCTTGGCACATCCTCCCAGGATGTGCATTGTTTCAGACCCCTGAGAGCAGCAGGCTCTGGAACCAGGGGTCCAGAAACAGCTCTGGTGGTGGCAACTGGCGAGCAGCCACTCAGCGTGTACACTAGTGTTAGGTCATTTTTCAGGGGGCATCTCTAAGATGTCATCTGAGTGCATTTTTCATTAAATTCCACACTGGCATCAGTGTGCGTTTACTGTGCTGAGATGTTTGATACCAAACTTCCTAGTTTTCAGTAAAGCTGTTATGATACTGTGGAGTTCATAATGACAAACTCCCAGCACCATATACTCTTAATGGCATTACTTCACTTATAATGTCTAAGAATTGGCTTAGACACTGTAGGGGTACAGGGATCATGCACCTGTACCCTCACCACTAGTATAGTGCACCCAGCTAGATGGGTGGCTGACCTATGCCAGGGCAGTGGGTTGTAGGCATGGCCCACAGGTATGTGTGCCATGTCAACTCTTCACTTTGTTCTGCACCAAAACAAACAAGACATTCAGGACTTGAAGGTCCTGTGTAGCAAAATGCAAAAATGTCCATAATGTTTATTGAGATAACTCCTTTTTTTAAATTTATTTTTTATCCTCTTTCTGCAATAGTTTGTGTACGGACTTTTCAGGGACCCGCTTCTCTGTTCACTGTTCCTTCACTGCCCCTTTTATATTCTGGGAATTTTAGTTGGGGAGTCTCAATGTATATATGGTCAGAGGGGGGTCCCCTTATTTCCATAACCAAGTTCAATAAATGTTTCCGTCCTGGGGGAGCTGGCCAACCTGGCCACTCACACAAGCACTTTGCCTGTTTATTTATTGCCATCGCATAATCATTGGATTTTAGCCTTTTTACATGGTGTATAGTGAAAATAGAGAGAGAGTATACATTTAGGTAGCAAACTGGGAATCCTCCCATATTTCCCAAAAGTTGTACTTCCTACTGGGTTTCCCTTTCCTGTCCATCTTGTTTATTCTATTTACTGAGGCCAACCATTCTCGTTGTGTCGGGGGTGCCGAACTTACCCACTTAATACAGAGTTCATTACGTGCCAGTAGGATTAACATAAACAGAAGGTTCTCTTCTTTTTTCATTAAGTTAGTTAGACCATCACATCTAGTTACCCCAAAAATAACAAGATCAATACTTACATCTGTTGATCTTCTTAGTACTGCGTCTAGAGTCTTACCCACTTCCTGCCAGAATTCATCGAGCTGGGGGCACTGCCAAAACATATGTTTATTTATTTATTTATTTATTTTTAAAATGTATAAAGCGCAGCGTATGCCCTTGGGCGTCTTGGCGCTAAACTCATGTGTGCCTCATAATACTCGATTACAGTTCCAAACAAGATAACAGGAAGGTTATTGGTCAAACAACCATGTCTTCACTAATTTTCTGAATTGTAGCAACGTGGAGGTTGATTTTATGGCTAGTGGAAGAGTGTTCCAAAGTCTAGCTGCTGCGATGGTAAAAGATCTATCTCCCCACGTAGCTGTTCTGGTTCGTGGTACCAGCAAGTTGAAAGAATTGACTGATCTTAATTGTCTATTGGGGCGATATAACAGAAGTCTCTGTTTAAGGAATTGGGGTCCATGTTGCTGAATTGCTTTGAAGGTGAGACACAGTGTTTTGAACTTAATCCGGTTTTTAACCGTCAGCCAATGGTAGTTCCTGATTACCTGTCTAATTGGTCCATTTTTGGGTGTCCTGGAAAGCATTCGCGCGGCAGCATTCTGGATAAGCTGAAGCTTGGCAATCACCCGAGCTTGAGCATTAAGAAATAAGCCATTACAATAATCCAAGGCTGATAGAACAAGTGCACTCACCACCGTTTTTCCTCCAGATTCTGAGAGAAATGGAATTATTTTTTTTAGAATTTTGAGTTTAAAAAAAAAAATGTAGATCGTCTGCTTAATCCATTCCACATTTGGGGCAGCTCTTTATATTTGACCCGCTGAATTTAGATAGCCTCTTCGGTGACCAGTAGGCTCTATGGCTGTTAAAGAGATGGTTTCTCCTTAACGCAGCGGATTTCACAATTGATCAGCATTTCTCCGTAGATACTTGCCACAATTTCTGGACATCCAGCGATGGCAGATCTTTCCCCCAGGTCGCCTCTGGAATCAGAAAGTTCTCCTCCCCTGCTAAGATAAGAGCCCTATACCAGCAAGATATTTCTTTCTTTATGGGAGTGTTCTTTATCATATCTGTCTCTATGGCAGTGTTTCCTCTTTTGTTCACCTTTACTGTTTTTGCCCAACTGGAGAGCTGGTAGTACTTGAATTTTGACAGGGACGCATTTGTCTTTGTTGTCAGAGTTCCCCAGTCAACTATGGTGTTGTTGACCATTAATTGTCCCCATTCCTGAATGCATGCTGTTTTCAAAGGAATTGCCAAACTGTCTTTGAGGCACTCTGGTGTCCCGAGAGTCCCATATTGGAGCGAACCCGTTGTAGTACGGGATTTTCAAGGCATTTCTTATCTGATACCAAAGCCAAATTTGTACAAGAAGTGTCCAACCTTTTCTGCCATAACTTGGAGATATTCCGGATACTGATCATAGTTTTTCAGTAGTACCCTCATATGCTTAAATTGGAAAGCCCTATAATATTCCAGTAAATCTGGACTTGCTGTTCCCCCTTGTGCTCTTTTCCTCCTTAATTTGCTCCTTGCTATACGTGTGCTTTTTGCTGACCAGATGAAGCTTGCAAGTTCCCCTTACATCTTCCTCAGGGATTCTCTGTGAAATTCTAGTGGGATTGCACTGAAAATGAACGTGAATTTGGGTAGTATAGATATTTTGATTATGTTCGATTTTCCAAGAAAGGTCAGGGGGAGACCTCCCCAAGCTTTTAACAGTTTTCTGACCTGCGCAGTGGTCCTGTCGAGATTTGTCTTTGTCATTTTGTCCAGGTCTTTAATTATATCTATTCCTAGGTACCTAATTTTTTTCCCTGTTGTGTGTATAGTAAATCGGGGAATTCCAGCTCATGATTTCTGTTTTCGCCTGATTAGTTTGGTACCCAGATACCCTCCCGTAATTAGACAAAGTCTCTTCTATTGTGGTTATGGACCCCTCGTAGTTTTTAGTAAAAATCATTAAGTCGTCTGCATATAGTGCGACCTTTTTTTCCCACCCATGGTGTTTGAAAGGAAATATGTTAGGGGGAATTCTAAGACTGTTTCCAGGGGCTCAATATATAAGTTAAAAAGAAGTGGGGAAAGGGGGCACCCCTGTCTTGTCCCTCTCTTTATCTCGATGTTCTCTGTTAGACCCCCATTGATTAAAACCTTTGCCTTCGGGGCTCTATACAATTCCTTGACCATTCTCTGGAAATTGTCTCCTAAGTTATACTTGGTCAATACTGTATTTAGGAAGTCCCAGTTCACCCTGTCGAAAGCTTTTGCAGCGTCAAGGGTAATTATTGTTAAGGGGATTTTTTCAGTTACTGCTATGTCTATGGCCCCAATGAGCTTGTGTGTTAAGTCATGCAACTGCCTACCCATTACGAAACCCTTCTGGTCTGCGTTAATCAAGGTTCCTGCTACTTTTCCTAGCCTTTTTGCCATAATTTGCATGAATATTTTGTAATCGCAGTTCAGTAAGGATATTGGGCGATAGGACTCACATTTTGCTGGATTTTTCCCTGGCTTTAATAATATATTTATCGTAGCATCGTTCCAGGAATCTGGGAGTTTCCCTTTCTCTAGGTAGATTGTATTTAGTAAGACTGTGAAGGGGGGCGACAAGACCTCACTTAGCTTGATGTATAGTTCATTTGGAAGCGCATCTGGGCCTGCCGCTTTCCCTCTTTTTAGGCCTTTCAACACTCCCTCTACTTCTTCCTTTGTAATTTCGGAATTTAATTCTTCTTTTTCCTCAATTGTTAAACTCGGAAGTTCCTGTGCTTCGAGATATTCCTTAATTTGTTCGCTTGTTGGGTTTGTGTCCTCTGTGTATAATTCTGTAAAGAAATTTACAAATTCTTTCCTTATCACAGAGTCCTCTGAGCTTGGTTCTGTCACACCTTGTAGCTGGATATTAACTATCTTGTTCCTGCTTGCATCAGTTTTAGTTTTCCCAGGCTAACAACGTGCTGCATCCTTCCCCATACTCGTAGTGAGACAATTTACTCAGTTCCCATCTCTCTCTTACCTTGCTCTCTAGTATTCCTGCTAAGGTTTCCTTCTGTTTCATCCTGTCCGTTTCTAATTTCCTTTTTTTAACTGTGTTTTCTTCAGCCTCTATTTGTGTGTCCAGAGTATTTATTATGTTTTCTAGATTCCCTATCTCTTGTTTAGTTGTTTTTGTCTTGTGTATCGCCAGGCTTAATATTTTCCCCCTGATTACTGCCTTGTATATGTCCCAGGTGACTTGCGGTGAGGTTCCCTCTCTTTTAATTTCAAAATATTCAACTGACTCAGCTTTGATTTCTGTTATAATATGAGGGTCATTTAGAATGGTGCGATCCACCGTCCACCTTGATATTGATTTGTCCTTTCCTAGTTGTGTTTTTAATATTACCGCGGAATGATCTGACAAATGGGCTGGCAAATGCTCTACCTTTTGTATGTTGTCTACCAGAGCTTTGTCTACTAAAAAGGAATGTATGACATTACAATGCATGGTTTTACCACGCATGCCTTTACATCGCAGTTTTTACAACGCATGCTGTTACAACGCATAGCGTTAAGGGGTGCTGGATAGTGAATAGTTTAATTTACTATTCCAACTCTAGTCCCCGTGGATAGTAGGGAAGGTGTTGGATAGTAATTTAAATCTATTCCCTATCCTAGAGCGCCCCCCAGCGCTATGCGTTGTAATGACATGCGTTGTAATAGTTGCGTCGTAAAGGCACTGCGTGGTAAAAGTTGCGTTGTAAAGGATGTTTACCACTAAAAAGTAGTCAATTCTGGACTGCAGCCCTAGTTTTTTGTTCTTGAACGTGAATGCATGTTAATTGTCTCCTTTTCTTTTCCAGATGTCGTCCAGTCCTAGGTCTCTTTTGCAAATCCCTAGCCAATCCCTCATTTTGGGCAAGTTTGATTGTTTCCTTGGAGGGGAGCGATCTGCTTTAAGATCAGGAACTAGGTTAAAGTCCCCCCCTAGTATTATCGGGGATGTAGCTGCTATTAATTGGGCATACAAGTTTAGTAATGGGGCAGGGTCGTCCAAATTCGATCCATAATATCCCGCAATAGTATAAGGGTTATTGTGAATTCTTACCCTGGTAACCGCCCACCTGCCTTTTTTTATCTAAATCTATCTTCTCGATTCTGGCTTTTAGTGATTTTTTAAAGAGCATGGCTATTCCTTTTACGACACATTCTTGATTTGTACAGACGAAACAGTCCACCCAGCTTAATATTTTTATAATTTCCTCCTATTCCTTTTTTAGAAGGTATGTTTCTTGTAGGATTATGATTTCGCGGTCTATTACCTTCAGATATTCCAATATCCGAAGCCTTCTCCTTGGAGTTCTGAGCCCGTTTACGTTCCATGACATTATGTTAACCTTATTCACCATTATTCCCTTTTCCTTTTATTTTCATAGTCTTCATCCCGGCCTTTAACAGTAATTGGTGGTTCCTGATTTCTCCTTTCTCGCAGTTTGAGGATTTTTTTCCTTTTTTTTCCTATTTTGCTCCCCACCCTTGTGTGTATTTTTTTTTTCACGTGATTAAAACTGGCCCTCCCAGGGGAAGCCTCCCTATTGTTCCTTTGGGCTGCATTATTGGCCCCTTTTGAGCTCCGTGTATGACCTTCTACTGTGTAACGCCGTTTAGTTACTGTCCTGTTTTCCTTTGCTTGTTTCCCCTTTTTTGATTTCACGTTTTTAGTGGTTAGACTCTGACTGACTTCTCATTTGATCCTTCATTTGTTCGAGAAGGTGGGCGACTTCGGCTGGTTCTCTTATGTTGTACATCTTATTTCTCCACATGATTCTGAGTGCTGCAGGGAACTTCATTTGCACAGTGGCTCCTAGGCTTCTTAATTCTTGCATGTGTTGGCCTAGTTCCCACTGCCTGTCCTGAGTAGCTTTTGAAATATCCGACCGGATTCTGAATGACCAACCCCCCTTATCTTGGGGGCCGTTTTTTAGGGCCTCGCTCAAGATTCTCTCTTTGAAGGTGTATGTTTTAAAGTTTATTAGTATTTTCCTTGGGTTTTTCCTCTCCTTGTTTCTTCCAAACGGGTCGCGATGTAACCTTTGTATATCCTCTTCCAATCCTGCTGTTTTTGTCCACGGAAAATGTTCCTCTAGGATCTGAACTATAAACTTTTTGATATCTGTCCCTTCTTGGCCTTCTGGTACATTTAGGATTCTTAAGTTGTTTTATATCGCTTGGTTTTCCAAAGATTCCAATATTTCGTTAATGTTCTTATCGCATTCTCTTAGGACCCTTATTTCTTTTTGGTTTGTCTCCACTTTTTTACTCAGTATCCCAACCACTGATTCCACTGCAGTGACTCGGTCACCTAGGGCATTTAGTTTAGAGTCTAATACTTCGCAGACCTCCCGGATTTTACTCTGGTTTACCTCTGAGACAGCAAATTTCACTCTAATTTCCTCCAACATTTTTTCCAGCAACTGGTCTGTTGAGTTACCTGAGGGGGTTGGGGTAGTGCCTCGGCAGTGGTTGCCTTGGTCTACGTTGACTTGTGTTTCAACCTGCTGGAGGGAAGGTACTAAGGGTAGGGCCGAAGTCTCCCCCACTGAGGTGTCCGGTACTTTGAGAGATGGTACATCTATGGCGATGTTTTGGTCAGTTTCCATCCTGTGTTCTAACCTTGACCCTGAGGCAGAAGTGGTGTAAGATTCTTTAAGTGAGAGAACTTGAGGCGCAACCAAGGCTGGAGTAGCTTCTGATATTCTATTATCTCGTTTGGCCCGCACCTGATCTGAGGAAAGGGGTTATTCTTAGAGATTGTTCCGACGGTCCCCCGACCCCCCCCTTTTCTTTCAGCGATTTCCTCTTGGTGGTGGTGGTAGTGAGATTGTGTGTGTCTGTCTTGGCGTGTTTCTTGGTCTTCCTCTTAGTGCTGCGGGGAGCAATACCCTGTTTGGCGGGTACGGGGAGGGTGTGCTTAAAGAACTGTCTGTTTCTTAAACAATAACTTGATCTACCTTTTTCTTGCTCCTCGTTTTCCCTGACCTCCCTGATCTCCCCTGTGTCCGCCGGAGCCCCCCTCTCTCCCCCTAGTGTTTCACACCCCACCTCTGCACTTAATACTTGTTCAGCACTCTCCTCACAGCAGTTTTTTAAGACTTTATCTCTCTCATCCTTGCCCTTATCCCTCCCAAGTTTGCTTACCCTTTTCATCCGCTGTGGAACTTCGGATATCGCTGCCGCTACCTCTGCCTCTGAGTCTCTTTATGCCTTTCTCCACGTTGTTGGTCCCGTTTGTGCAGCTGGGGTTAGAGTGAATTTCTGTAACTCCCCCGCCGTCCCAGGAACAGCTCTCGATGTCGGGGGAGGCTGTATCGCTTCCGTTATTGCCGCAGCCACCTCAAGCGTCTTGTGTCTCGGGGACACCTTAGCATGGGTAAGTGTTTGCCCTCCTTTTCTGTGTTGATTATTCGAGCCTCTTCCCGTTTCTCCTGCACTACCCCCCCCAGGGGCAATCGCGCTGCTTCCCCCGCCTGGGAGCCCCCCCAGGACTACACCGCTCAAAGCTCTTGTTTGCGCCCCCGAGAGTGCTCTCGACACACTCGACACACTCTTGGAGCTCCTGTTTTCACCGCTCACGCCCGCTGCAGTACAAGCGCTGACACTGTCCTCGCTCCCCCGGAAGAGGAAGGAGATTCTGCTTACAGCCCTCAGAACATTCTTCCGGGCTTCCTGCGCGGTGGTCCACAGCCCGATGTAGGGGAGAAGCGACTCTCTTCGTTTTCTTTGAGGGAGAGGGCCCACTCCTGAAAAGAGGTAAGCGTGACCACCTTTACCGCTACCTTCACACATGGCTTTCTGGGTTTTAATGTAATATGCTGCTCCGGCTCCGACTCGGACTCCGATTCCGATTATTAGGTTTTTCTTGCCAGTCAAAAAGGGGGATCAGATTACGTAAAAATTATGGATAGATTACGGATAAACAAAGTTTAAACTAAAATCCATGTTTTGGGCGTTTTCATCATCGTGAGGCTAACTCTAGCGGTCGGCATACCCGGAGCTCCAGACCCTGCTTCTTAGCCGGCCGCCATCCCGTCCATTGAGATGACTCCTAGTACTTCAGTGTTTTTTTCCCCTTTTCAGCAACAAGCACTTGCTTTGAATGCTGTGCAGGTCGAAGAAACATCATGGCCCACTTGACATTCACCAGTGATGAAAGTGCTTACCTCACACCGGTGAATATACCTTTATCACAGAGTTTCACACATTTAGGAATCTCTAGAAATGCTTATTGATACTCTATGATAAGGCAAAGGACAGAACAAAATGCCTCTGATGACTTGATGGACTTATGGGCCACTCGCCTATCTTTATGTGAGGCCTTGAGTTTCTTTTTTAGCATAAAATTCAGCGACTCCTGCAGGATATAGTTCCAGTTGTTTTGATTAAGCAGTATAGCGTGAAGGTGTGTACAGAATGCTTGTTCAGCATGCAGAACATGAAGAATGTGTGTAGCTCAGCAGCTGCAAACTGCTTGTGGCACCATGCATACCTTCCATCTGAAGCACCATGGCAAAGTTTTTCTAGCTGAAGGCAGGGATCAGAAAAAATAGCTTTCAAATTTAACAAGTGTTGGTAAAGCCCATGAGACTCAGCATGAAACCTAGTGGTTTTGTCAATGATTTTTTTCATCATTGATAGCCACCATGAAAGTGTGCACATCTGTGGTGGTCCCCTTGGAATAGGGGTTGTTAACATACAGCAAAATGCATTTAGAGATGGCCACAGCAGATGCTCATGCATCCAAAGTGGCCATCTTTGAAAGCATGGTGCTGTGTTTTAACAATTCAACTTCAAAGATGGCCTCCGTGGTTGTTTGCACATTCATGTCGGCCAATTTTTAATGCACTATGTTTTATTTTGACAAATCATGTTCAAGGATGGTCAGTGTTGATGCACGCGCATCTACAGTGTGTTTCGATGAATTGAATTTGTTAAAATAAAACAAAAGTCACTGGAAGATGATCGCTGTGCTCTCAAGAACTCAGTGCAGTGAAAAGTTCTTTTTAAGGCTGACCAAAGATAGGGTGACTTTAACCAATGGCAAATGGGTCACCCAGCAATTAACATACACATGAAGGGTACCACTTGCCTCCTTAACAGTGTCCCAGTTAGGAGGACCAGAAAGGGGACAAAAAATCCCCTTGGTAGTATAGATAATTCTTGCTTGAAGATGGCGAGCAGGACATCAAAACTTCCCTTAAACAGAATAGACAAATAGTAGAAAAGGGCCTCTTTTGACACAGTTAGCCCACAAATGTTGCATGATGTATGATGTGATTTCGAATTGAAAATTCACTGGGCACCTGCCAACCAGGTTCCCAGTGCCTGACCTCTTTCCCAAAACTGTACCACAATTGGCACAACTTCAGCAACACCTGTAAGTTCCTAAGAAATGGTACTCCTGGTGCCTAAGGCATTAGAAGTGAAAAGGGTCCTCAAAGGCTGCAGCACAAATTCTGCCACCCCAAAAAGGCAATCCTGCCTTTGAAATGTGACCAATGCAGCTTCAGATAGTGGAGGATGCCAAACCTCCTTTCCTGCTCCCCATTTGGTGGGAGGACAGGTGGAACAATTAGGAGGTGGGTCCCTATTCAGCCAGCACAACCCAGAAGGTGGGGCAGGCGATGTGGACTCCACTTTTCATTTCCCTATATATTGGTTTGTGAGGGAAATAGCCAATTAAAGTCAGGGTAGTGCCCCTTCCCTCAGGAAGTGGCATAGCAAGGGAGGGTGGGGGTGGTCTGCCATGGATGGCATGAGTTTTTGGGGTTCTCCATCCCCCCGCTCTTACCTGCAGCCGTCACAGGGGTGGCTACTGCTGGAACGGCCAGCACCCTCCCGCTCTTCAGACAGCCGCCGCGGGGCGGCAAAATCAAGGGCCGCCATGGGCGGCTGCAGGTCAAGCTTCGCTACTGCCATAAAGGTAGGCAGCCCATTGGCTACTACATGTCTCACCCTGTAACGCCCCTAAAATCAGTATTTAGGTGGCATCCCTGGACCCTGAACTTAGACTTGACAGACACAGAGACGAAAAGGACAAAGAAGAGCTGCTAATTCGAAGACTGAAGCCCTGCTGCAGAAAACTGGTGCCCAACCCCGCCTGCTGCCTTAATGACTTGACAATCGCCCTGCAACTGTGAGGCCTGCAAGAACCCTTGAGCTCATCCAGCCTTCTACAAATCACCTAAGTACTCCCTTGGAGTAGAGGTGCTACTCCTCTGCAGTCCGCAGGCCCAGAACCCAAAAAGTGCAGTTTTTCTGCTTGCAGATCACCGGCGTCTCCGACGCAGCACCAACACGAAAAGTAGTACACCAGCTCCAGAGGATCAGAACTGTCTCCATACCAAGTTTTGAGACACAAGAATTTACCAGAGCCGTGCTGCACCAATACCCGGGAACCAGATCCTCTTCAGCATTCACCAAGACAAAGAGTCCAGTTCAGACTCCAACTGCCCAGGAAGCAAGCACCCAACAAGGGACATCAAGACCCCCGAGACCTACTTCGTGAGTGGCCCAGCTGTCCCAGAATCACCTCTCCAAGCTGCATGCTCTTGACTGCGAGGACATCTCAACGCCCGCCGCCTCGCTGACCTATTTGCTCTGCACCCGGCCCACATGGCCTTGGTAACGATAATCCAGCTGTGCTCTTATGGTCCTGAGACCCTTGTGACCTGCTCCCTCAAGTAGGGACCCTTGGACTTACCTTTAAGTCCCTTGGTGCACTGTGTTTTCAAGTGGCCACCTTCTTCATATCGCACCAGCTACCATTGACCTCAGCACCCTGCTACTGGCTAAATCCGGGATGCTCCCAAGAAGCTGCTGGTGGAACATTGGTCCTGGCCTTAATACTTACTTAAATCCCAAAGGTGAACCTTGTGTGATTATATATGCATTTTTCTATTTTCTTCCATTGATTTCGAAAGTGCATAATTGAGTAATTCCTTTTGCTCAATGTGAAAATTGCTATCTTAAAAAGTACTTTCTGCAGCATAAAATGATACAAAAATCAGTTACTTTTGTAAATTGGTCTTGGATTAATTTTTGAGTGTGTGTCTCATTTATTGCCTCTATGTTTACACCAAATGCAGCACTATCTTTTGATAAGCCTAACTGCGCGCCCTTACTACCACAAAAATAACGTTGGTATTATCTTCTTTTCCCTCTGTACACCAATCTGGGACTCACTGGACTCTCTGCACAGTGTACTTCATTTTAGTACACTATATAGAGAGACAGCTTCCTACAGAAAAAGTCCAGCATAATCTTCCCGGCTGATGAATCCAACAGGGAAAAGCAGCTGCAGAAAAGGGAGCAAACACATCTTTCGAAAATCCAAATTCTTTATATATCAGTAGAACAAGAATTTACTTCACAACAAAACAGCCAAACACCATCTTGTGCAGGAAAGGTTTAGAAGCACAAAACTGAGAAGATGACTATCTTGGATAGGAATAAATATAACCACAACTACCATTGTAGGAAAATGGGACTCTCCTTGTGGCAGGTCGAAGAAGAGAGATTGAATGCTCGACATCCTGCCCTTTTCCCATAAAGCATCTTTGATTCTCTGTACCATGATCTTCCTTCCTTGAGCTATCAGCTCAACATTTTCGACCTTGTACAGAGCAGAATGTCGCCAGCAGAAATACTCCAGGGGTGCCGCAAGCACACCAACAGCAGGCTGTGGTCCTGGGAGGAGAACACAGGAAAAGCTTCCGTCTGCTGATGTAGACACGTGGCCACTGCTGTGGTGGAACCAAGCAGATTGTGTGGCAGGGGTGAAAAACATTTAGCATGGCAGAGAGGGGACAAGTGATAACCAATACTTCTGCAATAGCAGGAAATGTAATTATTTTTTAATATGTCAATTTGCGAATAGTATTACATCAATTCCGTATGCTTTAAGTACTACACATAAGTTACCTTCTTAAATCACCAGATTATTGTAAATACTCGATGTATTGCATGCTGTCTGATCTATGAATAGCGCCTTCCATGGGGTGAAATTCTCTAAATTGGATGTAACACTTAGAATAAATACATCATACTAACTTCAAGTGAGCTCTCCACCTAATAAAACCGATATTGTTTTCAAAGGCTTTTACAATGCTCCACCTTAATCTATATTGGGCCACTCTCCAGCTTTGAAATGGACAGATAATGTAGTCGAATCCGTGCCGCTCTAAGTGCTTTCAGGGGAAGTGTAAGACGCAAATCTTCTGCTTCAATCAGCACGACGCTCTAGAAGATTCTTAACTTCTCTGAAGGGCGAGCCCTGTTTTAAATCACTCCGCCTTCCTCAATAACTTAAGACAATTGACTGTAGTACTTAAAATGAAGAAAAAAAACATCTGCATGCACATATTAGAGTCACAACAAAATTTAAGACATGCATGTTTCCATGTTTTGATACATGTAATTTATTTATTATTGCGACGTTCTCTGAACTGATCACAAGGTAAAACTTCCCTTGCACGAGTGCCCGTTTTTTAAATGAAGGAATAGTAATCAGGATAAATGTAACCTGTGTTCAAAGTTAACAAGATTAGGAAAAACGCAAGAATCATTCCAAGAATCAAACCTGGTATATTGCCTTTGTGTCCTTCATGACCAGGTGACAGGCTCCTTGTATCTTCCAGGTATCCCCTCCAGTATTCAATATCTTCTCGCGCCCTCTGGCACAGCTGGTTGAGGAGCACTGGCTGGAGTGCTTCATGTGCCCAACTGAGACCCAGATCCAGCTCAGACTCCTCAACAGTGTGGAGACCAGAAGACCCCATCCATGCATGGCACTGCTGAGCACGGCCCTAGAGTCAACGCATATGCGGTTCTTTGCTACCTCTCCGGAGTTTCTCAGATTTCTCTTGGTATTTAAGCTCCAACCGGACTGATGCTGCCACATCTTCTTCAGATAAAAAGTTAGATAGATTCATCCTTTTTAATAATGCAATCAAAGCCCAGAGGTAAAGTCTGCCCAATTATACACATGAAGCAGCAGATGGCTGGCACTATTTGTGAATTTTATGTTCTAGTGCATTGTAGCCTTCGTATAGTGCTTCAGGTTCACATGTGGGTCAGCATTTTCGAACAGGCAGTGTGCTACACCATGGGGGAGTGTGTGCTGGCAGGGTAATCTTATGTGGGTAGTGTTTTCTTGTTGTGCGTGTCGTGAGTGACCCGAGAGGTGCTCCCATCTTGCGCTCCCATCTTGCCTTGGTGTGCAGAGCCTTACAGTGTGTTGGCGGACGAAGTGTGAAAAATAGGCACACAAATTGCAAATATAGGGGCCTATTAGGATGGCGGACGGACCTGCGTCTGTCCGCCATCCCAGAGGTGGAGGGACTGTCCGCAGGGGCAGCGGCAGTCCCTCCGTGCGAATTAGGATGTGACCGCCACCCTGGCGGTCACATCCTGTATTTTTAACATTGCGGTGGGTGTTGCTTGAAGCAGCACCCGCCGCAATGTTAAAAATGTATGTATTGCATTTACATGCACAAAGCGGCAGGCACCGCGCGGTGTGCACCTCCCACCCCCTGACACCCTGGGGGCCCGCAACGGGCCCCCAAACTGAAAAGACCACATGCTTTTCCACGGCGGAAAAGCCGGCGTGGAAAAGCATGTTTACGCATGTGAGAGAGCGCAAACTGACTTAAATGTATGAGTACATCACACTTACCAGTAGTAAGCACAAATCATGAGGAGAAATGCCATGAGTGCTAATAGTATCTGCAATTATATTCTGAATGTATAGCTAATGTAGGGATTTAAGTAGAAGTGGAACTAATACAGAAATGTGTGACACTATATGATTTTATTAGATGTGATTATTCCTGAATCCATGTCGTGAAGCTGCTAAAATGTAAGATGGTATGTGGTTAAACGCAGAATGTGGTAGGCCTCAGGGCCAGAGCTAAAAGGGAAGGTGGTTCTTTTCACGACACAGATTGTATTAATGTTTTGGTCATCGCATTAAATGGGCCATGATTTATAGAGATGTTTACTAAATAATAGAATAAGAATATTAACATGTTTTAATTAAGGAAGAAGTTGAATGCTATAATCATGATGAGAAATATTGTAGGCCTGAAATGTTTTAACGTTGATTTACACGTATATGTCTGGGCTGAGAAATGTTGCAAGCCTTTCTTTTGGAAGTCTATGAGAGTTGGGTTCTTGGCTGCAGATATCTGTCTGCAAAGGAAGAGGGGGGATCCAATTATAAATGAATGAATAGAGGTCTGTTCAGTAGACGGCCCAGACATGGAGGAGGGTTCCGGAATGTTTGAGGGGTATCAGCGGGCCGGAGAAGAGTCTGAGAAGCAAGGTCAACTCTAACGTATGAGGCCCAATACAAAGCATCATGGAAAAAGCCAGGAGCTACACCACGTGAGGGGCGTCTCGCAAGGGGCGTCTCAAATGTTGTTGACTGTTTTGTATTAGGGACAGCACCCCTGGGTGGAGTTAGAGCAGAGACCTGAGGACCCTTTAGAGAGCGGATGGGTAGGCAGAGAGGGGTCATGACTGGAGAACTATAGGTTTTCACCAAGAGACTTAGAGTGGGTGACTTCCCTTGGGGGTCATTCACTGCTGACACCTTTGTTAGGTTGGGACTTGGTTAAGTAGGGATACCATCTAGAGCAGGGTAGGGACAGCCTAACCTTTGCGTTTTACTCCAACCTAAATGAAGGAGAGATATGCGTCTATGCTGATAGCTTTATTATTCTTAGAACTTGTGTTAGTGATTTCTGTTGCTCGTCTGAGGGCTTTCCGAGAGCACATGTATGTAATTGGACCTGTGTATCTCGTGAATCTCATTCTGAGATGCCTGTATTTGCAGCTTATCATATCTTTACAATAAACTTTTGAAAGCTAGAAGTTGTTTGTGATCTTTGGGAGTAGAGTCCTTTATTGGGTGAACTAGCTTGGAAATAGGTGCACTTTCTTTCCTCACAGACAGGCAACAAAGGTTCAGTCGACCAGATCGAGGTTTAGATCAATAGATATAAGGTATCGATCAAAATCTCGCCCTTTCAGTTGGTAGCTATAGAGGATGGTTGCCTTCTTGAGGACGGTGACCTAGGCCAGGTTAGCTTACCCCAAGGCCCCTAGAGATCGATGATCGGAAGAACAGCCCGCTGAAGAAGATCCGGATGACGTGAGACAGAAAAGGCAGCAGTATCGGTCGAGAGTGAGTATAAAGGGTTATGCGTGTTAGATTGCGGTGTTTTGTATTGTATCTATGTTGTAATGTCTGGCGGAGTTGAATGTCTGTAGAGTGACTGTGGAACAGGTTGTGAGCGCGCGCAACCGGTGGAAATCTTAAGTTCAAGGAGAGCTTAAGTGGTTCGGGTGTATCGGACACCCAGAGTAATTGTCAACTAGTGTGAAGGGGGTCATGAGGTACCATTGATCACCCGAAAGACCGAGATAGGGGGACCGTAAGAGTGAGTGCGTGAGTAACGGACGCTGGTCGGAAGTTACTGTGTGTGTAAGCAACCTATCAGAGAGACGATAGACATTTCGTCAGTTGTGTTGACAATTACATATAGACTGTGGACGTACAGTCGAGAGAAGTGACCGCTTGGTCGGAAGTAGTCATTTTTCGGTGTATGAATGGGACGCATGCATAACCGGGAGACGAGTTGAGAAAGGAGGGGTGCTGCTGCGAAGCGGAGAAAAGTGACGTCAGAAAGTGTCGCGCAGTGATTGGCTGACCGAAGAAAGACCGCGCCGTGATAGGCCAGCTAGAAAAGACGTCAGAAAGGGTCGCGACGTGATTGGCCGACCGGAGAAAGACCGCGCTGCGATAGGCCAAGCTAGAAAAGCCGCGACAGGATTGGTGGATTGTCATCAGGAAGTAAACAGAGTGGCGAGGCTGGATATTGTGCGCATAATTATGAAGTGTTTTAAATGGCTGAAAGCGGTGTTTAAAAGAGAGAAGCGGGGATCGTATGAAGGGGAAGAAGCCCCGCCGGAGGGTACGCCAGCCCGTTATATGGCAGTGAATGTTGGGCTGCATACGATCCTTTGGATATCAGAGTGGAGTAAGATTACTGAAGGAAATGAGGAACTGACGTTCCCGAAGTACGGGACGTTCAGATTAGAGGTGTTACATCGATTAAAATCAGTCATGACCTCAATGAGACCCTTGCCTAGACCGACTCAGTTTGAAGCTCTCGAAGCATGGATTAGGGCAGCACATGAAAAGAATATGAACAGACGACAAGAAAGGGTGAAACGATCGGTAAGGGCAGTGCAGGATGCCAGGTGGGATGCGGATGCTAAAAGATGGAGAGTGCATAACCTGGAAATAAATAAACTGTACCCAGTGTTAGAGGTGCCCGTAAATAAAAGCCCCCTAGAAGAAGATGATGAGAGCGAAACAGAGGACAGCCTGATAAACAGATTATTGACAGACAGGCCACCCCCGTATAATAGAGCAGGGGGAGAGGTCGAGCATACTGAAGGAGAAAAGGGGAGCAATGCAGGAGAGCATAGACCGCTTCCCAGTTCAGAGTGGGATCCTGAGGCAAAGAAAGAACTGTCCCAGCCTAGTCAGGTGCAACAGGTAGTCGGGAGGTTTGTGGTACAAAGAGCGCCGGAAACGGAAAGCGCCACATCCTACCCATTACCAGATGCACTACAGGTACCTGTTACCATAGGTCCTATAATATCGATATATGACCAAGAGAGAGCAAGAGGGGAAGAACGGGTACGGAAGGACAGAGAAAGAGCAGAGAAGGCAAGAAGGAACGATACGATCAATTCCCCAAGCCAGATGCCGATACCAAGAGAGTGGAGCACCCCGATGCACACAGCAGGGGACCCAGGAGGAGATCCTGGGGGCCCTAGATGGCCAGTAGATCTGAGGGGATCTGGACGAAAATCCTTTCAAGAGCTAAATGAGTACATGAAGCAGTGGGATGAGGCAGTGAAGGCTCAAAAGAGCATCAATGCTGCGGAAGCTGAAAGGGAAAGTCAGGACAGCCGAGCTCGGACTCACTGCGGGGCTGGGGAGAGTAGCCCGGAGTGGGACTGTAGAGAGAGAGAGAGTAGGGGAGTCACCCATTGGGCCCGGAGAGGAGATAGAACAGACCTGGAAAACGGGAACCCCGGGAGTGGAGGGGTGGCGCGCCCAATACTCAGTGAAGGGGAGAGGAGAGCGCAAGAGTACAGAAACAGCTTTAAGTGTCCACACTGTGTGCCCGGCACCAGAGAACAGAATGGGAGTTGTGAGAGGTCGCACCATAGTCCCTGTGATGACGGAAATGAGCGCAGCCCAGGGAATATGGGGAACCAGGAAGGATCGTATCAGATACTGAGCGATACTAGGCAAAGGGAGAGTAGAGAGCAGAGGGAAAATAACAGAGAGGTGTGCGGAGAGAGGAGAGAAGAAGAAGAGAGTGGGCAAAGCAAGAGTAGGGGTAACAGGCCCGTGTTCCATCACCTTCCAAGATCGGATGGCCGAGCATGGGACCTGGAGAGATGGGAGCAAGGGAGGGCACCCTTTAATTCTCCCGAGCCCAAACGTAGAGCTCGAAGTTGGGATGGTAGGGAGACCAGTGAGCCCCCTTCGAAAGACATATTGCGAGCTGAAATAAAAGCCAAGAGACTCGATGTCGCCAGTTTAAGGTCAGACCTGGATGACATGGTAGATGGTACCCTGCCTTTAGAAAGAATGGAAATGTATGAACAGGATGAAATACTGTATATGGCAAAGGACATTACTCGAAAAGCGAGAGCAGTCCATGAGAAGTTAGTCGAACTAGCAGGCAAATATATGGTGGACTTGTCAAGAACCAAAGCATTACAGGGTAACCACAGGCTACATTATACAGATCGAGACCTAGATGAGAGGAGAACGATTGGGCTGAAAACGCACATAAGGGAACTGATCGCTGGAATAAGGACATGGAGGGCACTAGATAAGTGGGAAGAGAGGTGGTCCAAGAAAGGGACCGGCAGGAGAAGCACGCTTGGTATGACACCTGGAGGACAGCAGGGAATAGAAGCTTACCCTTTGCGTGAAGTCGCAAATGGGAACTATGTACATGTCCCTTGGAGTAGGGGAGATTTAGCTGCTTTTACCACCTCCTTCCCCAAATTACGGGAAAACCCGGTGGAGTGGTACAAGCAAGTGGAGAGATTTGTAAAAATCTCAAAAGTCCTATGGATAGATCTGAACACGCTGTTTGACATTGTAGTACCAGGAGATCTGTGGACAGCATGCAAGGTTAGCGCTGAGTGGCCCATAACGGAGCCAGAGAGAGATGCTAAGACTAATGGGCCGTCCGAGATTGTGATGGCAAAATTCGAGAGAGTGATGACTTGGCTGAAAGAGAAAGTGCCAATGCAAGACATAGATTGGGTCAGAATAGACCGAACAAGACAGGAACCCAAAGAGACAGTCCACGAGTATTACGAGAGATTGCTGAAGGCGTTTAAACAGTATAGCGGCTTGGATGTAATGGATCCAAAAGACATAGGGCAATTTGTGTCCAAGTTCGTCCTGGGACTGAGACCGGATATTAGTCTAATGATTCAGCAACACTCGATTTGTTGGCAAACAAAACCCCTAGACGAAATACTGAGATATGCTAGGTACTGCTGTGATGAGATAGACTCCAAGGCTAAGAAACTAAAAGAAAAGTTGATGGTGGTACAGATGCAGGCAGCAGGGAAGGGGGGACAACAGCAACAGCAGCAAGGGACAGGTACAGGAGGAAAGAAGCAGTACAGTCAGAACAAGGGCAATGAGGAGGGTTCCACCTTTAGACCCAGAATAGATATAGCTGCCTTGAAGAAAACGACAAGGTGCCACCAGTGTAACGAGGTGGGGCATTGGAAACGCGAGTGCCCCTACAATGTAGAGATAGGAGAGCAAGAGATAGAGGAGGAAGAGGTCCAAAGCGCGCCTACAAGAGGGGTAACGCCATACCAAGGAAAGGTGCTCAAAGGGGGGGGGGCTCCTCCCCGAGCCCAGTTCCCGCAACCTCCTCGAGTAGGGAGTATGGGTAAGACCTATAGACAAATGCCCCTGTTTGTAGAAGGGGAAGAGTGCTATTATGTGGACCCATTAACCGGACAGAGAGTGGAAAGAGAAGACTGCACCCTCGGGGCAGCCTTGGAGGTAGACCAGAGGGGACCCTATGTGGAAGCAGAAGTAGCAGGGTGCCCCACGACATTTCTGGTGGACACAGGAGCCACTAGATCCACGATCAGATCAGCTGCAGTTCCAGACCTGCCCATGTCTGGAGAGACCATACAGGTGGTAGGGGTCGCAAACAGGAGAATAACCAGCCAATTGACAGAACCGGTACAGGTGAAAATAGGGAAATACAGCGATGAGCACCAGTTTGTGGTTTGCGATTCAAGTCCTGTGTGTCTGCTAGGGAGAGATCTGTTGTGTAAATTGAATTGTACTATATATTGTACACCTCAGGGAGTGGAGGTATTGACCAATGATGATGATGCAGACTTCAAAGTTGCAAACTCAAGAATATGCGTGGAGCTGTACCCTACTTTGACAGTAGATGAGCTCCCCTGGGACTTGAGAGAGACAGTGGCACCAGAAGTATGGGATTTCACTGGGGAAGAGATTGGATTGGTCAAAGGGGTGGACCCAGTGAAAATTGTAGTGAAACCGCATGCTGAGTTCCCAAGAACACCCCAATATAAATTGACTCCAGAAACGATTGCAGGCATAAAACCCGTGATCGAGTCCATGATTAAACAGGGAATACTGAAAGAAATCGTGGGTAGTCCATGCAACTCCCCGATCATGGGTCTGCAGAAACCAAATGGGAAATTTCGGATAGTACAGGACCTTCGAAAGATTAATAACATAGTCGTTTCGTGTTGTCCAGTGGTACCGAATCCATCAGTGATACTGTTTCAGATTCCATTCCAAGCTGAGTGGTTCACGGTGATCGATCTTTGTCAGGCTTTCTTTTCGATCCCTCTGGACGAAGAAAGCCATTTTCTTTTCGCATTTAAGCTGGAAAATCGCGTCCTAACATGGTGTCGTATCCCTCAGGGGTATACAGAGAGCCCATCGATCTTTAACCAGCTTTTGAAGAAAAATCTTGAAAGTCTAGTGCTGCCCCAGAAGTCAGTTCTGGTCCAGTACATAGACGACCTCCTCGTAGCGTCAGAAACAGAAGAAGCTTGCAGGGAGGACTCCATTGCTTTGTTAAATCACCTAGCTGCCAATGGGCACAAGGTGTCCCCGGGAAAATTGCAGTACTGCCTGACAGAAGTGCAGTACTTGGGACACAGAATAGAGAAAGGCAAACGAAAAGTGTCACCAGACAGGATAGAGGCGATCATGAAAATGAATGCGCCTAAGACACAGAGAGAGGTCAGGATGTTCCTAGGGATGGTGGGTTATTGCCGACAGTGGATCGTGAACTTTTCACTGAAAGCAAAGCCCTTGCAAAAACTGACGCACAAGGAGGTGAGCGATCCGGTACCATGGGACAAAGACTGTTTGATGGCGTTCCTACAGCTGCGAGAGGACCTGTGTCGTGCTCCGGCATTGGGAATGCCTGATTACAATAAACAATTTTTTCTTTACTGTTGTGAGAGAGAAGGTTGCGCGTTGTCTGTGTTAGTCCAAATCCATGGGAATGCCCGTAGACCAGTTGCTTATTTCTCGGCTACTTTAGACCCAGTAGCCGCAGCGTTGCCCGGATGTCTCAAATCCGTTGCTGCAACGGGTGTCAGCATTGAGAGATGTGAA
This sequence comes from Lissotriton helveticus, assembly GCF_964261635.1. Classification (NCBI taxonomy): domain Eukaryota; kingdom Metazoa; phylum Chordata; class Amphibia; order Caudata; family Salamandridae; genus Lissotriton; species Lissotriton helveticus. The sequence goes on along the minus strand of NC_136065.1, from coordinate 1,303,338,539 downwards.
AATATCGTCATGGGGCACCCGTTAGAGGTGTGCGTGCCCCATTCTGTTGAACTGTTGATGACCAGGACCAAAACACAGCATCTGACCAACAGCAGGCTCACGCGCTATGAGCAAGTTATTCTTGCTGCAGAGAATGTGACCCTCAAGAGATGCTCTGTTTTGAACCCTGCTACCTTGATGCCACTTCCAAATGATATCGAAGATGATGATGAATATACAGACCATGACTGCCTTGCTGTGACTGAACTATGCACCAAACCCAGACCTGACATCGTAGATGAGCCACTGACTGACCCAGATGAAATTTTCTTTGTCGATGGCTCATGTGTAAGAGACGAAGTTGGGCAGTTGAGAGCAGCTTATGCTGTATGTACAATTACTGGAGTTGTGGAAGCTGGGTGCCTGGAAGGAGTACACTCCGCTCAGGTAGCCGAGATTATTGCCCTGACACGTGCTTGCTTGGCAAGCAATCAAATTCGAGTCACCATATACACCGACAGCCAATATGGTTATGGGGTGGTTCATGATTACGGGCAGTTATGGTCTCAAAGAGGGTTCATGACCTCTTCAGGCTCTCCCATTCGCAATGGAGAGTTTGTGCGCCTGTTGTTAGAGGCGTTGCAATGCCCAGCAGGTATCGCAGTTGTAAAGTGCACCGCACATACCAGAAATGAGGACTTTGTTTCGAAAGGCAATAGATATGCTGATGAAGTTGCGCGGTATTGCGCAGAACAAGGTTACTCTTTCACAGAGGTGGAAGTGGGTGGAATAAATGTAAGAACTGAATTAGCCATGATACTGGAAACTGTTGATACTTGGGATGAACTGTCAACCATGCAAGAAAATGCTCCTGATTCTGAAAAAGAAACATGGGAAAAGGCAGGATGTGTAATGGGTGAGACCCATTTTTGGGTCTCAGCAGACGGCAGAGCAGTGTTGCCCAATGAGATGGTGAGTCCAATGGCTAGACTCATACATGGTCCCGTACACTTAGGGAGAGATGCTATGCTGAGAGTGTTTAGACAAACTTGGTACAATCCTAAGTTTAGAATAGCAGCAGAAGCAGTGTGCCAGCGTTGTGTGACCTGCCAGCAGCTGAACGTAGGGAAAAGAACACCAGTTGCACTAAGTCACATAGGAAGGTCTGGAGGTCCATTCAATCGAATGCAGATAGATTTCATTGAAATGCCAAGGTGCAACCGCCTCCGCTATGTCCTGGTGGTTGTTTGTGTGTTCTCCAGATGGGTTGAGGCATACCCTACACGTAGGTGCGACACCCTCACAGTGGCCAAGTTACTGCTTAGGGAAATCATTCCGCGCTTCGGGGTGCCGGCCTTTTTGGAATCAGATAGGGGAACACATTTTAACAGCGAGCTTGTGAAGATGGTTTGTGTAGCGCTAAATATTGACCAGAAGTTGCATTGCAGTTACCGACCAGAAGCCTCAGGAATTGTGGAGCAGATCAATGGCACTATCAAGGCCAGAATAGCCAAAGTTTGTTCCTCAACGACCCTGAGTTGGCCTGATGCCCTGCCATTGGTTCTCATGAGCCTTCGTAGTACCCCAGACAGAAGAACGGGGTTATCACCACATGAGGTGTTAATGGGGAGAGCAATGAGGCTGCCATCTGTCCCAGCTACTGCACTGTTAAATATCACAGATGATATGATCCTGGACTATTGTAAGGGGCTGTCTGACGCCATTCGTTCTGTGTCCCTTCAGGTGCAGGCTGCCGAGGTTCCAGCGTGCCAGGGCCCTTGCCATGACCTGTACCCTGGGGACTGGGTCCTGGTGAAAAAACATGTGAGAAGAAGCTGCTTGGATATTCGTTGGCGTGGGCCCTTCCAGATCATCCTGATCACGAACACAGCTGTGAAGGTGGGAGGCCTGCCCAATTGGATCCACGCGTCACATACGCGAAGGGTTCCAGCACCTCTGGAAGAAACAGCTCCTCTCTCGGATAGACGTCCAGCAGAGGACCGAGAAGCCATAGAGGGGGCTAGCCAAGCTGTAGAGGTGCCAGCGGAAGCAGGGAACGAGTCTGACCAAGCTGAGGACGGTCAGTACAACAGCGAAACAGAAGACGCTACAGAAGGAGAAAGTAGCTGGGAGTACGAGTCAGACACTGACAGGTCTGACAGAGAGCGAGAACAGACAAGCAGGAGAAGGAGTAGAAGGGCACGTGGAGAAGCTAATTGGCCGCAAAGAAGGAGCTCTAGCCTGAGGTCAACTCCAGAGTTAACCCTTCCTCCGATATCCGAAGACTCAGACCCAGAAGAAGGTGCTCAGGGCGCTGAAGCACCCGATCGAAGAAGGTCAAGAAGAGTGCGTGTGCCTAACAGAAGATACTCCACACCTGAGTGGACATATCTGGCGACAAATGTCTGTGAAACCGGAGACAGGGAGGATCCGAGCGGTGGTGGTGTCCAGTTCTGAGCCCATTATCACCGTGGAAATACGACTGTTGGTACCCGGAGTCGAACAAGAAGGGTCACTAACATTCATGCTCCCCAGACCTCCCCGCCTCAGCAAGTTAAAACACATGTTCCTTTCAGAATTGCAATTCCCCGACTTTGGTACAACGATAACAGCACATGAAGAGCACAATCTTCGTTTGGAAATACTGAACTATGCTATTGAAGCTGCAACCACAAACCTGATAGTAGACTGTTAAAGGACTTTGTAAATAGAGCAAGCAGAAAAAGAAGATTACCTAGCGCCCAGGAAGCAGAGAATTTTAGGGAACTTCCCTTGAGTTGATGGAGAAGGGCTAGGGTTGTCTTTATTGAACTGTTAAAGGACTTTTGCGAAGAAGGTTGTCAGCCTCCAGTTGTGTGGATTCTAAAGACAAAAGGATTAAAAGGAGACTGTAAAGGAACGAGAGGAAAAGAACTTTTTTCTAAGATAAGAGAGAGCCATATTGTCTGACGAAATGGAGGCCGGCACCCAGAACCGCAGAGCTAAATGTATAATAGGTACACTAATAGTAGGAGTGATAATATTAATAGCTTTAGTGGTAACAATTTCTTATGTAAAGGGACATGAGGAAGAGGTAAAGGTAACTGATGTGAAATCTGTAGAAACGCTTACACCTACTGTTGCTGGTGAGAAAAGGGAAAACACTCAAGAGAAAGCGTTATTAGCTGCAGAAGCCCGCAGATTACACGTAGATGAGTCCCAAGGAGACTTTAGGTCAAATGCTTATGCTAAACTTTTATATGAATACGTGGATGCCATGGAGGTTAAGGATTGTTACGTCTGCATGCAGTTGCCGGCGTCTGTAGATGAAGGAATCAGATACCATCACCTCCCTCTGACATATGGCATTACATGTAGCTTATTGCTTAGTATATTTTATGAGAGAGATAGTTTTGAATACTATTTCTCCAATTATGATTCAGTGTTGCCAGAAGTCCCAAATTATAAGCAGATGAACAAATGGGACTACTGGAAGAGTGAAGACAGATTGGCCAAGTTCTTCATTCCTTGGATTACTTTAGATACTTCACATGCCCGTAGAAATAACCTGACATGCAAGGTGTCAGAAGTCGAGAAGAAGTTCATAGGGCAGGTGGATGATCGTTACAGGAGACAAAAGATTTTGAAAAAATCAGGACAATGGAAAACAGATTGGACCGAGGAAGAGAAGGCACACAAGAGAAAGGGTAGTAGTGGTCCAATAGCTTTAGATAAGACGCAGAGAGGAAAGCTATGTCTTCACCGAGCCAAAACGTATTATGAAAATGTATACGTGGGAGAAGTTGACTGTGAGCATGCTTTCAATATAGAGTACTATACCAAGGATTTCCTGAAGGGAATGCAAGTGATTCCAAATGTGTATTTTGTATGTGGAAGAAATGCCTACGTGAGACTACCTGACAACTGGTATGGATCATGTTATTTGGCAATTGTCTTCCCCAAAATATATCATGCACAAGACTTAGTGATCATTGAGGGCAAGACATCATCGAGGGGAAGGAGGGATGTAGGCGATGCAGAAATGGTTGGAGATGTCTTTGGAGCTATGTTCCCTCTTTTGGGAGTAATCCTTAATGATGTTAAAATTAGACGACTGGCAACAGTTGTCGACAGGTTGTCTGCCAGCACTGCTCAGTCCTTAATGCTGGTAGAAGGAGAGATGCAATCGATAAGGGCTATGGTTCTTCAGAACCGTCTTGCATTAGATGTCCTACTAGCAAAAGAGGGCGGAGTCTGTAAGGCTTTGAAGGTCCAGGAATGTTGCACTTACATTCCAGACAATTCGAAGCCCCTTGAGAAAGTTATTAGGAACATAACTAATATTCACAAGGAGATCGAAGACTTGAGTAGAGAAAATGTCTGGGAAAAGGTGGGCCACGGAATGAGTACAGTTGGAGGGTGGTTTTCCACCTTAGGCAAAAGCTTTGTTTGGTATATCCTAAAGCCTATCATCATAATATTGATCTGTGGGATTATATTGTGGGGATTGGTGAGGGTATTCAAATGGTACAGAGCAAGAAGGTCAGAAAGGGCCCAAAGAGAACAGCTGCAGAGATTGGCTGCCATACAAGATAATCAGTACAGGAGCCTGAGGGCTCTGGAAGCGCAGAGACAATTCATGCCAGCAATAACTGCAGTTTAAATGTTAGTGATGACCCCGAGAGGTCATCAAAGGGGGGAACTGAGAGAGCGCAAACTGACTTAAATGTATGAGTACATCACACTTACCAGTAGTAAGCACAAATCATGAGGAGAAATGCCATGAGTGCTAATAGTATCTGCAATTATATTCTGAATGTATAGCTAATGTAGGGATTTAAGTAGAAGTGGAACTAATACAGAAATGTGTGACACTATATGATTTTATTAGATGTGATTATTCCTGAATCCATGTCGTGAAGCTGCTAAAATGTAAGATGGTATGTGGTTAAACGCAGAATGTGGTAGGCCTCAGGGCCAGAGCTAAAAGGGAAGGTGGTTCTTTTCACGACACAGATTGTATTAATGTTTTGGTCATCGCATTAAATGGGCCATGATTTATAGAGATGTTTACTAAATAATAGAATAAGAATATTAACATGTTTTAATTAAGGAAGAAGTTGAATGCTATAATCATGATGAGAAATATTGTAGGCCTGAAATGTTTTAACGTTGATTTACACGTATATGTCTGGGCTGAGAAATGTTGCAAGCCTTTCTTTTGGAAGTCTATGAGAGTTGGGTTCTTGGCTGCAGATATCTGTCTGCAAAGGAAGAGGGGGGATCCAATTATAAATGAATGAATAGAGGTCTGTTCAGTAGACGGCCCAGACATGGAGGAGGGTTCCGGAATGTTTGAGGGGTATCAGCGGGCCGGAGAAGAGTCTGAGAAGCAAGGTCAACTCTAACGTATGAGGCCCAATACAAAGCATCATGGAAAAAGCCAGGAGCTACACCACGTGAGGGGCGTCTCGCAAGGGGCGTCTCAAATGTTGTTGACTGTTTTGTATTAGGGACAGCACCCCTGGGTGGAGTTAGAGCAGAGACCTGAGGACCCTTTAGAGAGCGGATGGGTAGGCAGAGAGGGGTCATGACTGGAGAACTATAGGTTTTCACCAAGAGACTTAGAGTGGGTGACTTCCCTTGGGGGTCATTCACTGCTGACACCTTTGTTAGGTTGGGACTTGGTTAAGTAGGGATACCATCTAGAGCAGGGTAGGGACAGCCTAACCTTTGCGTTTTACTCCAACCTAAATGAAGGAGAGATATGCGTCTATGCTGATAGCTTTATTATTCTTAGAACTTGTGTTAGTGATTTCTGTTGCTCGTCTGAGGGCTTTCCGAGAGCACATGTATGTAATTGGACCTGTGTATCTCGTGAATCTCATTCTGAGATGCCTGTATTTGCAGCTTATCATATCTTTACAATAAACTTTTGAAAGCTAGAAGTTGTTTGTGATCTTTGGGAGTAGAGTCCTTTATTGGGTGAACTAGCTTGGAAATAGGTGCACTTTCTTTCCTCACAGACAGGCAACAAAGGTTCAGTCGACCAGATCGAGGTTTAGATCAATAGATATAAGGTATCGATCAAAATCTCGCCCTTTCACATGCATCCTAATATGGCTGGCGGTGTCTGATAGACTGCGGACGGCCTTCCCGACTCCCCTGCCATCCTAATCAGGTGGGGGTCTTGTGAATCACCGCAGCGGTGAATCCGCATCCTCCAGGCCGGCGGTAGCTTCCGCCGGCCCGGAGGATGCGGATTCACCGCAATCATAATCGGGCCCATAGTTAGGGCTAAAACATAAAGGCAGCGTAAGCACCAGCTTGGCCAGATGAGCAGCAGGGTTCTGTTTGTAAGTACAACTAAAAAAAAGGTGCTCATCAGAGAAGGCCCTGTAATCCATATGGCAACATGTGCAGAGGCAGATGCTGTAAAATGAGCTAAAAAGTGGTAAAGGGGCGAATGGGAGTTGGTGACATGAGCAGTAGCCATGCACTTTTATAAAAGGCAGCAAGACTATCTACTGCGTCACAAATAAACCTCATGAATAGGAAAAGAAGTGGAAGAAGAAACAAGCATGGCAACTTGAGCAGAAACTACAAAATCGCTAAACGGCCGTGATTTCATCTACTCCTGCTTGGCCAATAGAGGCTACATTTTGAGCAGGGGTTTGTCGTTGCACCCCCCCACCCCCTTCCCCCTCCATTACCTCTGTGCTCCTGAATGGTTCCAAACATGGGTGAGCGCTAATCGAGTGGAACATACGGCTCAGATCTTAGGTAGACCTGCACATGTGAAGAGAAAGATGAAGCACTCGCTGAGTTGTTGCTGACACCACACAAGAATGAAACAGGCCGCCCAAGGTTACCTTCTGTCTTCAACCCTCCACGTGAAGCCAAGCCATTCACTTTCTTAGATCCCGGAGACCCTCGCTCGTTCGATTTTGACATGAGGGGGCATACTTCTGCTCTTCTGAACCTTCCTCCCCGACAACTTCCACTTTCATTAATAGTAGGGAGTGGCACTTCAGGGTAAAAAAGGGACAATGTGCCCTTCCTTTGCTTGTATTGTTTCGGCACACTTGCTCACACCTTTCAAATGACCTCAAGGTCAGCAGAGGCACTAAGACAAGCTGTCCCAGTGCTGCTAGCAGTTTAAGAAAGACTCGCACGGGAGGTGAGAAGAAGTGACAAGGGAAGTGAGAAGCAGCAGGCAGTGTAGGTTACAAGGGAGCTGGGCTGAGGGAAAGTGTTGGAGCCAGCAGCAGAAGAATCCACCTGATGGAGAAAAAACAACACAAATAGGAAGAAAAAGGTAAGACAGCACAGAGCGTACTATGACCCCATAAGTGGGCTTGCAGTTGCTTTAGCAGTAGAGCACAGTTAATCTAAACCGAGGAGCAGTCCACTGCTGCTTTTGCAAAGGGCCTCGAGGTCAGCAGAGGCAAAGACGAGCTTCCTCTGTGCAGCCAAGGAGCTAAAGAAAGGCCCGAATTAGAGATGAGAAGGGGCAGCCAGGGTAAGGATGAGCAGCAGGGAGTGGGAGGCACAGCGGACCGTTGGCTGAAGGAAAGAGGGAAAGTGGCCCACAACAGAGAAGGGGAAATACCCGTCTCAGGGAGGAAGACAAAACAATACGACAAACAAATGGAGCTGCAGCGGGAAAATACATTTCCGCTTGCTGTCCTCGCAAGACATGACTTGCTCCGTGAAGGGGCTACGTCAGTTCAGCTAAGATGCGTGCCCTGTTCCGTGAAGGGGCTACCTCAGTTCAGCTAAGACGCGTGCCCTGTTCCGTGAAGGGGCTACCTCAGTTCAGCTAAGATGCGTGCCTTTTTCCGTGAAGGGTCTACCTCAGTTCAGCTAAGATGCGTGCCCTGTTCCCTGAAGGGGCTACATCAGTTCAGCTAAGACGCGTGCCCTGTTCCGTGAAGGGGCTACCTCAGTTCAGCTAAGATGCGTGCCTTTTTCCGTGAAGGGTCTACCTCAGTTCAGCTAAGATGCGTGCCCTGTTCCCTGAAGGGGCTACATCAGTTCAGCTAAGACGCGTGCCCTGTTCCGTGAAGGGGATACCTCAGTTCAGCTAAGACGCGTGCCCTGTTCCGTGAAGGGGCTACCTCAGTTAAGGCAAGACGCGTGCCTTGTTCCGTGAAGCAGCTACCTCAGTTCAGCTATGACGCGTCACCTGTTCCATGAATAGGCTACCTCAGTGTAGCTAAGACTTGTGCCCTGTTCCATGAAGAGGCTACCTCAGTTCAGCTAAGTACAGAAATAATTTGGTCCTAGAACCTTCACGGGCATGTGTACAAGAATCCACAATGCTGTTTATGGTTGTCTGACGAGAAGTGTGCGTGACCTGATGATTCACATTCACTGGAACAGGCAAATAATTGTAATGGGACCAGGCAAGGTACCAGCCAAAGAAACCAAGCCGAAGCAATCTTGGCCTGCACACAGTACGATATCCTATACTGCTAACAATCCAAAACAGGACTGTGCCCATAAACCAAAGGTTTATTGTAGTGTTGGCTTTCTAGTTGTTTCACATATGTCATCATTTGGAATGTTATCACAGTTTGGAATGTTATATTCTGATGCTAGTGTCAGTTAGGAGCTGAGGACTGAGCTGACTGGTGACAGCTCCTGGTGGGGAGAACCTACGTGACCTGATCTTCATTTAACATCACTATATTTATTCCCTGTACATGAAAGGACTGACTGAGGAAAACTACTTCTTACAGTGGCACTGTTGGTCTCAGCATAAAGACAGTCACCTGTAAAGTTATCTCCCAGGTCTGCATATCGACCCAACAAGAGTTAAGCCTTATGGCTAAAACCAGTGCTTTACGTTGATGGAGTGTGGTCCCCAATGGTGGATGATGGTAGGAAGCAGTGCTGTAGATCTTGGGTCCCTCTAGTGAAACAAGAGATATGAAGCCTGCACTTTGGTGACAGGTCAATATTGATGCAGCCTGAACCCGGCTTTAGAGAGTTGGTGGCAACGAGGTTTCAGAAGCCACAAAGAGGGTTATTTACTGACATTTTGCAGAGGTGTTGTGTGGGGCAGAGTGGCACACAGCATTATGTTGATTTACGTACCATTAAAAATGCCGACAGACTCAGTCCAAGCACCAGTACAGCCCCTAAATAAACTTAAGTCAACGTGCCTTTGATGGGGGGGGGGGGGGGTCCCTCTTGGAGCCTTCTCGTACTCATATGAGAACATGAAAATTTTTATACTCTTTTCAGGGTCTGCAAAAGCACACAAGTAGGTTTTCTAGGATACTAGGCAAAGGTAACACCGGCTGAGTGTGAGTGACAGGCAATCTCCTAGACTACCAGGTATAACAGAGGGCAGTGACAGGGAACCCATTTCAGCTCCAGGGAGGTAATGTCCTCTGAGATCCATCAGGCTTCTGAAGGTGCCACAATGGCAGAACTCTTCAGCAGAAAGTGCAGAAACACAGATTCCCTCTGAATTATCCCATGGAAGCAGCACTCAAACTAACAAGGGAGCAGCAAATCATTTTGGACACGCAGGGCAGTAACTAGGGGAGCCAAGTCATGACAATGCTTCAAAGGCCAGCTCTATGAACAGGGCTGACACCAAGACTGTGATTAATTGCAATGCTCTAGCATTCATGCCACAAATTCATTCTGGCAGCAGTCACGGCTAATATGGTAACCACATATTATACAGAGAGTCACAGCAAAAATGATAAACCAACATAAACACCAAAGCTTACTGGTGCTTATGTTCTTGATTGCTAATAATTGAATTCATTCATCTTGAGGCTTTTTGCTGAGTACCCTAATAAACACCTACAATAGGCTTACCGTGTCTATCTGTTGAAGATTCCCACACACCAAGGGGAAATAGCTGGGTGGAAAGTGATAGCAGGTTTCTTGGGACAGGCCACCACAAAACTATTTGACACAGGCCCCACAAAGGGCCACATGAACGACCCGATTTAGTTTTTGCAAACAGAGATTTGAGCCGTTTGCGACTGCTAAAGAGTCTTCACATGTATTAACCCTATTTTATGAGTCGGTAACCTATTACCAACTCGGAAAATAGGGTTTGCGAGTCGGTATTAGGAAGGGGCATTACCAGGGCATCCCTTCCTAATAGCCAGTCGCAGGGGCATGTATGAATGTTTTGTGACCGGAATGCAGTCGCAAAACATTAATATTTTACCGAATCCTTGAAGGAGGTGGTAACCCATTGGCAAACAGGAAGGGAATCCCAAGGGACCCCTTCCCCTTTGTGAATGTGGGGCTAAACATTTTTTAGGATCAGGCAATGGTCACACAGACCACTGCCTGCTCTTAAAAAATGAAAAGGTACCTTTTCATTTTTCTTTTTCAAATGGCAGGCCATTCCAAATGGGTCGCAAATTGCGACCTGCCTCATGAATATTGATGAGGCAGCTCAATTGCGACCCCATTGGGAATAACAAACAGTGAGACACTGTGGTACATGACATTTTGTGAGTTCATAATTGCGAGCTGTGAAAAGTCACAATTAGGAACTTGGAAAATGTTACTGTCATACGTGGCCCAAAATCTTTTGACTGGCCTGAGGATACCTGGTAGCTCAGGTTAATGGGCACCAAACAAACCACAGGAGGCTCCCACCTTCTGGGTGCAATATTGCCATTATGTGAGGAGAACCACCTGGAAATAGGTGCAGGCCAAGAGCTGTAACCTAATTCCTTTCTTAAGTGTGAAGGTGGACAGTATACGTTATGATTATGCAGTATGCACATGAAATAACAAACAATACATAGACTAATTCCAATCCTGAGCATGAAGGTGCAAAGTACTTTATTGTATGACGTGCAGAGCATATAGTCATCCCGGGCACCTCCGGTTGGGCATCACATTGTGTATTTTCTTTACTAGAGTGCACAACAGTCCTTCCAGGGGGAAATAACTAGCTCCCTCATATTGCTGGACCTCTCAGTTACTTTCTACTCAGTCAAGCATCCCAGCCTCAAATAGACCCTGGAGTCTCGAATGGGCAAAGTCCATCACTGGTACTCCTCCTACCTTTCCAACCACCATGAGTTCATTCAGTTTGCACCTCCAGGTCCAAAAACATTCCGATCATGTGCAGAGTCCCCAGAGATCCATAATGCCCCCTGTCATCTTCAACCTCTGCATGCAGCTGCTTGTGCTCTACTCCTAGAAAACAGCATCATGATTCACCAATATCTAATGATACACAACTCTACATGAACGTCTCCTCTGTTTCAGACTTTTAATGCCTCAAACACTGCCTGCAATTCATCTAGGCCTGGATTTCTGTCGCCTACCTGAAGCTCAACCCAATCAAGAAATAATTGCAGCTATTTGAAAAGAACACCAAAGAAGATACAGTGCAAACCTGGCTCAGTGACGCAAACTTTGATGGCTTGGAACCCCAACTTTCAACAAATTCCAATTCACATAGATTCAGCCTGCACCCTGGCCTAGCCCTCAAGGAACACATTGCCAAAAAACAAAGACAGCCTGGTATTTCTAAAGAAATTCAAAGTTGTTTCTGAATAGCAACTTCAGAACTGCTGTTCAAACCCTCGTATGCTTGCCTCTTGATTGTGGTAACGTCCTACTCCATGGCTTCCTAGACTCCACACTGGCACCCCTTAAGGGCATCCTTCCCACTGCTCCACATCTCATGCAGGGTCTGAAGAAATATGATCACATCACCCCCATCGGGGTAGAACTCCATTGGCTTCCTCTGCCAGCATGCACCACTGACAAAGCCAGCTGCATCATTTACAAAAACCAACATAACGAGCACACCAGCTTTTTCTGCAGACACGCTGAGCATTTCTGGTGGTTTTCAGCAGACCCACAGCTAAGACACTATCAGAATTCATATTTAAAAAGTGTGCCCAGCATTTGGAACAACATCGCTGTATTTATCAGGACCACTCCGGAGCTACTTCAGTTTAGAAAAGAGTTGAAGACCACCACCTTAAAGAACACTACCTCATAATGCATTACCAGTCAACAACCTCTTCTATCACTCCTTAATTTTATGCTTGTTTTTGAATCTGTATAGGACTCCGCTGCCTTACGGATAGGTATTGGAATACCACATACATACATACGCGCAAGCACTCATTCAGGAGAATTCTTAATATTGCCATCACTTGATGAGAAACCTTGAAATCAAATTTCCAACTTCACCTCGTCTTCCAGTTAAGGGCCATTTCCATTGGCTGAATCAGTTGATGGGCCTTTCATTGACTGGCCTCCAGAATCCTCCTGAAAGATGTGGCCCCATTTCTGCCTCCTCTTGCCACTGACAGTTTTGGTCAACTCCGCTCCCTTGTTTTCCTGTCAGCTGCGAAGAATATGGAACTGCAACATATTCACCTGGACTGAGGCTGCTACTGTATCCTTTTATATGCAAGTTCCTAATAACCATTGAATGGATTTTTTCAAATACTCTACAAATACTCTACAAATACTTGACGCTGAACGATGAGTGGGCAATCTTCCTGCTTCACTATCACCGGTGTGATTCTAATGTGTGACCAAGTTATTTTAAGCAATCACCTCTCTGGAAGAGATGGTGGCCTGCTGATTGCTCAGAAAGCTCTTTTGAAAGGTTGCTGTCTCTTAATGAAGTGTTCGATGGTGATTCCCAGCTACTTGCTAAGTCTTTTTGTGACTCCTAAACATGTATATTTCTCCCTCTTTTCAAGCCTCCTAGCTTCTCGACATCCAGTGCTGAGAAGATGATCACAGTAAACATGGTAAAAATGTTGATAAAAGGGATTTTAACACCTGGGTAAACACTCCTGACATAACTGCTACATAATAGGCCAGCATTAGCCACTGAAAACCTTAAGCTTACTGGTTCACCTTTTTGGTAGCCAGAGCCAATCAGGGAATAGCACTATCTTGCACTGACTAGAGATAAGAAAAACATGCTTTACTCAGTGTACACTGGAAGCAGATCCTCCTAAGATTACTGCTGAATTTGGGTCCACTCATTCTTTAATATCTGATGCAGAGCTTGCTGGGGCAATGCATCCAATTATCCTTGTATTTAACTGAAAACATTGCGTTCATTAAACACACGTGTTTCTGGCCTATCCTTATTCTTGTTGTAAGTGGGAGCGGGTTCAGAAAAAAAAGTAGTGCCATATGGGTGGACATTTTAAATGTGACTGGGCTGGCAGAAGAGATGCCTTTCGGTCCCTCCAAGTTATTCATCTTTTGGACAATGTCATACATCCTGTGTCAGGTTAAGCTAGAAAAATGCAAAGTCATGTTTTAACTTCAACTCATTTAGGGTCCTTTAACATATCTGAACTGGATTCAGCTACAATAAAGGTACTGTGGGCAATCCGGAAAGATCACTCCACTTTTGAGTAATTTGCACATGTAAGGTTGCTAGTACACTTTTGGCTTTATTCTTAAAGCTGACTCCACTTGTGAATAATTTACACAAGTAATCTACTCTAACGGTAAACATCACTTACAACGAAACTTTTACAACGCACTGCCATTACAACGCGGTCATTACAACGCAAACTATTACAATGCATTGCGCTGGGGGGGCGCTCTAGGATAGGGAATAGGTTAATTTACTATCCAATAACCTTCCCTAGTGTCCACGGGGATTGGAGTTGGAATAGTAAATTAAACTATTCACTATCCAACACCCAAAAGTGCTATGCGTTGTAATGGTATGCGATGTAAAAACCGCGTTGTAAAGGCAGGCGTTGTAATAGCCTGCGTTGTAACATCATACATCCACTCTAACACTTTGAGTAGCTTTATTACTTTTGGCTATTGACAAAATCCGTAGTGCAAAGTTAATCAAAAGTGTAGAGTTGCACGTTCAACCATTGAAAAAGGGGACGGAGCCAAATGAGCAAATGTAAATTACTACTGCCAAAATAGAAACAGTAGATAATCCAGCATCAGGCTTGGCCAACCATTGATACTTCAATACTTTAACCAATAATTTAGGTCGGGGTCTATTTAAAGTCTTTTAACCTCCATTATCTTCTCTGCCCAGCCTAAGTTCGCAACCTATCCTCAGGTTACGGACGAGTGAGCGGGAGCTTGTGTCTTTATTTATAATGTGTTATGCAGCACGAACATGACTCTTGCAAGGTATCAGAGTGCTTTACAATGATCAAGGAGACATGTATACAAGTAACAACAATATCATCGAGCATGGTCAAGGTATAGGCATTTATACTAGAGAGCAAACCACAGGATCCAGGTGAACTGTAACCTGTAAAAAAAGAGTAACAGTAGAGTTAGTGAGGAGAATGCATGGGTGCAGGCAAGGGATAGAGCAAGTTCTGGAGTATAGATCATGTTTTGCACGGCATGGATTTGTTCATCAGTATCCTTTCAAATAATTGTTTTAATGAGTCAATTGAGGGATTCATCCTGATTTCAGGGGAAGTGCGTTCCAGATTCTCGGGCCATGCCTGAGAAAATTAATTTATATGTTTTCCTTCTATGGAATTTTGGTGGTTTCAGAAGTAGGGAGTTAGTGCTTCTAGATACTCTGAAGCCACCAGACAGCTTTAAGTGTTGTGCAAGGTACCTTGGAGTGTTGAAATTAAGGCCTTTATGTGTCATGCAGGCAATTTTCAAATGAATCTTTACCTCATATGGAAGGCAGATACGTGATTTCAGGTCCGGAGTGATGTGATTGTTCCTTTTTAAACCTGCATTGAGTCTAGCAGCAGAGTTAAGAGAGGCCATAGTGGTGCAAACTTAGATCTGGGTAGGCCGCAAAGGGTTGCACTCCCATAGTCCAACCTAGGAATTACTAGAGATTGAACCACAGACTTGAGGTCATCATGGGGAAGGAAGGGCTTTATTTTTCTCGATATACTCATGTGGAAGTTCACTCCTTTGGTGGCACAGTTGATGTGTTCCTGCATGTTCAGTTTCTTGTCCTGTGTTACTCCCAGAGATCTAGTTGACTCTATGATGTGTGGGACACAATTCAGTGCTGTTAGTTGTTTCATCCATTCTGCAATGTCCGGTGAGCCTTTGTGTGGAGTTCTTTGGATTACTACACGGCCGGACATTTGTGATGGAGACATCTCCTCTTCCGTGTTACAGGGCTCTAGATGCTGTGACAGTTTCCTCATTGGCATCCTCATCTCTGTTGACTGCTTTATGTTGGGCTATGATGTCGCCGCTATCCCTTCTGATTGACGTCTGCTCATCAACTTTCAAATGACTACATCATAGGCCACGGTGTCTGACCCTTTATAGTGTAGCCACGTTCCATTTCCGACTCCTCCTCTCTGCGGATCCTTTTTCTGGGACATTAGGAAGAGACAGCAGCCTCTCTAGGCTTAGGACCCTGTGTATGTATTGATTTTGTTGTCAGAGTTCCGGGGGAGTGAGTTGAGACTGGATGATGTTCCTCTTGGTCGCTCAGTCTGTCTATCATGAGAGCTGGGACTCCAATAAACTATGGGACTCTAATAAACTGCTTACTTCTTCTTTTGGTTTCTGCCCGCCTTTTCAGCTCGGTTCCATCTTAGGTCTTCAGACTATATCGCCTTATGTTACTAGTGAACATAGGTATTCACAAAAGGTTTCAACTGTTGAAAGTAAATACACATGTAATCATCTGTCAATACTGAATGTCTAATGATAGATTAGACGCTTCTTAAAAAAAATCTAGTTTATGTCTGAAACATCTTACAGTGTCCTAATTTCAAACAATGTGCGCAGTGAACAAGAGAAGAAATCTAATATTACAAGGATGTGTACCAAGAACTCAAAGGAGAAAGGCAATAAGGGGTCACACATTCCCCCCAAGAAAAGATTAGCAGCATGTTAAATTCAGCAAAGTATTGGGGAGTTTACATCAAGAGCAATGACAACCACTGTAATTAACATGTTAACTGCCGATAAATGTAGCTTTTTCATGTCTATTTTAGGTACATGATCTTAGATGGGTTGAAGGAACACTGATGTATATTAAATGTTCGCTGAACGTCATAAATCATAACCACATATGAAACGATTCCTCACAGCATACCCTAATGCAAGTAATGCATTTCAGATGTATGTATAAGCTTCCGGACCTCATCCGGCCTTTCCTCACAAAAGTGATTTGAGCTAGAAAAAAACATGCGATTTCACCAAGAGATTGGAGGCAGAAAGATGAAATGTGGTCCATCATTTGTAAGATTTAGCACACACTAGGGAATGCAAAATTAATAGCTGAAGTCATTGAATGTTCTACTATTCACCCATAGAACACATAAATAACTTGGCGGGAAGTGACTGTTTATTGGTGTTTTGTTGCTACAAAAGACATTCCTGGGCGTAATGCTGTTTCTATCTTTTGTAAAATGTAGTATGTAAGATACAGAAAAAAGTTATTGTTGTGGCATAATCCATCATGCAGATTTAAAAGACATTATAGTCCTACTACATAGCTAAAATTCCCATATTTAGCAAAGAACTTGTAAACATGTTGTGTAACAAACCGTAGTTTACATTAAGGCCAGTGTTGGAAATGGCCCTTTATGCAGGGTTATCCCCAAACTTTTTGCTTCTTCCTCCTTTGTTTTTCCTGACATGTGGTTGTTGGCTATAGGACTCTGGGCACTTTACCACTGCTGATCAGTGCTAAAGTGCATACGCCTTCGTTTGCAGCTGCCTGAGGACTTGGATGGAACCGCTCATCTTTCCAGAGAACACGAAGACCGCGGCGGCGGCTCGTTTCTCGGAGGCACGGCTTTTGAGTGAACCGCCTGTGCATTATTGAGATGACCACGAAGGCATTTGAGTCAAACTGATACCAACGTCTTTGATGCCCTATTGAGCCTACTTCCAAGTTGTTCTCCGTTCTCCAGTCCCACGTTGGAGCAGGACGGCCCAACTTCCATGAATCACCTGCCCCGCCTGATCCCTTTTGTCCTGATGAAGACCCCACTTGAAGGTCTCACGTATACCTAACCCTCCGCTTTGGGGTCGAAACATCGACAGATAGAACCCCACACCAGCTGGCACAACCAACACTTAGACTAGTAACATAAGCCCTAACAGCATGGTGGCCTAAATATTTGCAGAGCATTAATTGCGTTAGTTTGTACACTGGCTCCGTGTCCTGAATCCAGAATGATCTTGTGTTTATGCTTTTTCATGCTTTGATGTTACTTTTTGCACCATGACCGACTTTGCACATCCCTCCTCTCTCACTTAACACCCCATCCCACCCTCCAATTCCTGGGGCACTTATGCAATTGTATTGCCAAAAAATTATCTATGCAGCCTAGTAACACATTGTGATTAAATAACAGTGTGTTAATTTGTTTTTCATTTTACTCTTTATTTTTACTGTATGTAGTAAATGTTCTTGTGTGATTTTGATACTATGTACTGGGACCCCTCATCTTATGTACCATTTAGCACCCAGGTCCCAGTGACTCTATTGGGTAAACCCCCCCTTTTTGTAACATGCTCCGCAGCTCCGGCACCCTACTACGCCCGCCAATGCCAGCAGTGATCGGCCGTACCCGATGCCAGCACTCGCATCGACCCCGTCTTCGCCAGCGCCCGCTTCTTGTTATCCCGGCGCCGATAACCGCCCAAAGTGACTCGTGAAACTTGCCGACATCGCATCATCACCGGTGCCGACATAGGCCATCTTCAACGCCGTGCATCGTCACTGACATCATTTTCAAGGTACTGTTTGTTTTGGGGGTGTGTGTGACTCCACGCCCGACGCCGCGATCCTCACGGTCAGCGCCGTACTTTGGATTTCATACTGTCCTGACGTCATGATAGCCCCAGTTGGTGCTATTTGATTTCTACAAGCTTATTTGTGCAACGTCCTTTTTAAAGACATTTTACTGGGTATCTGTATGTTGGATTTTTGTCATTTTGGTCTGGTTTAGTTTAGAGAAAGATATTTTATTTGTCTATACTGGTGTGGTGTTCATTTTTGATGTTTTCACTGTGTTGCTGTGAGTGTTGGTACAAATACTTTACACATTGCCTTGGGGATAAGCCTGTCTGCTCGTGCCGAGCTACCAAGGGGATACCAAAGGTTATGATTGACAGAGCGTTGGAGCATATCAAACACTCACCCCCAGTCAACTGTTTCTGGGTTTAATCCATCATCATTCTTTAGCTCACTCCCCCCCCCAGTACAGACATGGCCATATGCAAATCAGTCTGACCCTGTGCCTCACGGGAACAGTCCAACCCAAACTGACAAACCATGTCTTCCCTGGACTGGAAACAAGCATCCTGGGACCAGTTTCTGGCTAATCAGCCATCTTCTGCCAGGCTAGCTTGAATCCAGTGGCAAAGTGAGCAAGGGACCCACGTCTGGGCATACCCTGCCAATTTAGGGTGAACAAAGCGATACCAAAGGGTATGATGGACGGAGCATTGGAGCAAATCAAACACTCACCCGCAGTCAACTGATCTGGGCTTAATCCATCATCATTCTTTAGCTCACTCCACCACCCCAGTTCAGACATGGCCAAGGAGATGAGCAGGGGTTATCTACAGTGTGTTTCCCCCTTACCCTGACTAGAAGCAAGAATCCCTATTTGGTCAAAGGTCCCTACTTCTACCAACTAGAGACCCCCATTTTTAACAGCCAGCAGTTTGAGCAGATAGTGTTAATCATGTTCAATTTACAAGGGTTTCATTTCAGATGTCCTTTTGGAATTGCCTTGTAGGGTCAAGACTGATATCGCTCTTAAAGCTGGATCATTAGACAAGTCAATTCGCCCCGCAGTTCAATCAGCCTTGTCCGTGGGTGTAAACATTTTTAGTTTTCACCAACATATTTTTCAAAAGAGCAACAAGCTTCAGAAACGATACAGCGGTTGAACTTTCTTCTCTGCACCGTAGACTAAATTACATTTAAGTCTTATTTACAAGATGCGTTTACTGACGAGGAGGAACAAATCTATTCACTCGCAAAAAAAAGAAATTGCGCAGTCTCTGACTTCACCACCTCTACATCAGTAATGTTTCAGAAGAAGCGCTGTGTTTTCAAATATAATGTTCTTCCTATGTAAACATCACACTTTAAAGTAAGGACCAAGAGCGCTTGTCCTGTCTGTGCGTATGTGACTTGTTTCCAGGGAAACAATAGTATCACCTGTTTCAGCAGTAGCCATTAATGCATTAATGTGTTTTATACATTACCTGCTATGATGCTTTTGGAAGGTGGCTTTTTTGCTGAGCCTATAGATTGAAGAGGAACATCGTTCATTCAAATAATCAGAGGTAAATTCCAGAAGCAGTACACATTAAAGCCTGGATGGAGAGGTGGGTGGTGTAAAATCCTTGAATTTCTGGCTGATGTGGCAAGCCACCACTGGCAGGATTATTCCTGTGGAATTACCACTGGAGAAATTACTGATAATATATGGTAGCACCCCAATGCCAGCTGTACTTCTATTTCCTGCATCGTTTCGGAACCAGCAGATTTTACATTCCAGAGAACCCCATAGGCTATATTAGCTAACAGTATCTATTGCTTGACCTTAAACTGTGGAGGCAGTCAAGGGCATTAACTGAGTCATGTGACCAGTTTAGGAGCTCTGTCTGGATCTATACTGTTCTGGTAAACATGAGCGTGCGTAAATACATAATTTTATCACTGGCCCCCACTTATTTATTTGTTTTGCTGGCGTTACGACTTTGTGCGCTATGATATTGCCAGTCAATATCACAGCTGGTGTGTTTCTTTCCTAAACATATACTGTATAATAGGTTACACCAACGTGACCTGTTTAACCCGCCATGGTAAATTGGAGCAGGAAATGCACCAGTGGCGTGGAAGTTAAGTGTCATTTTGGGCTGCAGTGTTTACTTACCAATTTACATATAACACTGAAGTGTATTGCTCTATAAGACACAATTGTGTCCCAGATAGACTGCAATAATAAAACTACTGTAGTAACACATGAGACAGAAAATATATTTGCCATGGAGGAATCTAATTTTGTACATTAGACTGGAAAATGGTGTACCATTAATTTAAATGTAGTTTCTACTTTTATATTATTGAAAATCAAATTCTATAGTGAGAGTGATTTTTGGTATCCGTAGTAGAAAAATAACTTTAAAAAAGTGTATATTGTGTTGCCCGAAAACCAGCTGGAACCAAACCAGTTTTACTAGCTGTCTTTCCTCCTGTGGGGGAATATAATATTCCAAATAGGCAGTGTTGGCATGCTTGAGAACATGGCATCAAGGTCCTTTCAGTACAAACACTAAGCAGTCTCCTGAGATCTGGGAGGGACAAGAACAGAAGGAATCAGAAATTATGTAACATGACCAGCCCAACCTACCTGTGCAGTATCTGCTACATCCAAGTTTGACTCCCCCAATAGCATGCACCTCTGTTTATGAGCAGTCTACCTTCTGGCAACCTCCTGCCTCCTAGTCCCTTGTTGTTCTTCCCTGGTTTACCCCTCACTTATTTTACCTGCCCCTGTTTTACAGTTCTTAGTTCCTCTAGTCAGTCCTCTTAGTATTAGTCTTTCTATGGGAGCTTTTGTGAGAGCACTATCAGAGTGGGAAGTCTCCTGAAGATTGCAGCTATCTTGGGTGTGTTCCTTTTTCAGGCCTCAGCTAGACAGTTCATGTGCTGTCTCGAAGAGACATGTTGTATTCAATATGTGGACTTCAGCACGCCCTTAGGCTTCTCATTTGCTGGCTCCATTGTCACTCTTGTATTCTTTTTCCCCATTTGTCCATGGCATGCATGTATCATGCCTTTTTTGAGTTTAGCCTACCCTGAGAGCATGGACCAATTACTACTATCCATCCACTTCTCCCATTTTAGGAACTGTTTTCGGAAATAAATTTTTCTTTGTTTTTTTAGCACTACACTGGAGCGCTTTTGTATTCACTCACTTTGAGCTCTGTTTCTGTCAAAAGGTCTGTAAATCTTGTTCTTATCTCGTTACATTTGTTGTTCATTCACGGACCGAGCTCAAATGTCAGATGCTGTTTTCCGAGGGTGTCTGTTTACTTTTCTTTCTCTGACTTCAAAGTGAGAGGAGTTCTTTTGTTGATGTCCCGTTGTTGCCTGTTTTTACTTAGAGAAGACCTCTCCAGATTGCACTTTTTGTTTACATGTATTAGCAGTGAATAATTCTCGGATGTGTGACATTACAACGCATGCTTTTACATCGCATGCTTTTACAACGCTGTTTTTACAACGCATACCATTACAACGCATAGTGCTTTTAGGCGCTGGATAGTGAATTGTTTAATTTACTATTCCAACTCCAGTCCCCGTGGATAGTAGGGAAGGTGTTGGATAGTACATTACACACTTTCCATATCCTAGCGCGCCCCCCAGCGCAATTCGTTGTAATGGTTTGCCTTGTAAAAGTTGCGTCGTAAAGGCACTGCGTGGTAAAAGTTGCGTTGTAAAGGATGTTTCCCTTAATTCTCTAGTATATTCATGTGAGATCTCTGCTCTGTTCATACTCGCTCTTCATTATCGTGAGCCCTCCCCACTGTTAATTTGAACTTCACAGAACAAAATGTTTTAAAACTCTACCCCCAAAAAGTGCCCATTTATGAGACGGTCTGACCAAGTGCCTGGCCTGAGGCACAGTAGTGTTTAGTAACGCTTGGCCAAGCGCCGACAGCCACAAGCTCTGCAGTATTGAAAACATATTTGGGCGAGGTGCAGCCATAGGTAAAAGCACAACACTCCTGTAAACGTGCCTTGAACTGGCAGGAGATTAATGCAGGCTGTCTGTG
Organism: Lissotriton helveticus; assembly: GCF_964261635.1. Taxonomy (NCBI): domain Eukaryota; kingdom Metazoa; phylum Chordata; class Amphibia; order Caudata; family Salamandridae; genus Lissotriton; species Lissotriton helveticus. Next base: position 1,303,316,813 of record NC_136065.1, on the reverse strand, counting down.
CCCTGCAGGCCTTGTGCTTCTAAAACCAACATTATTAGCGATTTTGAAATTGAGCCACGTCTACATCAGTACCTTCAAAGACAATAAAAACTCCAGCTGGCATTTATCTACTCCCTGGTGAGGCCTTGCTCTGGCGTGCTTTGTGACCGTCCATGTGAAATCCGTCTCTTTAATAGTCTCTTTTGTACACAGTTGATGGAAGTCATTTTTCCATTTTGCAGTTGTCAAACAGCAGTCAAATTTAAGGACCGGTTTCCAAGGTTCGTTTACACTTGATGTCTTTCTTTGTGTGGCAGCTTTGTAGCCTAATCTGGGAACAATAATTAACCTCGGCAACACAATATTCTGTTTGCTTTTTTCAAGAATTCCTTCATGCCCCTTATGATTATTCATTAGGTGGGCCTACTGCACAAACCCACAGGGTCAGTGGTTGCTGCTCATCTCTCTAACCACTGAGACAGAAATATAACACACCTCGATGAGTGAGAGCGGGTCTATGGTTGTCATTGGTGCACTGGAGGTGCCTCTTCGGTAAACCCTCACCACGGGGCACATGATCATTCACAGTGTTTCATTTGAAGTTGTTGGCAGTGCTTTGAATGGGCAGGTATCATCCTGTACTGAGTACCTGCAATTGTGCAATACATTTATTGGGAAAATACTGGAATTTCTCAGTAGCAAAGGTACTCCGGGGTAGTGAGCACCTGTACCTAAATAAGAATTTTTTAGGTCTCCGCTAGACAGCACTTGTACTGTCTCAAAGAGACATGTTGTATTCAATTTGTTGTAATAATTTTGTCCACCCTAAGCGTGGAAGGGTATACTCAGATGTGAGTCCCTTGCTCATTGCACCATCAGGATTCAAGCAAGCCGGGCCGAAGACGGCTGGAATGCCAGAAACCGGTCCCCGGAAGCTTGTTTCCTTCCCAGTGTAAGAATTGGCTTTTGTAGTCTGGTCTGCCCTGTTCCCATGATGCACTGGGCCAGGGACAGACTAATTTGCATACAGCCAGGTTCTGAAACTGGGATGGTGCAATGAGCTAAAAAACGGTGTTGGATCTAGCCCTGATCTCTTGACTGGGTGAGAGTACTCTGCTTAATTCAGAGACTCTGTCCATCACCACCCCTTGTTGTAAATAATTTTGTCCACCCTAAGCGTGGAAGGGTATACTCAGATGTGAGTCCCTTGCTCATTGCACCATCAGGATTCAAGCAAGCCGGGCCGAAGACGGCTGGAATGCCAGAAACCGGTCCCCGGAAGCTTGTTTCCTTCCCAGTGTAAGAATTGGCTTTTGTAGTCTGGTCTGCCCTGTTCCCATGATGCACTGGGCCAGGGACAGACTAATTTGCATACAGCCAGGTTCTGAAACTGGGATGGTGCAATGAGCTAAAAAACGGTGTTGGATCTAGCCCTGATCTCTTGACTGGGTGAGAGTACTCTGCTTAATTCAGAGACTCTGTCCATCACCACCCCTTGTTGTAAATAATTTTGTCCACCCTAAGCGTGGAAGGGTATACTCAGATGTGAGTCCCTTGCTCATTGCACCATCAGGATTCAAGCAAGCCGGGCCGAAGACGGCTGGAATACCAGAAACCGGTCCCCGGAAGCTTGTTTCCTTCCCAGTGTAAGAATTGGCTTTTGTAGTCTGGTCTGCCCTGTTCCCATGATGCACTGGGCCAGGGACAGACTAATTTGCATACAGCCAGGTTCTGAAACTGGGATGGTGCAATGAGCTAAAAAACGGTGTTGGATCTAGCCCTGATCTCTTGACTGGGTGAGAGTACTCTGCTTAATTCAGAGACTCTGTCCATCACCACCCCTTGTTGTAAATAATTTTGTCCACCCTAAGCGTGGAAGGGTATACTCAGATGTGAGTCCCTTGCTCATTGCACCATCAGGATTCAAGCAAGCCGGGCCGAAGACGGCTGGAATGCCAGAAACCGGTCCCCGGAAGCTTGTTTCCTTCCCAGTGTAAGAATTGGCTTTTGTAGTCTGGTCTGCCCTGTTCCCATGATGCACTGGGCCAGGGACAGACTAATTTGCATACAGCCAGGTTCTGAAACTGGGATGGTGCAATGAGCTAAAAAACGGTGTTGGATCTAGCCCTGATCTCTTGACTGGGTGAGAGTACTCTGCTTAATTCAGAGACTCTGTCCATCACCACCCCTTGTTGTAAATAATTTTGTCCACCCTAAGCGTGGAAGGGTGTACTCAGATGTGAGTCCCTTGCTCATTGCACCATCAGGATTCAAGCAAGCCGGGCCGAAGACGGCTGGAATGCCAGAAACCGGTCCCCGGAAGCTTGTTTCCTTCCCAGTGTAAGAATTGGCTTTTGTAGTCTGGTCTGCCCTGTTCCCATGATGCACTGGGCCAGGGACAGACTAATTTGCATACAGCCAGGTTCTGACACTGGGATGGTGCAATGAGCTAAAAAACGGTGTTGGATCTAGCCCTGATCTCTTGACTGGGTGAGAGTACTCTGCTTAATTCAGAGACTCTGTCCATCACCACCCCTTGTTGTAAATAATTTTGTCCACCCTAAGCGTGGAAGGGTATACTCAGATGTGAGTCCCTTGCTCATTGCACCATCAGGATTCAAGCAAGCCGGGCCGAAGACGGCTGGAATGCCAGAAACCGGTCCCCGGAAGCTTGTTTCCTTCCCAGTGTAAGAATTGGCTTTTGTAGTCTGGTCTGCCCTGTTCCCATGATGCACTGGGCCAGGGACAGACTAATTTGCATACAGCCAGGTTCTGAAACTGGAATGGTGCAATGAGCTAAAAAACGGTGTTGGATCTAGCCCTGATCTCTTGACTGGGTGAGAGTACTCTGCTTAATTCAGAGACTCTGTCCATCACCACCCCTTGTTGTAAATAATTTTGTCCACCCTAAGCGTGGAAGGGTATACTCAGATGTGAGTCCCTTGCTCATTGCACCATCAGGATTCAAGCAAGCCGGGCCGAAGACGGCTGGAATGCCAGAAACCGGTCCCCGGAAGCTTGTTTCCTTCCCAGTGTAAGAATTGGCTTTTGTAGTCTGGTCTGCCCTGTTCCCATGATGCACTGGGCCAGGGACAGACTAATTTGCATACAGCCAGGTACTGAAACTGGGATGGTGCAATGAGCTAAAAAACGGTGTTGGATCTAGCCCTGATCTCTTGACTGGGTGAGAGTACTCTGCTTAATTCAGAGACTCTGTCCATCACCACCCCTTGTTGTAAATAGTATTCAATTTGTGGGCATCAGCATGCCCATAGGCTTCCCATTTGCTGGTTCCATTGCTAATGCACTCTTCGCCTCTCTACTCTGCATCACTCTACTCTATGTTACTAAACTGTATCTTGCATCACGCCACACCTATGTCACTACACTCGATCTTGCATCACTCCACTCTACTCTGCACCACTCAATTCTATGCCACTTCAGTCTACATCACTCTACTCTGCAACACTGCTCTCTCTGCCACTGAACTCTACCCCACTCTACTCTGCATCACTCCAGTCTACGACACTCTATGGCAATTCACTCTCATCCATCCTAATCTATACCACTGCACTCTGCACCACTTCACTGTGCTCTGAAATGGTCTACTCTATGTCACTGCAGTATACACCACTCTATTCTGCTCGGTGCCACTCCACTGAATGCCACTCTGTTCTACACCGCCACACTCTACGCCACTGTACTCTACAGCAATGCTCTCTACACCAGTTTGCACAAACACAATACACTCTGCACCACTGCACACTAAGCCAATCTACTCTGCACCACTGCAATGTATGCCACTAAACTCTACTCTACACCACACCATTGCACTCTGTCACTTTACTCTGCACCACTCTATGCCATTGCACTGTACACCAATGCACTCTACGCTACTCTACTCTACACCGCTGCACTCTACAACACTCTACTCTGCAGCACTGCACTCTCTGCCACTGAACTCTATGCCACTGTACTCTATGCCACTGCAATCTACTCTGCACTGCCCTACTCTATGCCACTGCACTCCATGTCACTGCAGTGTACATCAGTGCCCTATAAGCCATTTTACTCAAAACAATTGTACTTTGCACCACTGCATTCTACGCCAATCTACTTTGCACTACTGTACTTTACGCCACTTCACTCTAGGCCACTCTACTCCACTCAGCTGTCCTCCACTCAACAGCACTCCACTCCACACAACTCCACTCTATGATGCTCTACTCCATTAAACTCTGCTCCACTGACATTCTTCTCCACCCTATGCTACTCCACTCTACAGCACTCTACTCCACTTCTATGCCATTCTACAACACTACTCCAGTCTATGACTCTCTTTGTAACTGTGTCAATCCATGTCACTATACTCTATTCTGTTCTATGACACACTACTCCACTCCACTTTATGCCACTCCACTCTGGCTCTCTATGCCTGTCTATTCTATGCCGCCCTATACCGCTCTACTTAATGCCACTCAACTCTACTCCACTCTATGCCACTCCACAACACTCTACTCGACTCTACGCAACACCCTCTACGCCACTCCACTCTGCTCTACACCACTCCATGACACTCTATGCCACACCACTTTATGACACTTTACAAAACTCTGACACTGTACTCCATTCTACTCCACTCAACTCTCTGCAATTCCACTCTACTACCCTCTACTTCCTCCATGACACTCCACAACACTGTATGCTACACCATAACACTTCACTAAACTCCTCTCCACACCAGTCAGCTACACAGTACGCCACCCCACTCTACTCCTCTTTAGGACATCCCACTCCACGCCTCTCTCCTTTACACCACTAACTTTTAGCCATGCTAAACAGCAGCCAGTCTGGTGTACAACATTGCAAAAACATATTGGCAAAGGAAATAGCTTTAGTGAGACCTATTTGCTTCACCTATGCAAGAGCTAAGGAGCACCACGTTAGAGCGTTTGCGTAATCCAAGCCTCTACAAGAGGGCAAGCTGATGCGACCGAGCAACGGGTGAACCACTGGCGCACCAAAGGCAAGCTTGTCTGTGCCCGTCTGCGACCAGACTGCGCAGTGCACCTGAACCCCTGGACAAAATTAAACATCCACTTACTCGAGAGAAAACCTGCTAAATATCCAAGACAAAGGTGAACAGAAAAAATGTGTCCTGGTGCACCCCCAAAATATTTCCTCAGCCTACAACTGTCACACATGCAACTATAGCACTTACACCTACTGCTCTCATTTCCACTCGGTGTCACATACACACCAAGGAAATACATGTCACTCCAATAAGCATGCCTTGAGATGTGTGCTACTGAATACTAGATCACTTCCTAAACACTGTACTGGCTGATTTTCTGGAACAACACAAACCAGACATAATGTTTCTTACAGAAACATGGCTGCACAGTTCCTCTGAACCAGATTTCAGCAATGCTATACCCGCCGGCTACCACTTGAATAGGATTGTCAGAGAGGGGCAACGAGGTGGGGGAGTGGCCATTGTGTACTGCTACCATATCAAAGCTACTTTTTCTGATATCCCTCAACTAAAGGAGGAAGCCATTGTGTTCTCATTTAAATGTAACAATACATCTACTTTCAATGGGCTACTAATATACAGGCCACCAGGGCCTAGAAATCCTTTCATAGAATCTATAGGTCATGGAGCCCTGTACGCAATACTCCTGTTTTTCCTTACTAGAAGACTTTACCTTCCATTTGGAGTCCATATAAAGCCGTGGCACTACTAAGCTGCTAGATGGGCTAAAAAGTCTTGCATTGAAGCAAATTGTCACTGCGCCTACACATAATGGGAATCACACTCTGGATGGTATTTTCACAAATTACACACATATAAATTTTAGCAGCACACTAACATTGACTTGGACTGACCATAGAGCTGTACTTTTCCAACTATCCCCCGCTGGTCTGGCCACTAGAGAGCATAAGAAAAATAGGACAAGTATAATACGCCCCTGGAGGCAAATACATGCTTCAGATCTGGAAATCGCTCTACTATCCCACGAGTTCCACACAGATGAAGATCCGGACTGAGCAGCCCAAAATTTTAATAGCTGGATCAATCCTGCAACACAAAAATTAGCCCCAAAAACACGCAAATACACTGGCAAAAGAGCAATATCAGCTCCTTGGTATTCCACGGAGTTAAAAGAGTTAAACAAAAAATGTAGAGTCAAGGAGCGAATTTGGAGAAAGGAATACTTCAAAATGACAAAAAGCAGTATGACCAGGCACAAGCAAAATACAAAGAGTCAATAATCTTAGCAAAAAACACTTTTTTTACTGAAAAAATCATGGCCTTTAAAAAGAGAGCTTTTCAAAACTGTCTCCAACTTAGCTAAATTTGGTAAAAGCAAACAACTTAGTCCTACTAGGCAGTTCTGCGACAAACTCGCTGATTTATTTTACGACAAAGTGACTAAAATCTACGATGACTTTTCTAAAAGCAAAACCAAAACAAAGTTGAATGAACCTAATGACAAAAGCACAAACACTCAGGTATATTTACATGAGTTCAACACTCTAACAACGGATAGAAGCTAATACCATCAACTAATTCGGGATCCCCCCTAGATCCCTGTCCTGCCATGGTCTTTCACCTAGCCCCTAATACAATTGCAAATGACCTAACACCTCTTCTTAACAACATTCTAGATACAGGACTTTTTCCGGTTACCTGGAAAAAATCTCTGGTTCGACCTATTCTGAAAAATCCAACCCTAGACCCAGTGGAAGTAAGTAACTACTGGCCCATTTCCTGCCTACCATTTCTCTCAAAAGTTCTAGAAAAAAGCCCTAAACTAAGAACTACTGTGCTTCATAGAGGCAAATGAAAAACTCGATCCGGCGCAACATGGGTCCCGTCCCTGCTATAGTACTGAGTCTGCGCTGATTTCTGCTACAGAAAACATAGGTGGCCATCTTGATAGGGGGAGGTGAAATGCCATACTGATCCTACTAGACCTATCGGCCGCATTTGATACGGTTGAGCACCATCCACTTATCCAGAGTCTGGCCGATATAGGTATCATAAACAAAGCCTCTTTAATTCTTCGATCCTACCTAACGGGCAGAGAATAATCCATAATCATGGAATCATTGAACACACATCGCACCCCTAAGTTTTGCCATGTGGGGTGCCCCAGGGATCGTCACTCTCCCCAACCTTATTATTATTATTATTATTATTATTTAAAATTTTATATAGCGCGCAGTTACCCTAGGGCATCCCAGCGCTTCTCAGGACAACAACAGATAAAAACCGGTAAATCAAGTGCAATCAAACAGGGAACAGATGTGTTTTCAGACATTTGCCAAACCGCAAAGTGCAGGACTCAGCACGCAGATTTAAAGGTAGAGAATTCCACAGACTCGCTGTGTGCACCGAGAATCTTCTCCCGCCCGTGCGTGCCTTCTTTACTCTAGGGACTAGGAGAAGATGTTTATGGTCAGAGCGCAGCGTTCTGTTTGCTTTGTAAGGCACCGCTAGATTTCTCAAAATGGGGGGGTCCTGTCCCCTGGAGAATTTTATGGGCCGTGCAGAGAGCTTTGAATTTTACTCTTTCCCGGACTGGGAGCCAGTGCAGTGCCTTTAGGGCAGGTCTAGCTGACTGAGTTCTAGGGGTACCCATGAGCAGTCTGGCCGCCGCATTTTGAACCTGCTGAAGTTTGTTGAGGGTAGATTCAGGGGCACCCAGAAAGATGGCATTACCGTAATCAAGTCTCGATGTTATCAGCCCCTGAATCAACAACTTCCTAGATGGCAAAGGAAGAAGAGGAAAGATCTTACGGGCTGAGCGTAACAGAGCGAAACAAACTCCTGCAGTTTTTTTAGCTTGGGTCCTGAACGAAAGATCTTGTTCCAGCCAGACGCCCAAGCTCTTAATCTCCTCTTTCGCTTTAGGGAGATCGCCCATGGAACTAGGCCAGCTGGTCAAGGGAAGTGAGGGGACTTTATTCCCTAGCAGCATTATCTCTGTCTTAGAGCCATTCAGCTTAAGAGCTGATTCATCCATACAGGCATGGACATCCGACAGGCATGAGTGCAGCAAATCGGGGTTCTCTCCCAGTTGTGATAAGGCGACCACTAGCTGCGTATCATCAGCGTAGCTGATGATCTTGATATTATAAGGGGCCACCACATCCTCCAGGGGGGCCATATATACATTGAACAATGTAGGGCTAAGAGAGGAGCCCTGTGGCACCCCCCACTGGAGGGGGATAGATGTAGTCCGATTGCTGCCTTCCCACACCTGATATGAGCGGCCATCGAGAAATGATCTAAGCCATATCAGAGCGGCCCCTGTCACACCCACCTCTGACAGTCGCTGAATCAACACCTGATGACTAACGGTGTCAAACGCCGCACTAAGGTCCAGGAGGATCACTGCCACTGATCCTCCTGAGTCCATAATGCGTCTAGATTCTTCTACGACTGCCAGGAGGGCAGTGTCAGTGCTTTGGCCTGGACGGAATCCGGTCTGCGAATCTCGGAGCAGTCCATTCAACTCCAGGAAAGCTGACAGTTGATAATTCGCTAGCCTTTCGGCAATTTTGCCGAGACCTGGCAGTAAAGATATGGGCCTAAAATTTGCCAAGTCTGCCCTGTCCAGATTTGTTTTTTTTAAGAGTGCCTTGACCACTGCTGTTTTCCAGCTTGGTGGAACCAAGCCCTGGGAAAAGGATGCGTTCATCAGATCAGTGATAGGAGTCACGACCAAGGCTGCTACCTGCTTTAAAAATTTCATGGGGACCGGATCCATTGGGGAGCCACTTTTTATAGATCCAAGGGTTTTCAGTACTTCGGCCTCTGAAACTGGTCCGAACGTGTTTAAACAGGCCAATCGCTCTCTGGGCTGAGTTATGGAGTTCTTTTCCTGAGTCTGCTGAGGACGTATCGTCTGAGGCAGGGAACTAATTATCTTTACTATTTTCGTGTGGAAGAAATCTGCCAGGTCCTCACACTTCTGTTTTTCATGTGTGGCCACTGGTTCAGGAACTTTAAGGAGTTCTTGGACCACTTTGAAAGTTTCCCTGGATGAACTCGAAGCAGATCTTATACGTTCCTCAAAGAAATGGGCTTTTGCCAGCCGAAGGGCTGCTTTATAACCCCTAATGGCTTCACGGTATTCCTCTCTTCTGTTCAACTCAAATTTCTTTCTCCATATTCAACATGTATGTCACTCCACTGTAAAAACTTATACAATCATATGGTTTTTCCGTTATATGCGGCGCGGATGACACACAAATAATTGTCTCTCTGTCTTACAATCCTGAGAAAGTGGCAATTAGCTTTAACAATTGCATGAGCCATATTATTACCTGGATGCTAGGCAACTGTTTGAAGTTGAATACTGGTAAAACTGAAGTGGTCATGTTCGGAAGAGACACCTCCATCTTGAACCACACTTGGTGGCCAGATGCAGCAGAGCCTTGCCCCCAGCCCGTCAAACAAGTTAGAAATCTTGGGATCAAGATAGACGACCAGCTCACACTATCTGACCAGGTCCACAGCATTACCTCCTCATGCTTTTTTACCCTGAAAATCCTTCGTAATATTCTACCATTTATTCCCATTACTCTCAGAAAAAACACTATCACTGCCTTGGTATTATCCAAAGTTGATTATTGCAACACACTTTACCTGGGTGCAAAAAGGAGTACAAAACCCAAGCTGCAGACCTTACAGAATGCCGCTGCCCGATTACTTCTTAAGATTCCAAAATTTAGCCGCATAAGTCAACCCATTTAGGATCTTCACTGGCTTCCCGTTTACACTAGGATCCAATTTAAATCCATGTGCATACACCACAAGACTATGCACTGTCTGGATCAGCTTACTTCAAACATAATATCAGACATCACATTCTACAGTGTAATCTTAGATCTGCATCAGCTGCCCTTCTGGTTGTGCCATGGATAAAGCCTTAAAGTGGGGTGGTAGAAGCTTTCTCTACCTTGCTCCGAAGCAATGGAACATGCTGCCCATCAGACTAAGAAAACAAACCAATCTGCTGATGTTCTGAAAAGCTTTGAAAACATGGTTATTTGCCCTTAAGCCATAGCCTATCCTACTGTTGGGTGCATAGGTTGAAGACAGCCAGTGCTAAGATGCCACGGCATAAATGCGCTCTGTAAAACCTTTAATTTAATTTAATTTCATTGCAATGCTTGTTAAACTATGCCCAGGACCGCTACCCCTTGCTTGGCTTTCCAACTCTTATGGAGAGCAATTATCTTTTGTTTGGATCCTACATTTCCAGCTACCCATACTCACTTGGCAGCTTCCCGTGACACCTCGGTTCTCCTGGTATTGGGCTACACAATCTTCTGAGCTTGCTGCAACTTTCCATTAGGCGGTGCCTGAAAAAATGAATTAAATAGCGACAATGTTAGTGCATTTATAATCTGTTACACCATAACTTGAAACTAAGGGGCATATTCACAAGGAGCTATCGCCGAATCAACAGCATTTTATCGCAGCCAAAGTCCTGATAAATGTACCCTCCCATTCACAAGCTGGTGCAAACAGCCCACAGCACCAGTTTTCCTGCGATTACAGCCGCAAAAAACATCGCCACAGAGAACCCCCACAACTATCGATAATGAGATGCAGAATAGACGTTCCTATGCAAAAAGCTGCAAAAACATGACACCTCAACATTCACAACGACCAGCCACATCTGCGATAAGAACACAAAACACGCGATAACGCGCGTTAGCAGCAGGAAATTAACACCTTCCCTGACCTGGTGTAAAGTCGGACGGCAGCCCGCACCACAAAAGGGAGCCCAGCCCAGGACGTCATCGGAAGGGCAACAGATGCCATGGAGCCACTCATCATGCAGCCAGGACACCCGAGAGGGCCACAACACCCTCCCGTCACCCCCTATCCCCGGATCACCACAGAGGAAGCGCAGACAAAGACAGCAACCCCCCAGGAAACACACCTGACTCACAGGCCCGCCATCTAACAATGTCACTGTCCACTACAGGCTGAAAGGGACAATCATCCTATGCATCCTGGACATCATCGCCTAAAAGGCCTATGGCACCAACACAGCGGACAACCAACATCCCACCCCACACTAAGCTGCTTTCTGTGCTGCACCTGTTGGACCCTGGCACACCCAGAGTCGGCGGAATCTCACAGCCAACCACATCCAAGTCCCCCACACCTGTCCTGGACATCACCATCACCCTGGCACCCCAGTCCCCATACGTCCAACACAATGCGCAGTAATCGCTGGAGACCAAGCAAGGACCATACGCCATAGCCGGATGCACGCAGATGTTGGGGTCAATCCACTGCACACATGTCCCACCTGTGCCCTCTGGTAACACAACACACACTCAGCACAACAGAAAGCACACGTCACACATCAATGTGCAGGCAACATCAGAACACCGTGGGACCTTCACCAATGTTGCCTCCAAATACACAGTCAGTGTGCATGATTCCTTCACCCTCCGACAGTCCACCAGCAACCAGCGTTCCGAGGATGGCACCAAGGGAAATGCACAGCCCCTTGGCAAGTGCCAAATTAACACCTCACTCACCTCAACTCCACAACCATGCAATCCACTACTCTGGCAATGCACACGTCACAAAATCACAACCAGCAAGCACAACAACATGCCCACCCATTAGACACGCCAGAACAACTTACAATGGTAACCTGGGCAAGCCGTGAACATGACCTATCAACTGCATGGTACCTCAGCCACACAATAGCCGCATGTGGGGAGAGGTGGCAAGCAGGAATGTGTGAAGGATGCAGTAGAACCATGATTGGGAAAGTACACATGCAATGAGCTGGACTGACCGCAGTATGCAGAACACACCCATATCCATGGTGACATACATCTCTGGTGTATGGAGTGTAGTAGACAGTGGACGCAACCATGTCACCCCAGCCAGTGGGGGTCCTCGCAGAAATGTTGCCTGTTACACCCCCCTCCCATAAGCGTGAGCAGAGTGGGATGGCCCAGCATACACCAGGCCAGCGTAGGGGTGTGAATAAAAAGCACGTAGCCCTGGGCCTGGTCCTCTTCCAGAAAGCTCAATGTCTCTGCCAGGGCGCTGCCGCCCACCCCACACGATGTCTATGCCATCCTAGTTAGCGGAGTTGCCTGTGATACTGTGCGACTGCGTACCCCGGCCCGGTGAACCACAAACCCATCAGGCCCAACCCTGCGCAGCCAGGCCACCCTGATCAGCAGCTGACACCGGCGTGTGTCAAGGAGGGCCCACCACGTGCCTGTGTAAGCTCCAAGCCTGAGGCCCGCAACCCTGCCAGCCTCTCAGACCATCGCTGGCCCCCTGACGCTGGCCCACATTACTCCTTCCTCATTTACATATTCCACCAAATGCATTCCACCAGGGCTCACACACCAAAGCGAGTCCAGACCGGCCCGGACATTGCATCACCGCAGGAGAGACACGCCACCACCGCAAGGACCACCTCCAAACGCCATCTGCCAGAGTTGAAACGGCGGTCCTGACAGACTTACGGAGTTGCTCAGACCTGTCGTGGATGCCATCATAGGCCTGATATCTTGCTCTGCACTCCAGGTGCCAGTGACTCAGTGCATCGTAGGCTGTTGTCCGTTGTTGATTGTGTTTTGTACTGTGGAGTGGTTGCACAGATATGTCACCTCAAGCAGTGTGGGGTCCCTGAGACGTTGATGGGGAAGATGATGCAGGTCTAACACACCCCACTGCATCTGCATCAGGGTTATATCGAAGGAACACAATCCTCATCTCTAGTGTCCCATGTTGGACCCGGGTTACCAGTTCACCTAGGGTAGCCTGGCACAAAGTGGTAAGGCCTAACTCCAAGGCAAATTTGTCGCGCTTGCGTCACACTCAATCCAGTAGCACAGCGTACCTCCACTCAAAAATGACACCACACCATCTTTAGAAAAAGTAGAAAAGCTTTATCTTTTCTTTCACTCTAAAATTATAGTTGCATCACAGTTAGTACCTTTACAGTATGTTTTTCTTTCACTATCAAATTGTCTGTTTTTGTAACACATATCATAGCAAGTCTTCGATCAATTACCAGCTTTATCTAATCAAAATAATAATAGTGGGGTAGAAGCAGAGTTACATTACTATAAAGGCTTCATTTTCAATATATTACATGAGGAAACAAGGATTCCGAAGACAGTCCCACAGTAACTACCCTTTTATACAAGTTCGAGCAGCTGAATGTCTGAATGGATGAAGATAGGCCAATTCAACCGGTCCCATAACCACTGGGTTTGTTCTGCAAACACATTAGGTTGGCAGTTCACCACATGAATTCATACCAATTGTAAACAGTCTGTGTATTTCGTTTACTTCAATTTGACAGGTCTTGTTTGTCTAAATGAGCTTAGTTACCACTTCAGCCTTTCCTCAAACTGTTGATGGAGGAGCACTGCTCCTAGAATGGCTTTACGCCTTACTAGACAAGTCTAGCAATCTGAGATTTCAAGCCAGAAGGCAGGTCTGCTGGCCTAACTTCCCCAGACCCGCTACGCACCTTCTTAATACGGGTCAGGGATTCCGCTAACAATTACGGCCCAGCGTTGGTCTTCCCTCCCTCCAAACCACGCTCCCGGCTTACTTTGAAAGCAGTAGTCCCGTCAGGCGCTCCCACCTAGAAGGAGGTTCCCATGGTCGGGCCCCTCTCCCTGGAAGCGGAACTCACTCTGACGTCCTGTTGAGGACAAAGTCGACGCTCTCTGGCTCCTCCGTGTTCCTTCCACACTTTGTTTCCACACGGAAGGTGCTTCGCCTGAGCCCGGCCTCCTTTAACTCCTCCCCTCACTTCCTGGCACCTCACAACAACTCCGCCGGGCGGAGCTTCTCCAGGCTTCCCTCGCCCATCAGCTACTCCGCGGCAGCTCTCACTCCATAGCAGCGCTGATTTCCAAATTCTCGGCCACAGAGAAACCAGGGTCAGGCTTCACCCTCGGAAAGGGGGGAAAGAAGGACAAGTCGGCAAGAGTGGGCGCCCCCTTCCTTCAGGGACTCCAAGGCAATTGCGGTAAGTACCCCGGGGTTTGTGGCAGACAGCTCTCAGCATAAAACGTTAGGGCATGCTCAGGGCAAACAAGTCACAGCACCTCAGCTCAGTTCACGCTAGAGCCCCGAGTGGCAGCAGGAATGAGGCAATTAAGAACAGAGGTCTTAGCCTCATTCAGGAGGCCAATACACGCATTCCTAACTTCCAGTCCAAATGTCCCCGGAGTTACCCCAGAGTTCCACCATGAGGGGCAATAGAGGGACCAAATCAGCCCACAGAAACGATGGTGGCAGAGTTAGGTCAACCAGTGGAGGGTCACATCAGCAGAGAGGGGCAGCAGGCCCAAGGCTCAGTCAAATTCCCCCCTTCATGCACCAACCTCCCCACATAGTAGCCTCAACTCCTCACCAGTCTTCCCTCACTCTCCGAACTCAAAATGGCCGCCCAACATTCTATCTTTTATAACCTGGACCCAGAGTGTCCGGAGTGGACCAGAAGGTTCTGGAACCCCTTCATGTCCCTCTCTGGCACCAAGCAATGAGGTGAAAAACTTGACAGTTGACAGGCCACCATTTTGTAAGGATACCCTATTCTTCGACCATTTTAGAGGAGCACCTGCGCTTCATGGTTAATTAGTAATCATGGAGCGCCCAGAGACCTATGGACAACACCAAAAATGTAATGGACAAAAAGAAATTGGGAGGCAGAAAGGAAAAAAAAATAGGGAAGAACCACCCAAAGGCTGACAGGTCTAACACGCGTCCCCCCCAGCTGAAAGTAGGGTGAACTACCCAAACCCTTGGGAGTTCTCGTCACTAAGGCGGAAATACCTGGAGAGACCGTCAGCATTGGCATGGTCCACTCCTGGTCGGTGTTCCACCCTGAAGTCCATTCCCTGTAGGGAGATGGACCACCTTAACAACTTGGGATTCTCGCCCCTCATTTGCATCAGCCAACGAAGGGGCCGGTGGTCTATTTGAACAAGGAAGTGCGAGCCAAACAGGTATGGTCGCAACTTCTTCAAAGCCCATACCACCGCAAAAGCTTCCCATTCAATCGCACTCCACCTCTGTTTCTGGGGAAGCAGTCTCCTTGATAGGAAAACCACAGGTTGGTCCAGACCCTCCTCATTGAGTTGCGATAACACTGCCCCAATGCCATGCTCCGATGCATCTGTTTGGACAATAAACTCCTTGGAAAAGTCTGGGGCCTTTAAGACAGGAGCCGCACACATTGCCTGCTTTAGGGTGGGTGTCAAAAGCTCGTTGACACGCCTCAGTCCAGACTACCCGTCAAGGATGTTTCTTGGATGTGAGCTCAGTCAAGGGTGCCACAATTGTGTCATATCCCTTGACAAATCGACGGTAGTATCCTGTTAGGCCCAGGAAAGCTCAAACCTCCATTTGAGTCTTGGGGGGGTTCCCAGGCCATGATAATCTCAATCTTAGCCTGGAGGGGCTGCACCTTTCGTCTACCCACCAAATGGCCTAGGTACATTACCGACCCCTGCCCAATCTGGAATTTGCTGGCCTTGATTGTCAAGCCAGCCTGCTTCAAGGCTTGAAGGACAGCCTGAAGATGACAAAAATGGTCTAACTGCTGCTGAAGACAGCGATGTCGTCAAGATAGGCAGCAGAGAAGGCCTCCAGACCGGAGAGGACCTGGTTCACCAGCCGCTGAAACGTAGCAGGGGCGTTCTTGAGCCCAAAGGGCATCACACAGAACTGGTAGTGGCCCTCAGGAGTGGAGAAGGCTGACCTTTCCTTTGCTTCATCTGTAAGGGAAATCTGTCAGTACCCTGATGTGAGGTCAAAAGTACTCAGATATTGGGCAGCTTCCAGCCGGTCAATGAGCTCATCTGCCCTAGGGATAGGATGAGCATCAGTCTTCGTCACAGAGTTCAGTCCCCTGTAATCCACACAGAACCTGAGTTCTGGAGTGGTGCCCGGCGGGGCAGCTTTTGGTACCAGAACCACCGGACTGGACCTGGGGCTGCTTGAAGGTTCAATCACTCCCAGCTCCAGCTTCTTAGTGACTTCACTGTGGATGCTAGCCTTCACCTTATCTGATAGCCGGTAGGACTTGGACTTCACAGGTGGGCTGTCCCCTGTGTCCACATCATGGGTACACAGGTGGGTCCTTCCCGGGATAAGAGAGAACAGCGAAGAATACTGCTCCAGGACTTGACGGCAGTCTCTCCGCTGCTCGGGAGTCAGAGATGGTGAGAGGATCACCCCCTCCACCGACCCATCCTTCTCTTGGGACGCAAAGAGATCAGGGAGAGGTTCACTTTCCTCTTCCTCTGTCCCATCAGTCACCATCATCAAGATGACCTCGGGCCTCTCATGGTGGGGCTTGAGGCGGTTGACATGGAGCACCGGATGGGGCTGCCTGGGGGTCTTAAGATCCACTAAATAAGTGACCTTGCCCTTCTTTTCAACCACTTCAAAGGGGCCTGTCCAGCGATCATTGAGGGCACTAAGCTCTCCAGGCTCCATGACCCACACCTTCTGGCCAGGCTCCAACTCCACAGGGTGAGCATTGTGGTCATACCACTCTTTCATGACTGCTTGGCTGGCTTCAAGGTTGTCAGAAGCTTGCTTCCACAACTTAGCCATTTGGCTACGGAAAGCCAGCATATAACTCACCACATCCTGGGGAAGCCTCCTGGAAGTCTTTTCCCATCCATCTTTCACCAGGCTGAGAGGTCCTCTGACAGGGTGCCCATACAGAAGTTCAAAGGTGCTGAAACCCACTCCTTTCTGTGGCACTTCCCTGTATGAGAACAACAGACAGGGTAGGAGGATGTCCCATTTCCTCCGCAGGCTCTCAGGGAGACTTCTGATCATGCCCTTCAAGGTTTTGCTAAACCTTTCCACCAGTCCATTGGTCTGGGGGTGTTAAGGGGTGGAGAACCTGTAAGTAACTCCACATTCCTTCCACATGGCCCGCATGTATTCTGACATGAAGTTGGCCTCCCTGTCAGACACAACTTCCTTGGGGAAACCCACTCGGGTAAAAATCCCCATCAGGGCCCGAGCCACCGCGGGTGCAGTAACGATACTCAAAGGAATAGCCTCTGGGTACCGGGTGGCATGATCCACCAGAACCAGGATAAACCTGTGACCGGCTGAGGTGGGTGGATCCAATGGCCCAACAATGTCGATGCCCACCCTTCCAAAGGGGGTGCTAACGACAGGTAGTGGTTCCAGGGGAGCCTTCAGCTTAACCTCAGTTTTCCCACTGGCTTGGCAAGACACGCACGTCCTACAAAAAGTGTCGGATGCCACCCTCATCTGAGGCCAATAGAAATGGGGGACAAGCCGGGCAAAGGTCTTGTCCTGACCCAGGTGTTCTGCCAAGGGAATCTCGTGAGCCAACTCCAAGAAAAAAGGCCCGGTAACGTTGGGGAACTACCAAGGCCCGTGATGAACCGTGCACCGGAGCCTTGGGTTCGCTGTAGAGACGGCCATCCTCCCAGTAGATATGAAAGTTCCCTGCAATGTTACCTGCTGCCTGGGCTTCTGCCTGTCGCCTCAGACCCTCAATGGTAGGGCACTCCTTCTGCCCCTGACAAAACTCTTCCCTGGTAGGTCCTCCCTCCACATGCCATTCTGCAGGAATAGGTAAGTCCTCTAGGGAGAAAACATCCCCCTCCATGGACTCCGGGTCCACCACCTCAGGTGCCCCATCCATCTCAAGGGATGTGGACGCCGAGGCAGGCTTTCCCTGCCCCGGATCTTCCCCTTTTTGGCAGTTGGCTGTGCCTTTGTTCCAGGCTCCAGCCCTTGCGAACTCCCCCTCCGGGCAGTCGCAGACCGTGTGCTTGCACAGGTCCAATCAGGTGAACCCAGCATCTCTGAATTGGTCCGGAATTCCACCTCTTTCCAAGCATTGTGCTCCAGGTCAATCCCCAACAGACAATCGACTGGCACGGCAAGGCTCACCGCAACTCGTAGGAGACCCACGACCCCTCCCCACTCAAAGGGAATTTCAGCCACAGGATAGTGACTCATTCTGCCGTCAACCCTCACAGCTGGGTGGAGTACATTTGGAATCACCTGCTCTGGGGACACCAGCTGTTTCCTCACCATGGTCATGCTGGCACCTGTGTCCCTCAGAGCCTCCCCTCTCTGACCGTTGATGGTGACCCACTGCCCATACTTGGTGGTATTCGGGGGCACCTGGATCTTAGGAACCATCACGCTGTCTCCCAGGGACACTAAGGTTATCCCTGCCCATTCACCTCCCTTATCTAGGGGCAATTCCTCCCCGAGCACTACACTAGCCACTCCCGGGGTTTTTCCTCCAGTGGGAGGGGGTGGTCTCTTTGGGCACTTTGCATCTCCCTTATAGTGCCCAATCCCACCACACTCATAACAGCGGACAATTCTAGGCGGCTGACTATGGTCAGGATAGGGGGATTTTTGCGGATAAACCTAAGGAGGGAAACCTGATCCCTTCCCCGGCAAGCTATTTTGGGGGCCTTTCGAGAACTCCCTCTTTTTGTCTTCCCCCTCTTTCTTCTGAGGAGCGCCCTGACCAGTCCTTTGGGAATCCCCTCCAGTCCCCTTTGAGGACACCCGGGTACTAGCCCAGATGTCCGCCTCCTCTGCAAGCTTCCTAGGGTTAGTCAGCTTGCTGTCCACCAGGTGTTGACGCAGCTCCGGAAAACATTTCTCGAGGAGGTGCTCCCTTAAGAACAGATCGTACAACCCCTCGTAATCAGTCACCTCACTGCCTTGCACCCGACCCTCCAATGCCTTTTTAGCGTAGTCCACAAAGTCTACCCAATTTTGTGTAGCTAGTTTGTGGCTGTTCCGAAATTTCTGCCTGTATTTTTCAGAGGTCAGCCCAAACTTCCTGATCAAGGCAACCTTCATGGTGGGGTAGTTGGTCTGTTCCTCCGGCTCCAGAGCTAAAAGAGCATCCCTCCCCACTGGAAGCATGTACTTGTACAGGCCACCCCCCCATGACTTTCCGAAATCCCATGGGCTCTTAGCGAGACCTCATAGGCAGCCAACCATTTAGCAATGTCATCCCCTACACTAAAACTGCCGACTACATCTTTGGGCAAGTAGGGTCTGGGCTCCCTGGTAACCTCCTTAGGTACGGTGCCACCAATAGGAATGCTGGAGGTCCCTATCTGTAGGGCTTTGAGGTCTAACTCCCTTAAGCTAAGCTCATGGAGAAACCTCCTTTCCTCCCGCTCCTTCTCCAATCGGGCTAATTCTAATTTTAGTTGTCTCTTTTCCCTCCTGTCCGCTAGTTCTGCTGAGGACAGGCTCCTTCCAGACACACTACTGTCTGCCCTCGAGGGTGTCCCAGGACCTGTTAACAGATTCCCCCCTTCGGTTTGGTACAGCATGTTGTGGTGTTGTGTGTCATGCCTGGAATCAAGAACACTGATGTGCTCCGGATTCCATGGGATGACAGTTACGACCCAGGTTGATAGATTAGATGTGATTTACTTGGCTCTTCAATAAATTACCTTACTACTGCTTTCCTGACTCCGGAACCGACATTATTTCACTGGCGACGATTGGGCAAGAACCCTTAATTCAACCTGGAGTCCCTACCTGCATCGTTACACCTCGATGCGGAGAATCACGAACTGGCGAGTAAAGTTTACGGCGGTGTCTGCGCTGTGTCACGGTCCGTGTGAGCTTCAGGAAGGTGAAATCGCCACTGTTTCAAGTCTTTGTGGGAGGAAGCTGAGCAATTTTGAACAAATCTATGTTTCCCGGTGAGTCGCGCTGCTCAAGCCGGTGCGCATGCGCGTGACGTAACAGCGTCTACGCGAGCCTGCGTGAGACCAGCTGCTCAAGCTGATGCGCATGCGTGTGACGTCACAACGTCGTTTCACGCAATTTGACGCACGACCACCATCTTTTGGGAAGAAAACCCATACAAAGCAATGACGATCATCTGACTACGTGTAATTGATTGATTTTCTCGAACTAGACTGAATTTGTGCACATATCTTCACAAGAATCCTGCAAAGAAAGCTTATAATTCCACAATTATACTGCAAAAAAAAAAATTAAAAAAAAAATAAAAAAATAAAAATAAAAACAACAGTATATATATATAAAGAAAAACACTACATTTACCCATCATAGTGTTTTAAGACTTTACTTACATTATTATGAAGAGTTTTTCTACACCGCCACCATTTCTACCTAATCCAGGCGAACCTATACTAGAATGGAAAAGATGGAAAGAAGGCTTTCATGCTTACATTGAAGCTATTGGAGGAGATGACTATACTGACAAACGTAAACTAGCCATCTTAAAACATTGTTTAGGTGCTGAAGGAAGACATGTCTTGAGTCATTTACCTTTGTCTGCAGATGGTGTATCTACGTCTGAGAATGCAATTGATGTTTTTGAGGAAGCAATCAAACAGTTAGATAAACAGTATATTAAGAAAGTCAACATTGTAGTAGCCCGTCACAAGTTTTTGAGTAGGGGTCAATTACCAAGTGAATCTGTTGACTCATTCATGAATGACTTAAGAGTTTTGGCATCCAAATGCAAGTATTCAACCTTTCATGATCAGATGCTGCGTGATCAAATGGTCCACAAAATTGCTGATGTCAAGCTTCAAGGAAAACTGTTAGATACTGAGGATCTGACTTTAGACAAAGCGTTAGATATCGCACATCGTTTTGAAAATATGAAACTTGGGGTGAAGGAACTCGCAGAAAAAAGCATTGCTGAAGTCAACCTTGTAAAGAAATCTAACTTTGAAGAAAGACCTTTCAAAAACAGAAACCAACAGTTCCAAGAGAGGAGAGAATTTGCATGTTTTAAATGTGGTAGTCCGGATCACTTAGCAAATGACAGAAAGTGTCCGGCAATTGGTCAAATGTGCAGATATTGCAGAATGAAGGGTCATTTTAGCAAAATGTGTAAGAATAAGAACAAGTTTAAGGGTAAGGGTTTTAGTCAAAAAAGAAGTTCAGATGAGCATGTAAATGAAATTGAAGATGATTATTTAGAAGAAGAATTTCTTTTTGCAGTATATGAAGTCAATGCTTGTGAAAAAGATTCTCCTTACTGTACTGTGAATGTTGGAGGGAAGGAAATTAATGTCATGGCCGATTCAGGGGCGAAACGCACTCTCATTGGTGAAGAATGGGTGAAAGAGTTTCCTGGTTTAAAATTATCTCCTCCAGACATAAAGTTACTAGGATATGGCAGGAAACCCATCGATATTCTTGGTTTCTTTACAACGTCCCTTAGTTTCAAAGGTAAAACTATTAATTCAAAGGTTTATGTGGCTAAAGATGGGTCTTGTTTATTGGGTTGGCCTCAACAGAGGGACTTAATGATAAAATTGGATCCCAATCATCCTGAACAAGTACTTGGGTATTCTGATCTGGTCATGAATGTAGAGTCTGATCTCGGCTCTGAATGTGAAAAGAAGTTTCCTTTGGTTTTTTCTACCTCCAAGTTAGGTCTTTTAAAAAACTTTGAACACAAAATCATTCTGAGGGAAGATGCCGTACCAAAAGTTCACAAGGTTAGGAATGTCCCTTTACATTTAAGAGATGCAGTAAAATCTGAACTTAAAAGGTTGTGTGATTTAGACGTCATTGAGGAGATAGAATCCTCTGTTTGGTTATCCCCAGTCGTTGTCGCTCACAAGCCCAACGGCAAAGTGAGACTCTGTGTGGATTTGAGGGATTTAAACGGGAATGTTTGGGTGGATAGACATCCGCTCCCTAATATTAATGAAATGTTCACGAAATTGAAGGGGGCATCATTTTTTTCCACTTTGGACCTGTCAAATGCTTATCACCAGATAGCATTACACAAGGATAGTAAGCATTTGACATCCTTCATCACTTCAGAGGGTGCTTTTAGGTACAAGAGGATGCCTTTTGGCCTAATATCTGCATCTTCCGTCTTTCAAAGGGTCATGCACAATCTTTTTAAGGATTTTGTCAATGTCTTGCATTTCCAAGACGACATTTTGATTTTCGCATCCAATCCATCTGATCATTCCGAAATTTTGTATAAAGTTCTATGTGTGTTGCAAGATAGTGGTCTAACACTTACGAAAGAAAAATGTAAATTTGGTGTATCTTCTGTTGACTATTTGGGGCACACCATAAGTAAGGAGGGCATTTCCCCGAAAATGAATTTAGTCAAGGCCATAGAATTAGCTCCAGACCCTATTAACAAAGATCAGCTCAGATCTTTCTTGGGGCTTGCAGAATATTATTCGAAATTTATCCCCCTGTTCTCCGATAAGACTGTAAGCATGAGGAACTTGATGAAAAAGAATGTCCAATTTCTTTGGGATGATAATTGCAAAAAAGAATTTTTGTTGCTAAAAAAAAACATCGTATCTGCACCTGCGTTAGCAACGTTTAATACTGCTAACTGTTCATTTATCATCACTGATGCTAGTAATGTAGGAGTTGGTGCAGTTTTAATGCAACGTCAAAAAGGTCAATTAGTGACAATTGGGTTCGCATCTCGACCCTTGAGGGATGCTGAATGCAAATATTCCACTTTAGAAAAGGAGGCTCTGGCTTGCTGGTGGGGCATTGAATACTTCCGCAAGTATGTGTATGGCACTGTTTTTAAACTTTGGTCTGACCATCGTCCGTTGGTAGATTTATTTACTACCAAGGGTTGTGGCAAAGCGACTTCAAGAATTGCCAGATGGCAGTACAAGCTTCAGGACTTTCATTTTAATGTGGAATATATCCCTGGCATTAGAAATGTCTTAGCTGACTGTTTGTCTAGATTGCCCGTTCCCGATGACAATGTTGTGGAAGAAGATAAGGATGATGATAATGTTGTGTCAATTTGTGAGATCTCCAAAGGTTATATTGATGAGGATGCATGGAAGTTAGCATGTGATAATGATTCAGTTCTTGGTGATATTTGCAATTTTGTAAAAACCCAGTGGCCTCGTAAAGAGTTGTTGTCTAATGAGTTTCTCCCTTTCTTTCATGTTGCACAGGAATTGTCCGTTGTAGAAGGTGTTTTGTTTAGAGGTTTACAATTAGTGGTCCCTCGTGACTTACAACCCAAGATTTTAGATATGGCTCACGAAGGTCATCCTGGGATGACATCCATGAAAAGAAGGGTTAGAAGTGAATTCTGGTGGCCAGCAATAGATAAGTGCATAGAACGACAGGTTAGAGGCTGTCTGGATTGCTGTTTAAGCGATAAATCTCAAAAGCACGTTAAGTGTGAACTGTTTCCCATATCTAGACCTTCACGTGTTTGGGAAAGTGTATCATTGGATATTGCTGGTCCTTTATCGTTTAATAAGAGTGTGATGTACGCAATAATTTTAGTAGACCAGTTGTCTCAGTGGCCTGAGGTAAAGATGGTTTCTAGCATAACATCTAGTGTTGTGATCAAGTTCTTAAACGAAGTGTTTGAAAGGGAGAGTTTACCAGAATCTATTACTACTGACAATGGTGTGCAATTTGTATCCTTGGAGATGAGAGAGTTTATGGAGCGTCATGGTATAAAGCATAGACGCGTGTCAGTGTATTATCCCAAAAGTAACGGCATCGTGGAGAGATGGATCAGAGTATTTAAGGAAGGTCTTCAACTTGCCTTGCAAAATGGAAGGGATTGCAAACAAACCATTAGTGAAGTTCTGTGGTGTTACAGAAACACACTCAGGAGCATGGGTGACCTGTCTCCTTTTGAAAAGATGAGAGGGAGGAGGTGTGGTTCCAACATGTCTCAACCTTGGATGAGAATGCTTGGCTCCAGGAGTTCTGTTGACGTTGATCGTGCTCCTTGTGGTGGTCCTTCCCAGTTCAGTGTCAATGATTGGGTCCGTGTCAAGAAGTGCAGGAATGTCAAGTCTGGTGAGTCTCGGTATTCCAGTCCTTTGATGGTCACGCGTGTTGGAAGGCAAGTTGTCGAGCTTTCAGATGGAAACGTGTGGAACTTGTCTAGGGTTGTTAAGGTTCCTAAGTGGTTGTGGCCCAAGGATGTGTCTCCAGGGTCTAAAGTTTCATCTGGCTTGAGGTCTTCCAATGGTGCAAGTAATTGGAGGAAATTCTCGGGTTCTACAACCCTTCACTGTTTTCCTGAAGTTAGGTCTTCCTGTTCCTCTGACGACAATGTGCCAGTCCAACGTGTACAGAGGAAATGTCATGTTCCAGTTTGGTCTAAGGACTATCATCTTTATAGATAATTCAATCTGTGTATTTTGTATGATGTTTTCCAGATATTTGTATTAATGTATTTTCTTTCCACAATTCTCAATGTGTAATATTTGCTAGTTCTCGTTATTTATCATTTCCTTGTGTTC
The DNA here is from genome assembly GCF_964261635.1 of Lissotriton helveticus. Taxonomy (NCBI): domain Eukaryota; kingdom Metazoa; phylum Chordata; class Amphibia; order Caudata; family Salamandridae; genus Lissotriton; species Lissotriton helveticus. The sequence goes on along the minus strand of NC_136065.1, from coordinate 1,303,292,501 downwards.
CTGTAATTCTTCCTTTACGAAGGGGAATGTGTGGTGTTGTGTGTCATGCCTGGAATCAAGAACACTGATGTGCTCCGGATTCCATGGGATGACAGTTACGACCCAGGTTGATAGATTAGATGTGATTTACTTGGCTCTTCAATAAACTACCTTACTACTGCTTTCCTGACTCCGGAACCGACATTATTTCACATGTCCACTTCTATGATGGTGTCACGATCCCCTTCTTCCTCCCCCTTTTCCCCATCTGGGTGAGCTGCCACCCATGCTCTCAAGCTGGTTTGGAGTTCCACTTTCTTCACACCACGCTTGAAGAACACCCCTTTCTCCTGGCAAAATTCCCTAAGTTGGGCCGCTGTGTAAGTCTCTAATCAGTCAACTCAAACTCCATTTTACCAGGCGGGCCCTCAGACATTTATTTGGGTTACTCAAGAGAGAGGTGTCAAATAAGGGCTACTTCAACCCACCACCAGAAAGGAATTTGGAAAAAACAAAAACGTCCAATCAGGGAGACCAACTAGGAGAAAACTCCAAAATTTCAGGTGTAGGGTGCGTGGGGCACACTGAGCCACTGTCAAGTCGACGCAAGCACAAGCCCTAATCCCACCACTGAACACCAGTATGTTGGACCCGTGTTACCGGTCCACCTAGGGTAGCCTGGCACAAAGTGGTAAGGCCTAACTCCAAGGCAAATTTGTCGCACTTGCGTCACACTCAATCCAGTAGCACAGCGTACCTCCACTCAAAAATGACACCACACCATCTTTAAAAAAAGTAGAAAAGCTTTATCTTTTCTTTCACTCTAAAATTATAGTTGCATCACAGTTAGTACCTTTACAGTATGTTTTTCTTTCACCATCAAATTGTCTGCTTTTGTAACACATATCATAGCAAGTCTTCGATCAATTACCAGCTTTATCTAATCAAAATAATAATAGCGGGTAGAAGCAGAGTTACATTACTATAAAGGCTTAATTTTCAATATATTACATGAGGAAACAAGGATTCCGAAGACAGTCCCACAGTAACTACCCTTTTATACAAGTTCGAGCAGCTGAATGTCTGAATGGATGAAGATAGGCCAATTCAACCAGTCCCATAACCACTGGGTTTGTTCTGCAAACACATTAGGTTGGCAGTTTACCACATGAATTCATACCAATTGTAAACAGTCTGTGTATTTTGTTTACTTCAATTTGACAGGTCTTGTTTGTCTAAACGAGCTTAGTTACCACTTCAGCCTTTCCTCAAACTGTTGATGGAGGAGCACTGCTCCTAGAATGGCTTTACGTCTTACTGGACAAGTCTAGCAATCTATGATCTCAAGCCGGGAGGCAGGTCTGCGGGCCTTACTTCCCCAGACCCGCTACGCATCTTCTTAATTCGGGTCGGGGATTCCGCTAACAATTACGGCCCAGCGTTGGTCTTCCCTCCCTCCAAACCACGCTCCCGGCTTACTTTGAAAGCAGTAGTCCCGTCAGGCGCTCCCGCCTAGAAGGAGGTTCCCATGGTCGGGCCCCTCTCCCTGGAAGCGGAACTCACTCTGACGTCCTGTTGAGGACAAAGTCGACGCTCTCTGGCTCCTCCGTGCTCCTTCCACACTTTGTTTCCACACGGAAGGTGCTCCGCCTGAGCCCGGCCTCCTTTAACCCCTCCCCTCACTTCCTGGTGCCTCACGACAACTCCGCCGGGCGGAGCTTCTCCAGGCTCCCCACGCCCGGCAGCTACTCCGCGGCAGCTCTCTCTCCACAGCAGCGCCGATTTCCAAATTCTCGGCCACAGAGAAACCAGGGTCAGGCTTCACCCTCGGAAAGGGGGGAAAGAAGGACAAGTCGGCAAGAGTGGGCGCCCCCTTCCCTCAGGGACTCCAAGGCAATTGCGGTAAGTTCCCCGGGGTTTTTGGCGGACAGTTCTCAGCACAAAACGTTAGGGCATGCTCAGGGCAAACAAGTCACAGCACCTCAGTTCACGCTAGAGCCCCGAGTGGCAGCAGGAATGAGGCAATTAAGAACAGAGGTCTTAGCCTCATTTAGGAGGCCAATACACGTACTCCTAACTTCCAGTCCAAATGTCCCCGGAGTTACCCCAGAGTTCCTCTATGAGGGGCAATAGGGGGACCAAATCAGCCCACAGAAACAATGGTGGCAGGGTTAGGTCAACCAGTGGAGGGTCACATCAGTAGAGAGGGGCAGCAGGCCCAAGGGTCAGTCAAATTCCCCCCTCCATGCACCAACCTCCCCACATAGTAGCCTCAACTCCTCACCAGTCTTCCCTCACTCGCCGAACTCAAAATGGCCACCCAACATTCTACCTTTTATAGCCTGGGCCCAGAGTGTCCGGAGTGGACCAGAAGGTTCTGGAACCCCTCATGTCTCTCTATGACACCAAGCAATGAGTTAAAAAACATGACAGTTGACCGGCCACCATTTTGTAAGGATCCCCTATTCTTCCACCATTTTAGAGGAGCACCTGCGCTTCATGGTTAATTAGTAATCATGGAGCGCCCAGAGACCTATGGACAACACCAAAAATGTAATGGACAAAAAGAAATTGGGAGGCAGAAAGGAAAAAAAAATAGGGAAGAACCACCCAAAGACTGACAGGTCTAACATCCCAACCCCAGCGCTCTGCAACTCACGGACACTTCTTTTTGCATGTTGCCTGTCCTCTGGACTTTCTCCGGCTCACTCTATGTTGCTCAGCAGTTGACTCTGTTATGCATGTGTTTTCTGTTTCTGTTGCACTGGTGTCCAATGTTCATGTGGTTGCCAGCATCGGACATTCAATGAGGAATGGCTTACACTCACCCCACACACATCCAGCACAGGCATTACTGTACATGTGGGCCTGCCAATAAAGGGGTCGGGCGCATGCACTCGTAGCCAGTTCAACATGATATCTGCGTGTGTCCCTGTGGTCTTGGTGTATGCCTGAGGGCCCTGGGCCCTAAGACAATAAATTGTGCTGTGTACATCGAATGCAGACATGTCACAGCAGGCAGCAGGTTGGAGCTTGGACAAATAGCTTTGTCGTTACCTACTCAATTCGTAAGAGGAGTGGCCAGGGCCATCGTACGTAGAGCCAATATGGGTGTGAGACAGCTATTTGAGCGCCCCTGGGTGTGGTTCTGTACTGTGAATGTGCATCTGCATGTGTCTCTATGGCAGTGTTGGTCTCCTTAGTGGGGTGTGGGTGGGCCCTGAAGGGTGATAGACACCTACATATGTGTCCTGGTTCACATTCTATGGGTTCGGCCCCCACCAACACCTGTTGGGCCACCTCCTTGTGACGAGCTGACACATGGCATTGGGGTGCCATGCGTGGGTGGGTTGAGTGTTGTGAGCCAGCTGTGCTTGTGGGTGCTTCCTGCTGTGTGGTCTGTTGCAGGCTCTGTGTTCTCCTCTGAGAAGCTTGGCTGGCCGGGTCCTGGTGGGGGGTTGCGTGGGATACCCATGGGCGGTTGTAGGGCGTTGGTGTAGACGGTGTGGTGGTCCTCTCTGGCATCACTGATGTGTTGTATTCTGTGCTCTGCTGAAGGTGTTGTGTGCCACTCTGCGATGTGAAGGGGAGGTGCGTGTTGACTTTGTGTTGACATATATGTTGGTGCATTGTGCTGGTTTGCATGCAGACTCCATGGCAATGTACGTTATGACTGTTTGGGGGGTGCTGGATTGTTCTGCGGGACAGTGTACATTTGGACTAAATGATGGATGTGAGATCATTTGCGTACATTTCCATATCACAGTTTCCGGCTCTGTCAGATGTAGTAGGCATGTTTCTGTGCATGTGCGGAGCCAGTTGTGTCCTCTGTTATGCAGTGTTGGCTATGCGCGTTGTTCCACGTTATTGTCTATGCCTGGGGACGATGGGAACAGGAAAAAGATAGCACCAAACCCATGCTAGAATATGTGACAACCTTCAGACACATCTAGGGCAAATTAGAGAAATAGTGAAGAACAATTTAGAACAGGCACAGATGAAAAGCACAATATGATTAAAAACAAAAGAAAGGTCCTTCCAAACAGGGGACTACGTATTGCTTATGTTAGCCTCATCAGCCCATATACTTCTGGCCCCTATCAAGTACTGGAAAAGTTTACCCCAGTTGCTTACTGTATTGAGTTAGACCCAAAGAAAAAGACTAACCAGATATATCACATTAACCTTTTAAAAAAAGGTGGGAAGGTCCAGCACCTGTATTGGTGGGAGTCTCTAATGTAAAAGAACCTTTATATCTCCAAAGTATTGATCCTGATCTTCCAAGTCCTCTTAAACAGGAACTGTTACAACAGCTCCACACTTGCCAGGAGATGTTCTCACTATTACCAGGGAAAACCGATATCATAGAACACCCCATCAATCCCCTACTGGGAAAAAAAGGCAGGCTACAACCTTACCATATACCCGAAGCTAGGAGAGCCATTATAGCTCAGGAGGTGGATCAAATGCTACAAATGAGAGTTATCAAGACTTCCTGTAGTGAATGGAACTCCCCCATTGTGTTGGTTCCCAAACCGGATGGGTCCATCGAATTCTGTATTGACTTCTGTGAGGTCAACAAGATTTCCCACTTTGATGCTTATATCTCTCTTGAGTGGACTCGATGGTAGAATGATTTGGTGAAGCCCAGTATATTAGTACCCTGGACTTATGTAAAGGGTACTGGCAGGTTCCCTTAAGAAAGTGTGACAGAGAAAAAACAGCTTTCTCAACCACAACAATGTTTCAGCATATAATGAGCACCATACTTCAGTCTCATGAACAATACAGAGCAGCCTATTTAGATGACATCATCATCTATAGCCTCTACTGGGAACAACACGTACAACACCTTCAAGTGGTTATACAAGCCTTAGGCACATGTGGTCTTAAGATCAGTCCAATAAAAAGCCATTTATCCGCACGCCAGGTAAAATACCTGGGATTTATCTACGGTAAGGCATGTATTAACCCTCAGGCAGAAAAAAGTAGCGACCATTTCTGGAATACCCGTCCCTAAAACAAGAAGGGCTCTTAAGATATTACCAACATTTTATAGCTCGGTTTTCTCAGTTTGCAACCCTCTAACTGACTTGTTAGAAAATAACGTGAAAACGAACAGGAGTTAAAACACCCAAAGCCTAAGATCTTAGAAGCCTTTGATCAACTAAAACAGGGCTAAATCTCAGAACCTATACTGATTAGTCCTGATTAGCAGAAACCCTTCAAAGTCCAGACCCATGCCTAAGACGTGGGTCTTGGAGCCGTCCTCTCCCAGGTTGACAACAAGGGAACAGAATGACCCATTGTATCTATTAGCCGGAAACTCTTCCCTAAAGAAAGAAACTATGCGGTAGTCGAAAAGGAGGCACTTGCCATTAAATGGGCAATGGATACTCTAGTCTACTATCTGGAAGGAAGGCAATTCGCACTTTTTACCGATCACGCCCCCTTAGAGTGGATGACCTTGAATTAGAGTAACAATGAATGCATATTGAGGTGTTTTTTGGCCCTATAGCCTTTTTGTTTTCAAACCTTACACAGAAAAGGTGATGATCGGGCCAATGTAGATTATCTGTCCAGGTACTCTGCAAGACAGTGTTCTTACCACTAAGAATCTAAGGGAAGAGGGATGTGAGGCGGGCCAAGACCAATCCCAGTACACTCCTCTACACCCCATACATCAAGATCGTATCTGGAGGAAATCCTGTGGGAAAGGGTTAACACAACCCAACAAAAATGTGTACTCCCTTAATCAGGATTCCTATTTCTTTAAATAGGAGATCGATGACCATGCAGAGAAGAACCAATCACTGCCGTGGAGAGGAGGAGAAAAAGACCTCGTCAGCAGGAAACAGGTGCGCATGTCTGGAAGCAGGAGACCGGAAGAAGGCTGACGCCTATTCTACCCAGAGAAACATCTCCAGGTCGAGGAGCTGGGAGAGACACAGTGGATGATGAAGATGCTGTGAATGAGGTCAAGGACACGGAACCGGAAGACGATGCAGAGGAGTGGAGCGAAGAGTGGTGGTTGCCCCCGGAGGACGCTGACAAGCCCACCGCAACTCAGGAGAGTTGTAGCATAGCGGGTTGGCTCCGCAGGGGGAGCGGCGCGAGACGTCTCCCCCTGCGGATTTCGCGCATAATGGTAGGGTCCAGGAGCGCGTTAGAGGGAGCGTCAGGGAAGCTAGCATTGCGTAGCTTGCTGAGGAGATTAGGCGCAGGGAGTTTAGAGAGGGCGTTTAGTTTCTTAGCGGAATTTGATAGCGGAGGATAGTTAGTCAGTGTACGTGTCTTTTGAAAATGGAAATGAGCAACCAGCTTATAGCGGCGCTGAGAGTGATACAGCAGGAGGGCAGGGAAGACATGCTGACGAAATGATGCCTCCAAAACGCCCACCACAGAGGCAAGCGGCAAAAGGAGTGAGGTACGCAATTGAAGCCTGTCAACCGGCTTCTGTCAGGAAACAAAAGGGGCGTGCTCGTTCCTTGAGTGCTGGGGCGGAGGCGGCTTTGCGTCATGGCGAGAGGAGTCAGATGGTGTCAGCGAGAAGAGCGTTGTCCCTCACACGCCAGAAGACAGTGAGTGTTTTAGATAACAGTACACGTGGACCTGAGGCGAATATGCTGGTGGCGGGACCCCCTTTGAGAGCTGCTCCGAGTGGCGCGCAGGTTTCCCTGAAGAGAAAAGGGAAAGAAAAAACAGTAAAGAAGGTAGCCCTTAAGCAGGATGGTTTGGGGGAGCAGTGTCTTCCTGTCAGCGAGTCAATGGGGCTTGATAATGGACAGAATAACGCAAGTCAGAGGTTCATTATGAGAGGGGGGTCGGGGTCGTTGGTGGCATATTCGAGTGACAGTGAAGAGTACGAAGGGGTTTATGATTCACAACCCCCGCAGGCCCCCCATAGTCAAAAGATGCCGATGCAGCCACCTCAGAATACTTCGAAGTTTCCCATGGCTTTAGTTGCGGGTCCTCCAGTTTTTCAGCATGACGCAAAGTTACAAGGGACACAGGAGATCAGTGAGTCTGAGGCAGAGGAGGAGTGTTCTGTGGGTTCGGACACGGACGAGGACTTCGAGCAGGAGCAAGGACAAGACACATTGCGTGCAGAACAGGCAGACAGGCGGTGGGACATTCAATATATCTTTCCAAGTGCCCGCCCTTCACCGTATGATGCACCATACGATAGGAGTAAACTCGTTCGAAGTGGGGACAGTCAGTCGCATTGGGTTGAGCGCCCCGTGTGCAATGAAATCCCAGCTAGAGTTCAGGCTCCCAGGGAGGTTGTTCATACCTCACGAGTACCTCGCGACATGGTTGAGGCGCAGATGGTTGGTGTCAGGAATGGGCCATCTGTTCAGGCGGCTGCCCCTACCGTGTCACGGTATACTGCAGACCTTGGTAAAGTATGCGCTAGCGAATCTAGAGCGGATTTTTTGCGAGCAGATAAGTCTCAGGAGCGGAGCGCTGATCTGTTTTGGTCAATTTTCGACGGGGGAGTGGGGGATGGAGCTTGCCCAGGTTCTAGTGGTGGGTGTCAGGTGAGGGGTGATTTTTGTCAATCAACAGAGGGTCAGGTGGGTCGCGCAAAGAAGGGCAGAAGGGGTATACATTCTAAACAGAGTGTTAGGGGTATAGTGGGTACAGAAGTCAGGGTTGGGGGGGGGCAACAAATTCTTCTTTGTTGTTTCAGAAGTCCCGTGCGGATTTGTCGGTTGCGAATGTGACCCCACGAGACTATCAAGAGCGGATGTCTCCGACTGAATTGCAGCAGCGAGCAGGACAGCTACCATGCGGTAAGCATCAGTGGTGGACGGTGTGGGAGGAGGGTAGGGATGACAGGGGGACTGTCCGAGAGCTACCTGTGGTGCAAGTTGTTGGGAAGGAAGGCGGGAGGAAGGTTGGATCAGGTGATTGGGTTTTACCTCATGAGTTGCCGGTTATAACAGGAGGGAAGGCTCGGGATGCAGCATCCGAACAGTTACTCAATGTTAGGCAGCGGCTGCCTTATATGGGTTTGGCGATGCCGCTGGGGTCCCATTTGTCAGAAAAAACTAAGCAGCGGATATGGAATCACGAGTTCGTGGACATATTCAAATTGCTGCATCGAGACTTACAGGCCAAAGAGGGTTCCAAAGAGGAGGAATGGGAGTTAGCGCGACGTCCCAGGGTGCCTCGTACGATTGAGAACTGGACCTCAGCATTCTTGATCTATGCGAGCATCTATTGTGAACGATACCCCGAAAGGTCTGTCGCTCTTTACAAGTACATGGACATAGTACGGAAGGCTCAGTTGCACTTTGGAGGATACTCCTGGCTTAACTACGATGAGGAGTTTCGAGCCCGTATTAGTATTTGCGTAGAGAAGCCTTGGGGTGACGTAGACTCGGAGCTTTGGCTTCAATGGATGTCCACATCACATCCATCGGCTATGACACACACTGCCAGCGGCTTGACAGTTCCCTACCGGCCCTTTCTATGGCGCCCCGCTCAATCTGGAGCGGGTACATGGGGAAGAGGTGTTTCATCAGGTACAGGAGCCTGTTGGAATTATAACAGAGGAATGTGCAACAGACCATTGTGCCGTTTTAAACACGACTGTTCCCATTGCGGGGGGCGTCATCCGCTCACGCAATGTAATGCCCCAGCGGGAGGTTTCAGTGGGCATAGAGGCAGTGACCAACAGCGGTTTCCAGAGCAGAGTAGTTGGGCAGCGAGAGGTAGAGGCGCCCCTTTCCCTCCTTTCCCAAAAGGCGCCTACTCCCATTAGATTGAATAGCTTAGTGCCTTGGTTGGATAGATATCACGATAATGAGGCAGCATCCCGTTTGTTCTGGGGGTTTCGGGAAGGTTTCAAATTAGGGTATCAAGGGCCTAGACAACAAAGGTGGGCGGACAATCTGCGTTTGGCTAAAGAGATGCCGGAGGTAGTTCGTAAAAAACTGAACACGGAAATTGGAGCAGGTAGAATAGCGGGCCCTTTTAGGGATTGCCCTTTGCCGAACTTGATAGTGTCCCCTATTGGGGTCATTCCCAAGAAAACTGCTGGTGAATATCGTATGATTCAGCATCTATCCTGGCCAGAAGGGGGATCTATAAATGATTTTATATCTGAATTGGACACTTCAGTATCTTACACAACGGTGGATGAGGCAATGGAACTAGTGACAAAGATGGGACAAGGAGCCGAAATGGCGAAATGTGATATTCAGTCCGCTTTTAGGTTAATGCCAATTCACCCTTCTGACTTTTAATTATTGGGGATGTTCTTCCAAGGACACTATTTTGTAGACAGGGTATTGCCAATGGGCTGTGCGGCCTCTTGTGCGCTTTTTGAACTGTTCAGCACTTTCATACAATGGATTTTCTCTCAGACGTGTACAAAGGGTGTCTGCTGTCATTACTTGGATGATTTCCTTTTCATAGGAAAGGCAACCACGGGACACTGTAAAGAAGCGCTGACGCGTTTCCAGACACTTGCTGAGGCTCTGGGGGTCCCTTTAGCACCGGACAAGACCGAAGGCCCGGTCACAGTAATAATTTTTTGGGCATTGAACTAGACACCACGTTTATGACAGCACGCCTTCCTCAAAATAAGATTCGCGAGATTAAGGCTTTTATCCTCACAGTTTTAAACACAACTAAGATTGAGGTGAGACAGGTGCAGCGCTTGTTGGGTTATTTAAACTTCGCTTGTCGAGTGGTGAGGGCGGGAAGGACGTTTTGTAGATGTCTAGGCATGGCTTTATCTGGTGCATATCTCCCACACCACAGAGTTCGTGTGACAAAAACCATCAAAGAAGATTTACGAGTGTGGTTGTGTTTTCTGGACAAGTTTAATGGCATTCCTTTACAACTTGTGCATGACAATTTTGTGTGGCAAGTTCAAATCTATTCTGACGCGGCGGGGTCCAGTGGCTTTGGTATCTTCTGGGAAGGGCGGTGGTGCGCAGAGGGTTGGCCAGAACATTGGAAGAACCATGGAAGAAGCATCGCCTTTTCAGAGCTTTTTCCGCTGATTGTCGCATTACTAGTGTGGGGCCAAGAATTTCAAAACAGGTCGGTGTTATTTCATGTTGATAACATGACAGTTGTGAACATGATTAACAACCAGAAAGCGAAAGATGTTAGAGTTTTACAGTTATTGAGAATGTTCATGCTGTTAAGTTTACGATTCAACATGATGTTCAAAGCTCGACATGTCCCCGGGGTTATTAATTGCATTGCTGATGCTCTTTCCCGATTTCAGTGGCAGAAGTTCCGCGAATTGGCGCCAGGGGCGGATCTCTACAAAACAGAAGTGCCACACAACCTTTGGGTCCTAGGGGAGTGAGGATCGTTCAGCTAGTCGAGCAGTCCATTGCCCCTTCAACTAGAAGAAGTTATGTGCAAGCATGGCAGGAGTTTTTGCATTACAAACAGAGTTTGGGAGGAGCTGAGTCAGTGGGGAAAGTTACAGGTGGTATTTGCGATTTCGTGCTGACTTTAATAGACAAAGGTTTGTCGCACACTACAATTGCAGGTAAATTGTCTGGATTATCCTTTTATGGTCAATTGTTGTGGGGTTTTGACCCGGTGGATGATCAGCTGGTAAAGAAAATGTTGAGGGGTTTACAGAGGGGGTCAATTGGTTTACTGCGGCCAAGAGCTCCCATTACGTTTGAGTTGTTGCAGAAGTTGTTAGGACAATTAGGTTTGTTTTGTTATGATCTTTGGGAGATAGGGCGTTTTAGGTTAGCTATGATATGGATGTTTTTTGGGGCTTTTAGGGTTTCTGAGGTTTTGGGAGTTGGAAGTGATAGAGGTCTGTCCAGTGCAGAGATTGCCTTAAGAGAAAATAGGCTGGGGATATGGGTGATGAAGTCGAAAACAGATCAACTAGGCCGAGGCGCGTGGGTTTTTCTAAATAGTAGTGGGGTGGCTGATTGTTGCCCGGTGCAGGAGTGGGTTCGTTTTGTTGCTAGGGAACAGATGATAATAGGCCACATTTTCATTCATAAAACTGGTGAGAAAATTACAAGTTCCCAATTTTTAGCAGTTTTGAGAAGGGCTCTGACATGCTTGGGGGAAAGTCCAAAATCATTTGCCACACACTCTTTTCGTATAGGGGCGGCTACAGAGGCGGGAAGATTGGGCTTGGGTGTGGACGTGCTTAAACGCATTGGTAGGTGGAAGTCTAACAGTTACAAACGTTATGTGCGCAAATAAGCTTGTTGTTTGAGTATTTGGATGGGGGGGTGTGGTCTAATTTTTCTTTCATTTCAGGTACTGTGCGGGGTGCCAATTCGAAGTTTAAACGTCAGACCTGGATAGTAGGCCATTCGTTCGTAAAGTGGGCAGCCCTCTTCGCAGAAGAGCAGATTTATGGACGATCACTGGGTATTCCTAGTGCGCAGCACGAAGTAGTCTGGAAGGGTAAAGGAGGCATGCAGTGGGATGATTTAATTCCAACATTAACGCAAATGTTTCACATGCGAGGTTGTCCGGACCACCTTATCTTACATGTAGGTGAGAATGATTTAGTTAGAATGTCAGGACTAGCGCTCATCAAACGCATGCAACTTGATTTGACGGTGCTAAGGATGAATTGGTCGACCACTCGCTTGTTTTGGACTGAGTTCATATACAGACAATCTTGGCGACAGGCCAGGTCACATGCAGCAGTGGAAAAGGCCAGGCGGAAACTAAATAAAGCGATGAGGGTATTTTGTAAAGTGATGAAGATTGGGGTTTTACAGCATGACAACATCTCGAGTAGCGAGAGTCATCTTTTTCGAGATGACGGAGTCCACTTGTCTCAGTTAGGCATGGCCTACTATTTAGTTGAAATCAGAGACATGCTAGCGCAAGAGCTACAAGTGAATCTTTGGTGCAGTTCCAAATTATAACAGAGGTCTGTTTTTTCTTGGGGTGGGGCCAGGAAAACTCTTTGGTTTTCCTGGGTGGCGTAAAATCCCCAGGGAGGAGGAGTCTAGAGCGGGCTCCTCCAGTTATTAGTTAGATAGGGGGAATTATAAAGAACAATGGAGGGGAAAAAATGAAAGAAAATGTTGGGGAAGTTATGATGAGTTCAATACAAGAAAAGAGATTGTTTGATGGTTTCGGTATAAAGTCTAAATTTATGATGAAAGGAAATAAATAAATAAAGAAATGGTTTCGGTTCAAATGCCAAATTTACATGTATGATGATCTGTTGGGAAATTTATGATTTACATATCCTGAATAAAGTGGCCTTTTCTGCTATGAGAAAGCGAGTGGTCTCAATTTGTGGGCGATGGCTCCGCAGGGGGAGCGGCGCGAGACGTCTCCCCCTGCGGATTTCGCGCATTATGGTAGGGTCCAGGAGCGCGTTAGAGGGAGCGTCAGGGAAGCTAGCATTGCGTAGCTTGCTGAGGAGATTAGGCGCAGGGAGTTTAGAGAGGGCGTTTAGTTTTCTTAGCGGAATCCCACCCACCCTCCCAAAAAAAAAAAAAAAAAAAAAGCGAGAGGGAGACACATAGAATGTATGCTTGGACAAAGAATGCAACTTTCTATGTGTTGCGTACGGTATGTATATATATGCATTGGTATCACGTAGTTTACGAGCCTATATGCGAGTATTTGCATATATATATATATTTATATACGTTTTTTGCCACTTCAGGATGCGTTTCCCATTACAGATGGCTTGAGGCGTAAAATCCCCAGGGAGGAGGAGTCTAGAGCGGGCTCCTCCAGTTATTAGTTAGATAGGGGGAATTATACAGAACAATGGAGGGGAAAAAATGAAAGAAAATGTTGGGGAAGTTATGATGAGTTCAATACAAGAAAAGAGATTGCTTGATGGTTTCGGTATAAAGTCTAAATTTATGATGAAAGGAAATAAATAAATAAAGAAATGGTTTCGGTTCAAATGCCAAATTTACATGTTTGATGATCTGTTGGGAAATTTATGAATTACATATCCTGAATAAAGTGGCCTTTTCTGCTATGAGAAAGCGAGTGGTCACAATTTGTGGGCGAAAGTCTGGTTGACCTGGGTTGGGGTTTCTTTACGAGGCGGAGGGAGGGATATTTTGAAGGAAGGGTACTGGGGGTGTAACGGGAGAATATTTTCACTTTTTTGACCCTGCATCTAACAAGAAGCTCCACACCACGTCTCACCTTATAACGCTTCCCCTCCCCTTTCACATTAAAAGCCACAAGTCGAACTTATGCGATACTTCAGTTTGATGAGCAGTTTACCTACTAAATATTATTAACAAAACAACAGCAGAAAATAACCCATATAGGTATATGCTATCCTCTTTTATATTAGGAGTTTTTCTTTCCCTTTTTTTCCACATTATTTTCCCATGATAGTTTTCTTGTCCTTAAAAGGCAAAAGAAGGAATTGAGCCTTTCTTGAAGGACAAAGTACCCCTGTATGTGGGAACTTCCCCCTTTACTACCACCACCCACCTACCCCCCAGTGAAGATCAACTCTTAAGCTTCCTATTTATTTTTACACCAGAAAAGGGGGACGTGAAAGGCAACCTAGATAAACCAGAAAGAAAAACACAATAATTACCGCTACTATTTCTCTTCTTCCGCCCCGTACCACCTCGCTGAGGTTTCCTAAAAGTAAGAAGAAGAGTCAGGTACCACTACACACTACCTTCTTTATGATTGTAAATCTGGGAAAACAGTCTCATCATTATTCCTTTACAAATCGGACCTTTAATAAACCATCATTGAGAACAAACAGCTGCCTCCTCGTCTATACATCTGCCTAACCCTCTGACATGGTGATGGACAGAAAAAAGGGCATCACATCATCCACCCTAAATAAGGTGAGCAGTGAAAATCCTTTTCTCTGACTACCCCAACTCCATCAAGCCATTGGAGGAAGCATTCTGTCAACAAAGATATGTGGGGGTTCTGTTGACGGAAAGCAGGGGGTCCTCTCAACCCTAAATATGGTAGACAAACCATCATTGTGGTGGACAGGGTACTCTGTCATAGTTGCGACAGAGTACCCTATCGACCAAACTCTGAATCTTCGCCAAAGTATTCAAGAATACTAAGAGTGTATAAGAATACTGAGAGATTCTGGGATAATGACTACGAGTACTTCATTATTTCTATTTCAAGCACCGACAGTAATCTAAACCATCACATCTCTTGAGCCTTTATTTAGTGCTTCATTTTTAATCAGCAGTGAAAAAGCTTTCTGTGGTATCTTCATTTCTATGCAATGCATCCCCCTTTTAGTGTTATGTCCCCTCCTGCTCAGCGCAAGCACTCTAACTGGCATTCACTCAACCAGACACACATCAGCATTCCAATTACATCACAGTCAGTCAATCTAGCTGAGCAGCAGAGGACTCTAAGGGGAGAATGCATGGCATTGAAACGAAGATACAACACTTTCCAATAGTGAGAAACCGTATGCAGAAAACTTGGCTACCACAACTCTGAGTTCAGGGTAGCCACCACTTTTCCTCCACAGCTAGCATGCAAACACACCTGCTCCATATTTAAGCCTTCCTGAAGTTCGTGAGCTGTACCTAACTGCAGGCTGGAGACTGACAATAGTGTGCAGACATCATGACAATAGAAAGTAAGTTAAGATTGGGAGAGAAGCACGACACAGTTTCTTGCTGTAGCAAGGCAATAACTTGTCAGCATAAAAGCAACATGGTGTCTGGGACTCAGATGCTCATCAGTCAATGTTTGAACAAGATGATTCATGCTCTGGCAGCTTATAAGCAGATTGAGGCAGCAGCAATCCCAGAGCAGAGTCTCATGACTGGGCTGTACAAGACTAATCACCAGTGTGTGTAATCCGATTCTTTCACTTTTTGTGATTTACTGGTGGCGTGTTTTCCTGCTCCATATTTACAAGGACTAGAAAAGCCACCCAGTGTCCTTTAAATGCAGCACTTGGCGTGAAATGGGAGTTCCATGGGTGTTGCTGTGGGTGTTCCCACGCAACACCCGTGGAACAAGACACATTTCCAGATTTACGAGGAATCATGAATCTGGAAATGCCTGTAAATGCTATGCCTCCCCAGGGGGGGTGTAGGGAGGCGCAACGAGGAGAAATGTTTTAATTTCTACTCGTTTTTAACATTTTCAATGCATGCTGCATTCTACAGCATGCATTGGAAGAGGAAAAATACCTGTAGTGATTGTTTTTGAGCAGGAAGGTGCCCCTTCCTGCACAAAAAAAATCTCCCCACGACGCAGGTATCCTTGCACCATAGTGCAAGGGTGCCAGCGCCGGTGCATGATTTCAGTTTGTGCACCAGCGCAGGGGGAAGCACAGAGATGCGACATATTGTTGTAAATATGTCGCATCACTGTGCTTTGAAAGTGACTCAGTGCATTGCAGCCAAATGGCTTGCGGAATACACTGAGTCACTTTCATTGTAAATCTGCCCCAAGGTTTTTTTAAATACTTGCCAGCGCATTCTTGAATCTGTATTTCATGGAAACAAGTGAGGTTTCCAACATGTCCAAGATTGAAATGGCATGAAGCCTCTGAGGTTGCGAGGAGAGGGGCACATTCCTTCATATGCTCAGGTTCTGCCCTGAGATACGGGCCTACTGGTTGGCATTGCAGGAACAGATAAAGGAGGTGACGAACCTTCCCCCATCCATGTACAATAAGCTCTGGCTATCACTAGGTCATGCTGTGGCCAAAAGAAACATAGCACGCATGTGGGATGCGCCAGATACACCAGCAGCGGCAGATTGGGAAGATGACATGGACTGGTGAATACTGGCATAAACAAGCATTTGCAATGCAATCGGTCTCGCCTTTGGGAGCTTATGTCACTGAAAATACAAGATTTGAAAAAAATATTATTGTCTACCAGTGTGTGTGGAAGACAATTTCAATGGACTGGAACCTAGAGAATACTAAAGTGATTCAGGTATTTTACTGACCTCTGCTGGTCGTTTTCTATCAAGAAAGTTCAATAGAGACAGTTGAACAGAAAAAGTCCCTAAGCAGAAGCAGACAAGTCCTAGGGCTGATCTCCAAAACCCACAAAGTACATACACGTATAAGTATATACTAAAGTACACACAAGAGGTCTCAAATGCTCAACCTAAGAACGATACACCTGGGTAGAGGTTGCCCACGCAAATGAGAAAAAATGTGTTCCCATGGCGATCATTTTGTGGGATGGGGGAGTAATCCCTGGGGGGACTCAGAACCACTTACGCATGTGATCAATAAGTTTGTCATTGTGTTATTCTTGATTAACGAATGCTTTGCTGATTTCTGCATTACATATGCCTCATGGGCTGCTCAAATGATATAAGGACCCTTCGTGGCCCAGTGATTATGTTGCACTTTCTTTTTGCATTTTATTGTGTTATGAAATTCAACAAAAAGATTCTTTAAAAAAAAGATTGAAATGGCAAGCATGCAAAAGTCAAACAGCAGCTTTGGATGTGTTCTGGTGGTGATTTCCAGGTTGCAGTTGGAACGTGCATGGCGCTTTCATTTGGACAGAAATGAATCATAATAATTAAGTGCATATATCCATGGCCATTTGAGTACACCTGTGTCCTAGATTTTCTAAGACAGACTTTCCTCAAGGGCTCCTAGAATCAACTTTCCAGGATTAATAGTTGGTTTTATGTGCCTTCAAGTAAACATGCTCACCGACAGGCGAAAGTAGGTAAAGTATTTTTTGCCTTCTATACAGTGCCAAGATGCACAACCCAGTAGCTCACTCATCATGATAGGAACCATCATGGTATTTAGATCTGGGGATCTCTAGTTGGCAATGGTATTCACCTTTGTCTAAATAGGGACCCTTACTTCTAAGTCAGGATAAGGGGATTACACTCCTTAATAACCCCTGCTCAACCCCTTGGTAGCTTGGCACCAGCAGACAGGCTTATCTCAGAGGCAGTGTGTTAAGCATTTGTGAATATACACAGTAATACAGTGAAAACACTACAGATAGACAAAACCCAGGTTTTATAAAAATAAGTATTCTTTATATAGACTTAACACAAGACCACAAACGACAAAAATCCACAATACTACACTTAAGATTGCATAAAGATGATAAAACGTTGCTTAGTTCAAGTTGATGATAAATGCGACAAATTTCTCAACAAAGTACCTGGATGTGTAACGCAAAGTAAACAAAAGGCTCGCAAAAAGGGAGATGCGTCCGTGATCCGGGAGAGATGATGCGTCGTGCCTCAATGCTTGCGCAGAGTAGGGGATGCATCGTGACCCTTACGGGTGTGGAGGTGATGCGTGGATTCTCGGCCTGCGGGCCCATTGTAGTGCGCAAGATGGCGCCTTGATTCGATGCGATGATCCGGTTGCGATGCAAGAAAGTGGCGCCCTTGATGCGGCGATGCAATGACTCTGTAATTTGAAGACATGACAGGCCTTGCGACACGCTTCTCCAGTGATGCGATGGCGACTCCCTTGATGGCGTCACGCTTCTCCGGTGATGCGACAGCAGGCAGCTTCGATGAACACATGCTTCCAGGGAGATGTGGCGAAGGCTCGCTTCTCCGGCGATACAACGATTTCAGCTGCGGCGACAAAAAGCTTCCTCTCGATGCGTCGCGCTTCCAGCTCCCAGTGACACGCAAATGTCTGGAGTTGAGAATTCCCAGCAAGAAAATTCAGAAGGGAGCCTGGGGTGAAGTCTTTTGTCCCTGAGACTTCAGCAGGAGGCAAGCACAATTCAATCCCTTGGAGAATATTCTGTAAATGAAAGTACTGAAAAAGTTCCTTCTCCTTTCCTTGGCAATGAAGCAACCACTGCAGGCCAACCCAGCAAACAGCACACTGGCAGAGGGGCAGTAAAACTCCTGCAGCTTCCTTGGTTCTTCTCCTTGCAAAAGGTTTCTTATTCCACAAGTGATCTAATTTCTTGGGATCAGTGTCCCAATATTTATACCCCAAAATCCTTTGTTCTCTGAAGGCAGAGAGGCCTCTGCCTAGTCCAAATCAGTTTCTGAGCACGTTGTTTATATGACTCTCTTCTTCCTTTCACTGTGCAGGTCAGAGACATTAGCCGCCCCACATGAGGTGAAGCCAGCACAGGGGAGGGAAGATACAGCTCTGGAGCACTTTGTTGACAAGATTCTTTATCTCCTTTCACAGTACAGGGCAGAGACATCAGACAAGCCACAGGAGATGGAACCAGCATTGGAGAGGGAAGGTCCAGCCCTATTCAGGTCTCAGGTGCAACTCCTCCCTCCCATCTAGATGCAGATCTCTCTATTCACCACAGGGCTGCCCCAGCCTGTCTCCTGGAATCCCCCAGCCCTGTCACTCACAAACCCAGACAAGGAATACACAACCTAGCAGAGGCAGGCCTGGAGAGTTAGGCAAGAAAATACCTACTTTCTAAAAGTGGTATTTTCAAACACAGAATATTAAAACCAACTTTACTAAAAGATGTATTTTTATCATTCTGATTTCAGGCTTACTAAATTCGAATTTCTACCATGTTCCCTGAGTCAGTTAGGATTATAAGAAAGTAATAATCTAACTGCCCATTCTAGCCTATCGAGAACAGATAGACTTCAATAGTGAAAAATGGAAATGGCTGTTATTCACTACTAGGACATGCTACACACATCAGAGCATGTCCTACCTTATAGTTACAATGCACCCTGCCCTTGGGCCTACCATAGGGGCGTCTAATATGAAGCAAAGGGAAGGTTTAGGGACTGGCAAGTGGGTGCACTTGGTCAAGTCGACATGGCAGTGCTAGACTGCACATAGGCTTTGCAATGGCAGGGCTGAGACACACTTTATAAGCTGCTTCTGTGGGTGGCACGGATCACTGACATAATATCGACTACAAAAATATAGGCATTTAAAATATCGACTCCAAAATATCGACTACAAAAATATCAAAGTCCTATCTACAAACAGGTAAGTACAAATATTTCGATTCAAAAATATAATTTAAAAATATGTACTTTGTAAAAATATCGAATTTATTAAAATTAATTTAAAATTAAAAAAACTATTAATTCTAAATAACTAAAATATACTTAAAAATACTTAAATAACCTTAAAATTATTAAATAATTAATTTAAGTTATAAAAAAATAATACAATTATATTTCTTAGAACATATATATATATTAACATACTATTATTAAAAAATATACAATAATATTACCGTAGCATAGCAAGAGTATTACAATTACTATTCCCACTCCAATGAGTACAACAGTAGGGAAAGCGTTGGATAGTGTAGTGGTAAAAATTACTATTCTGACTCCAAAGAGTTCAACAGTACGGAAAGCGTTGGATAGCTTAGGGGTAAAAATTACTATTCCCACTCCAAAGAGTGCAAAAATAGGGAAAGCGTTGGATAGCTTAGGGGTAAACATTACTATTCCCACTCCAGTGAGTGCAACAGTAGGGAAAGCGTTGGATAGCGTAGGGGTAAAAATTACTATGCCCACTCCAGAGAGTGCAACAGTAGGGAAAGTGTTGGATAGGGTAGGGGTAAAAATTACTATTCCCACTCCAAAGAGTGCAACAGTAGGGAAAGCGTTGGATAGCGTAGGGGTAAAAATTACTATTCCAACTCCAAAGAGTGCAACAGTAGGGAAAGCGTTGGATAGCGTAGGGGAAAAAATTACTATTCCCACTCCTGTGAGTGCAACAGCAGGGAAAGCATTGGATAGCGTAGGGGTAAAAATTACTATTCCCACTCCAGTGAGTGCAACAGTAGAGAAAGCGTTGGATAGCGTAGGGGTAAAAACTTACTATTCCCACTCCAGTGAGTGCAACAGTAGGGAAAGCGTTGGATAGCGTAGGGGTAAAAATTACTATTCCCACTCCAAAGAGTGCAACAGTAGGGAAAGTGTTGGACAGCGTAGGGGTCAAAATTACTATTCCCACTCCAGTAGGTGCAACAGTAGGGAAAGCGTTGGATAGCGTAGGGGTAAAAATTACTATTCCAACTCCAAAGAGTGCAACAGTAGGGAAAACGTTGGATAGCGTAGGGGTAAAAATTACTATTCCCACTCCAAAGAGTGCAACAGTAGGGAAAGGGTTGGATAGCGTAGGGGTTAAAATTACTATTCCCAATCCAAAGGGTGCAACAGTAGGGAAAGCGTTGGATAGCGTAGGGGTAAAAATTACTATTCCCACTCCAGTGAGTGCAACAGTAGGGAAAGCGTTGGATAGCCTACAGATAAAAATTACTATTCCCACTCCAGTGGGTGCAACAGTAGGGAAAGCGTTGGATAGCATAGGGGTAAAAATTACTATTCCCACTCCAGTGAGTGCAACAATAGGGAAAGCGTTGGATAGCGTAGGGGTTAAAATTACTATTCCCACTCCAAAGAGTGCAACAGTAGGGAAAGCGTTGGATAGCGTAGGGGTTAAAATTACTATTCCCACTCCAAAGAGTGCAACAGTAGGGAAAGCGTTGGACAGCGTAGAGGTAAAAATGACTATTCCCACTCCAGTGGGTGCAACAGTAGGGAAAGCGTTGGATAGCGTAGGGGTAAAAATTACTATTCCCACTCCAGTGGGTGCAACAGTAGGGAAAGCGTTGGATAGCGTAGGGGTAAAAATTACTATTCCCACTCCAGTGAGTGCAACAGTAGGGAAAGCGTTGGATAGAGTAGAGGTAAAAATTACTATTCCCACTCCAGTGGGTGCAACAGTAGGGAAAGCGTTGCATAGCGTAGAGGTAAAAATTACTATTCCCACTCCAAAGAGTGCAAAAATAGGGAAAGCGTTGGATAGCTTAGGGGTAAAAATTACTATTCCCACTCCAGTGAGTGCAACAGTAGGGAAAGTGTTGGATAGCGGAGGGGTAAAAATTACTATTCCCACTCCAGTGAGTGCAACAGTAGAGAAAGCGTTGGATAGCGTAGGGGTAAAAATTCCTATGCCCACTCCAGTGAGTGCAACAGTAGGGAAAGCGTTGGATAGGGTAGGGGTAAAAATTACTATTCCCACTCCAAAGAGTGCAACAGTAGGGTAAGCGCTGGATAGCGTAGGGGTAAAATTTACTATTCCCACTCCAGTGAGTGCAACAGGAGGGAAAGCATTGGATAGCATAGGGGTAAAAATTACTATTCCCACTCCAGTGGGTGCAACAGTAGGGAAAGCGTTGGATAGCATAGGGGTAAAAATTACTATTCCAACTCCAAAGAGTGCAACAGTAGGGAAAGCGTTGGATAGCGTAGGGGTAAAAATTACTATTCCCACTCCAGTGGGTGCAACAGTAGGGAAAGCGTTGGATAGCGTAGGGGTAAAAATTACTATTCCCACTCCAGTGAGTGCAACAGTAGGGAAAGCGTTGGATAGAGTAGAGGTAAAAATTACTATTCCCACTCCAGTGGGTGCAACAGTAGGGAAAGCGTTGCATAGCGTAGAGGTAAAAATTACTATTCCCACTCCAAAGAGTGCAAAAATAGGGAAAGCGTTGGATAGCTTAGGGGTAAAAATTACTATTCCCACTCCAGTGAGTGCAACAGTAGGGAAAGTGTTGGATAGCGGAGGGGTAAAAATTACTATTCCCACTCCAGTGAGTGCAACAGTAGAGAAAGCGTTGGATAGCGTAGGGGTAAAAATTACTATGCCCACTCCAGTGAGTGCAACAGTAGGGAAAGCGTTGGATAGGGTAGGGGTAAAAATTACTATTCCCACTCCAAAGAGTGCAACAGTAGGGTAAGCGCTGGATAGCATAGGGGTAAAATTTACTATTCCCACTCCAGTGAGTGCAACAGGAGGGAAAGCATTGGATAGCGTAGGGGTAAAAATTACTATTCCCACTCCAGTGGGTGCAACAGTAGGGAAAGCGTTGGATAGCATAGGGGTAAAAATTACTATTCCAACTCCAAAGAGTGCAACAGTAGGGAAAGCGTTGGATAGGGTAGGGGAAAAAATTACTATTCCCACTCCAGTGAGTGCAACAGTAGGGATAGCATTGGATAGCGTAGGGGTAAAAATTACTATTCCCACTCCAGTGATTGCAACAGTAGAGAAAGCGTTGGATAGCGTAGGGGTAAAAATTACTATTCCCACTCCAGTGAGTGCAACAGTAGGGAAAGCGTTGGATAGCGTAGGATAAAAATTACTATTCCCACTCCAAAGAGTGCAACAGTAGGGAAAGCGTTGGACAGCGTATGGGTCAAAATTACTATTCCCACTCCAGTGGGTGCAACAGTAGGGAAAGCGTTGGATAGCGTAGGGGTAAAAATTACTATTCCAACTCCAAAGAGTGCAACAGTAGGGAAAGCGTTGAATAGCATAGGGGTAAACATTACTATTCCCACTCCAAAGAGTGCAACAATAGGGAAAGCGTTGGATAGCGTACGGGTTAAAATTACTATTCCCACTCCAAAGAGTGCAACAGTAGGGAAAGTGTTGGACAGCGTAGAGGTAAAAATGACTATTCCCACTCCAGTGGGTGCAACAGTAGGGAAAGCGTTGGATAGCGTACGGGTAAAAATTACTATTCCCACTCCAGTGGGTGCAACAGTAGGGAAAGCGTTGGACAGCGTAGGGGTAAAAATTACTATTCCCACTCCAGTGAGTGCAACAGTAGGGAAAGCGTTGGATAGCGTAGAGGTAAAAATTACTATTCCCACTCCAGTGGGTGCAACAGTAGGGAAAGCGTTGCATAGCGTAGGGGTAAACCTTACTTTTCCCACTCCAAAGAGTGCAACAGTAGGGAAAGCGTTGGATAGCGTAGGGGTAAAAATTACTATTCCCACTCCAAAGAGTGCATCAGTAGGGAAAGCGTTGGATAGCGTAGGGGTTAAAATTACTATTCCCACTCCAAAGAGTGCAACAGTAGGGAAAGCGTTGGATAACGTAGAGGTAAAAGTCACTATTCCCACTCCAGTGGGTGCAACAGTAGGGAAAGCGTTGGATAGCGTAGGGGTAAAAATTACTATTCCCACTCCAGTGAGTGCAACAGTGGGGAAAGCGTTGGATAGCGTAGAGGTAAAAATTACTATTCCCACTCCAGTGGGTGCAACAGTAGGGAAAGCGTTGGATAGCGTAGGGGTAAAAATTACTATTCCCACTCCAGTGAGTGCAACAATAGGGAAAGCGTTGGATAGCGTAGGGGTATAAATTACTATTCCCACTCCAAAGAGTGCAACAGTAGGGAAAGCGTTGGATAGCGTAGGGGTTAAAATTACTATTCCCACTCCAAAGAGTGCAACAGTAGGGAAAGCGTTGGACAGCGTAGAGGTAAAAATGACTATTCCCACTCCAGTGGGTGCAACAGTAGGGAAAGCGTTGGATAGCGTAGGGGTAAAAATTACTATTCCCACTCCAGTGGGTGCAACAGTAGGGAAAGCGTTGGATAGCGTAGGGGTAAAAATGACTATTCCCACTCCAGTGAGTGCAACAGTAGGGAAAGTGTTGGATAGCGTAGAGGTAAAAATTACTATTCCCACTCCAGTGGGTGCAACAGTAGGGAAAGCGTTGCATAGCGTAGGGGTAAAAATTACTTTTCCCACTCCAAAGAGTGCAACAGTAGGGAAAGTGTTGGATAGCGTAGGGGTTAGTCAAAGTCAAAAGCAAGCTTTATTCGATTACTTAAAATCATAAAAGCAACAAGACAATACATATTTAAAAATTTGACATGTCGCAAAGTACATATAATTAAAATCATTAATAAGTCAAACCCGGTAGCAGTATCTAGTGCATTCAAGTAGATAAAAGTTGGTACAAAAACAATTCAATCACAGTGTAATAAATAGGAGAATAATTAACTTAAAAACGTTAACAGAATCTGCATTATAGTGAGATCACCCTTCCAAGTACCTCGGGGATAGCTTCCTGGCCTTCGTGCGCATGGCTGCGACCAGAAAGCTAGCAACCCCGAAGACTATCCTAGAGCTACCTAGTAGCTGTAAGTAAAGTAGGGCTGGGCGTACTTGTACAAAACCTGCTTCCCTTAAAATAGGGGCCAAAAACTGCTTTCTGCTCTTCTTGAAGTGATCACAAAACATTACAAATGCATGAGGGACTGCTCTGAAAAGTTATCGCAGCTGCAAGGGGTTGACTCGTCTGGGACCCCCCATACGGGGAAGTCACCTAAGGAGTACTGTATAATGTTGAACCTAAATCTAATAAGCAAGTGTCGATGGTATGGGCGGCTTACAATTTTTAGATAAGGTTCAATTGAGGGCGTAGACAGGAGAAGGAAGTTGGCTCTGGCTATAGGTTTAGTCAGTTCTTCACTCTCCCGCGTTTGAGATGCCCTCCTCAAAAAGTTATCCTTAATCCATTTCACATCCCCCCTACAAATTGTGTTTGGGTGGCTGAAAAGGTTGGGCCTGCTAAGACTTCCCAGTGCGCCTTTTACGTAAGTCAGCCACGGAATCTTTGAAGCGTTATCCAGAGCCATGCAGTCCCTGAGAATAGTGTGGTTAAGTGTAATGTCATTGTTCAGCCAGGTTTTGGCCCAACATACCAATGGTGCCAAAAGAAGCAGGTCAGTAATGTAACCTAAACCTAACTCAGAGTGTAGTGAAAAAACTGCTGTGGATTGTGGAACACTTAGTAGAGATCTAAGAAACTGGTTTTCCACGATCTGCATAGGGGTTAAAATTACTATTCCCACTCCAAAAAGTGCAACAGTAGGGAAAGCATTGGATAGCTTAGGGGTAAAAATTACTATTCCCACTCCAGAGAGTGCAACACTAGGGAAAGTAAATACTTCATATATTATTTAAAAAAAGAAAAATTAATATCTATAAAAAATTAATTAAAAGTAATTACCAATTTAATATAATATAATAATTAATCAATTAAAATTACAAATTAAAATTAATTATTACAATTAGTTATCTATTAATCCACATTAATTACAAATTAACAATTAATGAATTAACAATTAAAAATTAATTAACAATTAATTCAAATTAAATACAATTAAATCAATTGAATTATTTAATTAATTATAAATAAATTACTTCCCTCCCTATTCCCCTATAAACCCACAACCCGCTACAGAAAGTAAATTAGTAAAATTAACATAATTAGCAACTAATCAATTAAATAAAATTAATTGGCAATTAAAATTTAAATATTTACCCATAAAAAAGTAATTAACAATGAATTCTAAAAAAATACCAATAAATATTTTTACATATTTAATTAATTATAAATAAATTACTTCCCACCCAATTCCCCTATAAACCCACAACCCGCTACAGAAAATAAATTAGTAAAATTAACATAATTAGCAATTATTCAATTATTTAAAATTAATTGCCAATTAAAATGTAATTAATTACTAAATATAAATAAATTAACAATTAATTAAAAATGAATACCAATAAATACTTTTACATATTTAATTAATTAATTAATTAATTCCCCTATAAACCCACAACCCGCTACAGAATTAAATTACGCAAAAATTAAAAACACAAAATTCATTTATTAAAATTAATTATAACATAAATACACACTTTTCACACATATAATAACATAAAAAACACTATAAAAAATTCGATATTATTAAAAATTCGATAATTTTAATAACCTATATTATTTACTTCACTATTTTAACTTTCTATATTTGTAACATTGGATATTACATCACTTACCTTAAAAATTATATTTTTGATGTCTATATTCTGTCCATTTGATATTTTGTCCATTCTATATTTTAAACTCGATATTATGTCCATTCGATATTTTTTACTCGCTATTTTGACTGTTTACCGGGTGGCACAATCAGTGCTGCAAGCCCACCAGCAGCATTTGATTTACAAGCCCTGGGCACACATGGCACACTGTACTAGGGACTGACAGGTAAATCAAATAACCCAATCATGGAATCACCAATTAATACATCAATTTAACATAGGGAGCACTTGCACTGTGGCACTGATTAGCAGTGGCACAGTGCCCAAAGCATATAACCAGCAAAAACATATTAAAACAGAGGAGGCAATCCAACAAAATGGAAGGGAGACTCACGCCAATGATGCCAGGTCTAACAATGGTCCTATCACGTGTCTCTAGGAGGTCAAACAGAGTCGTTTGAACTTTTAGAATCTGCACCACTAAGCTTGGTCTCAGCTAAGACATGGTTCATCGATGCCATTACATCTGCACATCTTAAAGCGAGTTAGAAATCTGACCACCTAAAAACCATACTCCAGCGTATTCTCAAATAGGATAATTCTGTGCTGAATGCTGGTTTTCAGGACAACAATCTCATCCCAAATGTATGTACACCCAAGATATCTCCTTACATTCCATTGAACCCTTCGTCAAACAATGATAGCCTATGAAAAGTTATGTTATGTTATGTTATCCCGAGTTTTATAGAGCGCTCAGCTACTCAAACAGAGTGTCGAGGCGCTATAGATAGTTTGTGGGATTTTATAGTCTATCTATACCAAACTAAGCTTCTCTATAGGGTAGGTTAATAGTTGTGGCAAATAGCAACAGGCATGAGCAAGAAACTGTCTGATTCTGACTCGACCCCCTGGGGACAGTCTTTGTTCTGTGCATGTCAAGTCCAGAGCAATTTCAGCATACTGGGCGAGCAGAGTTATAGGTCATTACGTGTGATTTGTAGGCTAACTACCCATGTGCTCTCCATGTGTTTATTCACCACAACTTATTGGACTTGGACAAAACACGAAAAGGCTGTTTTAGTCTAAATGTATTGAATTCTAAACAGCTGTTTGTTCATATAATAAAGGAATAGTGTGGTGTCTATAGGTATTAAGGGCTTGTTAATATTCTTTACTACAAGTACTAGTCTTCCTTGTAACATTCCTGGATTCCTGACCGATCAGTTCCCTCCCTGTCCTCCTACGCCCTGGTCCGTATGTTGAACAGAGTGACAGAAACCTGGAGGCATAAGTACAATGGAAGTGCTGAAGCCTTCATGGCTTAACGCCTATCTCCGCCACTTGAGAAACACAGGGCTGCACCATATTTACAAGAATATGGTGCAGCCCTGTGCTTCCCCCTGCGCTGGAACTACAATTAGCAGCCTAGCGCCAATGCAGGCACCCTTGCAGCAGTGGAAGGGTGTCTGCGTGCAGGGGAAGATTGTTTATGTGCAGGAAGGTCCCCCTTCCTGCACATAAACAATCTTTAAATGCCATTTTGTAACTTTTATGTGTGAGGCACACACAGAAGTTACAAAATTGCATTTTTTTAAATGATTGTTTATGTGCAGAAAGGGGGACCTTCCTCTACATAAACAATCATTGGCCTTTTGCTGTTTTCATGTGTGGTGCACAAGGGAGCACACATGAAAACAGCAAACACGAGGAGAAATGAAACATTTCTCCTCATTGCGCCAGGGTAAGACCAGGTTTTCCCTGGTCTTAATTCTGGCGATGCCTCCTATTTATGCCTCCCCTGCAAATCGGAGGCAGCTTCAGAATCAATGGGTGTTGCGGTGGTAAGCCCACAGCAACACCCATTGCCCTACCCTTTCACTCTAAGCATAGTGTAAAAGGGGACCATATTTACAAGGCAGCGTTAAGCCACGTTAAGTGGCTTAATGCTGCCTTGTAAATAAGGTGAAGCCCCTATCGCCACAGGAATGACGCAAAAAGTGATGTTTCCATGGCAATAGGGGCTTGTACATATGCCCCTTTATGCTGTTTCTTAGGTATAAGGGTACATGGGCTGGCAGGGGATACAAGACTTAAGCCACTGAAGGAAAGAAAGAAAACATGGGAATTCAGATTTATAGTATATCTTGAAATAGCAGTACTTTCTATTGAAGGGCCGCAAGGCTGTTTGTCTCCCCCTCATCATGGACTAAGGACTGCGCTGAAGAATATGAGGGATCAGGGAAATTAAAAATCACTGGCGCCGGCGGCAGTTTAGCCCAGCACCATGTGATTCTGGGCAATAGCTTGCTTAACCTTCCCGGCGGCCCCCAGCGTTGGGACACCTCTCTGTAAGTAGCTGTGTGCTTTAAAAATGCTGGTATTTCATCTGTTCTTTGTAAAGAGCTCCAGTGCTTCTGTTCGTGTGGATACCTAATAAACAATGCATAATAAAATGAATAATATACAATATGAACAATCAATCAATCAATCAATCAATCATACCATTTGTATAGCGCACTACTCACCCGGAAGGGTCTCAAGGCGCTTGGGGGAAGGGGTCAGCTATTGCTCGAATAGCCAGGTCTTGAGTTGTCTCCTGAAGGCGAGATGGTCCTGGGTCAGCCGAAGGTGGATGGGGAGGGAGTTCCATGTCTTGGCCGCCAGGTAGGAGAAGGATCTGCCTCCGGCGTTGGCTCTTCGGATGCGTGGTACGGCGGCGAGGGCGAGGCTAGTGGAACGCAGCTGACGGATGGGCGTGTAGAAGGTCAGGCGGTCATTGAGGTCATTGGGGCCCAGGTCGTGGAGAGACTTGTGTGCGTGGGTGAGGAGCCTGAACGTGATCCTCTTGCTGACGGGGAGCCAGTGCAGGTCCCTCAGGTGGCCGGAGATGTGGCTGCGTCGGGGGATGTCCAGGATGAGTCGGGCGGAGGCGTTCTGGATGCGTTGGAGTCTTTTCTGTAGCTTGGCTGTGGTTCCGGCGCAGAGGGTGTTTCCGTAGTCCAGTCGTCTGGTGACGAGTGCCTGGGTGACCGTCTTCCTGGTTTCGGTCGCGATCCAGCAGAAGATCTTGCGGAGCATGCGTAGGGTGTTGAAGCACGATGAGGAGATGGCGTTGACTTGTCTGGTCACCGAGAAGGAGGAGTCCAGGATGAAGCCCAGGTTGCGTGCGTGGTCTGTTGGCTTGGGAGTGGTGCCCAGGGCGCTTGGCCGCTTGGAACACAGTTCCAAGCGTCCAACATGACCTTTTGGAGATTGTAGTCCAGTTGGAAGGTAGAAGAGCCAGGGTAGGCCAACACGGAGACAGTGGAAAACTTCATATAAACCTTGTTCTGCCATTACGGAGAAGTATCTTTCAAGCCCTGACGGCAACTCACTGTTCAAACCTCTTTATTTGTTTCTCAGACTTTCAAATGACTCAATCTTTGGTAGTCACAGTTCTAGGAATGTATCTAAGGATGTTGCAGCCACCCATGCTCGCGGAGAGACGTTTTTCAGGCTATCATTATTACTCACCTAACTACTATTACTCACCTAATTCTGGGCCAAAGCAAGCCTGGCAAGCAGTGCTCAATTTGTAGATGAATAGTGGCCTAAAGTAATCCCCAGAAGCCCTCAGATAGTCATATAGAATGTCTGGGAGAGAATTACCAACGCTCGGGCTGGCATATCGCCTGCTTCATCACGTCAAATCTGGCCAACAAACTGACAGCCAGGTGTCGGACCTTGAGGAGAATTAAGCGTTGAACATTGCAATCAGCCATCATGTGGGTTTCTGGAGAACAACGTGACTTTATTAACCCCAGCACTCAGCAACAAGATGGCGCCCGCCCGTACCTAGTCTTAACGGGTCCGTACCTGAGGACTGGCTCCGGCGGCGTGGTCCGTGGGGTGAGTTAACAGGAACGGTGGAGTGTGAAGGTGACAGCCCAACGATAGATGGTGTCGGCAAGCAGTACAGGATCGTGGGAGGTGCCGGAGATCGGGTCAGCGACCGGATGGTGCCTGTGACTTGCACCGCTGTGACCCTGATCCGAATGAAAGTCCGATCACGGCGTACCTTGCGGATGACACCGAGGGGAGTCGATCCGGCATCTGTGGCCTGGAGAAAGTGAGGCGGCCCGCTTTCCCCCCCGCCTTCGGCCCTGCTGCGGGTTTGAGCGCCACTCTTCAATGGAGCTGCCTGGTTCAAAAATGGTGCCCGCAAAGTGCCGCGACTACCATAAACGGCGAAAGGAGTCGGAATCCGATGAAGGAATACCACGGCAGACAGGAGGAGGTAGGAGGTTGACTCCGTCGAACCACCCGATACTGCACGCTTGACCCCCCCATAGCTACTCATGCTGGCTGGATGCAGCAATGACAGTCACTGCCTGACCCTAACGTGGCAGACTGGATATACGCACTGCAATCGCGCTTAGGATACCACCTTCCTCCCCTCTGACAAAAGTGGCACACACCGGAGGTCTTCCGACGCCCGTCCTGGGAGCTGCGCCCTGGGGGTGAAGCCCAGCACTAGCAATCAGAACAGGCACAATGCAAACTTGGGCCCCCCTGGCAGGGCATACCGCCGACTGTGCCCCCGTTATAACAACTGCCCGAGTGGCCCTGACAAGGAACCCGGCGCGCTCACGAGACGGCTGTGAACAAAACCGGGGCACTTCATAAACGGAGGCTCTGCCACACATGTCCCGGACACCGGCAACACCCCGCACACAAAGAACCACTCCAGCCAGCACAATGGGAAAACCAAAAATCACGCAGAACCTTACGGTACCTGAGACTGCACCGGATAATCAGCCGAGTACCTGCACATTGGCTAAGCTGGCAACTATAGTCCACCAGATCCATGGAAACTTTTTTTCCAAACTACCGTCCCCCTACCCCTCCCCGCTCTACTCCTCTCCACTTTCCTGCTACTGACCTCTGCCTTCACCTGTCCTGGCCCTTAGTCCCCACCCTGTCTATCTGTGAATTTTCCCTCGCCATTTGAGATCTAGCTATTCTGTCTGGTGTCCGATGGAGCTACCTGGTTTAGCTATAGGGGAGACAGGTCGGGGATTCCCCCCTTGGACGTCACCTACCCAGTCGGTCTTTAGCCAGACTTCCTTTCATCTCTCCTGTCGTCTCTTCCTGCATCCTCCCTCTATTTATGTCTCTCCTTCTCTCCTCTCTCGATGTATTGAGACTGAACTATTTTGTCGAATGCCCGATGGAGCTACCTGGTTTAGCTATAGGGGAGATGAGCCGTGGACTCCCTCCTCGGTCGTCACCTACCCAGTCGGCCTTTAGACAAGATTTCATTTCATCTCTCCTTGTGGTCTCTTCCCCTATCCCCCCTTTCTGTCCTTCCCTGCCCCCTCCCCTCTACGCTCCATTTATTTTGCCTTCCATGTTTCTTTAAATGTTTTTCCCATTGAGACCTAGCTATTTGGCCAATGCCCGGTGGAGCTACCTGATAGCTATAGAGGAGATGGGTTTTGGGACTTCCCCTCGACCGTCACCTACCCAGCCGGACTTTGGACAGACTTTCCTTGAGTCTTTCTGCGTATCTTCCTCCTACCCCTTTTCCCTTACCTCCTTCCCCTCTACACTTCAATTATCTCGTCTTCTATGCTCTTGTAATTGTTTGTCTAGCAACTGATGTACATTAGAACTGATGTAATCTTGTAATGTAATTTTTGTGGAACCTCATGTAAAGCGCTCTGATACCTCCGGGTCTAGCCAGCGCTATATAAAACTCTTAAAATAAATAAATAAATAATAAAATATGCCTCCTTCATCCGCCATCAGACACTTTCCACCCCTTTATCCAATTTTGTTAAGTTCTCTACTTTATTTCTTTATGAATAACTTCCTTCGTTCTCTCCCTATTTATTTCTTCCTTTTGTGTTGTCCACCCTCTTGCTCAAGGTCAAAGTCTGATGAGGAAAAGTAAGTGCTGGTGCCCATAAACAAGTGCCGATGGGCCCCACCTGCAACCACCGGCTCAAGTTAAGCTCTGCTGGCAAACTTCCTAGTACGCAATCTGGGGAGGTGGATTTGTGTGGTGGGTATTTGAAATGAGGACATTATAAGGCGCTCCACTGGAGCAAGTCATTGCACTACACACTTTTGAGAGGAGAGAGCAAGACCTGGCTGAAACAAAAAATGTCCAACTGAAGCATAAAAACCATCGAAGTATTTTTCTAGACGTAAAGAGTTGTGCACAGATAGGCATTATTCTTTACTAACTCTTGATGGGTACCTTAAAAAAAGCCAAAGTAACGGTTTCCCCAGGCATATAAAAGAAGCAAAATCATTTCTGATGAACAAGTTTTTACCCTAAGCTATCACCTCTGTGTTTATTGATTGTAACCATACCTGTGACTCTTTTTATGATGCCTGACCTTTTCTTTGCCGACTACCTTTGAGAACAAGCGTAGTAATTTGTATATTCTCGAGGCTCTTTACTTCATTCATATATGTGATCATGTTAGCTAGTTCAATCATACCCTACCTTCCCTTCATGTAAAGCGCTATGATGCCCACTAGGGTCATGATCGCGCTGTACAAAACTTTATAAATGAATAAAAAATAAAATATCACTAAGGGCATCAAGTGGTATATACAGAGCCGACCCTTGTTCCAATAGCGACCTGGCCAGAAAGAAATGGCCGCCCTCACTGCTGGTGAATAACATGAGGCTGTAGCCACTTTTCCCAGGCCAGTCCCTGGCTGGCTTCATCAAGGCAGCTACTTACCTCTGAACACACATTTCCGCCCCTCTTCTGAATCACCCACAACCTATTTAGAAGTTTTTGTTCAGGAGGTGAGGGAGTGTTGATGTGTGGCGAAGGGAGTGAGAGGAGGATGTGAGGGGAAGGTAGGAGGCTAATAGGGTGCTAAAAACTGCGACTGCGGCACTTAAAAATGAATAAAGGCCATTTAAACGCGATCACTGGAGCCAAAGTAGGGACGTTGCTGTTTGCATTACCTTTATGACAATGTCACCCCTCTAAAGAATGGCGCCCTGGGCCCAGCTCGCCCATGTCAAAAGCTGGGCCTTGGTATATACAAACCAAGGGTGGGATGGTGAGGTGGGGTGGGGCGGGTGAGAAGCAAAATGCCAGTTTGTCTGGAAATGCAAAAACCTGCGTGGTGTCCAGTGCCTGCCAGAGTTAATGACGCTAACAACACATAGTGACTGCACCCACTTCATTTAAAATCACCTTAATGTACGATTTGGCAGGATACGATCCGTGTGTTCTTTACCTGTGAGTATTTTAACATCTATTTGTTTTGCATGCATTGAGTTCAACATTGTTTATCACATAATGGTTGATGCAGCTTCAAAGGGTACGTCCTGGCATTCTTCCTGTGCGCACCGGCTCATCCTCTCTGAGTAATGCACAGTTCAAGTCATCGTCGGGCCATTTAAATATTTACAGTAGGCCGGGGAATAAAGATGGATGCATTAATTATTTAGATCTTTCTCTACAAAAGTACATCCTATTTAGGATAAAGGACTTCTTCAGAAGAACACAAAGGACATAAGAATCTTTTATTTTTCTTAAAGACAAACTTTGCAAAGAAATTATAATTCATGTATTATTAATATATGAGGTTTCTGCATACTAATGAAATGCCAATTAGCCCATTTAGTTTCTCTTTATGAAATGAGTTTGTGCAGAAGCTTGATGGTGCTCTTCTCAGTTCCCATTTGCAAAAGATACATAAATGTAGGTTGTGTAATACCTTGAAACCACATGTCAGCTGAACCTGGAGTGACCGAGGGCATAGTTGGAGTTATCATCTTTATTCCCCAAGGGAACCCACTGTTTTCTTGTGTTCTGAACACAACATGCAGTAGCTTTCAAGGCAGAACAACCGAGAGCTTGGTAAGGTAAGTCCATCAGGAAATTCATCTTGGTGTGCCTTTGAGCACCCCCAATTTAATCTAAGTCTAGTGTACGAACGTGAGAGAGCTCTTACGTTAATCATTTTCTCAAAAGCGGCCAAACAGCCCTTCCAAGTATCACGCATCAGGAGTAAGACTAACGCATTCCAGTGTGGTGGTAACATCACCACACTGAAATGCAAAGTCAGGCATTATAGAGCCTCTTCAGCTGACAAGCGGGAGAGCTGCTAAAGGACCACTCACTGACTGAGCAAAGCGTGAGTGGTAGAGCGCGGTCCATGCTGCTCCGGGCAGGCTTGAGGGCTGGCTGGCTACTACAAATAATTCTGCTACAAATATAACATAATAACCACAATTCACCTGGCACCGTCGCTGCATTACTGGACACTGATTCACTGACGTCACAAGGAGTCAATGCCCAATGGCTATTGCCATTACAGCCAGGACTGACAGTTTAGTTAGTCATGAATAAAGTTTGGCAATGACAGCGCAGCCCAATGCTTCTCGTACCGAGCTGTGTGACCTGTGGTGGTAATCTGTAATGATCATATTTCTATATTACTGGTTTTGGACCTGATCCCACCTGCTGATCCACAGGACTCCAGCCATCACCGGAGTGGCCTTGGTGCCCTAGTAGCCCAGACCACTAACCATTGTGCAGCCTCATGAATGCCTGTTGTCACGAGTAGCAGGTAGAATTGTGAACAAACCGTGGCCGCTGCCGGAGGGAGTCACTGCGACCAAGCCTGTACCGAATTGGCGCTCACAAACACACAGAAGTAAAGTAGTCTCAGGTATCTCCTCCCTAATAAAATGTACTTTTTTACAGCACACAGTCATGATAATTCTGAGCTGCCTTGTGTAAGTTACAGCTGAGCTCTGCAGTCACTGCAGTCTGTCTGCTCACTATAAGTTGAGTTCAGTGTTACGGAGTCAGTAGAACTAAATTGTTTTGGGATGAGGCAGGTGGGGGGTCAACTCTACTTGTACTTTGTTTCAGCACTGAGCATCACTAAGTCAGCAGTATGAGTACCATGCAGATCACAGAACTGTGTTTTATGAAGGTAGCTTGGTGAGTTACTGCTTTTGTCCTATGGCACTAGTTAGTGCCCTTCCATTTCAGGTGCTTTGCAGCAGTTTGAAGATCTTCTTACTTAAACGCAGGAGGTTGACAGTCAATGCCAGACTGATAGGCCTTTTTACGTCGGTGCTAGAAACGACCTTTGGCTATTACTAAAAGTATGTATAACATAGGAGAGAGGAGCTGGCCTCACAGCTAGGGCAGTCAACCTCGAATCTGGGGAACCTGGTTTGAGTTTTGGCAATGACACTGAACACACTGTGATTCTGGGCAAATCACTTAATCTCCCTGTGCCTAACAAAAATGAATGTGTCCTCATTTAATGCAACTGGTGCTACGTAAAGCACTCTGATACCGGATTCGGGTCAAATTCGCACTATATAAATCTCTGTAAAAAAAAAAAACATTGGTACATACAGGAGTTTTCTGCCAGACTTCATCCGTTGGTCTGTGAGTGGACTGGGTCATCAAATGTTTCTTCCATCCACTCCAGCATGCACCAAGGGGCAATGTGAGACCCCACTTCAGCGATTGAATGATTTCACTATGAGTTACAGCATGCTGAACTTTCACAAGGTACATGTATAGATGGTCGGAGTCTGATATAAACAATAGGAATAATCTCAAAATAGCACTTATTTTTCTCAGTGAAATACTTTCATTCTATCAAAGGCACCAATGTTGCTCAACAAACGAAAAACAAGTCAATATATTCGGTGCATATTTATTTAGCACATCTTATATTTGTGAACTGCATAAATTTCAACCCAAATGGTAGATGATATTGCAATTAATGCATTGGCAATATAAGCTTAGAAACAACACATTTCTACATACTAAGTGAATTCAAAAGTGTGTCAATGCGCTCAAGGTGCATAGAGAAAGGGTATTTAGAAGGGATGGGAAGCCTTTGGCAGAAGCCACCGACACTTATTTGAGAGACACGATGCAGGTGATTAACCTGATAGACCAACGCCCATTTGACAAACAGAAACAATACTATGGACATCGTGTCCTTATACACGAGCATTCCCCAAGAACCAGCCTTGATAACCATACGAAGGGCTTTGGAATCCCGTCCACAACCAGCGGAAGTCCCAACCGAATTCATCTCTGATTTACTTGAGATCGCTATGACTAAAAACTTCTTTTTATTCCAAGATGATTTTTTCATGCAGATGAAAGGAGTAGCTATGGGGGCGGCCTTTGCCCCAGATCTGGCAATACTCTATATGAACGAGTACGAACAACATAGGGTCCTTTGTTCCAACAATCCATACCATGAGAGAATTTTGGAATACCGTCGGTATATAGACGATATACTGATAATATGGGAAGGTGATAAGCAAGAATTGGAGGCCTTCACGCACTGGCTGAGATTATTCCTATTGTTTATATCAGACTCCGACCATCTATACATGTACCTGTTTAATTGACCTAGGTCAAGGAGTTCTTAGGGTCTACCCCGTTGTAACGAACTTTCACAAGGAGCACATCCACACACAAGGTCGTTCCCTTTACTGAAACCAAAAAAACATATTTAACTTTAGCCAATATATTTTTTTTAGATTTGATAAGGACCCGGCAGCTCATCGAACCATAACATTCTGCAAAACCCATGACAAAATGAAACAAGAATTGCCAAATGGCTGCCGGTCAACGCCAGACCTATTGACTTTGACAATGCTTGTTTCAACTAGTCACAATATCCATACTTTGTTGGACATTGAGCACAGCGAATCCTTCAAAATTTTCACACTAATTTCTCCTCCCTTATTTCCCTAAACCATAAACAAAGGTAACTTAGTCCAAATTTCTTTTAAATTAAGTGTAACTTTAAGAATTACTTTGTGAATTTGTAGAAGAATGTGTCACTAGAACTTTGTGTGTGAGTACATAGGTCTTCAGGTAAGTAGATATAGATTTGAATGTGTGACCTTGTTATCAGCTCTATAGACAGAAAAGAAAACCCTTATTTAAGTCTGATGTTAGCAGAGACCATTTGATTTTATCAACATTTTATGTATAATATAATTACATAAAGGGGTTTTCACCCACCTCTGTTCATCCATTGGTCTGTTCTTGTGTAATTCATATTTTGCTTCCACCCACTACAGCATACAACATGGGGCAATGGATCAACCTTCTTCAGCCACTGGGTAACTTCTGTTTGAGTGACTACATTTGGACTTTTGACAAGAAGCACATCCACATCTTACTTTCTTTTTCTTTCTTTCTTTCCTTCTTTCTTTCTTTCTTTCCTTCCTTCCTTTTTTACTCTTTCCTTCCTTCCTTCTTTCTTTATTTCTTCCCATCTTTTTCTTTTCTTCCTTTCTTCTTTATTCAATTCTTCCCTTCTTTCATTGCTTTTTCTTTCTTTTTTTATCTTCTTTCTTTCGTTCCTTGCTTTCATCTCTCTATTGTTTCACTTTTCCCTTCCTTCTTCTTTTTATTCTTTCTTCCCTTATTGCCTTCCTTTCTACATTCTTTCCTCCTTCTCACTTCTCTCTTTCCTTTTTTCTTCCATTCTTGCTTTCTTTTTTCGTCCCTTGTTTCATTGCTCCTTTTTCCTTCTTCTTTCATTTTTGCCATGCTTACTTTTGTTCCTCTTTTCTTTCATTCTTTCATTCTTTTTCTTCTTTCTTCTTTCATTCCTTCTTTCCATCTTCCTTTCTTTTTTCTCTTCTTGTTTCCTTCTTTTTGTCTTTCCTTCTATCTGTCTTTCTTTCCTTTTTTGTTTTCTTCTTTCTTTCTTTCTTTCTTTCTTTCCTTCTTTCTTTCTTTCAGTCTTTCTTTTGTTACATATCACCTTCTTTCTTTCCTTTTCCTTCCTTCACATATTCTTCTTTCTTTCTCTCTTTCTTTCTTTCTTCTTTCTTTCTTTCCTCTTACTTCCTTCCATCTTTCTTTCTTTCATTTTAATTTCCTTCTTCCTTTATTTTTCTTTTATCCTCAATTTCCCTTTTCTTTCTTTCTTTCTTTCTTTCTTTCTTTCTTTCTTTCTTTCTATCTTTCTTTCTTTCTTTCTTTCTGTGTACGCCCATTGAGTGCCAGCACTGCAGAAAAGGACAGGATAGATACGGAGCATTTCTGCTCTTTTGTTTTGACGTAGGGCAGTGCTGCAAGATTCCTTGCGGTGCTGCCCTATTCAAAACCTCATAAATGAGGCCCTTTGATTTCCTACAGGGGTTTTCAGCCAGACTTCATCCATTAGTCTGTCTTTCTGTCATTCAATTATTTCTTCCATCTACTCCAGCATGCAACAAGGGACAATGTGAGCCCCCTTCAGCCAAAAACACGACAAAGCAAGAATTGCCAAAAGTCTCAGTGCATTACTGCTCGATACCAATGATGCCATACTAATCTTGCACAGCCTTTTAAAATCATTTGCTGCCACCACCCTCTGGGTGGAAGGTGGTGGCAGAAGGTGCCACATGCATTAAAAAGCTGATATTGCTCAAAGTCACCTCAACGATCCATTATGCAGAAACCTTCAGATCAGCTGAGGGGCTAATAAAGGGCCTTTGTCACCCACCCCTCATGGTGTTATCAAAATTTGTCAACAGGACTCAATGTTGATAGTTTGACCCTTATCACAAGAGCTGTGGTAATATCTGGAGGTAATACTACTCATGGAAATACAAATATCACTTTTTTTTTTACCTTGTTGTATCGTATTCCAATCCCAAAATCTGCTATTTAGAACAGGGGTTATGAGGTAATACAACTCATTTCCCTCCTTCCATACTTCAAAACGTGAACAAAATATTGCTGTTTCTGGGGAAAAACACTTGGGGGCTTATTTACAAGATTATTGAGCCGCCGGTGCATTACTATTATTGATGCACCCTTAGCTTAATTGGCTTCCCCATATTTACACGGCAATGCAAAGTCACCCTGCGTGACTTTTCATGGCTTTGTAAATATGTTTCCCTTTCACGAATACCTCTGCATGAAAGGGCCGTTCCATGGGTGTTCCCACACAACATCCATGGAACTTGACGCATTCCCCCCGGACTTTCAACATTTTGTAAACTTGAGAATTCGTCAGAATCCTACGCCTCCCAGGGGAGGAGTAAGGAGCTGCAACGAGAAGAAATACTTTTATTCTCCTCGTTTTTTCCTCTTTCCAATGTGTGCTGTATTCTGCAGCATGCATAGAAAGAGAAAAATGCCTTTAATGATTGTTTGTGTGCAGAAAGGTGTCCCTTCCTGCACAAAAACAATCATCTCCTCAGTGCAGGCTCATTGCAAAATGATGCATGGGTGTCTGAACTTGCGCACGGCTGCTGTTTGTGCACCGCACAGGGGGAAGGACAGGAATGGGCCATATATATGATGCATTCCTGCCCTTTTATTTTGACACATGGCAGCGCAGAAGGAAGGCTTGCTGCGCTGCCGTGTGTCAAAATATTATAAACTAGCAGCCCGTCCCGACGTTGTCCGGGTATGAAGAGTTGAGTGGGTGACAGGTCGCGCTAGAGACGCTGCGCATGTGAGAAAGTGCAGTCAGTTTGAAGGTTAGTGTGCCAGCAGGGCCGCTTAGTCGCGTCAGCCGCCGCTTGAGGCTGGCTTCAGCCCTGGTTGATGTCGTGTGCCGTGTGTAAACTCGTTTATGCAGAGAGTTGAGTGACTATCCAACAAAGAGGGTTTTGGCTTTAGCGCAGTAAGGCTGCGCCACTCATATATTAAACAAAACAACTGCCAGTACTGCCCAATCTGTTCAAACATTTAGCAACAAACAATAAACAAAATACTGTCCTGCAAAGACTAGCCGTTCAGTCTGCACTAGTTCTTCAAATCAATTTATTAAGTCAAAATCTTTTTCTTTTTCGAAATTTTTGATAGATTTCACATTAAATTATGAACCATGTTTGAGTTTATTTACAAGGGGAGCTCCTATTTAAGTGTACTACTACATACAAGGAAGTGTGAGAAAAAGTTGAATAAGTAAGAAATAGGATATCAAAGAGAAAATTTATTTGGTGCAAAATCAGACATTCATTTCACATTGATTCACAATCTGCGTCTCATATATACCCAACATAATGGTGGAATGAAATCAGAAAAGAAAAGGAAAGGAAGGATAAGTGGAATGTGTGTGAAAGTGTCCTGCCTCGATTATTTTTAAATCTTTTAGATTGGACGGGGACACCTAATAAATAGTCGATCTAATACAAATATCTTTTACTATATAACAAAGCCATCAACAGATAATTTATATACAACATATAGCAATATGATTGGCCAACAAACAAAACACACAAAAGGTCGACGCGTTTCAAATCCCCCATGTGTGGGGATTATCCTCAGGACCACAGAAGAATATGAATCTGGAAAGAATAAAAAATAAACATTCTTACTCAAAAACATAAACTTAGCGATCTTCAAACTTTATGCTCAGTCTAGCATGGTACTATGAAAATACCTGTGTCTTCCAATATTCTGCACGGAATCTGTGGATTGTAACAAAAAAGAGGGGTTGTGGACAGTCAGTTTCAAAAATGTTTATGGAGCTGGTCGTTGGCTTGGAAACATATTGTCTCAAGAACTTACTATTTAGATAGAGGGCGCAGATCTTAAAGGGTAATTTGAAACTTGTGAAATTATCCTGTGGGAAATTCCAAGAGTGTTACTCTTTCTCCAACCGTTTATCAGCACGAGGTGTACCAGTCTGAAACTAAATCAAAATGAGCCATTTTTAGTCAACATTGATTTGAGTGGATGGTAGAGTGTTATTCAAAATTC
Source organism: Lissotriton helveticus (assembly GCF_964261635.1). Classification (NCBI taxonomy): domain Eukaryota; kingdom Metazoa; phylum Chordata; class Amphibia; order Caudata; family Salamandridae; genus Lissotriton; species Lissotriton helveticus. The sequence continues at coordinate 1,303,252,248 of NC_136065.1, read as the reverse complement.
GCAGCAATACGGTCATCGGCTAATTTGTCTATGACAACCTCTATGTTGGCAGACTCGGGTTGGCAATTATGTGAGGAATGGGGTTCCGTTAACGGAGTATATTTTCCATGTTTCATATGCTGTTTAAGAAAAATACATTTGATCTTGGTGCTGCGAGTCCCACAAGTGACTCGGCACCGCATGGCGTTGCTCAATATATGTAACAGTTATTTTCGAGAAACAGGTCGAATTGTATTCCATTGCGCTTACCTTCCTCGTGAAGTCGTGTCACTCGAAAACGCCGGTTGTGTTTAGTTCTGGTTTCCAGATGTCGTTGAACTATCATATTTTAAAGAACGCGAGAAGTCGCGGGTATTCTGGGAATTGTAGGAAAAATTGTTTCTTGTGTTTAAAAGCTGACTCGAATTTGGTCCTGCGTTTTCTGCACAACGTTGTGAGTTCAACTCAGTATGTAAGGAGAACAATTGATTATGTGACATGATTTTTATCCAGTCAGAGCGTTGTCCTTATTTCTTGCTGACTAAGTAAAACCAGAGAGTTGAGTGACAGCGCGCAGGAGACGCTGCAGTTATTGTCCCCGCAGGCACGCACAGTGGCATGTGCCCCCGCTTGAGGCCCGCTCCTGCGGCGACCGTATTACAATGCGAATTATGTGACCCTTGAAAGTTATTTCCCGGTATTATTATTTTTTTAGGACCCACATGGTGTGAAGGCAGGAGTGTAACAGCAATTTAGTAAAGCACCGACGGCATTGGGCCCTAGTCTGTTTGACACGCACCCAGCACAAGGCACACACTTCATTCTGCCCCAGTATGTGTGCCATGCCCCCAGCACAAAGTGCAGGCCCACAAGTGAGTAGAGCGAACGGTTACTTACCACGCCTCCAGCAACACAGACGCCCATTGAATGCATACGCCCAGGTGCGCGATTGGCATCATAATTTATGAATGTGGTGTGATTGTTGGCGGCCGATTGCCGCACCCATTGTCCACGGCCACGGCCCTTGCTACCGTGCAATTCCGCAATTGGCGCGCCCATTGTCGTTTGCCACGGCCCTTGCTCCCGCGCAATTGCGCAATTGTCGCGCACCCATTGAACTCTCTTGCTCCCGTGCATTTCCGTGCTCATTGGCCATGCCCCCTGCTCCCGTACAATTCCGCAATTTCCGCCCCCATTGTCGTTTGTCTTGCCCCTTGCTCTTGCGCAATTGCGCAATTGCCGCGCCCATTTTTGTCACATCCCTAGCACACGCCCCCAGCCTTTGTCAGGCCCCCAGCACAACGCACACGTTTAAGGAACTCTTTTTTTTTGTTGTCATGCCGTGCCCTGCCCACGCACACGCCCACAAGGGACAACTTTGCTGGCAATGTTCTTTTACCTTTTCAGACACTCACCCACAGTCACAGATCTGGGTTTAATCCATCATTGTTCTTTGTGCTGGTGAAAGCGGAGGTAATGGTGATTCCTGTGTTTGCTTCCCCGCGACAGCCGCAGGTAAGAGCGTGGGGAACTCCGTCGCCAAAAACTTGTGCTGACCGGGGCAGACTGCCCCCACGCCCCACCCTTGAAATGCCACTGGAGCACTCTTGAATACAGTTGAGATCATCCTGGCTTTTAGCAGCCAGAATGAACCCGGTGATTAAACATGGCACTACTAGAGTAAGGGTTGGATATAAAAAGGAACGTCTTTTCTTTCCCTGTATTTCAAGACATCCTACTACGTTACTGCGGCTCTGTGGGTTTACTTGTGCATGGGCAGATGGGTACTTCATGGTTTTGAAGTTTCACTTTCCGGGAGAACGTATCCGATAGAAGGTCCCCCCTCCCTTCCAAGAGGTTTCTTTCCTTCGAAAGAAAATCCACCTTTTTATGTCAGTGAAGATTGTGTTCAAACATATGATTTTTATGAATTTACAATTCTGAAACATGCAACAAGTTTTTTAAAGAAGTGTGTTTTTAGATGTTTCACATGCCATTTAATTATAAGTGTGCTTTGCGCTTCTCAATTTATATATTTTACAGATAAGCAACGATATTATCACGACTCACAGCAGCTACTGCAGAAAGTAAACAGTGTTCATCAGAACACTGTTTACATTCTGTTCAGTGCTTTGCCTTTGCCCCCTCTAAGGCGATAGGTAGTCATGGCAGTCTCTGGGGTTGCAAGGAGAAATCCAGGGGTCACAGCTGAGACCTCTGGTGACCCATAAAAGACGTACATTAATAACCTGGCTTCCTTGGCAACCCATGCTATCTCTATAATGAGCGGCCAGATATACATTTTAAAAAAATCCCTTTTGCCTTGAATTGAAGTGTATTCTGAAAGTATCCTAACATGGTTGTGTTAAATTTCTCTAAAGGCTTGGGAGGAACTTTGGACCCTCTCAACATCGGGAAATTCATCACTTTTTTGAAAGCAGAACTTTCTTTAATATTTTTATTGTCTTTTCTTTAAAACAACTGAGGGGCATATCAGCAAGGGCCGGAGTTAAAATTATCGCCGCTTTAGCGTCCGCTTTCGGACGAAAAGCGGTGATAATTTTAACGCCCTATTAGCAAGGACACGCTGACGCGTGAATCCATGCTTCTTCGCCCTTTCCCTTAACGCCCAGCTTTGCATCTCTAATGAGATGCAAAGTGGGCGTTCCTCCCCAGGATAACGGAAGAAATGTCCCTAAGCGACATTTCTCCTATTATCAAGCCTCACGCACAGAAGCATAGCAACAAGAAAAGTAGCGATAACTTCTTTTATCGCTACTTTCCTTACGCCTGCTTTGAAACTGGCTTAGCCTTGATATCCTATGGAAGGTGGATATCATGGCTAAGTATGTGTAGCCCTATCAGCAAGCTAGCGCCAAAAGTTGTGTTATTATCGCTGGATTTCCAGTGATAATCACACAGTTGGCAGCTTGCGCTCTGAATTTTATCGCTTTGGAGATAAGCGTTGCTGAAAGCACGCTATCTCCGCGATAAAATTCAGAGTTGGCCGGCGATAATTATCCTAGCGCTAAGTGAGCTTAGCGATAATTATCGCCGACCCCTGCTGCTATGCCCCTGAATGATTACCTTTTAAATCAAGGCGAATTGGTTAACAGGACATTCAAAACCATGTATATTGTTAGAAGCTATATGCTATTATGAAAATGTGTCTAGCAATGTCTGGACCCTTTAGGAAATCATGGTACTGGCAGTTTGAATGAGCACACAACGTTGAAAAATGCATGTGTTGTGGGAATCAGACCTTTAGGTTGCTGAGGAGAAATTTTGAAGTTTTGGCGTGAGTCAGTGAGGACCACAAGGACCAATATTCTAACCCTTAGAGGTAAAATAATTTATCTGAGGAATTCCTTTCCCAACCTTTAGAGCGTGGCATATTCAGCAAAGAGCTCCTCAGAAACAATATATGTGGTATATGTGCAGCAACTAGTCAAAAAACAACACAGTTGATAATTATAGAACTTAAAAGGCTCAGATAAAGTTAGTTTAAAAATGTCAAAAGAAAAGTGTCACAAACATATAAAAAGTGATTCAAGAAAACAAAAAGCATCCATAGGAAAGCACTTGCAAGGAGTGCAATGGTATCCTATAGCAAATCCAAACAATTGGGAAAATACATCAACGTGTCTTCTCTGCGGGTCACTGGAGGATACGCACCCTTGTAGGTGACCTGTTAGCGATTGTGGATGGTTAATTGCTGGTCGTTGGTCGTTCAGAGCGTTTTTACCTTCTGGGTTAGAAGGCAGCAGAACGTGCCTGGAAATTATTGTCAAGGGCTGAATGAGGTCGGATTTGTTGGTCCTGTTTTAGCGTAAAACATCTGTGAAGAGTAATTTGTACCAATACTCTCGGAGTGAAATTTGACATGGTCCTACATTTTCAGTAACAGTTTTTCTGTAACCATTTTTTAGGTTAAAAATTAAAACTACCTTTAACGACTATTGCATTTATTGTTCTACAAGCTATTATTTTAGTTCTCTGCTTTTAATATACATTAAAGCGACAACATTGCTTCAAAGCAATTAACACAGATCTCTCTGTCATTCTTGTTTAACACAATCGTACTTTGCAAAATATTACCTCTGTTGATGTGGCTCATATTCAAAGATCAAAATACTTGCATTCTGTGTTATGCATGAGAAAACAAGGTCATCCCGGGTGTATGGATCAGCAATAACGTCGTTTACTGAAGGAATCAGCAATGTCCTTCTTACTAAAATGTTGATAATTGTGCTTGACTGAATAATTTATAGGGAAAATAAAGCTTAGAGTGGACTCCTAGCAAGCCTAAAGCAAATAGAAAAGCTATCGTATTAAAAAGGACGAATGGGCCAGAAAGTGAGTCAAACTTGTAGTGGATTTATAAAAGTACATTGAAAATGGAATACACCAACATTGTTTATTGTCTTTTTCGATTGTGGCCATGAAGATACTTGTGTGCACGCCAGCGCACTGTCTCTTTGGAAATTGATAAAGCCTCCATAACATGCCTGGCGGCTTCCAAGTCCCGACATGAATTTGGTGTACCCCATATCAGATTAATAAATAAAAACAGACAAGTTCCATAGTCATGCAGGAGGAACCCCATTCCTGTCCATACACAAAAATGTCACTGGTTAGCTCGGAATTTCCAAGAAATGGCCTCTCGCAGCTTGTTGTGTCCCTGCATCGACAGTCAACTGACCCTTGAAATCCACTTCTTGTCCTGGCTACATTCGGACCAAGTCCAGTCCTTCAGGGCTCCTCTCGGACAGACAGCAGGTCTGGAGGGTAAAAAGCTTTATCAAAGGTACCCTGCAGTGCATATTTATGTCTGGCACCAGCTAATGGATGAGGGTGACACTGGGCACTCCCTATCCAATGGATAAAGTTCCCTGGTTCAGCATTACCCACTTTTTCAGTAGTTTCTCTTGCTTTACCAAAAGCAGTCCCAAAAACAACGTGCCAGAGCAATTCATAGATGGCCGCAGTCTTCAGCCACACTAAACTTGAGACCATATTTATAACCCCAGTTGTGTGGTGCGTGCACCACGCAACGTGATGCATGCACGACACAACTGAAAAATTATTAGATTTATGAAGCAACGCAAGGCCATTTTGTGAGGCCCTGAGTGGCTTCATAAATCTCGAGTAAAGCAACGCAGCGCATATCGCTGCACTGCCTTACTCTGGACTAGGGAGTTGTTCCATGGGCATTGTGTGGGTGTTCCCACACAACTCCCATGGTTTTTGACGCAGTCCCAGATTTACCAGAACAGGTAAACCTGGGAATGCCCCCAAAATATACGCCTTCCCATAAGAGGCGTAACTTGGAGAAGTATGTTTATTTCTCCTTGTTACTTCCTCTTTCTATGCGTACAGCATTCTGCAGCACACATAGATAGAGGAATATGCTTCTCAGGATTGTTTTTGTACAGGGAGGGGCCCATTCCCACACAAGAACAATGCTGCATGTAACACAGGCACCTCGGTGCAAGGGTGCCTGCATTGGTACTCGGCAACCAAAACAGGGCTAGCACAGGAGAAAAGGCAGGAATGGGTTGTGTTATGTTATACAGTGCATTCCTGCCCTTTCCTCGTCACTCAGTGCAGCGCAGCAAGGTGACTTGCTGCGCTGCACAGTGTGATAATTTGTTGCACTGCGTGACAATGGCATAAACATGCCCCTTGAGCTCTGAAGGCTGGTGGTGAGTAGGGGGCCAAATATGAAAATCAACAATGTTCACCAACAACTAACTCTAAAATCCAGTTTGAAGTAGGCCAGGTACACATAACAAACCAGGGGAGACAGGTCTGGTAAGACAAAGGCATGGTCCCTTATCAGTAGACTGGAGATACACAGTAATTGACCTTGCATCCAGTTTGCTCTCTTTCAAGTGTGACAAAGTGTTACATGTGGCTCAAACAGACCTGCCAGCCAGGATTTGACATTGTGGGGGCAACAGGATGGCAGGCCCCCACCCTTTGCTGAGTGACTTATTGTGTAGAGCCTGGCAGAAATGTCATACCTTGTTCACATCTCAGTCAGGCTAAGTACAGGTTTGGGCATTGCTGGAGAGTTAGTGCAAATTAGCCTTTTAGAGGTTCAGGCATGGTAATAGTAACTTTTTACAAGATCATTTTAAATAATATTGGCTGAAAATCTAGCTACAGTATTTAATTCGATTTTTAATCCCCATTAAAAGTATTTGTTCATTTTTCCAATTTGTCCCATTACCGAGATACAGTATCAGTATTTTAATCTATACTCTGATTTTCTACATAGGTCAACTAGACTCGCCACATTGAACATTTATGGTCTTGTCACTGTAGGTACATGGTAACATTAATTTCCTACATGTCTCACTTTAAATAACATGCACGGATGGCAATGAGGGCAATGAGGCCTTAATAGGGAGGTTTTTATCTGTCTTAAAGATTAAACAGGTCACATTGTAGGTTTTACACATCAGCATGCAGGCTATAAAGGCAGCCTTTTTCTCCTTGATGACACTAATAAACTGCTCAAAAATTGCTACAGTCCCCAGGTGACATTTAACTTTTCATGTTGTGGGTGTATTTCCACGCTATATACTTTGGCATTATGGAAAAGGTCACCAATTAGGAGTTAGGCAATTTTGTCCAACATTAGAAGTCAGACTGCATGCACTGGCACCTGTTTAGCAGTGCCCCATTGCAAGAGATAAAAAAATGGCAGCACCAGTCCAGAACAAAATTTGGGGGGTTAGGCCACAAATGACACTTTCCTACACCTGCCGTGTATGCTAGACTGCCACATCAAAGGCAGCCGCGTCCGGCAGTGGGAGTAAATGCAGGGCGGTGACGTGGGGAGGGGGAGGGGCAGGTTGGGGCTAGTAATGTATGGATTACGGAGTTTTACAGGTAAGTAAACATTTAAATAAATAAAAGGAATTTCGTTGAGTACACTGCATCCCAAAATGCGATGCAGTGCGTGCAATGAAATTCGTTTTATTTATTTAAATGTTTACTTACCTGTAAAACTCCGTAATCCATACATTACTACCCCCACCCTGCCCCTCCCGCTCCCCACGTCACCGCCCTGCATTTACTCCAACTGCCGCCCGTGGCTGATCAAAGGGATGAACATCATACCTAGGCTATCTAGAAAAAGGGAGAGTGCAGTGGAGCATTTGACCTTTTCTTTCCTTCCTTTTCACATTACTGGTCTGTAGACAACACATTTTTGATGAGAAAGATAGGCGATGAGGGGAAAGAGAGGCAGAGGTGGAGACAAGATGATCAAGAGGAGAAATGGGATAGAGGGAAAAGGAGACACATAAGATGGGAGAAGGTCAAAGAAAAGGGTGAAGAAAGGACCCAGAGAGGTCTAATGTTGTGTTCAGTTGTTGACTTGCTGGGATGAATAGTACTCATGACTCATGGCACAACGGTTATGCGGCTGTGCAATCCAATTCCAGTGAAGTAAGTATACCCTAACCCCCAGATTCATCAAGGCCACATTCTGCAAATTCCAAATTGCGATAATTACCGAATCGCAATTTAGAATTTGCAGAATGGGATTCATGAATAAATGCGATAAAAAAAAGCGAATCGCAATCGGCCGCAATTGCCTATTGCGATTTTGCCAAAATCGGATAAAATTCGCAGAATCCGCCGTTTCCCATGTTGAAATTGCGATCTCGCAATTACCGAAATCGCAAAATCCGAGCACAATGATGACATCACAACCAGGAAGTAGGCAGTTTCCTCCTTCATTCTGATCACTGAGCCTGAAAGTGGAAGCAGCACTGGCCAGAGCTCCACTACAGACCACCTGCAGCAGCACTCCAGGAGACAAACAACCTTTGAAAATGTCCCAGGAAGCAGCAGGGAGCAGTGCCCCGGCCAGAAAAAGGAAAATTAATTTTCCGAGCAAGAACTTGAGTTCTTAATAGAGGGAGTCACAAACGACCATGACCGCCTGTTCGGTAAGGATTCTCGGAGGGTGCCTGAGGCGGACAAGAGGCGCATTTGGCTGCGCATCCGCGCAAAGGTCAATGTAGTGGGAGTGACCCAGCGCTCCATTGACAAACTTAAAAAGAGGTGGTATGACCTCAGAGGGCGTGCAAAAGAGCGCATCGCAGAGAGGTTGGGGGAGCGAGTTGCAACCAGAGGAGGAGAGCCCACTGTTGCACCCAACACCCCACTGGAGGACCTTGTGGAGGACACCCTGAATCCAGCAGCATGTGTGGGGGTTGCCCGGCTGGACTCATCCCGACCCACCCAACAATCCCAAGGTAAGTGCCATACGACTGCGACCCTGACCCTGTCCCCTAACAATGGCCATGACTCCAGAGCTACCCATTAGACAACCCCAGTAATGCAGGCCATGCACACCAGAAATGCCCAATTGCATTGTGGGACTCGTAGTGTGACCACAATTACCAGATAGCCCCACACACCCAGACCTGTCAAGTGAGAGTCATTCCTAAAGCCAGTCAGGGAATGCAAGCCTGCATGCATGTAGCAACCTCCCATGTGCAAGAAACATGCCATTAATCATGGTCCCATTTACATCACAGGTGGCACTGAACAACCCAGCACCGACAGTGAGGCCCTACACATTGATGAGAACCCCGAGGACACCGAGGGAGAGGGCCATCCTTCCCCTCAACCCGGACAATCACAGTCCGCAGCAGCAGCAGCAGCAGCAGTACCACCACCACCCCATGTGGACAGGGCCACCCCTGCAGCCTCAGGTGCGTCACAACCACCCCATGTAACACCCGGCAGTGGCACAGGCCACAACAGCAGCAGCCAGGAAGCAGACAAGGCGCACAGCCACTGTGCGATCACAGTCCAGCGGACTGGTGAGAGAGCAGCGCGACGTACCAACACGCGCTGGCGGGGGGTACATGTCCCGGATCCTGGCCTGTCCATCGAACGTCGGATGCTCAGAGTCCACCAGAAGCAGGCACGTCACTTGGCAGCCATCCACCTGCAGCTGCACAAGACTGCACGTAATGTGGGCCAGCTCACGGATAGCATGCAACTCATGACCGCAGCTGTCCGTGAAAACAGCCAGGTCCTGCTGTCCCAGCAGGATGTCACCCGCCACTGCCAGCTGCTGACCCGCCTGTCAGCTTACACAAGATCAAATCATATAATTGGAAATGCCACCTCCCAACTATCGCGTCGCTCCCTAGCGATGCAGATCCAGATGGTGCAATGCTGCCAGGACGTCGCTAGGGCACTTGAGCAAGTCACCACAACAGTGCATAGTCTGCAGGCGACTGGCCATGGCCATGCAAGTGGGGGGGATGATGCGAGTGAGGGTAATTCCAGCCACAGCAGCCTGTCCTTGCCGCTGGTAACGGTACCCCGCTGCAGCACCAGGCCCACTGCAGCCTCACGGGCTAATACTGATGTGGAGGAAGTAGAAAGGCGACTGGGTGCGTCCACCCGGAGGCGCCACTGACTCATTGGACTGTACCAGCAGGGCCATGCTGATGATACAAGCATGCCCTCTTCACAAACATGGGGATGTATGAGTGAATACTGCTCTCATGTAATATCAAAAAATATATCTACATTATTTTGAAAAAAACCAATAAGACTTAATAGTCACAAGTTAATCTGAC